>NC_089264.1:30999081-31610829 GCF_963930625.1 Muntiacus reevesi
TTTAAGGTGTTTTTGTCATATTAAGCAAATAGCAAGTCTCTCTGAGTTTGTAAATGAGAGTATAAATAACCCATATTTTCACAGATAGTTTTCCTCTCTACTTGACATAATTGAAAAAATCAATTAACTCTAGCCTCAAGATATTTGGCAAATGTGCACAAAACAGAAATAAAAAGTACAATTAATCACAACTATTTATGAAATTTTGAGGGAAAGCAGAAAAAAAAGGAAAACAAAGTTTTATTGAAAACTCATCCTGTGCTAGTCTTATTTTATTTTTTCCAATTTATCTTATATAATTTACTTTTCATTTGTCTCTTCATTATAGGTGGCTACATTTACATTTTACATATGAAAACAGTAAGGTTGAAAATGTTGAAATAAACTGTCCAAGAGTGATTAAAAGCCAAGCATAAATACATGCACAGTGATATAGTTTATTAGACACAGAATCAACTTGTAAATTTTGAAGGAAATGAGTTCCAACTTGAGTCTGGTAGAGGAGAGGAGAGGAAGGAGACTGTGAAGAAGCAAGAGTGGAGTGCGTAGGCTGAAGAATAGGGTTTGGATCTGGGCTAGACTGCTGGGTTCTAAAATCCGGGAGAATTCCTAGAAGATGGTACATATACTTCCTGCCCTAGTAGCTGTGGGAATAGTTTCCCAACAACTGGGTTAGCTACCTCTCACGTTATATTAGCAAGCTTCAGAGGAATTAATTACAGTACTCTAAAGCAGTACAGTAGAGCACAGGTAAAATGGACCTTATGTTAATGAAAACAATTATCCAGTTCTACATAATTGGACTATTTCTATCTCCTGGCCAATAGCCTACATTAATACTTCTTTGATGATGTGACTACAATTACATTTTTAGTAAAAATTATGCTTAATAGACTATTTTAAAATGCCTATCTATGCAGCATTCAACTCACTTAACCTCTCAATTTTCTCATCAGCAAAAGGACTCTGGACTATATACAATTTCTAACCTTCCTCCCAACTATGAGAATTTATGATTATAAAATTTCTACACTGAAGATAACCTAAGGAACAGGATCAGCCCAAGCCTAAAAACTGGCACTGATAAAGAAAGGAGGAAGGCTGCAGTCTTCTTTAGACACAGAGTGAGGAAAATGCTCTCAAAGCCAGTTCCATACGTGAAAATCACAGAAAGTAATAACCAGGGAGCCAGAAGTGAAGAAAAGACGATAAGGTTTATATGAACTAGGCTATCAAGGGAAGAGTGAGAGTGTGAAGGTAAGAGGCCAATGCAGAGGACCACATGATCATTCACTGAGGTAAAACTAGACTTCAGAACAGAGAAAAAGGAAAGGATGGTTAAGAGAATCTAATGAGTTTTACACCAAACTAACAGGTATACTTCTGACAGTGAAGTCTGATTCAATAGGTTGAATCTATTAAACACTAGTTATAGTGTAATTAATTTAAAATCACAAGCCAACATTTTATGCTTATCCCCTCTAAAAGAAAAACATTAAATGTGCACCTTCGAAACTTTAATTCTTAAGGTGATTCTCCTCTTATTTCAAGAGGAGAATACTTCTTATTTGGTATTAATAATAAGAATACCTCTTATTTGGTATTAATAATAAGAATACCTCTTATTTGGTATTATATATTTCCATAAAAAATAAAACTTGTCAAAAACTTGTTTAGGTGAGGCTTTCTTCTTTTAGGATGCAACAATGAAGCAAATCTAAATCTTTGTTGTAAACATTATGTTTCTGAGAACAATTCACTCCATGTGAAAATGTGTCCTTTGTTTATATAGTTCCAGAGACAAAGCATCTGAGGTTAGGTGTGAATTGATACAATTGCCAATATGCAGTGAATTCTGTTAAGAGCAGCAGTCAAAGAGCAGATAGGGAAAGCAGATGCAGAAGAATTAAGGGGTGATGACAGATACTAACATCTGATATTTTAAATTCAGTTAAATATGTTTGTCTGAACAAAGAGAACCTATACTTAGCTATTTTTCCTCTTTTCTGCTGCCTGTGGAGAAAAGTGGTCTAAGTAATTAAAAATAAAACAAAAACAAAACCTCCTTTAGATAAGGAACAATCTGTTGCTAAGACAGAACCACTGCCCATAGTGGCTGGACCAAAATACAAGCCAATCTCATGCCTGCAGGTAGGGTTGTGAAATGAGTGCAGCCTTGTCCCTGTTTGCCTCCGGTCAGCTCTAGTCTGTCCCTTTCACCCCAGGGGAAATCTTAATAGTGTCATTTTCACTTTCAAAAGACTCCCAGTTTGGATAATAAATTACAAGATGACCCTATTCCAGATGAAAGCACGTGTCTGGGCAAAACATAACTAAACATCAGCATCAGTTATAACAACATGTTAGCGATCTACTTCATGTAATTTGAGAGTGAAATGTCACCTTTAAAGGAGTATTTAACCTTAAATTCAGTTACTTTAAATCTTTATAAGACTTTCAACTTTGATTAATATGTTGTAAAAAAGCATAGATATAAACCTGAATTACTATTTTAGGAACAGAGAATAAACAGGAACCCTATCTAATGTCAGGCATGGGATCCACTTTCTAATGCACAACCAGGACACTGACTAGCAGTATAGTTAAATTGCAAGTTATAGCTCCTTAAGTATGAATACTACTTGCATAGTCCATAAGTTCATATTTTAAATGTTACAATAGCTTATTCTTATAACCAATGAAGTGGAGAGGAGGCAGAGCAGGAACATTAGAGATGTTGAAAGTCCCATTACTTATCCAAAGACTTCAACCTATGAAGTGGCAAAGTGAACAAAACAAGACTTGAATATATACCTCTGACATCAAATCGAGTGCTTTTATTTTTGGTACTATATAAAAATAACCCTTTAAGAAACAAAAATTACCAATCATCACAATTTTAATAACTAAACTGACTCAGGTTATTCTTCATCAATTTTAAATTTCTCATCCCTTGTCTACTCTAAAACCAACAAGAGAGCCTGAGAGCAAGACTGAGAAAGGCCAGCAGCCTTCTTCCTCACTGGAGCACTCTATTTTCCATCCGTAGTTCTCACACACTTGATCAACTTACTAAAAACAAAAAAGAGCAAGATGGCAAAATTACATTAAAAGAATAGCACACCTAAACTGTTTCTATTGGATTAAGCATTGGCAGTACATAGTATATAAACAGCCTGAAAAGCTAGACTCTAAGCAAAGACAGAGCGACAGAAAGAAGACTGACTTATATGGATCTACTCCATTTTACTCTTCAGTTCAACCAGTATTTTACACACACGCAGACACACTGCTTCTGCTTTCTCACTTTCCTGACTGCAGATCCATGTTTGCAAACATTCCTTATCTGAGAACACAGATTCTTAACCATAAAATAGAGTCTTCTGAGACACTTATAAAATGAGGCCTGAAGTCTCAACAAGATCCCTCTAGTCCCATTTCAGGCTTTTCTTCACCATCTAGGGGGACAATTTTCCCCCCTTCAGCTAATTGTTTGTAGATAACATGTAATTAAAGGATACACAAATCTATGGAAATATTTTAACCCTTCCATGTAATTCTATGAATTTATATAAGGAGAGTCTACTTGAAATATGAAACTACAAAAGCAATCATGCACAAGTAATTTAAATTATATTTTTATTTTACTTTGATAACCTAAGATATTATCAAAGATCACTGCATTTTAAAGTTGTTTTGATTGGAAATGGGTATCAAATAAATTAACAGCACTAGTCTCTTAATATTGGTCCCACCCCTTGATTAAAAATATGTATGGTCATGTTATGAAATAAGAATGAAGATATACACTTTCTAAAAATCAGTAATATCATTTAGAAGAAATAATTCTGAACTGTCAAATAAGTATACACAGAAACTAAGATCATAAGGCCCTTATGCAGAAATATTATTTTCTGAATGTAAATAGTTGAAAATTATTTTAAACGATTCACATATTAAATAGGAAATGACACTATGTGCACTGGATCTGAGGGAAAAGTTAAAAAAGAATGATCAGAAAAGCACTGTTACCGTTTTTAGATCAAAATAGAATTGATCACTATGGAGAATGGCTCTTTTTTCCTCTATTTGAGGCAGGAAGCAGGAGGGTATTGGGAAGCTGCTGTCTGGGATATAACACTTCATAATCATGCCAAAATAATTCTGAATTCAGTCCAAACTCAAGTTTCTTTCCTCTTTCTAGGTCTCCTGTGCTGGTGAACAACATGAGCCTCCACTAAGTCACTCAAGATAGTACTTGAGAATGATGTTAGACTTTCCTCTTTTACACCCACTTCTAAAGAATGACTGAGTTGATAAATTTTTCTCCCCTCTATGCAGATTCTCCTCTCCATTCCCATCTGCAGTGGCTGGGCACAACCCTTCACCAAGAATCACCCAGAGTACTGCCAAAGTCTTCCCTGGTCTCCATCTAACACACTACCACTATAAACAGCTTATAACACAAAGCTAGGCATCTCTTAGCCTAAGTTTTTGTTGTTGTTCTTTTTATACAGAATTACTGTAGACCTCATAGGGATCTTCCTAACTTCCAGACTCCTCTCTTGCCCTATCCTTCACTGTAACAATGTTTCTTCCAAATAGAATTGCTTACCATTTCCCTCTCTTGCCAGACTACAACTCCACAGTTTTGGCCACAGCATGTTCCTGTTAGATACTGCTTTCTCATGACAAGGGTAAACAGATTTTGCTTTCCATGAGGGTCAATGTATAAGGTAGGATAACTTACAAAGACCACCTTTTTTTCCCCCACTCAAACTGAAAATAGTTGAGTCCCATTTATATATATTAATGAACACTATATAACTGTGTGCTTCACAGTTGTTGATTTTTTTTTAAGTACAATATATTCAAACGTTTCCTTAAATGGTGGATAATGTAGCATCAGCTAGAAACCAACCAGGAATATACAATACAGATATTCAGCATTCAATTTATATTGATATACAGTCAATCCAACATAGTTTTTGCAAAGTTATCTAAAGTATTTAAGAAGTATAGCTGAAATCCATATTTTCTCTGTATAAAAATCACTGTAGACATGGCACTTTGAACTAAGCTAATCCCTGAGGTCTTGGCTATCAGCAGCATTACCCCTAAAGGACATTCTTTTCCCAATAATAATATTTTTCATCCTGCTCCAAGACTGTCATTCAGAGTATTCTTCCTTGGTGGCCTGGAAGCTTCATTCCTCTTATAATCTCAGCAGCCAAAAGCAAGTTCTAGCCTCAAAATCTGGGCAATATTTTGAGGAAATAAAACGCTTTCTTTTCAGCAAGCCTGTGCATATGAGCATTGAGGGGCTGATTTTCCGGTTTATGGATTATCTAAAACCCTTTGCTCCTTCCTTGCTTTTGGCCATTTTACTGCTCATTAGCATTGCCACTGAAGGATGGACAGGAAAAATAAAAGAATCAGAGCAGCTAGTTTTGCTATTTATTAACCATTTATCAACCACAACAAGAACTCTTGTGGAGAAAAACAGAAATATTGGAGAGTTAGGTTTCAAATTGTTATTTTCAATTTTCAATGTTTGTCCTATTCTCAGTGATATCCACAGAATTAAAAGCTAGGATAAATATGTTTTCCCAACAAAACTTATTTGATTTGTAAAGTTAACCAGTTTTACTTTTTCTATTAGGAAATTGTCTTCTTTTATTTGCTATAGTATAAAATTGTCATTTTCACTGAGGAGGTTATTATACATTTAGAAGAAAATACCAATTAGTAATACAAGATAATAGTATACTAATAACTCTAAAAGAAAACAATAGATGTAATTTAATTTCTCCATACCCAAGAAACCAAGCTTAATAATATGATATGTGGCATTAAATTTATAAAGAATTTCATTCATTTTATTAATTACAAGATAGACAGTGAAAGTTGCTCAGTTGGGTCTGACTCTTTGCAACCCCATGGACTATACAGTCCATGGAATCCTCTAGGCCAGAATACTGGAGTGGGGAGCCTTTCCCTTCTCCAGGGGATTTTCCCAACCCCAGGATCGAACCCAGGTTGTCCGCATTACAGGCATATTCTTTACCAGCTGAGCCACAAGGGAAGGCCAATTACAAGATAACCAGATATAAAAGCCATCTTCTCTTTTACTTGACCTAAAAGCATAACTACTGATATCCATAGAAGGGAAAAAAGGAACAGAGGTAAAAATAACAGAGACTTTCCCTTAGCTCTGACTATGGCATGACTGCATTGACTTTGTAGCCTATGAGGTAAAAACAAGGTTAATAATTAGCCATTATGAAGCTGAGCAAAGAGATTTCTATTATAAATGAAGACTTTCTACAGATAGGAATCTCCTTATCCCGTCCATATATTTTTTCTGAAATATATGTTTGCTTTATGGCAACTTAAGGACAACATAATAGTGGCATTTAGTGAATTATCACATATTCCAGTGCCATAATAGACCACAGTCATCCAGTGAGTCCTAAACTGCTCTACATTCAGTCTCCAAAATATAGTATTATCTCAGAAAGCACATGTACTTCAAAATTCTTAAAGGATAGGAAGCATGTCTTATGTGTGTATATTAATGGTTTAGTCATGTCCCACTCTTTGCAACCCTACAGTCTGTAGCCCGCCAGGTTCCTTTATCCATAGGATTCTCCAGGCAAGAATACTGGAATGGGCTGCCATTTCCCTCTCCAGGGGATCTTCCCGACCCAGGGATCGAACCCAGGTCTCCCACATTGCAGGCAGATTTTTTACCATCTGAGCCACCAGGGAAGCCCAGGTCTTACATGAATACACATTGGACTGTGTACACAATAGGTGTTCAGTAAGCACTGAATCAAAAAATTCACATGGTTTTCATGTAACCTTTAAAATATGTTTTTTCTGCAAATAGAATATGAGGATATAGATCATGATATCTCTGCTTGAAAATATGAATTATAAAAAAATGTACAAAACCCAACACGACTGCACCACCAGGAAACCAAAGAGTAATCCCTCTCAGTCAAGGCATGAGTCATCTTCCACACTAATGACTTGTTAATTTTTTTTCTTTCACAATTTTTTAAAGTAGAAATTTATAATGGTTTTTATAAAGGGCATGCCCCCCTTGGGCTATGCTGAGAGTTGCTGGTATTTCTAAGCAAACTGACTAGTTTTCTGTTACCACCTTCAAAGAAGTAGCGAAGAAGAAATCTGGGCTGAAGAGCAAGATAGTAATTGCCACTACATCACTAACATAATTGTATTGGTAGTCAGATTGCAGAAATTATAGAAGGAAGAATCAGTCTTTCAGATTTCAATTCACCATGAACTACATGCCACAGAACAATAGAACTCTCCTGTCCCAATTTAGTTCCAAAGGTATTACCTAGCCTACGGTTTGTAAGATAATAAGCCCATCTAAAATGTGCTCCTGGTGGGGCCTGTCATTTTAATGATGTCAAGGTTAAGTATACTAAGCAGGTCACCAATTTTAGGGGCTCATTCCAACTTAAATTTGAATTTAAATTTGTTAAATATTTCTTTCAAATGATTATATTTCACCACCCAGGAAGGCAAGAACTAGCAATTTTAAAATATCTTTTGATGTTATATACTTCATTAATTATAATCCTCAGCTCCAGCCATAACACAGCTTGCCTTCTTTATCAGGCATTGCTGTGCTGAAACCACGGGACTCCTGTCCCTTCACTGTTCACGGATTCTACTCTTATACCGCAATAGATGGAACCAAGCAGAAACAAACATGTGATGGTCACGTTACATTGTTTCCATAAGACAAATGTTTCTATAGAGGAGATACCACTGTAAATGACAAAGAACACAGAAAAATAAAATGTATCTGTTATTGGCATTCTTACTTTAATACAAATATTCTTATTTCAGCTGAAAAATCAATACATAACTTATGTGTATTAGTAGGAGACCAGTAAAAGAACTGAGATTCATTTTCACAAGGCTGAATTCTGAGGTTAGAAAATGTGGAACATTTTCTTTCCTCATTTTCACCTATGACTAAAGATCTGTCAGCTATGGTATAGCACAAATAGAAGTGAAAGTTCCATAAAAGGAAATATTTAAATATGTTACTGAAAATTAATATCACATGAATTTATTTTATCTATTTAATTTCTATGTGGCAATATGTACTGCTTTATGAAAAAACTACACTCAATAATGGTTCCAAACTGATTTAAGTAAATTGAATGCATAGTAAAATTTACTTAAAGGAAACTTTTATTCAATTCAAATGTGTCTATTATAATGAGAGGCTTTCATGCTATCTTAATGTTATGTTAATGCCATTTATATAGGAATATGGTGTGTTCCTAAAATTAGCAAATACTAAAATACTAAATGTTGATTCTACTTGTAATGGTATATCAATACCCCATAAAATATAATACATTCATAATTTCAGGTAAAAAATTTTTTGTCTAAACTTGAGTGCTAACATGGGAAACTACATGAAGCAAAACTGCAGAACAACTAACTGATTCTGTTTCAGAGAGGACATGTTAATAATATAAGTTTCTTTGTCTAATACCACTGGCATTGGCCCAGTATCACTTGACCAGAGATTACAAAACTAAACAAAAAACATAAACAACAATCAAAAATAAAAACAAATGCCATTTGAACATGTGTTATCTAAATTCAAGAATCCAATAGGACTGAATTAAAATGAACTTTTTATTTTGAATCCTCTTACTGAAAATTTTCTTATGATTTAAACTTTAAAAAATTACTAACTATCCCAACTCTGATCATTAAAAACAAAATCTTCCCTTTAGCTCATATTCCCACCACCACCATACCCTTTTCTCCCTTAAAGCAAAGCTCATAGAATTTCTCAGGTCCCATTAAATCTTCGATTCCTTGCCAATCTATATGTTGTCACTTCAGTGCACTGAACGCAATTTTGTCAAAGTCACTTTTGTCCTCAACATTTCTAAACCCAGTAGTCAAGTCTCAGTTTTCATCCATAAAATTTGACAGTTTCTGGTTTTCTCCTTGAAATACTTTCCTCACTTGGCTTACAGAACACACCCTACTCCTAGTTTTCTTCTTAACTCACAGGTCACACATCTTTCTCTTCTCCTAGATTCTCACCCTGACCTCTACATTTTGGAATGGCCTTTGGTATATAATCTTGGACCTCTTCTTTTTGCATAATTATTCCTTAAGTGTGCTATCCTCTCCCATTGCTTTAAAGATCATGTCTGTAATGATGAATTCTAAATGCGCAGCTTGAATTCCTAACTCCCCCTGAAATTCCAGACTACTGTAATCAATTACCAACTTAAATTCTAAAATTAGATGTCTAATAGAAATATCAAATAGAATAAATGTAAATTTTGACTTTTATCTAAAACTGACTCATTGCCCCATGTTTGCAATTTTAATCACCTGCTTGCTTAGGTAAAGTACTTTGGAAACCTCATTATTGTCTCTGGATTTCTCCCAGCATAAGTTTCATTGGAAAATCCTATTTCTTTTATAAACTTCAAAATACATCCACAATCTTAAACTGCTCAACTAACTCAGCAACCAACTATTAGAATAGTCCAATTTAGTACTGTCAAACAGTAGTAAATAATAATTTTCCTGTGACTACTTCAATCAGTTCAACCAAGCTGATATACTTATCTTTCTAAAACACAAAGTATTACATATCATGTATTTGATCTCAACTCTCCAGAGGGCATCCTATATACTCAGATCTAAATACCATACCATGACTTATAAGCTATGATAGGATCTTCCCAATTTGCCTCTTAGACCTTATTTCCTTCTACTTTCTGCTTTGCTCTCTACACATTTGTTTCACACTGACTTTTAAGATGTTCCTTAAATGAATTAAGCAGATTCCTTAGTGTCTTATCTCAGGGCCATTGCCTTTGCTATGCCCTCTGGCTGAAATCCTTCTTCATCAGATACCCACACGGCTAATTTCCTTTTTTAGAATCAAGTCTCTGCTCCAATAATCATCTCTTCAGGAGGTCTTACCAGACCACCCTACTCAAAATACAGTGCCATTCCTTCATTTTTCTTAAAAACATTTATCACTACCTGACATTATAACATGTATTCCCTTATTTATCTGGTTGCTACCCCCATGAGAATGCAATTACTTAAATATAAGGGCATATTAGTTTACTTTTCGACATTTTAAATCCAGGACCTAAAAACAGTAGTTCACAGAAAACACGTCCAGAATAAATGTCTGTTGGATGATATGCTATTCTCCCAAAGAGCACACATATGGCATATTGATAATAATATATACCTTACCCTGTGGGTTCAGGGAACTAACTTAAAGAATTATAATGATTTTGATAATGAAGCAATCACCTTTTCAAGATTACTTGGGAAAAATCAAGTTTTCAGAGCAATAAAATAAAATTCAGAGCAATAAAATTATTATTTTAAAAATTACTTTGAATTATCTGGGGATGAAGAAAAATTTAACAATTGTTTTAATAAAATTAATAATATTTTTTCATGAATAAAAATATCTATTAATAAGGATCTTGATTACAGAGTGATTTAAAAATATTTAACACACAGGGAGGCTTTTTGTGAGCTCCTTGTGCTTGCCTCTGGCTTTCTTCTATTCACTCAGCAAGGCTTTCAATGAGTCAACCCAGCCTCAGCTTTACACTGACAACCATTTCGTGAACAACAGTAGGGTAAAAGCAAGAATACCTGGGGCAAGAATCCAAAACGATGAAGAACACTGAAGAAACACGGGCTATTTCTTTTATACACTACATGTTGAGTGGCGCCAAATGCATTCTAATATTCCTGATGCACTTCCACTTGGTAAATTCTAAGGGCTCCTGTAGTCCCTGCTGGTTAGAATATGACTACTTGCTCCTCCAGTCATCCTGCAAGTACATTAGTATTGTAGGATACACTAGCACTGTATGTAACATCTTACTACTAACCCTAGAGGAAACAAACACAAAACGTAAAATGAGAAAACAAACCCAGCTCTCTCTTCTGATACTGAAGTTATCTAGAATATCTGATTAACAAATATACAATAATTTCTGTTCATACCAAAAATATCTTCATATTAAAAGTGAAAATGAAGTCACTCAGCCATGTCCAACTCTTTGCGACCCCATGGATTGTAGCCTACCAGGCTCCTCCATCCACAGGATTTCCCAGGCAAGAATACTGGAGTGGACTGCCATTTCCTTCTCCAGGGGACCTTCCCTGGAGATTGAACCTGGACCCAGGGATTGAACCTGGGTCTCCTGCATTGTTGGCAGACACTTAACCATCTGAGCCACCAAGGAAGACATCTTCATACTAAGGGGTCCTTCATTTGAGGGTTTAAGGTTCTGTGTTCCACATATTTCCCCTTGTATTTTATTTTTAATTCTAAAACTCTAAACTCTAAACTTAACTATTAAAAATGGCTGTTTGAACCACACTTGACTGTATCTCTTCTGAAATATAGGAATTTGTCTTCATTTTAGGTCATGTAATTATAGAGCTTAAATGAACATTAATATAAAGCTTGTTTTAGGGTTAATAAAAACAAGGACTAAAGAAAATAAATAGCTTCCCAATATAGTTCAATAAGTTATTGGTAAAACTGGTACTTAACCCTAAACCCTCAAAATTCTAATCCAGAACATTTTTTACTGTCTTATATCCTCCTTCTCTTTTTCACATTTTCTAAAATTTCTGTCCACATCCAAATGCTAAAATTCACCAATTGAAATGACCTAACTCCACAGATGCCTTCTTAATAACCATCCTCAGAATTACTCTAGTTTTTTTTTTTCCCCTTATCCTTCAGATATCCATCTGATCACTTTTTACTATGAATTTTAATAATACATTATTCCAACTAGTTTATTAAATATTGGCACAGGGCAAGGTCTAACATAATATGATAAACTGTTCATTCATTTAGCCCAGTATTCCATTCTCTAATTATGTGATTTTGCCAATGTTAAAACTAATATATCAGGTCAAAGTTGACCTTAGTTTCATTCTCCATTTGTCTTATAATAGGATATGCAAGAAGGAAGATTTTGCCTCTTAAACAAGTTAAATAAACAGGAAAATTTCTACTTGATAATAGATATTGGTTTTATATTAGCACACAAACCTGATGGTGCTTGTAGTAGTGGTAGTTGTGGTGGTGGTGGTATGTGTGTGGAAGAAATTGATATAATACATGAAACTTAATATTTCCCATGCCAAAATTATCTGAAAACACACATGACCATTCACAAAATTCAATGGTTGACATTTGTAAATATATTTATATTTGTGCCCATTTCCTTTTTCACAGCTCTGTATGTGTTTCATGTTACAAACATCAATCAGTTTGGGACCCAAAATGTTCCAAAGGTAAGCAGTTACTAATGTCCATTTATACCAGCACTATTAAGTGTACTTACATACCATTTGGAATTTTAGTTTTTCCACAGATAGTATTAGTGTAAGGGTACATTTCTGCTGTATTTTAACTTTGTGAAAATTTACACCACTAAATCCAGCAATCTAATCTAGAGAATATAGAATGCTGATATGTTCTAGAATTAAATTCTTACAAGAGTCAGGGATAGCGTTTCTTTTTCTCATCTGAAAATAAAGACCACCTGTATCTTAGAGTATCACAATTCTAATTAAAAGGCATCTTTTCCCTAAAATTAAAAAAGAAAAATAATTCATGTGATTTTCAAGTAGGACTACAAAGGAACAGCTCAGAATGCAGTGACACCTAATGGCAAAATTATCTTTATAGGGCCACAAATGTAATAAACATTATATTTGTAGTCAAGCTAAGTATAGCTACTCACCAATATGCTATTGTCTGAAATATGAATATCTAATAGCAGCGCCAAATACTTTACTTTTTAATACTAAAGTATAGAATGCAAGTGAAGGAAAACAACCTTCTGCATTAAAATGTGGTTTTAAAATTACATATTTTTGAGATAAAATTGCAGTATGGTGAACTCAGCCTTAGTGATTAGAATTAAACATAATGCACCTTCTATTACTCTTAATAACCTCAACTGGTTTCTATTGTTAGATAAGTTGAAAGTTAATGATCTTGATTTTTATTCATATTTGAATTAAAATTTATAGGAGCTACTTATTGGATGTACATTTCACTTGGAGTAGAAAGCAAAGGTCCTCAGTGTAATGGCTTATTAATCATGTCACAGTTGATATTGTTGATTAATAACACTGTCTAACTTAATGCATATCTGAATTGCACTTCAAATAACTGTATTATTGATACAAAAAAGTATACATTACAAAGTATACTCCAATTTTATATCCAGAAGCTACTTCTTAATACTCTCTAGAAGTTTACAGTATAAGTTATCTATAACTTAGGGAGCAAACAACTATTGTAAATAATAAAAGGAAAACTTAAATCACTGAAATATCTTATACAGTAGAGAGTTCTTGATGACTCCTGAAGGCTATCACTAACCAATGCAAATCATGTGAAGAATTGAAAAAAACCAACTTGACAGAAGACACAGTACACTTCTGGAAATGTCACTACATTCCCTATTTGATAAAACTGTCCTCAGTGCAGCAGTAATAAAAATTAATGCTTGAAAGTTGCCATCAATTATATTTATAATGCTTATAATGTGGAGACACATTTTATTCACCCATCAGTTTTGTACTTTAAACTTTCTCATGATGAAAATATTCTGTGAATTATCTTCGGATTCTCAAACAAGTCATAGTTGATGATTATGATCTCAGAGGACAAAGTATCATTTGCTTATGAGAAAAACATGCATAAGTGCTTTATTTATATTCCCTGTTGGCATAAGGTATTTTACCATGACCGATAATAATAAAAACATGCTAGTGGTTTTTGTAATATATGACTAAGTACACTGTTTGAGTGTTCCCTCGCAGAGATATATAACTGAGGATGGCTCATCTCAGTTCTAAGGGCACAGGAAGCAGATAAAGAAAATGAGCATACATTAAACTGTTAAAACATGAGATCCTCTGTACTAGATATGAAGCAAGACACAAACCCTGTGGTTGACTGGAAATGCCACCTAATCCCTGCTTAATTAAAGCAGTGCTCTAAACTCCTGTTGTGTTTAGGGAGTAAAGAGTGTGGGACGACTGATGTATGAAGAAAATAGCAGTCAGCGTGGCTAATCTCAAAGACTTTGGAGCTTTCTAGCTACATAAATCAGAGCGACTTTTGAATAGCCTCATAAAACACAATATCATTGCCATTCCACTCACGACTTTTTGGTTCTTCCTACAGAATGCAGATCATTAGGAAACTTCTAAGCAATCAAGTAATGTGAGTCTGATGAAATTACTCAATCAATGCACAAGCTTAAAGTAGAAGCATAATTCAAAATTGCACAGTTTTTATATGTCAAAAGACCTTTCTTTGTTGGGGGGCAAAGAAGATCACAACTGAGGTGATTTATTTCTAAACACTGTGCATGTATTGCATGTACATGTGTATTAAACAAGTGTATTATAATTATCAATTTCCTTTAAAATATGATTTTACAGAAATTCAAAGTAATTACATTAGTTCATTTTGACTAATAAATACATTTTCATTTCAGTTATTAGAGTTTAACCATTATAATATATCTCATCATTGCAGTGAACTAATGTGCTCAAAAAATATACGAATTTAAAATATACAATTGATTTTATTAAAAAACACCTGCATGAAATAAAAACAAATAGGAAGAAGAGACAGGTTTCATACATACACTTTGGTTCAATACCAAAAAGATTCAATATTTAAAGAACCTATTAGAGCAGTGTCTTTTTATCTTTCCAGCTCGCCTGAACTACATATTGCAGCTACTTTCTACCTGAACACATCACATGAGGCTGTGAAAACCTTTCATTTCTGCATATCTCTTTATATCCATAGAGTTGAAATATTCACTTCCCCTCCAGTTTCATCACATTTATCCCTTTAGTCCTAGAGTATGTTGGCCATAAGCATATTTCTCACAATTAAATGAAGACTATCCCCCTAGAGATAATTATCTTTTCCTACTCAACCAAGTAAGCAAACTGATCCAAATACTATTAACTGGTACTTTAAAAATTTTGACATAGTTACTCAGTTTTTAATTTATTATAGTTTAGCTAGGATGGGGGTAGAAGAGAAAGGGGGTTTTAACCTCTGATGTGCACATAAATTACACTTGATCATTTTTTTAATTTAGGAGGTAATATTTTTCAGTATGTTATAAAAGATATGAAGCATCTGAAACAACTATCAATTTGCTAGTTTCATGGCAATATTAGGTAGTCTATAAAGAAGGTAATTCTCTTGTGTAATGTACTAAATGAATTCAAGTCAAATTATCTGAGAAGTAACTATTTCTTTCAGTAGTTTCAATATATACATTAAATGCATACAATCAGCTTTCTAAAGAAATCTCTATTGTAACTTGGGGTGGCGGGTCAGGTTATAAATAAGTAAGCCATGTCATACTGACTGATAGAACTCAAAGGAAAAAATACAATAGTTGTGCTCTATTTTGAAACAAATGACCAGATTGCATTGCAAGATAGTATTCATCTGGTAGAGGACAGTAACAGCTGCAGGTGTTTGCAAGTAAAGTATTTATCGTGTAGACCACTGAATAAGCAATAAAGTAAGCATTTATCCACATCCTCGCTTCTGAGCAATGAGGAGCATAAGGCAGAAACTCCTAAACACAATGTGAATGTAAAGGTACTGTGATAATATAAATCTGTATTCCTGCTTCAGTCATTTACAACTGGATATAAATTAAATGTACATCATTTCTTTAACAGGAGGATACGTCATTTCTGAACTCTTATCAGACCATTACTAAACCACTCAATGAGGCCATAATTTCTCCCTGAAAAGTTCTGAACCCACAGGCACTGTTGCCCCCAGGCAAAATGTGATCTAGTAGGCAAGCTATCTAGTGATTAATTTACTAAATGACTACGTACAAGGTTTTCTGAACCCTGACCTTACCACTCCTCGCACAGGGACCTATATGGTTCCATTGATATAAACGATAGAGAATGGCAGACATGTTTACAAAGACAGCCTCTGAGACCAAGAGAGGGAGCCCCCTGGAGCTGAGGCTGGCCTCCGTAGGTTCACACACCAAACAGAAATCCCTGGCTAGGGCACACACAACCTCCACCTGCACCAGGTTCCCCTTCAGGACGTAAGTGTGTGTGTGCGCGCGCGTGTCTGTGTGTGTTGCTCGGGGGAGCGGCAGGGGGACGGAATGGGGAGATGCTGCGACCCATCTGTCGCCTCAATTTGCAGACCATCAAACCGTGTGGACAGATAAAAGTCTTGTGCCCAGAAAAATTCCCCAAGAGGGGCCTCTCCTCAGCGCGGTAAATGAACCTAGCTGGCCCGCGGACGCGAATTTCCGAAAAGGAAATCATCGCATTAACGTAGAGAAGGCTGCAAGAGCCGGTCTCCGTTCAGCTCTCGCGGATTAGCAAGTGAGAAGAGTTGGAGCCTGAAGCCGCGAGCGCGGTGCATGATAATGACGCGCAGCCCCCGCCCGCCCCCGCGCCAGCGCCCGCCGCGGCCAGTCCTGGCCCGTCTGGTTGCCAATAGGTGGGGCCACAAGCATCTCCAAGCCGGTCGGCGTCCTTCCCGGAGTCAGGCCACCCAGAGCCCCTGCGCCTTTGCTCTCGGCCTGGCGCTGTAACTCGCGAGTTGACGGCGAGGCGAGGCAGGTGTCTGCGAGGCAGCCCACGAGGGCAGCCCGCGCGCCTCCGCTCTCGCTTTCCCCCGGCGCCGGAGGCCAGTCTCGTCGCCGCGCCAGGCCCGGGGAGCGCGAGGCCCGGGCAGCGAGGTGCGCGGCCCCCGGTCCTCGGCCACACGGCCGCCGGCCCCTCCCGTCACGGTGGCGGCGACTCGGCGCGAGTACCGCAAAGCCGAGAGGACAGCGAGAAGAGCAGGAGGCTGGGGGCGCCGCCAGCACCCCGTCACCGCCGCACGCGCTGCGGCGAACGCGGCCCGCTCACGTTGCAAAACCACCTGTTCGATCCGAAGGGAGCTCTCGCCCACCCTCACCGCCCACCCCCATCTCCCACCCCAGCTCTTTTCGCTTCGCAGATGACTCTCTGTTCCCCCCAAAGATATATAAATATATATTTTTTTTTTAATGGAGAAAATATACATCCGGGAAAGAATATGGAAGGTAGAGTCGATGAAACTTCCTTTCCTCACACATTCAGAAGCCCCCAGCGCTCCCCGGCACACACGCACGCTGAGGTAAATTGAGACCCCACGCATCCAGCCCACGCTCCAGGATTCACGGCGAAACAACAGCACAAGTCCAGGTTCAGCATCCACATCCTTCCAGAAAACTGCACAAGTGTGAGGGAAGGGGCAATGAACCGAAGCCACCGCCAACGGGCCACACAGAGGGCGGAGAGGGGGAAGCAAAGGGAAAACGTCTGGAAACCAAACGGTCAAAGTACCCACGGGCAGCGCCAGCCCTTTCTTACCGATGTGAATGATCGAATCCGCATTCGCCGAGTCCCAGGTTCGAGACCACCAGACGGACAAAACCAAGAGCAAGGGGAAAACTTCCATCTCCTCCTAGGCTGATTCTCTTTTAGGATGGATTTTCTTTCAGTGTTAAAAATAAATATATAAAAGTCCAAAGAGTTTGAGGTCACGATAGTTTAGCACAAGCTTTTTCTTTTTTTCTCCTTTTTCCCCCCCTAAATTCCTATAACCAGACCAAAGCTTTTAATCGTCGCTGAGGAAGGCAGAGCGAGTGACAGAAAGAGCCCAGCCTGAGGAAACCTCCTTCGCGAAGCCGTGTCACTTGGAGGGGAATTTTGGCATCGCCAGAGTTGTTTGCAGTTTGGCTTTTCAAAAATGTAGCCAGCCTCCTTGTTCTCGGGCAGGGGGGAGAGGCTGGAGCTCAGACCATCCCCATCGCTGCGTCGGGGCCGCGGGTCTCCGGTCCCAGCTCCGCCGCAACTTCCAACAGACCACCCCCCCGCCCCCCGCCTCCCGCCGGATGTTCCCCTCCCCCTCCCCCCACCGAAAAAGCCCCCTCCCCCCGCCCCAACGGCCCGCGGAGAATCGCCTGTCTTCGCTGCCAAAATAAAATCTAAGTGGCAAGATGAGGAGATTCCGAGCGGAACAGCCAGATTCCAGTAGGGAGGGGAAAAAGCCCTCTCCGAGAGGGGTAGTAAAAGTGAACTTCAAGGTAATGCAGATAGTAATGCAGAGAAAAATCCCCTTTCTGCGCGAGGCGGGAGCGGAGTTCGGCGAGGCGGGCCCGCGGAGCCGGTTCGCTGGGGCGCGGTGGCGGGGGAGTTGCGCCGGGTGCGAGCAGCGGGGCCGGGCCGGAGGAGGGAAGCCGCCGCGGGCTGCAGGAACCTTTGGAGCGGTTCGCCTGGCGGGATGCAGGAAGCGAGCAAGGAGCGAGCCTGGCAGCTTCAGCACTAGACCCACGTTGCCTAGAAATGGATCACCTAGGAGAACGAGCGAGCCCGCGAGAGAGCGGTGCTGTCAGGCGGAGAGAGGGGAAAACCGAGAGAGGAAGAGCTTCTCTCTAATAACCACCTCCTCCCCCTATCTGCAATACAAGGGAGAAACAAAATAGTGCTCTCATTTCCCTTGGAATCTTCAACCGGGACTGAGAAAAAGGCAGGACTCTAAGAGAAAAGACGTTGAAGCCTTTTTTTTCCCCCTTAAGGAGGTTAAAGCCAACCTAAAAAAGCCACCCCACTTATTTAACCTTGTTATTACAATTCTCCAACAGGTATCAGACTTTTTCTAGTCTTTGCCTGGAATTAGTCACATCGGTTAAAAACAAATTAGGGACACCTGGTCACTAAGGGAAAAGGAGACCTAGAAAGCTTTTAATGAGATTTCAATTATAAAGTTATATATACATATATATATAAAAGGAGAGGGCGTGCTAATTACCTTTCATACATTGATTTTTTTTTTCTGTCTCCAGTGTATTTTTTAGGCAGTTGGGATAGAAAAAGGATAAAGAAGATCTTGATATTTTAAAAATTTAATAATTACGTGAAACAGAAATGCATGCTTCAGTGAAACGTTTGATAAGAACATTACCCACAGATCTTGTATATTAATGCAGAATGAGGAAGTTGGTTGCTTCTCCATGGAAAGAGCTGAGAAAGTACTGAACGACAGCCTCCCAGTACCAGAATGATAGGATTTTCTGCAAGCATTCTCTTTAAAATCCTGAGGATTGTGACTTCCTTTCTTCTAATGGTTAACTTCTATCCTGTCTGGCCTCATTTCAGACTGGAGATTTGTTAACGAAACCAAGTGAGTAGTTGAGGCCAGGTATAAACAGGCCTAATATTTCAATTATAATTGGAATCTTTGGGGAATGTTGCTACTTGGCATTTATGGATATCAAACTCCTCAACCTTTGAAGCCCTCCCTTGTCTCCAAATTTGGCAAATCTCTTCTTTTTGCACTCTCATTTGAGCACTTCTCTCTAGTCTGGTGTATTAGGCTATTATTTCGCCAAACATAATTGTATATCACCTCTGTGAAATGGTTTCTTTCATTCACATTGTGTATTTTTTCCCTGAACATTCTGGGGAATGTGCTACCCATTGTTACTTAGGTTAACTTAGGTTACTTAGGTTACTTAGGTTAACAATTCTGTTAAAAGGCCCCCAACCACGCTCCTCAGCCACTTCAAGGGCTTAGTTCAAATTATGCCCATGAAGTCATACCCAGTCCTTTAACATGGGAATCATATGGAATAAATGGGTTCTCTGGCAGCCCAGCTGTAAAGAATCTGCCTGTAATGCAGGAGAATTGGTTTCCATCTGTTTGTTGGGAAGATCCCCTGGAGAAGGACATGGCCACCCATTCCAGTATTCTTGCCTGGGAAATTCCGTGGACATGGGAGGCAGCTGGGTTACAGTCCATGCGGTGATAAAACAGTCTGACCTGACTTACAGACTAAACAACAACAGCATATGGAATAAACTCATCCTCTTCCTTTTCTTTCATAGCAAACTCTACTTTTGTATTAGAGTCGGGACAAATTCTGAGCTACACCATTGATGCTTTGAGCGTGAGGACCATAGCTTATTCATATTTTAGTCACTGCATCATTCTACATAGAGCCCCTTGGTTGACTTGAAATTCATCACTTTCTTCTGAATTTGGCATAAATCAGTGCTTCTAAGAAGCGACCACTGATTAATTCCTGTCAATTTCTATCATTCCTTTATTTTTTTTCTATTAGTACACATTGATTCAATATTGATTTTATTGATGTTGTTGATATCATTTTACTTTTTAAAGGGTTCAGTTTCAATTTTATGGATCATATTTTATTGTTACAGATTATGAAGTCTTTGAAAAAATGGACATATTTCCCCGTAGCTTTCTTCTATTATATTTTATTATTCACAAGGACATTTAAAAAAATTGATGAGTTACTATATGCCCAACCAAGAAAAAAAAATTATGAAGTAACTATTAACATGGAAAAAACACTCTAATATCTTAGAATCAGAGAACCAGGGGGAACTTCAAAACATTAACTGACCCTGTCCTTGTTTAATAAATGTCACTGCTGGAGGTAGCTAAATACAGACAATTCATACTATCTTCTCTATTGGAAACCTGTCTAGTGTATTAGGAAGAAAACATTTGCATCATTTCAAAATCCTCCATCCAAATAATTTCTGTGTCCAATGAGTTCTAATTAATAAATTTTGTGTGGAAAATAAGTTTAAACACATTTTGATTTTTGTGTTAACTATATTTTCTATTTTAGAAAATTGCATATCATGATTTAATATTTAGTCAGCCTTTTAATCTGTAAATTAGATATTAAGTTCTAGAGGGAAAAATTAACAAACTCCTTGGCTCCACTTTTATATAGGCTTTTGATGAAGTCTATTTTTTAGTCTAGTAAAGGCAACTTAGCTGCAATTCATGGGTTATCACACAAGTAGTTTGCTGCACTGAAATTCAAAATTTCGACATTATATTTTGGAGAAAAAACACATCTTTCATTTACTAAAGTTTTATAACCAATGATTAATTTTTGGAATAAAAATATAATTGAACTATGATTTATGAATTTATTGTTTCTATGTGAAGACTGTTACTTCAGTCATTAGTTGTGATGTGAACATCAATAATTTGAAGAAATGGTCGGTAATCTTAGCAACTTTAAAATGAAAAATATAATGATTTTTTATGGAAAAACATAATTTTGGAGGAATGTTAATTTACATTATTGAGGAGACATGAAATTACAGTCTCCTTTAATTGTTACAATGTACTGTGTTGTAAAGAAAGCAACTTAATGAAAATACTTGGAACATACAAATTTTTCATTTTCACTTTTAAAAAATACTAAAAATACCAGTGTCTTAACTTTAAAAGTTAACTGCTCATAGGATGTTATAACATCAGTAAGTCAACTTACATTAGTCATTTTTAAAGAACTCTTCAATAATATTCAGTTATTCAAGAGATTTATTTTGTTTTAGCATAAAAATCTGTAAATGTTTGAGAAGTGTACTTAAAAATTAGGAGAAAATTAACTTGAATACTGTAGAAAAAAATGGAGTATAATACATTTTGGTACTTCTTTCTAATTCACCATAATTGTATGATTAGTATTATAAATACAGATAGGCACACAAAAGATGTCTAAGTATCATGTAACTTTAACATGAATATGAAAGAAAAAAATCTGTAAGAGCAGTAACTGACTATATATGCAAGCAATAATAAATTATGATTGTAAAATTATAATTGACTTGTTCATTTGCAGAAGTGAAAAAGAAATTTTTGTTTGTGTTTGAGAGGCTGAAAAGGCAACTTTTGTACTATGTAGATCAAAAAAGTTAGGGAACTTAAGGCCACTGTTATTCATTGCCTGGTTTTCTAGAAAATTATGAGAAACTTAACCCCAGAAGTTGTACTGATAATTTGTTTAAGGACTTGAACTTAGAAAACACATTTTTTACTTTTAAATATGCTTCAAGAAAATCATTCTTACACATATTCCTGTATACCATAATAACATATTCACATAGGGTGTACCATGTTCTTTTATTTTTAGGTCAGCCTTGTAAGACTCATCACTTCCTACTCTGTCAAACTGTTTTACCCATAACACTAGTGATTGGTGACCCTCTCTTCCTTCCTTCCTTCCTACCTTTCTTCCCTCTTTCCTTTTTTCCTTACTTCCCTCCACATTAAGCTCTTAATTCCTTCCTCCCTTTCAAAGCTTTCCCTAAATCTATAAAGTTGCTTTACCAGAGCAATGTCATATTTTCTTCTAACTCAATGTGATGCAAATTCCAACCAAATTTGCAACTAGATTGTTTGATTATTTTTAAAATATAAGCACTTTACCAAACTCATCTATTATTAAAGTTAATTCAAGTCAAAATTTGAATTTCATAACTTTTCCACTGTCCATACATTAGCCATGATGTTGAAATTTTAGTAACCAGAGTTCAGTTATATATATTGGTAGACCTCTTTTACTTTAAACCTTTTATCTGTTCTGTCTGGATGTTGATGTAGAATTTTAAGTGGAATATTAATATTAAATACCAAGCAGTTGGTGTATGGAGGTCAAATGATGACTTACAAGCCAACAGAGGTTCTTAACTGAGATTGGCCCCTTACTACATTATTTCCTGTCCCCACAAGATGGCAGCCATGCTTGTTGTAGATTTAATCAGCTTACTTTTTTGAAATGTCTCAATACTTAACAGTTTACCAGAGTATAATTAACTCATATTAATCAAATTACTATATTTAAGTAAACTTGATACTTTAAGTGACCTTTTTTTGGTAACTTGATTTTCTGAAGTTTTATTTTTTCTATAGCTTTCAAAAATAGTAAATATCTATTATCATTCTGTTATATCTGCTTTATTCATGCTTTTTGAAATTTTATCAGTTACTTCAGAATTAAACATCAATAGAAGAATCTTTAATAATATAACAGTCAATCCTATGATAGAAATAATTAGAACACTGTAATATATTACAGCATTCAAATTTTTGCTGTAAATGTTAAAGTTTTAAAATGAGGTTTGTTTAGCTATATATTTTTTTCTACAGAAAAATTATTTTATACATTTTGAGTTAAGAAATGTCACTTGGCTATGGAAGATGGAAATTGTCTATGAATTATATGATTGATCCTTCTGGTGTGGCATATCATTTGAAACAAATGTCTAACAAATAGGTCAAAAGCAAAAAGAAATACATGGTCTCAACTATAGTAAATATCAATTATCTAACTCTTTAAAAATCATATTTTATTATTTTCCCATGGTTAACCATTTTAATTCTGAAATTAACTGTTTCCTTTGAAACATATTTCTTGAGCACAGAAGCAGCTAATATACAAATTATGTTTGTGCAATATGCTGCCAATAGAAAACTGTACATTGTAGCCTAAAATATATTTTATAGCAGATATCATGGGCAAAAATTTAAATAGAGAAACAAAAGTTTGGTCAATATTCAGTCATTTACACACACACATAGTGGCTTTACAGGAGTTTTCAAAGTAGTGTTTAAATTCTAAACATTTCATTTAACTTCTTAGTGGGTAGAGTACATAATCAGTATAGAGTCAGATATAATAAATTCCTTAGTCCTTGTTGGTCCTGTAAATTGATGGTGAGTGCTAAACATTTACTTAATTATGAATAAATAAATTATCTCATAAGTGAAATGATAAAAACTTTTAAATATTATGAAGTATAATTCAGACAGCATGAGTATTTTGACTCATTGCAGAATAAACATATTACTGAGGTATTAAAGTATGCAATAAACTCATTTGGAATCTTTGGGGAATATCGCTACTTGGCATTTATGGCTATCAAACTCCTCAACCTTTGAAGCCCTCCCTTGAGGGCTATTTACCAGTCCCATCATTTGCAACACAAATAGTGGTTATCTCTTGGTATAAAAATTATGAAAGATATTTTGAAAGGGTTTTTGGGATATGACATAAAAAATTATCTCAGCAACAGAAGCCCAAACTTGAATCTGCCCAAATTTAACTTTAGTTATTCACAATATGGTTGTTACGACTAAAGAGAATGAAAGGGGGATAAAATTAAATTTTGTATTAAATATGATAGAATTCATCTAAAGTTTGCTAATATAAATGAGTCATATTGTCAACACTGTTTTATTTTATTTTTTTTACAATATGCTGCTTAATCACTTTGTAAGAAATTTCATCAGGATAGAACTGGACCATAAAGAATTAAACACAGTATTAAGGTTATAAAAATGAAGCAGTCTTACAGAAAATTTTAATGCCTATGAAGTTAGAAATATCTGAACTAGCATATCTTACATTGTGTTCTAGGGAATTCTTTGTTCTAGGGTGGGGGATGGGATTTACTGACCACGTAAGATTAAAACTACTAAGTAGTTTTTTTTTAGATGTCTAGAGTGTACATTAACATATTAAAAACATGAAGAGGTTTCTAGGTAACAAATTATTAACTTTTACTTAACCCAGACTATTTCACACTTATGTAACTGTTAATTTCCCCCTTTTATGCATAGAATTCCTTGTTGTACTGTTATATTATTTTTCAAAAAATATTTTTTGTTTTTTCTCTCTTCTATTTGTGGATGGCTATATTAGCTAGATTGTAGATTTGTAGTTTGGTTTATCCCTACCTATGTATCTGGAGAGTGATTCTGTTTTGTGCTATAATAGTAATTCCCTGTGTTTATTTTGAACTTCTATGATGAAGGAAAATATATCCTTCAACAATAAACATATTTTCTTTTCAAAATGTTTCATAGATTTCCATTTCTGCTTAGGATGTACAAAGCCGAAGGAGAACATTGCTCTGATCCTAAAAATAACAAAGTATTGGATGATCTATAAAACTGTAGAGGAACTAGAGATCAAATTGCCAACATTCACTGAATCACTGAAAAAACAAGAGAGTTCCAGAAAAACATCTACTTCTGCTTTACTGACTGTGCCAAAGTCTTTGACTATGTGGATCACAATAAACTGTGGAAAATTCTTAAATAGATGGGAATACCAGACCACCTGACCTGCCTTCTAGGAAATCTTTATTCAGGTCAAGAAGCAACAGTTAGAACTGGACATGGAACAACAGACTGGTTCCAAATAGGAAAAGGAGTACTTCAAGGCTAAATATTGTCACACTGCCTATTTAACTTATATGCAGAGTACATCATGCAAAATGCGGCTGGATGAAGCACAAGTTGGAATCAAGATTGCTGGGAGAAATATCAACAACCTCAGACATGCAGATGACACCACCCTTATAACAGAAAGCAAAGAAGAACTAAAGAGCCTCTTGATGAAAGTGAAAGAGGAGAGTGAAAAAGTTGACTTAAAATTCAGAAAACTAAGATCATGGCATCTGGTACCATCACTTCATGGCAAATAGTTGGGGGGATGATGGAAACAGTGACAGACTTTATTTTGGGGGGCTCCAAAATCACTGCATATGGTGACTGCAGCCATGAAATTAAAAGAAACTTTCTCTTTGGAAGAAAAGCTATGACCAACCTATACAGCATATTAAAAAGCGGAGATATTACTATGCCAACAAAGGTCTTTACAGTTAAAGCTATGGTTTTTCCAGTAGTCATGTATGGATGTGAGAGTTGGACTATAAAGAATGCTGAGTGCTGAAGAGTTGATGCTTTTGAACTGTGGTGTTGGAGAAGACTCTTCAGAGTCCCTTGAACTCTGAAGGAGATCAAACCAGTCAATCCTAAAGGAAATCAATCCTGAATATTCATTGGAAGGACTGATGCTGAAGCTGAAACTCCAATACTTATGACCTCCTGATGCCAAGAACTGACTCATTGGAAAAGATCCTGATGCTCAGAAAGATTGAACATGGGAGGAGAAGGGGATGACAGAGAATGGGATGGCTGGATGGCATCACCAACTCGATGGACATGAGTTTGAGTAAACTCCGGGAGTTGGTGATGGTCAGGGAGTCCTGGCGTGCTGCGATTCATGGGGTCGCAGAGTCTGACACGACTGAGCAACTGAACTGAACTGACTGAACAGTTTGCAGCTTCCTTTGGTAGCTCAGTTGGTAAGAAAAATCTCCCTGCAATGCAGGAGTCCCAGGTTCGAGTCTTGCGTTGGGAAGATACCCTGGAAAAGGAAGGCAACCCACTCCAGTATTCTTGCCTGGAGAATCACATGGACAGAGGAAACTGAGGGCTATGGGTTTGCAAGAGTCAGACACAACTTTGGGACTAAACCACCACCACCATAGGTAACAAGCCAGAAATAGAGATAATGGTTAAATTATAGATAATATAAAGTTTGAAATTGTCAGATTGGATTTAAAAAAAAAAACACACACCGAACTTTATGCTTTCTTTTTTTTTAACATTTGTTTATTTATTCAGTTGCATCAGATCGTAGTTGCAGCACAAGGGCTCTTCTCGTATCATGTGAGCTCTCTAGTTGCAGCACACAGGCTTAGTTGTTCCATGGCAAGTGGGATCTTAGTTTCCCAACCAAGGATGGAACCCAAGTCCCCTGCTTTGCAATGCAGATTCTTGACCATCAGGGAAGTCCCAACTGTATGCTTTCTAGGGTTTTCCTGGTGGCTCAGTGGCAAAGAAACTGCCTGCCAATGCCAGAGACATTGGCTTGATCCCTGATTCGGGAAGATCCCACCTGTCATGGAGGAAAGTAAGCCCCTGTGCCACAATTATTGAGCCTGTGCTCTAGAGCCTGGCAGTGATATTTACTGAGCTCACAGGCCACAACCACTGAAGCCCACAAGCTCTAGCACTGCTCCACATTAAGAGAAGCTGCCACAATGAGAATCCTGCACACTAAAACCAGAGAGTAACACCACTCACCAAAACTAAAAAAACCTCAACAGCAGTGAAGATCCAACACAGTCAAAAATTTTAAAAAGACATGCTTTGCATAAGAAATTCACTTTAAATATATCACTATAACTAAGTTAAAATAAAATAATTGAAAAAACTATATCATATAAACTAATGGAAAAACTGAATTGATTCTATTAATATCAGGAAAGATAGACTTCAGAACAAGGCCTATAAACCAATGATAAATAATATTACATGATAAAATTAGGATTAAATATTTAAAAAGGCAGAACAAAGTCAAATTTGTATGCATCCAACAACAGTCCTTCAAAATAGACTAAATGAAAATTGAGAGAACTAAAAAGAAAAGCACAGGAGCCCACAATTATAGTTCTAAAATTCAGTGTAGCTGTATCCATATCAATAGACGGAGTAGACAGCAGTTAGTCATATAGAAGACTTGAACATCACTATCAACCAAATTAACTGGCCTTTATATAAATTTCACTCAATAACTGCAAAATATACATTATTTTCAAGTGCCCAGAGAAGATTTACTAATAAAGAACCTTTTCTGAGCCATAAAGCAAACTGCAACCCATTTAAAGCTTTAAAATCATGCAGATTATGGTAGAAATCAGTGGAAGAGTGACATTTGGAAAGTGAAATATATTTGAAATTTAAACATATTTAAATATATTTGAAAGTTTAAAAAAATACTTCTAAATAGCTCACATGTCAAAGTGGAATACCCAGAACTTATAAAACATTTGAACTGAATAAAAATGAAGACACAAAATATCAAAGTTTGTGGGAAAAACTAAAGCAATGCTTAGAGGGAAGCAGAGTATTAAAAAGTGACTTTAAAAATAACATATAATGCATAAGAACTCATGCCTTATTCTTCACTGTAATATTTCAAAAGCTTGAGCATAAATAAAATGTCAAGTTCATCCAATGAACAACTGGCACATTCCAACAAGATCAACAACCATTGATTCTAACATGTTTCAATGATTAATCATTTTCTTCCCCTAATCTTGATTGATATCATCCATATTTACTTAATTTGTTCAACCTTTTTACTTTTAATTGACTAGAAAAGGCACTTCAACAAAGCTATTGAATTTTTTTGAAAACATTTGACTTTTCTAGAAACAATCACTATTCTCCCCAATTTTCCAAACATAAAGCCACAACAAAAGAAATGAACATCTATTAAAACAAGAAAAATTTTCATTAAAGAGGTTTTACAATTCTCAGAACTTTACTGAGTGTATTAATATGTTCTCAAAGAATAAATATTTCACATTTCTTTTTCTACTTTGAGTACTAGTCCCAAAAGTTATCAGGAAAGAATAGAAAGTTAATGTTAGCCAAATTCCAATGTTATTGCAATTCAAGTCGTTACATCCTCCACACACCTTTTGAAACAACTTTGCCAAGGTTTTCAGGCCTGTGAAGTAACTTCTAAGTTAAAGGAGCACAGTCTGCCCTACTCACAAATATCACATAGAGAGTTTAGGCAACTTGGAAATGTCTTATTGCATGCCTATTGTCACCAAATGAATATATGTTTTCAATTATGATCATATATTTATTTCTTCATAGTTATACACGCTTAACGTTTTTCATACCTCAATTAAAAAACCCCTTGTCATCAAAACACCTAATGTATAAAAATGTTATAACCTTCCTGAAAGATCATACTTTGATACATTAAGCATAATTTGTTCTTCTTGGAATGTGGATCTATATTTTTATCATGACCAAACAGTGTCAGTTATGACATTTTCTTTTTGCACAGTATTTCTTTCATATATTAAGATAAAATCATTAGTTCTGATGGCATGATGAGAAAGAAACAACTAACATTATAAATTATGTGTATTTGTTTTTTAAAAAAATTAAATAAGAATGATACTGTTTTTTCAGTAACCATGGTAAAAGAGAATTCTTTCCAAGCAAACAACCCCAAATCCCAGACAAAATGTCCTATGGCCTTACAAAATAGGATATTCTAGCCGCCTATACTGATTTAATGAAATAAGCTAAGTGTATTTTTAAATTGGAGAAGGAAATGGCAACCCACTCCATTGCTCTTGCCTGGAGAATCCCAGGGATGGCAGAACCTGGTGGGCTGCCGTCTTTTGGGTCACACAGAGTCGGACACGACTGAAGTGACTTAACAGCAGCAGCCACCTATACTGATTTAGTGAAATAAGCTAAGTATTTTTAAATAGAGGTTAAAAAATAGCAAACATTATTCAGATTGAAAAATGATCCCTTAAATGATATTCTAATTAAGACCTTTTTATCTACCTTGCTTATAAAAATTTTTCTTTAATTAAATATGAATGTTTCTAATTTTGACTGAGATGGTTTACACTGAGGTATTTACTCAATAAGGAAGAAATATTTCTTAAATGTTTGGAGATCTGACTATTTAGGTTATAACACTAATCTTTCTTCTAATCTTTCAGGCCATTGGATGAAAAATAGCATCCAAATACTACAGGAAGATCTCCAGTCAGTTCTTATCCTATTTTTGACCAGTTACTATAGATCAAAAAAGTGGCATCCACAGTTGCAATGGATAATGAAGGTAAATGTTAGCATGTAAAGAACAGATCCCCTATTAGGGGAGATACATTTTTCTTCTATCCCCTCCTATTGAAAAAAAAGGCTGCTGTTTAGGTGTTTCACAGAACAAAAAGGTAAAATCTGAAATATTATTTAATAAATTTAATATAAAAATGTTTACAAAATGGTAGTTGATTTATAAAAATAATCATATTCAAAGGTAAAAGATAAAAGTTATTAATAAGATGATTAGCAATTAGGTTGCTTATAGTGTGATTATCAAAAAGTAAAATAATGTACAACTCATGGCATAAAAATACTATTACCCTACCTGGATAAACAAAATATCTTTAAAATCTAAGTAAAGTAGTATGCTACATATCTTTCTTCAAAAAAATTTTTTTAGGGAAACAAATTCATCTGAATTTTGGAAATTTTTTCTGTTAAATAATGAGTAATACTGATTATATTTAACTATTTTCTTTATCTCTTTATTATTCTGAAGATGAAATATGAAAAATAGAGACCAAGATATCAAATTTATGATTGAAATAAACTGAGACCTATGCTTTTGCTAGATGGGAGAGAGAGGTTTCCTATCCACTATATTTGTGGAATAATCATTCACAAAAAGACTGAGGTTAGTATTTCCTACCTGTTACGTTACAGGGTAAAGAAAGGCTTTGGAAAAGAGGACACTGTCCTCATTGTGAGGACACTGTCATCTTTGCAAAGAAACCCCAGATGCAGCCTGGACACTTGTCTTCTTTTTCTGTATAAAAAGATCATTAGGATCCCACATAGTATATAAGATAGCATTATTACTTTTGTACTCTATAAAATTCATTGCCTAATTTTCTTACTTGAAATATTTGGAAATAAAATGTTATATGTCAGAAATAAGAAGTTCTGTTATGTCTCTTCTATGTCACTTCATTGAGGGAGGATAGAAAAATCCTAAGGTGTGACGCTCACAAACTCTCTCTCTCTCATACATACACACATACACAGACACCCACAAACACACACACACACACACACACACACACACACACACACACACACACACACAAGGTTGCTTACTTTATCACTGATTTTTTCTTTTATCTCCCTTTTCCTGTTTTACCTGAGTGTCTTTAGTTTTAGTAAGACTTTAGAATTTTTATTTGCACTCTTTCGAAAAGAAAGTGATGATGTTATTTAAATATTTTGGACAAACTTAGAAACTAATGAAAATGTGCCATTTAAAATAAAATTTGAAGTTGAATTTTCATAAAACATAACAATCCTCTCACTATCTTCAGATAGTGAGATCACAATCATTATTTTTTACAGCATAGAAATATTTTTCCTACACTAAAATTATTCAAGACAAGGATTAGAGTTACTTTATTCACATCATTAAAGCTCTATATTAATTAAGAATTAATATATACCATAAAAAGAAAAATATTAACCAAGTCCTTTCAGATAAGAAAAGAGGTGCTAAAATATTAACTGCGTAAGTTCTCTTTTTGCTTACAATTTTTGGTATTAAAAATATTAATTGAATTTATTCAGTTTCCCAAGTACCAGCTTCTATTTGTCATTGGACACTAGTATCCTGAAAGTTGAGTCAAAGTAATATAGTTTACTTACTACTGAGACTGTAATCAGCACAAGAGTAATGCAGTAAAATACAAAAACAAATTTCTAATTAGTATTAAGTCACTAGTTGTCAGCATATATTTCATTTCTACATATGCAAATAAGTTGAATACCAATACAGTTCCCAAAAGTAGAAATTATTTGTATGCCTACCCAGTATTTCTTATGTCAGAGATACTTACATACTGATCAAACATTGAACTTCATTATTTAAATCACATATAGTTAGAGGAGCATGGTATAAGAGGAATCATAAGTTTCTTTGAACTTTTAAAGAGATAAGTTAAATAAAAGTAACTTTATTTGCTCCATTCTTTTTTGATTGAAGTATAGATGCTGCACAATAATATATCTTATGGGTGTACAATATAGTGATTCACAATTTTTAAAGTTTAGTTTTGTTTCTTTTGTTGTAGATTAATCGACCATGCATGAGTTTATTTCTGGGCTCTCTATCCTGTTCTATTGACCTATGTGTCTGTTTTGGGGTCATTACCATATAGTTTTGATTAGTGTAGCTTTGTAGAATAGTCTGAAATCAGGGAACATGATTCCTCCAGCTCTGTTATTTTTTCTCAGGGTTGTTTTAGCTTTCAAGGTCTTTATGTTTCCTTAAAATTTTTTATTATTTATTATATTTCTTTGAAAGATGTCCTTGATATATTGATAGGGATTTTATTAAATCTGTACATTGCCTGGGCTGTATGATCATTTTAAAAATATTGATTCTTCCAATCCAAGGATATGGAATATCTTTCTATCTTACTGTATTGTCTTCAATTTCTTTCATCTGTGTGGTGAGAGTGGGCACCCTTGATTTTACCTGATCTTAGAGGAAATACTTTCAAGTTTTCACTATTGAGTATGATGTTACATATATCTCAGGATAATATTTGTCTTATATGGCCTTTATGTTGCTGAGGTATATTCCCTCTATGCCCACTGTCTGAAAAAATATTATTCATAAATGGATGTTACACTTTATAAAAAGCTTTTTCTACATCTATTGATATGATCATATGCTTTTTATTCTTCAGCCTGTTGATGTGGTATACCACATTGTTTGACTTGTGGATATTGAAAAATCCTTGCATCCCTGGCATAAGTTCCACTGTATTGTGGAAGTCAGTTTGTTAGTATTTTGTAAAGGATTTTTGTGTTAATGTTTATCGGTGATATTGATCTGTAGTTTTCTGTTTTTGTGATGTTTTTGTCTAGCTTTGGTATCAGAGTGATGCTGGCCTTGTGGAATGAGTTCAAAAGTTTCCCTTCCAACGCAATTTATTGAAATAATTTCAGAAGGATAGGTATTAACTCATCTCTAAATGCTTGGTAGAATTCACCTATGAAGCTATCCGGTCCTGGAGTTTTGTTTGTTGAGAGTTTTTAAAATTACTGATTCAATTTCATTACTGGCAATTTGTCTGTTCATATTTTCTTTTTCTTTCTGGTTCAGTCTTTGGAGATTGTACCTTTCTAAGAATTTGTCCATTTCCTCTAGATCTTCCATTTTATTGGCATATGATAACTCTTAATAGTCTCTTATTATCTCTTGTGTTTCTGTGGTGTCAGTTGTAACTTCTTTTTTTTTTTTTTCTTTCTGATTTTATTGATTTTAGCCCTATCCAGTTTTTCTTGATGAGTCTAGATAAAGCTTTATTAATTTTATTTTTTCAGAGAACTAGCTTTTAGTTTCATTGATCTATTGTTATTTTAGCCTCTAGTTTATTTATTTATGCTCTAATCTTTATGGTTTCTTTCCTTCTATGAACTTTGGGTTTTGTTTGTTCTTCTCCTTCTAAACTTTAAATTTAAAGTCAGGTTGTTTATTTGAGATTTTTCTTATTTATTCAGGTAAGTTTGCTTTGCTGGAAATTCTCTTCTTAGAAATACTTTTGCTGAATCTCACAGGTTTCGGATTGTCTTGTTTCCATTTTCATTTGCCTCTAGATATTTTTTTTATTTCCTCTTTGATTTATTCAGGGATCCATTGGTTGTCTAGTACATATTGTTTAGCCTCCAAGTGTTTGTATTTTCTACAATTTTTTTCTTGGAGTTAATTTATCATCTCATAACATTGTGGTCAGAAAAGATGCTTGATATGACTTGATTTTTAAAAATAGAATGAGTCTTGATTTGTGGCCTAACATACAATCTCTCCTGGAGAATTGTCCATGTGCACTTGAAAAGAATGTGTATTCTGCTGCTTTTGGAATGCTCTCTCTCTCTCTCCCTCTCCCTGCACCACCTCCCCATTATATATATATATAAATTTAGTCTAATGTACATTTAAGGCTAATGTTTCATTATTGATGTAAGTAGGGTGTTAAAGCCTCCCCCCTACTATTACTATGTTACTGTTAATTTCTCCTTTTATGTCCATTAATATTTGCCTCATATACTGAGATAGTACTATATTAAATATGTATATATTTGCAATTGTAATATTCTTCTTGGATTGATCCCTTGGTCATCATATAATGTCCTTCTTTGTCTCTTACAACAGTCTTTATTTTAAAATCTATTTTGTTTAATGTAAGTTTTGCTACTCCATCTGTCCTTTGATTTCCATTTGCATAGAATGCTTTATTTCATCTCTTTACTTTGGTCTGTGTGTGTCTCTCAATCTGGAGTGATTTAGGCAGCATGCATACTAGTCTTGCTTTTGTATCCATTCAGCCACTCTGTATCTTTTAGCTGGAGCATTTAGTCATTTATATTTAAGGTAATTATCGGTATATAAGTTTTTTTGCCATTTTGTTGTTTTGGATTTGCCTTTTAAGTCTTTTTCCTCTTTGTTCTCTTTTCTTATGAGTTCTTATGATGACTATCTTTAGTATTATGTTGGATACCACTTCCTTTTTTGTGTGTGTAGCTATTATATAGATTTGGTTTTGTGATTACTGTGAATTTTTAATATATCACTATGTTTATACATGATTGTTTTAAGTTGCTGATCTCTTAATTTCATATGCATTTTTAAAATCTTGCATGTTTACTCTCCTCCCCTCATAATTACTGTTTTTAAATTATATTTTGCATCAAATTTTTGTTTATATCACTTACCTGCTTTTTGTGGATACAGATCATTTTACTATTGTCTTTAACTTTTGTTTCTTCTTATTGGTATGAAAAATGTATCTTTATACATTTGAGTTTTTATCCTTTTTCAGTAGTCAGATTTAACCCTAGAGGGAACCAAATTTGGCAGACATTTGACTTTTCAAGGCCACACCCTGAAGCTCTTACAAGCTGGTTACTACTCCTGATAATCACTAATCTCAGGGTTGTTTTGTTGGATAAAGTAATTATATTCTATTAAAATGAAATCTGAATCCCCAGATAATTAATATAAACCTGAATTATGTTTTCAATTTTGAGATGACCAGCAGAAAGCAACTCTGTTCAAAATTAAGAACCATAGACTTGTTGTTGCTGTTGTTGTTAAGAGAATGATTTTTTAAAAATCCAGAGCCAGGAATCAGACATAAATGATAAGAGAGAAGTTAATTTTCAACATGCAGGATGCAGGTATTTTAGAAAGTATACAAAGTTATTAAATGTAAAATTCTCTTAATTCTCTACTTTCCTGAGGCTAAAGCTCCTGAAAAGTTAGGGTGAAGGTTAACTCTAGCCTTTTAAATCAAATCAGTATAAAGTCCCTATATAATCCAGTCAGTTTGTTTATTTAGTGTCCCACATTTAGAAATTGGATTTCAGGCTTAGGTATATATCAACAGTCAAGTTTTATAGGAGAGACTCATCATAGTACTGTTACCTGGAACAACCCAAAACTGTTGGAATTCTTCAGATGTACAAAAATCATATTCATCTGAAGAGTGAGTAGAGAGTAATGAGCTTAATAACACTGGTCCAAGAAAAGCAGAAATTACATTTGTGGCATCATGAAGGTTAATATCACAATGTTAACAAGCATGAGCTAGGCTCCTGGATGATAAAAATGACCCTGTTGCCACAGCTGACAGGCAACCAATTGGCCTATTTTTCAGTGTGTGAAAAAATTTGCTTCATATATATGATCAGTTTTACAGCTGTTTTCCAAAGGAGGGCAAGTCTAATACCACTTATTCTGTCATAACCAAAAATAAACAGAGGCCTTCATTTTAATTTTTTAACTGTATCTCTCCAAAACCCCTAAACTTTAGGAATTTAACTTTTGTTTAGTGATTGAGGAGCTTTAGCTATGTATATTGAAAATGCAAGCACAAGTCTTTTCCCTTCCTGCATCCACACCTTTTTAGTGTGACTTTGCAAGTCTTCTCATCAAGAGGTATAATCTATACTAGCTTTGTGATGTGATCTAACTGTAGGATGCTGGAAAAGTGATGTCATTCCAGGTGTGAAACTAAACTCAAGAGGCCTTGTGCTAATCTGTTCTCTCTTTTGAAAATCTGTCATCTTGTTAACAAGCTTCAGACAGGCTTTTTGGATAAGGGAAGGGACTCTGCCATCACAACCAACAGCCAGCTACTACACATATGAATAAAGCCACCCTGAACCTGGCAGCTCTCATTCCATTTGCCAGCTGACCTATGAGACATGAACAAACACAAGTAAAATCAGCTGGGACTAAACCAGATCACAAGAACTGCACAGCTGATCCATAAGCTTGTGAACAACAATAAGTATTGCTTTGAGTCACTATGTATTCAGATGGTACACAGAAGTTTGTTGTCTTACAGTTCTTTAGGCTGGAGGTCTGAAACCAGTGTGTTGCTCAGGTCATGTCCCCTATGAAACCTATAAGACAATCTTCCTATCTCTCTCAATTTTCTGGTGTTTTGCCAGCAATCTTTGACATTCCTTGGCTTGCAGTTGTTTAACTCTTAACTTCTGCTTTTATCTTTACAATGCATGCTTCCTTGCTTCCTGTGTGTATCACATGGCTATTTTCTAATAAAGATCTCAGTTAATTTAGATTAGGAGTGCATTCTACTATTCTCTGACCTTATTTTAACTAACTGCACCTTCAGTGACCCTATTTCCAAATAAAATTATGTTCTGAAGTATTGGGTGTTAGGAAATCAAACTATATATTTTTTCAGTACATAAAAGTCCTATGACTGTTATCACAGTGGACACATTACCTGTAAGATTCAGGACAAACCAAGGGTATATAGTCTCTCTTGAAACATTCACCAGTCTAGTGGAAATCCTATACCACTGGTTATACCAGTGTTATTTTTAAATAAAAGAAGGAATTCCCTTCTGATCCAGTGTCTAAGACTCTGTGCTACCAATGCAGGGGCCCAGGTTCAATCCCTGGTCAGGAAACTAGATCCCACATGCCACACCTAAAGACCCTTAATGTTGCAACAAAAGTCAAAGATCTCAAGTGCCATGACTGAGACCTGGCACAGCCAAATAAATAATTGTTTTTTCAAAAGAAAAATCATAAAAGAAGAGAAAATGTACCTCTTGACAGATAACATATTTATGTACAAAAGCCGAAGGAAACAACAATGACAAATTACTATACCTATTAAGAGAGATTAGTGAGGTGTCAGAATTATTCATGATCAACTAAAAAAATTCAATTATGTTCTTAGATAACAGAAAAAAAATTGAAAAATGAGCAAGACAATTTCTTATGACAATATAAAATATGATATATTTAAGAATAAACCTAATATGCAAATCTATCCAAAAATCTATAAACTATGAATGAGAAAAATTTAAGATCTAAATGAAAAAGATATACCATATTCATAGTTTGGAAGATTAGATATTAAATCTCCCACAAATCAATCTAAAATTTACCACCATTACAATCATGAATACAGAAGCCTTTTTTATAGGCATAGATAAATTTCTTCTAAATTTTATAATGAAATATTGAAAGCCTAGAATAGCCAAAAGAGTCTCAGAAAAGAGGAAAAAATTTTGAGGACTCAAACTGACTGACTTCCAAAATTAACATGTGATTACAACTACAACAATCTAGGTAGTGTAGTGTTGGTGTAATGATAGACAAATAGATCAACAGAGAACAAGAGCAAGTCCAGAAATAAACTCTCACATAGCCCATTAAATTTTGCAGCAGAGTAAATCAATGGAGAATAATCTTTCCCCCAAAAAAATCGTATTTGTGTTATTAATATGTTAAAAACAAGAAACCAAACACAGTCTCACCCTACCTAATACTGTACACAAAAATTAATTTGTGATGGATAATAACTCTAAACACAAAAGCTAAATTTAGAGATGTTCTAGAATAAATCATTGCAGTGTATTTTTGCAGCTGAGGGGCAGGTTATTATTTCTTACCAACAGATCAAAACAAAATTCAGTTAAAATTTTTCAAATAAATAGACAAAATCATTTTTCACAGAACTAGAACAAAAAATTTCACAATTCATATGGAAACACAAAAGATACCAAATAGCCAAAGCAGGCTTGAGGAATCAAGAGCTGGAGGAATCAAGCTTCCTGATTTCAGGTTATACTACAAAGCTATAGGCATCAAGACAGTATGGTACTGGCACAAAAATAGAAATATAGACCAATGGAACAAGATAGAAAGTCCAGAAATAAACCCATGCACCTATGGGTACCTTTTTTTTGACAAAGGAGGCAAGAATATACAATGGGGGAACAACAGCCTCTTCAATAAATGGTGGTGGGAAAACTGGACCGCTACATGTAAAAGAATGAAATTAGAACACTTTCTAACACCATACACAAAGATAAACTCAAAATGGATTAAAGACCCAAATGTAAGACCAGAAACTATGAAACTCATAGAGGAAAACATAGGCAGAACACTCGAGGACAAAAATCAAAGCAAGATCCTCTATGACCCACCTCCTAGAGGAATAGAAATAAAAACAAAAGTAAACAAATGGAACCTGATTAAACTTAAAAGCTTTTGCACAACAAAGGAAACTATAAGCAGGTGAAAACAACCCTCTGAATGGGAGAAAATAATAGCAACTGAAACAACTGACAAAGGATTAATTTCCAAAATATGCAAGCAGCTCATACAACTCAATACCAGAAAAACAAACACCCGAATCAAAAAGTGGGAAAAAGACCTAAACAGACAATTCTCCAAAGAATACATACAGATGGCTAACAACCACATGAAAAGATGCTCAACATTGCTCATTATCAGAAAATTGCAAATCAAAACTACAATGAGATATCATGTTACACCAGTCAGAATGGCCCTCATCAAAAAGTCTACAAACAATAAATGCTGGAAAGGGTGTGAAGAAAAGACAACACTCTAGCAGTGATGGTGGGAATGTAAATTGATACAGCCACTATGGGAGGTGGTATGGAGATTCCTTTAAAAACTAGGAGTAAAACTACCATATGACCCATCAATCCCACTCCTAGACATATACCATGAGGAAACCAAAATTGAAAGAGACACATGTATCCCTTTGTTCATTGCAGCACTATTTACAATAGCTAGACTATGGAAGCAACCTAGATATCCATCTACAGATGAATGGATAAAGAAGTTGTGGTATATATACACAATGTAATATTACTCAGCCATAAAAGGAATGCATTTGAGTCAGTTCTAATGAGGTGGATGAACCCAGAACCTATTATACAGAGTGAAGTGAGTCAGAAAGAGAAAGATAAATACCATATTCTAATACATATATATGGAAGAATGGTACTGAAGAATTTATTTACATGGCAACAATGGAGAAACAGACATAGAGAAATAGACTTATGGACATGGGGAGGGGGAAGAGAGTGTGAGTCGTATGGAAAGAGTAACATGGAAACTTACATTACCATATGTAAAATAGATAGTCAATGGGAATTTGTTGTATGGCTCATGAAACTCAAACAGGGACTCTGTATCAACCTAGAGGGGTGGGGTTGGGAGGGAGATGGGAAGGAGGTTCAAAAGGGAGGGTATATATGTATACCTATGGCTGATTCATGTTGAAGTTTGACAGCAAACAGCAAACTCTGTAAAGCAATTATCCTTCAATAAAAAATAAATTAATAAAAAAATACAAATTTAAAAAAAGAAGAAAGAAAACAAAAGAGTAAGCCAGAAACTAGGAAGAAAACTGGAAAAAAATATATATTTGTCAAAGAAATTAAATCCCAAAAACATAATTTCTTTGCCTAAATAGGGCTTCCCCAATGACTCAGCAGGTAAAGAATCCACCTGCAGCGTAGAAGACACAGGAGATGTGGGTTCAGTCCCTAGGTTCGGAAGATCCCCTGGAAAAAGAAATGGCAACCCCTCTAGTGAGAACGGGATGCCCAGGTTAAGATGGTTGGATGGCATCTCCGACTCCATAGACATGAGCTTGAGCAAGCTCTGGGAGTTGGTGATGGACTGGGAAGCCTGGCCATGCTGCAGTCCATGGGGTTGCAAAGAGTTGGACACCACTGCACCACTCAAGTGGACTGGACTAACTAGTATTCTTGCCTGAAAAATCCCATGGACAGAGGAGCCTGGTAGGCTATAGTTCAGTGGGTTGTAGAGAGTCAGACACAGCTGAGCAACTAAGCACTATGCCTCAATAAGGCAAACAAGTTTTTTAAAAATAGCAGCACACTTGAAAATATCTTTTGAAAGGCAGATTTGAAGATTATATTGCAGCATACAATAAACTCATGGAAAAGTACTCAGTATCTCCTCAAATAAATCCAAATCAAAACTATAATGAGTATCACAGCATGCCCACTAACCTAGCCAAAATTAAAAGTTCTGTCAGCACCAGTGTTGGTGAGTAAGTGGAGCAATGAGGACCTTCATGCGTTGCTGAAGGAAATGCCAAGTTGTATAATACCTATTGAAAAATTCATTAGTTTCTTAAGATGTCAAATATAAACACACTAAGACAGATCAATTGTAAGTATTAAAAATTTTCTAAGAAAATGAAATAGAGGCCTATAGAAGATTCATAAGAGAAAGTTCATAGCACTTTTATCCACAGTAACTGCTAAACTGGAAAAAACACAAATGTTTATCAAAAATAGAATGGATTAATGAGTCATGGAATATACATATGTACATTGTAATGTAAACATATAATACATAGCTATACAAAGATAGTACAGATTTATACATGAAGTAATGTCAAAAATGAAATTCACAATCATTATGAAGAAAAAAAGCCAGACACAAAAGAACATACATTTTTCTTCTCAAGTGGTAGAATCTTTATGTTCTTAATTTGAACTTGGACAAAACTTTGTCTTTGCCTCAATAAATAGATTATGATAAAAGTGATAAAATGTGATTTCTGAAACTAAATCATAAAAGTTCCATGCACTTCTCCCTTACTCTCTTGGGATCTTGCTCTTGGATCCTACCAACACTGTTGAGGAAATCCAAGCAGTCTTTGGAGAGGAACTGAATACTCAGCCCATGTTGTGAGCTAACCCATGATAGCATCCACTTGCTAGGGAGGTGAATACTTGTTCTGAAAGCATACCCCATAATCTTAGTGAGGCTTCCCTAACTGATGTTGTTCAGAGCAAAAGTGAGCCATTCCCACTGACCTATATCCAAATTGCCAATTTGCAAAGAAAATAAATGGTTGTGATTGTTTGAAGCTGCTAAATTTTGTAGTGATGTAGTATAGCCCATCACTTCATGGGAAATAGATGGGGAAACAGTGGAAACAGTGTCAGACTTTATTTTGGGGGGCTCCAAAATCACTGCAGATGGTGACTACAGCCATGAAATTAAAAGATGCTTACTCCTTGGAAGGAAAGTTATGACCAACCTAGATAGCATATTAAAAAGCAGAGACATTACTTTGCCAACAAAGATCCATCTAGTCAAGGCTATGGTTTTTCCAGTGGTCATGTATGGATGTGAGAGTTGGATGGTGAAGAAAGCTGAGAGCTGAAGTATTGATGCTTTTGAACTGTGGTGTTGGAGGAGACTCTTGAGAGTCCCTTGGATTGCAAGGAAATCCAACCAGTCCATCCTGGGGGAGATCAGTCCTGGGTGTTCATTGGAAGGACTGATGCTGAAGCTGAAACTCCAATACTTTGGTTACCTCATGCGGAGAGTTGACTCATTGGAAAAGACCCTGATGGTGGGAGGGATTGGGGGGCAGGAGGAGAAGGGGACAACAGAGGATGAGATGGCTGGATGGCATCACCGACTCAATGGACATGAGTTTGAGTAAACTCCGAGAGTTGGTGATGGAAAGGGAGGCCTGGGTGCTGCGATTCATGGGGTCGCATAGTCAGACACGACTGAGCGACTGAGCTGAACTGAACTGAGTATATACCTATAACACTTGTAACATTCTAATACAGGAAGTAGGGTACTAGTGTAACTGAAACGTAAAACATGCAGCTTTGGCTTTGGGGCTGTGAAGTAAATGGAAGCTAAAAGGAATTTGAAAAGAGGATTTGGAAAAGGTAAAGGGACTAGAGGAGGCTGCAGGTGAGAGGGAGGGAGAGGAGTTTATTACTAGAAACCTGAGAAAAGAGCCCCTTGTCATTCAACGGTGGAAATTGTGGCAGCAGTGTTCCCTTTGATTGTGTTAGAGATAGGGTTGAGTTATGCTAGAGAGATTTCCAAGAGTAGTATTGGAAGTGCCACTTGTGCCTTCCAATTTTCCATGATAAAATGTGAGAAGAAAAAGATGTTCTAAGAATAAACTGTTAAATATATTAGAACCAGGACTTTCTGGTAGAAAAACAAGACAGTGTCTTATTTCTAGCCTCTCCAGATGGCAGACGATTCTCAAATTAAGTAAGAGCATAAGGCTATGGGACCATACTCTTAAGGATTCCTGGAGGACCCTCTCTGGCTTTGAGTATGGTCCCACAGCAACCTCAGAGGGAATCTCAGGTATAGGAGGGCTTACCTCTTAGAGGACTGTTGGTGTCACTCTTATCTACTTGAGTGTATTCATAAGCTGATAATAAGAAATTCACAAGATTTTTAAGAGAATTGTAGCAAGTGGTACTGAAAGCAAGGGAGGTTATACAAAATGAAAAGAGGCCTTTGCTCCCCCTTTCCAATTTTTCTGAATGAGAAATAAGCTGAGATGCCTAATCAGTTGCAAACATGGTCCACTCATGGAAAAGTATGGATGGCTCAGAAAGCAGTCTTAGAGTTTAGAGAATGGCAGGAGTCACAGAGAACAAATTCTAGGAATATGATTGAGCCTTCATCAAAAAAATGGCAACATGTTTCTGAATGGATTGAAAAATTAGACAAGTTACTGGTGTGAGTGTTGTTTTCTTCTTTCAGATGGGTGGGATCATAGTAGTTATCTTGTGTTGTTCCTCCATTGTTCATTTATGGGCATCAGATAATCTGTTTTAGTTCACAATTTTTCATATGGAATAGAATAAATCTCAAGGAGCTGTGCTTATATGGGAGGGAAAGAAAGGCAGAGAGAGAAAGAGAGAAGCAAAATGTAAGTAAATAGGTACAAGTATAAGTGCACTAACCTATTCTTGTGCCTTTATTATTTTTGAACTTGAAGTTGTGTTGAAGCATAAATACGTACACAAATAATAAAGTAAAAAAAAAAAAAAGTCCAAAAATCTTGATTTCTAATTCTTCATGAACTCATTTCAGCTGTTCCAGCTCTTACTTTTCTCTGTTCTCTGAGCAAAAATCACTAAATTTATATAATTCAGCATTAGGCAATAAATTGCCTCTTCATGTTTAATAATATATATCCTTTCATTTGTGCTTGTCTTTGCTGTCTACACAGGGAAGATGGAATAACTCAACAGTTAAAGACAGGACTTTGGACATGACTCCCATCTCTTTCTCTAGCTTGCTCTACGACCCTAGTAAGTTATTTAATTTCAGGTCCCTTACCTATAACTTAGAGATAATACTGATAATTTTACCTTCCTCACTGGATAGCTGGGAGCATTAAGTCAGATAAAGAATGTTAAAAAGTTCCTATGGGGGCTCAATAAGTGTTAGCTATTATCATCATTTTCATTATAAAGGCTTTAAGCTCTTTGAGAATAAAGATCCCCTCTTAGACATTTGATTCTACAGAGAACACATTAAAGTTCTGACTGCACAATTGTATTCCATGAATGTCTGATTGATCAATGAAAGAGTTTTTATTATCCAAATCTATAACAAATGCAAAGAGTAATACATCAGGCATGTTATTTAATGAAATGATTTTTGTATAAGCAAACAATTTTTGTAAAGATATACAGGAAACCATGATTTCAACTTGTCTCCTACAAAGACATAATGTTTTCCGTTACATCGAGTACATATAATCAGATTTTCCTTGTTTATAGGAAAATATTATTCACATAAGTAAATATATTTTAAAATATGCTGAAAAAACTCTAGTTACTAAATTATCCTTAAATTTTTAAAAGTGCTACTGGTAATACATTCAAACTTTCTGACTACTAACTTGTCCTTTGCTGTTTTCACATTATCCAATTTAGGAAAAACATAAATGCCGTTTATTACCCCTGCTGAAACCTCTAGATGCAATTATATATTTTTTTGTTTTCACTGCCAGGAATACATATATATGATATCTATTGCTTCACTATTTACTCTCTACTTAATCCTCTGTGGTCTGATTTTGGGCTTCCCTGATAGCTCAGTTGGTGAAGAATATGCATGCTATGTAGGAGATCCTGGTTAGGAAGATCCGCTAGAGAAGGGATAGGCTACCCACTCCAGTATTCTTTGGCTTCCCTTATGGCTCAACTGGTAAAGAATCCATTTGCAATGTGGGAGACCTGGGTTCAGTTCCGGGGTTAGGAAGATCCCCTGGAGAAGGGAAAGGCTACCCACTCCACTATTCTGGCCTGGAGAATTCAGTCCATGGGTTCGGACATGACTGAGCAACATTCAGTTTCAGTCTGACTTTTGTCACCTAGAAACTACCAAAAATGCATTTTAAAGGGCATCTAGGCTTTTTCTTTGTCATTTTAATCATAAATCTCAAGCCATGCAAACCTTAACTATAGAATTTGAATTAAGTCTTTGAAACAGTGTTTCTTTGACTTTCACATGCCTCATAATAACTTGGGGAGTTAATTAATAGTTGTGATTTATGAACCTTAACCTCAGAGATTCTGATTCAGTGATACTGGGTGAGGTCAAGAATCTAAATTTTTCACAAAATCCAAGGTTATTTTGAACTATTGAGGCCTACTCTTTGAAGAGGCACCACCTTAAAAGAATTGAATAAAGCAGAGGGAACATGAGAAGCTGTGCTATCTCAAAAAGTCTATCTTCTTAACCTCTTTGATGCTATTATTTTTTATTTCTTTCATTTCCAGAGTCCTTCTCCCACTTCTTGATTGTCACCTTGTTATAAGGACTAGTCCTAAATTTCCTCCTATTCTTTTTATTTAAAAATTTTCACATCCACAGATTGAACTATAATATTTATGCATAATTCTCCTGTCTGTTTCTTTTTTATTTCTTTCATTTCCAGAGTCCTTCTCCCACTTCTTGTCGCCTTGTTATAAGGACTAGTCCTAAATTTCCTCCCATCCTTTTTATTTAAAAATTTTCACATCCACAGATTGAACTATAATATTTATGCATAATTCTCCTGTCTGTTTCTTCCTAATTTATCTGTAGCTTTAAGTGTTCATTGGCTACTTATACATTCCATGTTAATTAAATTAGTTTACTTATTTGTTCAAGTGGTACTAGATTCCACCTTCTCTTTTTTTGCTACTTAGTCTCTCATCATTGGTTACAAAATGCAGCTCATGTTCCCTTGTAAATATCATGGACTAGCTTTAAATGGGTTTTATTTCCTGGAGGATGGGAGAGTTTGAGGAAATCCAGAGTTTTGAGACCACACAGAATTAATGAGACATAGTCAAAAATTGAGAGAAATCTGGAAACAAGGAGAAAAAAACCTCAGATGTTCATTGGAATAGCAGTTAAGTTAGATGTTGGGGATCTAACTCTCTGTAAAGACTTAGACGATACCAAAATACTATACATACTACTAGCAAAGGACTCAAAATATGAACTCAGGTACTAGTAGTGGATGAAGATCTACTTTTCTAGAACTAGAGTGGAGGTGTTGTTAAAATGAAAGAAGAAAAATTTATTTAAGCTATGGTTCATACATTCAGTTATTTAGCAAGTTTTATTGAAAATCTATTACACCCCTGACATTGTGCAATGGACTAGGACTAGAATAGTGAATAAGAGTCCCTGCTCTCAAGAAGTTAAATTCTAAATAAAAAAGGATTTAAACATAAATGATCAGAATAATTTCATGATAGTGCTGTGAAGACAATATAAAGTGGTATGTTGTAGAATAATTGGGATTGGAGGCTGAGGGGAGAAAAGGACAATGGTATGTTAAACAAGATGATCAGGGAAGGTTTCTCTGATGACTATTTGAGTTGAGAGATGATTGGCAAGAAATTTCCAACTGGGAGTTATTTGAAGACCCAGAGATGGAGTGTTTGATGCAAAAGGACAAAGAGATTAATGAGTGGAAAGTCATGGTGGTCAAAATAAGATTTGAGAATTTGAGGAATCCAAAGAAGTCTGCTGTGGTTGGACCTTAATGAGCAATGATACAGAAATGGTAGTAAGTCAAGTCAAAAAAGTACTCTGAAGTCAGATCATGTAGGCTTGTTATAAGCCACATAAAGTTTTTGTGTTTTATCCAAAGTGCAATGGAAAGCTATAGAAAATTTTAAGCAAAAATGTGAGAATTATGTTTTTGAAAGATAATTGTGGCTTCTACATTTAGAATGAACTGTAGAAACATAAAAGAAGACACAGGTAAACAACTGTAAAAGTCTAGGATAGAAGTCGTTATGGCCTGATTTTGGGTAATAGCAGTAAAGATGAAAAAAGTGGAAATATAGAAGATATATTTGGGAGTTAAAACTGAAAAGAGTGATAGATGGGTTGTAGGGGGGGATTTAAGGAGAAGGAAAAATTAAGGAAAATTCCTAGGTCTTAACTTGACTGAATGGTGGTACCATCTAATGAAGTGGAAACATTTGTAGAGAGATTTTTGAAGGAAACAAATATTTCCAGTTTCCCTATGTTTAGTTAGAGAAACCTAATAAACAATCAAGTGCGAATGTCAGAGAAGTGAGGTCCATAAACCTGAATACAGTGGAGAGATATAGGCCAGAGAATTATTTGAAAGTCATCTATATCTAGAGGCCTATCAGAGGAGTCTAGCTAACAAAAGAAGTAGAGAAGCAGGCACTGAATCAGGAGTGTGATGTATCAACCAAGAGAAGTGTTCTAGGACAAAGGGAATAGTTTATTGTGTCAAATCTGCTGTAAGTTCCAAGGAGGTATGAAACCCAAAAAAACAATCAGGTTTAGTAAGATAAAGAATATTGAAGACCTCTACAAGTACTGTTTCAGAAATTGTGTGTAAATGAAGGTGGAAATCCAACTGGCATAGATGGAAGAGAGAATGGGAAATGAAGAAATGGAAATGTCAATTATAGAAAGTTCTTGAAGAAATTCTGATGAAAAGTAAAGATGTTTTAATATGTACAATGTTGAGATGGCTGCTGATGAGATTCTAATTATTACAATTTTCTCCATACCATACTACAGATAGTTGGGATAGTTGTAGAGTTACAGGGCAAACATACAGTATAGATCATAACTACATAATAATATATTATGAATAATTATTTTTCCCTGTAATCAAGCTCTTATGCCTTGAATATTGATCTCCCTGTTTTCAATCTCTATTCTTCATACAACCTTTTGCAGATCTTCTTAAATCAGAATTTCCCTATTTAAATAATTCTCCAGAACGAAGACCATCAAGGTTATCCATATTCCAATCTACAAAATAGCCCCAATATGCCTCTTCAGCCTGATTTCTTATTTCTTTACATTCTTGTTTTCATCAAGATAATTCTTTCTTGTGTTCTTAGCATATCTCATACCTATTTAAGAGTCAACATCTATTTGAAAGTAGTGAGTAGTGGTTAAAAGCATGGATTCTGGAGCTGGTCACATAGGTTCAGTCTGTCACTTGCTGTCTGTGTGATTTTGTACACATTTCCTGACATTCTTATGCCTCAGTTTTTCTATCCATAAAATCAATATGCTTCTCATGATTTTTTTGAGGAATAAACAGCAGCATCTGACCATGGTAACTACTTTATGCATGATAGCAGTTTTCATTTTTAATTTCTGAAATGCTCTTCTCTTCTTTCATTCTTTGAATCTCTCCTTTGAAAAGTAATGCCATTTGAGGTTTTTTAATAAAGCTTTCCTAGTTGATTCAGTATGGCTTCTGCCCTGATATTATTTTCTCAAGGCAATTATTTATTATGAATGCTTAATAAATATATATGAGATTGCCTTTTTATCTTACAATTTTCATACATGCCTTTCAAATATGTAGTTAAGTCAAAATTTTAATTTTTTCTCTATTGTATTCAGGACCTTATGTTTCACATTTTAGTTTAGTAGAGTTTAAATGATTAATTTATGAAAACTTCCAATGTATCTATTGTTAAAGTAAGCAAAGTAGTCTTTTACAGTTACATTAAACTGGATTTATTTTAAGTAATCCACTAATATACTTGATTAATTCTGTCTTTATCTGTGCTGCTTATGCCCTCTTTCCTGGAATTGGAAAGAATTACTGAGGTGTAACATTTTGCAACAATTTTTACAACCAGATGGGGGGAAATAGGGTAAATATGGGTCACTGAATGGAGGAGAAGTAGATGTTGAATGTCAGATTTAATTAAGGAAAGTAAATGTGAAGGAATGGTGTACAAAAGCAAGAGAGGAAAAATAGACAAGGATCATTTACAAAGATCAAATAATAAAGTAGAAGAGAGATATAATTAAATATGTGGAAAATGTTAGATAAAGGTGGCATGTGGAAAGGAGAAGTAGAGAAAATAAGATCACAGACACTTACCTGGCCACATACCAAAACAATTTCCATATGTAACTGAGCTAAGATAAAAACATCAAGGTTTTGATATTATAGAAGAAGGTTCATCAAAATTCTGGGTTTAGGAGAATTCCTCAAACATAGAAGTGCAGTAAGAAGCAATAGAAAAAGTACAGATTTAATTGAAAAACACAGGCCTTATATAATGAACATAAAGGAGAAAAACAATTGACATATCAACCTTTTCCTACATATTTAGTTTCTGTTACAGTCAAATACAAGAAAAGTGAAAACTTCAGCTTTCACCTAGCAAACCCTCAAAGTATTACACACACAACACTTTAAAGGTGTAAGAAATTAGGAAACAATTACAATAAGTAACTTTAATTGGTGGATACTATTAATATATATCAGGTCCTGTTTAAAGTCAAGCTTATGTTTTGCTGATAAGATATAAAATAGTATTTGGTGTTGCTATTTTAGAACATACTTTAGCAATACATATTAAGAATAATTAACATTAAAGTAGTGTTGAGGGATAATCAATGTTCAATGGATTTTTTTTGTTTTCTCTACCAAAATTTCAACAAACAGTTTAAAAACTGTACATACTCAGTAGAGCCAACCTAAAAATCTATTTGAAAGATTTAGGAGAACCAGTGAATAATTTTTTAAAATAATAACTTTTTTCAAGGGGTTATATTATTTACCTTTCAAAGTTGCACAATGTCTCACAGACACCTTTAAGTTTTAAGATGTGAATAACTGGTAGTGGAAGTAAACTTAAGAAAAAAGGAAAATCCATCAAATTGAGTTAGCATAGTTTAAATCTGTCCCTTATTTAAATGTGTGATGCTTGAGAAGAAAAACTATTACCCAAAGATTAATTGAATGCTCTATATTACAGAGGTGGATACTACAATAATTGTGGGAGCACACATAATTATGGTGTTAATATTCTGCCTAGCCTGAAAAATGCATATCAGCTCTATCTACATTTATTAATATCTCTCCTCCTCTTTTGTTCTTTTTCACTCATGACCTTCATATCAACTGGGGAGACAAAATAAACTTGAATCAAGTAATATATTTAAATTCTGTCTTATTAAAAAACTAACTCAAAGTGAATAGAGAAGGCGGGTTACAGTATGTTTCATATCTCATGATGGCAGATTTGAATTGGAGGATTGCTGAATTTATTACTCTAGATATTTTTCCAATACATTTATCCTACTTTAATATTTTCATGGGGGGAAAGGTGGGTAAGTGGCAGAAGCACATGGGGAAAAATTGTGCCTGTATAACATAGCCCTCCTTTTTGTGGGGCTTTTTCACTAAGAGATTGGTAGTTGAATTGTAATTTTACCACAGCACTATTGTTGGAGACAATGAGGAAGAGCTGCAGAAAGAGTTTGAGAAGGAGGGGGCAAAATTGTCAGTATACAAATAGGAGAATTCAGTAGTGAACCTGAGCAGGGATTTCTCTCTTTTATCCAAAAATAGTGACTCTGTACCATGAGACAGTAAGGGCTCATCTTCTGTGTGTACTTGATGCTGATGGACAGACATGCACTTTTGTTCCATTTATACGGTTAGTTTTGTATCAACTCTGTCCTGAACTAGCTGTGTGACATTGGACAAGGCACTTAACTGTCTGGGTGTTTGTTTTCCTGATATGCTTTCATATGTAAATTGAGGAGAATAATTGGATTAATTTTTTTTTTTAAATAATGAAACATGTAAATATTTAAAGAACTTACAACAGTACATCCATTAAGCATGATAAAGGTGTTAGCTATGGGCTTCCCAGGTGGCTAGGTAGTGAAGAATCCCCCTTGCTGTCCAGGAGACTCAGCAGATGTGGCTTTGATCCCTGGGTGGGGAAGATCCCCTGGAGGAAGAAATGGCAACCCACTTCAGTATTCTTGCCTGGAGAATCCCATGGACAGAGGAGCCTGACGGGCTATGGTCCATGGGGTCACAGAGTCAGACTTGACTGAACACATGCACACACATACACGTTAGCTACACCTGTATTTTCTTTGTATTATTATACAGTTTACTCCATTACTAAATCGTATGTATAATAGGGGGCTTCCCAGGTGGGGCCAGTGGTAAAGAAACACCTGCCAATACAGGAGATGCAGGTTCGATCCCTGGGTTGTGAAGATCCCCTGGAGGAGGGCATGGCAACCCACTCCAATATTCTTGCTTGGAGAATCCCACGGACAGAGGAGCCTAGTGGGCTATAGTTCATAGGGTTACAAATAGTCAGATGTGACGGAAGTGACTTAACACCCATGCACACACATGTATAATAGGATCATAGGGTTTTAAAAAGGTTTTTTAAAATCAGTTTAAGTTTAACAGCAAAATTTAGGGGATGGCATAGAGATTTCCCATATAACCTCTGCTCCCACACACTCCATAGCCTCTTACATTATTAACATCCCTCACTAGAGTGGTACAGTTTTGAATAACTGATGAACCTACTTTCATAATCATAAGCACTCAAAGTCCTAAGTTTATGTTACAATTCACTCTTGATGCAAATTCTATGGATTTGGAAACATGTAATGACATATATCTACCATTATAGTCTCATACAGAGTATTTTCAAGGCACAAAGTAACCTGTTCTTCCCTCCTCCCCCACCAACACCCTGGAACCACTAATCCTTTTACTGTCTCCGTGTGTGTGTGTGTGTGTGTGTGTGTGTGTGTCTGTGTGTGTGTGTGAGTCACTCAGCGGTGTCCAACTCTTTGGGAACCCATGGACTATAGCCCACCAGTTTCCTCTGTCTATGGAATTTTCTGGGCAGGAATATTGGAGTGGTTTGCCATTCCCTTCTCCATAGGTTTGCCTTTTTCAGAATGTCAGTACACTTGGAATCATACGTTGTAATGTGTGGAAGAAAGGTAAATATTTTGTTGTCCTATGATTATGTCTCAGTCTTTTAGTGAACCTATGCCCCTGGAATGTGGATTTCATAATAGTTTCTCAGAGATTCTTACTGCCTTGGGAGGAACAGAATGACTTTAATGAGTTTGAGTGTTTTCTCTCTCCCACATCTGATAATATCCCAGCAGGTTAGACTTTGGATAACTAGTTTTCCCTGAGAGAAGGCCTTGTTAAAAAGAACAGAATACAGTGGTATATTTCAAAATTATTCCCCCATCTGTCCTGCCCCTTTGCCAGAAGCAAAAGATATTTTTTCTCTGATGTTTTACTGAGGAAACCTGATTAAGCTCCTAGGGGTAAATCTCACATTATTGTGGGGGCCCATTATAAATAGGTCTCCTGGGGGATTTTAATTCTGAGTTTTCTGCACTAAGGCTCTAGTATTTTAGCAACTACATTTCAGGGTTTCCTAACCAAACTGTTCCCCATGGTGGTTTCCACTTTAAATCTCTTCTAAAGACATGCCTTCCGGCTATTTACCTATCTGTCTCTCCAGTCTTAGGGCAGCAATTGTCCCTGTGTCCTCCACTCTCTTATGGGTCTTAAAGGAGGTTACTGTTCTTTCTCCGTGTGCTCAGCACTTTACTTAACCATAGAAACTTAAAATGTTTCTATGAAATTTGGTGTTTGTGATTTTTGAGGAAAAGTTATTAACTAATGGCTTCCATCAATAAATAAGAATCTGATGTAAGGTACATAAAATGTTAATTTCTTTCTTTTTTGATCTGGGGCCAGTGAAAGTGAAAGGAAAGTGACGTCGCTCAGTCGTGTCTGACTCTTTGCGATCCCATGGACTGCAGCCTCCCAGGCTCCTCCGTCCATGGGATTTTCCAGGCAAGAGTACTGGAGTGGGTTGTCATTTCCTTCTCCAGGGGATCTTCCCGACGCAGGGATTGAACCCAGGTCTCCCGCATTGCAGGCAGACGCTTTACCCTCAAAGCCACCCAAGTACACCACAAAAGGAAAGTGTATGCTACCTGTAAAATACTGAATTCCCAGTCATAATTTAAAGACCGTTTTACTATGCCCACACAATTCAGAATTCAGTATTACACGACATTTTGCTTTGGGGTTATAAAAGCTGGAAGGAATCCTTGATTAGAGAAAAGTGTGAGTAAACTAGATTATAGAGATTGCTTTGCAGAATATGAATGATGCATTTGAAAGGTAGATAAAATTCAAAAATTTTTTCTTTTGGTTAAGGATTATTCTTTGCTTTTTTTTCTTAGAAATATCATTGTAATATCCCAGTCAGCTTAACCCCATCTCAGAAGCATAATTTTTTAAAAAGAACTAAATGGTGAGTAATTTTCTCTATGCATTCTTATTTATTGTGTGCCAAGCCACATATGGGGCATCATAGATTTGAATATAAGAGTCCCTGCCCTCATGTAGTTTTCATTCTAGTCTATATGTTTCCTAATTCTGAGAATTAGGGTTTCACTGCAGGAAAAAAACATTCTTAAGAGGACTGTAATTTTAAAAAATCCAAGTGAAACAAAAAATTTAGTGTGAAGCCTTAATAATTTTTTGAAAAATTAATAACTTTGATATACTTTTAAAATGGAAAATATTAAATTCTAATGGGTTGGCTAAGAGCTGAATCTGAAATTGTGTTCTGCAATATTTGGTAGGAATAGATTTGGTGACAGCTTACTGGGATTGAAGACATAGTCATTCCAAAAGTGACAACCTATGCTTTCTAGCTTTGTAAAGTCATATCTAAACAGTTGGTGGTGGAAATCCCCAAATCCCTATAACAATACATATAGGGTGGCAGCTGGAAAAGAAATCTCTCCCAAATTGATTCATTTGGTTTCTGTGCTATCCACTGATCAGGAAATAAAATCTTGTTATGAAATTGCATATTATACAATAAATGTATATGATTACTTTATGATATATATTATTCCTTTTTTTGGTAGAGCAGAAATATAGTCATAGCTATACTTTATCATTTTAATAAAGCATTTTGATAAAATAAATTCACCACTTGAGTCCCATGCTATACATTTTTCTGGCAATCTCTCACCATAAGAAAAGTAGATACCTTACCTGTTAAAATGAAAAAAAGAAAACAATTCCCTTAAATACAGAAATAATTTTGGTAAACTCAAGATGAATTTGGCAGTTTATTTACAGTGGTAGTTAAAGCTCCATCCATGAAAAAATATTATCAAGTACTTTTATGTATTTAAATATATTATGTGAGTTCCTTTCTAGTGCCTTTTATATTTCAATTGTATTTCCATCAGGGAATTTTATGAATTCTGTAAGTTTTTTCTTATTTTTAAAAAAGCTTGGCAAAGAAATACAGCATTGCTGTGTGACTTAAACTGCTATTTCAATATAAAATGCCCAAATTTCTGATTTATGAGATCTGTGAGATTCAGGCTAGTCTTTCATTTTATTTATCTAGTACTTTTCTTTATAACATATAATATGGAATCAAAAATATCTTCCTAAGCCTCAGGAGAATTTGGTCTTAAGCTCTGATTTTCTATAACTCAAAATGCCTAGAATAGTTTCAGTTTAAAACTACCACTCTGCCATGAGAGAGATGCTATTGAAATGTAACTATTTTAATGTTTTACTGTCTTGAATCTTATTTTGCCTAGATTTCCCTGAAGTGAGTGGGCCTCATTTGTGTGAGATTTGTTAGATGGCTTGAATGTATACTCTAGCAATGAGAACTCTGCCTGCTTTAACAGGGCACTTAACTAGCCTTGCAGAAGTAGTGTACAGAGATTTGTACTTTCTTTGAATATTCATTTCACATAGTTGCTGATTCTTAAGAATGTGGCATGAATAGAATTTCCTGAAAACTGTGCCTTCAAAACAATGTACTTTAGGGTTGCATCATTACCATAGGAATTTAAAGGTCTTGTTGTTTTTAGAAAGGGAAAAATAAAACATGTAAGTTAACATTTTGCTTAGTGTCACTATATGGGTGAATACAGATGAATAAGCAACAATGGGAGCACTATTTTATTATTATATATTTTTATTTAAAATTATGCAACATAATTTCTGATCTTACATAAAAATATAGTAGAATATTTGAACTTCAAACTTTGTACTGGAAATCCCCCCCCCCCCCGCCCGGGATAAAATTGAAATTTTAAGGCAAGCCGCTAGTGTAGCTAATGTCTCCTAGGGTTCATACCTATAGTTTGTCTTTCGGTAATGGTGTCCTACTGGGTACAATCAGTTGTAAGTGGGCTTTTCCTTCAAATCTGGCCAGTTGAGTTTTCCACATAACTTTAAAATAAAAATTAGCTCATTACGAAAATTATATTTTTAAAGAAGATACTTGCAAAGTGATTATGGGTTTCAAAAGTATAGTTTGGAAAAAAGTTATCAAATTTCCATTATGCTCCAACTTTAAGCTGTCATTTATTTTATTTAACGAAATGTAGAGTCTTGAATTTACAATGTAATATGTCAGGTTTGAGTCATTCAAAGTTCAATTCTTATTTCTCTTCAAAAACAACCAAACCAAGCCAAATCAAATAAAACAAAACTAGCTATTTGCTTTACTGTACATAAGCACCTAAACATCATCATGGCTATATGAAAATACATGGAAGAAAATTTCTTTTCTTTATTAGCTGCACCATTCCTTACTAAAGCTTTCTAGGTAATGACCCATATTCCAATACCCTATTTCTCAATCTTTCTACTTTGCATCACAACAGATAATAGGAAGAAATATATTTCTCTTTTTGTTCTTAGTTATTTGAGGCACCTACCTTCTGGGTAGAGAAGGCATATGAAAAATTGAATAACTAACTTACTGAAATAATTTATTTTACTAAATGATGCACTTTATAATCTCTAGTTTCATAAATGCATTTCAACATACTTATTAATTTTTTTAAGTTAAAGAGCTCTACATGCTTTTTTGAATCTATTTAACTTGTGTTGACCAGAAAAGAATAGATTCAAATGGTTTTGAGATTTATTTATTTTTTTTTGGTGCCAAGTCTCTTCCCAGCTACCAAAACAACTACCATATTAAGAATGAAAAATAGCATAATTTATTAGTTTCTAGCTATAATAAACCTGTCACGTGAGTGTATGCTCCTTGGTTCTTTGTCTCGTCACAACCAAAATTTGGAGTGACGGACATTAAAGCCCCTTGGCGGGTCACAGCTCTCGGAGGACAGACCATGTTATAGCTCTTAAATAAATCCGTGTTATAGCTCTTAAATAAATCCGTGTTACAGCTCAGTGTTACAGCTCTATTTCATTTAGATGATAGCAGGAAAATCCATCTTCGAGGTGTGAGGGCACTTCGATCCAAAGATCGCCCCATTGTGTGGGAGAGAGAGAGAGAAGAGGGCTTTGCCTCCTCTTTTTATGTTTTTTTGTTCCCCCTGGGCCTGTCCTATGCAAATTGGGCTTAGGCAGGAACGTTGTTTGTTTTACCTGAGGTTCTCACTCCAGTTCTCAGACCTTCCTTTGTTCTATTTTCGTGGGCTTTCCCCTTCCAGGTCTTTTAGCCACTGCCGTTTTGGACTCCTTTTCCCTATTCTAACTACCTAACAAAACTATGAGGTTAAATATTTTCTTCCCTATAGATATGATTTTGTTACTAGAATTTTGAGGTCATTGGAGTATTGAACAACTGCAGTTTTCCAGCTATTTTTCTGAAAAGTTGCAAACAGTCTCTAGAACTAGGACCAATATAGCAAATTCTATTTTTAAAGCTTCCTGACATTTAGGAATAAATGCCTACTTTCCTCATCGTCTTAGTTTGGGATTCCCCCAAATGCAGTCATGAGATAAAAACTTGGATTGCAGGTATGCATTTAGTAGGTGATTCAAAGAAATAAAAATGATGGAATAGGGAAAATCATGCTACAAAAAAGAAAACATTTATATAAAGTGTGTTAATGAGAGGGTTGTTGAGGCTCAGTTCTGCTGGTCACTCTCTGAGGAAGTATGTTGGTTATGGCTCTGAATTGCCTCACTGAGGAACAGGGAAACACAATATTTGTTCTCTACAGTTTCAGGTGAAACTAGAGCTGAGCTGAGGGAATATGGAATGCTTTATCCAAATAGAATCTAATATCTACTTCTTGCATTGCTCAAATATGCTTGTGCTCAATATTGATTCTACTTTGTGACTGACAGTCATTTCACAATGATGACTTTTCTCAATGCCTAAAATAAAAGCATGAAATGAGAGGGTTAGTAAAACATGCCTGCTACTACAGTAGAAGCCATAATTGATTTTCAGCACCTTTTTCTACTTCTCTTTTTAGATACCTATTATCCTTTCTAGGATTTTAGTTTCATTGCATTAAGGTGACACAGATCTTCAATCCTGAGGTTTCCAAGCCTCCAGTTACATTGTCATTACCTGCCCATGATCACTATAAAAGTTCATTTACTCTCATTAGAAGTGTAGAAGCATTGAGATATCCCAGTGAATCACCCGTGTTCCAGACATATTCCTCCACACCCTCATTTTGTAGTAGTAGCTCTAACTTCTTATTGTACCAATTATGAGAATATGCCTCTCAATTCTCTGACTACTGGGAGAATTAATTATGCTTCCTTTGGATCGCACTCAGCCTATAGGGATACTAAACTAGACCCATTCTTGAGAAACACAAGACTCCTCTGACAAGTAACTTCATCTTATTGACAGTCTTGTCAAAGTTGATTAACTGTGCCTGAGACACTTCCACCCAGTCCTCCTTCTTTCTCTCTCTCCTTTACCTGAGATTAAATCTTCATCATAATTGGATAGCTCTCCCTGACTCCTCTTCCCTCTTCTCTCATTTTCTTTCATGCATTGCCATATTAAATCTCTTACATGGCTATCCTATCCTGGAGGACCTCATGTCACACAGTGGTAGCAAAACAATAAATATTACAGAATAAGATTCTTTAGCAGAGAAGGATGACTATTTAAGACAGGAGTATAGATGTCTTGCTTTAATTATATACATCTCCAAAGGGACACTGATTGTGGTGTTTTTTGCAACCAAATAATCACAATTCAACTTCTTCCTTCTCTACAGCCCTGCTTTATCCTGCACTTCTGATGTGTTTCCTGATGGCCCTCTCCAATAAAGAGCTTGCACAAAAATCTCCATTTGGGGGAGCTCAGCCTATGACTATGCAATGCAAACATCCTCTTCCATGTCTACTGTGGAGTCCTCTATAAAGTCTACAAAGTCTAGTGCTGTTGTCTAAGACCATTTTTTGTAGAACTTAAAGAAGAGTTGAGTTAGAGGTTGGGATTGCACAGCTAGAGATACAATAAAATTAAAGAGATCTCTGGAGAATGAGTCTTTCTTAATTTGCACAAAAGTTCATGGTGGTTTCCCCAGGCATGGATTTGGGGAGGGAATGAGTTATCAAGTTCAAGAGACCCTCCAATTGACTTTAGATTAGTAATTTGCTAATAATAAATCTATATTTAAATTGTTAGAGAATCTTGCAAAGACTGTAATATATTTGGAACCAGCATACCAGTGAGAAATTAAGGCTGAAGATTAGACTTATGTGCTTTCCACAGAGAAAAACATTGATGCCATAAAAAAGAAATATGCTTTCAAGGAAAATATTTAGTTCAAAATTCCTGACAACCTTCTCTAAATTTGTAACCTTAACCTCACTTTGACAGTCCTCACTTTTATTTATTGCTTTGCTATTCTTCTTAGCTATTTTTTTGCATTTAACCTACTGTATATTTTAATACTTAATCTTGTTTGTTTTTTGCCTACTTCATCTATAGTATAACTTATATGAGGGCAGGTTTTCATCTTGCAATCACTATGGAATCCTCAGAACCTAGAATAATGCCCTGCTCATGGTAGAGTCTCAATAATTATTTGAGAATAAATGAATGTAAATGAATACTTCAAAAACAGCTTGGATAAAAGAGTTACATGACAGAAGATAATTTTTGTTTGTTTTGTTTTGTTTTTAATCAGTGAAGTGGAAGGCAGTTTATTTTCACAGCCACCCTCTCAAAAAAAGTTTACTAATCTGAAATTTAAGTTAGAAAGATAAGATTCACTCTAGCTTATATTTGAAATGTATTGATAGTGCTTTTCAAACTTCACTTACAAGTCACCTGACAATCTTATTAAAATATGACTTTTATTTCAATTGTTCTACAGTGTGATCTGAGATTTAGCATTTCCTAAAAAAAAATCCAGATTATGAGAATACTACTGACCCAAGGTCACACTTTGAGTTGTAAGTTGAGAAGGAAATGAATATATGGTGTGTATAAGTAGATAGTGTGGCATATGGGGCATAACTTGGGGATTGAATTCAGAAGATTGTATTTGTGATCTACTGATCATATTAACTAGCATGAAATTTTACTTGTTTAATTAGCATGTTTCAATTTAAATTACAGGTTTAAATTTTTCCAGGCAAATATAATTGGCAATATTATTATTATTATAATACAATATATATAATATACATATTATATATAATAAACAATAGCACTGTTGTTGTTTCTGAGTTGCTAAGTCGTGTATGACTCTTTGTGACCCTAAGGACTCGTAGCCCTCCAGGCTACTCTGTCTGCCACTGCCTAAAACACAAATGAAAACAATGTTCTCAGATTCCAGATTGACATGACTAGCTAAAAAAATAAGTCAAAAGACTATTAAAAGAGTGTCTCCTACATATATTTGTATGGCTAGACATTAATTTCAAGGTTACTTTTTGATTGAACATCAAGCTAAAAAATGTAATAGGTTTGGGAGCCAAATCAGGTGAGGCATAGTAAAGGAGTTAGAAAGAGATAGTAATGAAAATTAAGATAGAATAGAAAGGCAGTATGCAGAGAGTACTGTGAAAGAAGGCACACTATATTTTAACACTGCTGCAAAGTAGAAGTGAGGAACTTATTGCTGATATAAGGAGACAAACAAGATTATACTGTGAAAAAAGAAAATGTAACAAACAAAATTTCTTGACACTATTGAGATTAATAACCCTGGAACTGGAATTGTCAATCAGCTCAGTTCAGTTCAGTCGCTCAGTTGTTTCCGACTCTTTGCGACCCCATGAACCTCAGCACACCAGGCTTCCCGGTCCATCACCAACTCTCGGAGTTTACTCAAACTCATGTCCATTGAGTCAGTGATGCCATCCAGCCATCTCATCCTCTGTCGTCCCCTTCTCCTCCTGCCCCCAGTCCCTCCCAGCATCAGGGTCTTTTCAATGAGTCAACTCTTCCCATGAGGTGGCCAAAGTATTGGAGTTTCAGTATCAGTCGTCCCAATAAACACCCAGGACTGACCTCCTTTAGGATGGACTGGTTGGATCTCCCTGCAGTCCAAGGGACTCGCAAGAGTCTTCTCCAACACCACAGTTCAAAAGCATCAATTTTTCGGCACTCAGCTTTCTTCACAGTCCAACTCTCACATCCATACATGACCACTGGAAAAACCATAGCCTTGACTAGATGGACCTTTGTTGGCAAAGTAATGCCTCTGCTTTTTATATGCTGTCTAGGTTGAACATAATTTTCCTTCCAAGGAGTAAGCGTCTTTTAATTACATGGCTGCAATCACCATCTGCAGTGATTCTGGAGCCCCTCAAAATAAAGTCTGACCCTGCTTCCACTGTCTCCCCATCTATTTCCCATGAAGTGATGCAGGGCGCAGGAGGACCAAGAGGAGCTACTCCAAGTTCAAGGTCAGGAGGGGCAGCCGTGAGAAGATACTCCTAGTCCAAGGTAAGGAGCAGCGGCTGCGCTTTGCTGGAGCATCCGTGAAGAGATACCCAACGTCCAAGGTAAGAGAAACCCAACTAAGGCAGTAGGTGTTGTGAGAGGGCATCAGAGGGCAGACACACTGAAACCATAATCACAGAAACCTAGCCAATCTCATCACACGGACCACAGTCTTGTCTAACTCAATGAAACTAAGCCATGCCATGTGGAATTGTCAATAGACCCAGTCAAATAGAAAGACACGGATATAAACTGGGTATAAAACCTAAAGTTAGAACAGTCTCTCTCTTTCTCTTTTTAAGTATAAAATTATTCTAATTTCCAGCAAATTATATGGCCATAATTGATTTAAAAGCAGAGGCATGACTTTTCTCTTGTGAATTCCATTAGAAATCTATTCTGGCTTTCCCTCTAGTGTGTCCAAAGGTTACAAGTAAAGGTTTGCTTAGGAAACTGGATAAAAAATAAATTACTTGGGTTACCCATACTTTACTGCAAATACAAATTACTTATTTTTCAAGATAGTCTTTATGGTTCCTTCTTAGTACTTGTTAGTATTTTCAAAGTTTGTGTCCCATTTCTATTCTTCTAAGTTGTTGGAGTTTTGGCTTGCTTCAGTGATTTTACACACTTTGATTTAAGACAAATAATTATTTTAATGAATTTATTAATGACTGTGGTTTTCATTTATAAATTATTTCTTATTATTCTTCCTTAACTTTGTAATTATATTGCATAACTTGTTGAAGGTTCAAAGTAGATATACTTCCAGCATAACTATGCAGATGCTTTGCTACTTTTGCTCTATGGCTATCACTTTTGAGATCTCATTAAAATATGAACTTGTTCTTCTGGTTTCATAATTGAGAATAGAATAAAGAATAAATATTCCAAGATGACTTTGTGTTATTTTGCTTTCCTGTTCGAGCTGATTGCCTTTAGGAGGAAGTAGTCAAATAAGAATTGAATTTTGAAAGACCTAGGAAAAAATATACAAATGAAATGACTATGAAATTTTCTTTCTTAGGTTAAGTTTCAGTTTGTATACTCTTCTTTTAACATTATAAAATGATTTTCTACTAAACACTATGAAATGTTAAGTATAAAAATGCAGATTCTTAGATTTAAAGATCATATAATTTTTCATAGCCTATTTTGAAACTTTTGATAGAAAAAAGTTTGTTTCAAAGCTTTGTCTGTTAGTAGGAAGTAGAAAATTGAGCACCTGATGAAATAACTGAAATGTTTTTATCTGTTTCAATTCATTTTCTCTCTAATAATGCTTAAGATTAAAGGCATAGATACGTAAAAGTAAAACTAAATTGTTTTTGTATTGTTAAATGTTTAAGCATTGAAGTAAATTATTTCTTTAGTACACTGAACTGTGTCAGAAGAAAAACTTCTTGTGAGAAATTTAACAGAAATGTACAATGAAATAGTCATATCTTATTTTGAAAAGTTCTTAAAATCTTTTACCCAGCAAAATCCATTTTACTGAAGAAATTACAAGTATTTTAAATTTTCCCTGTAGCAACTTGTTTTTTTCTGCCTTTGATTTCTGTCTCAGTAAAGCAGGTTAATATATTGGAGACTAATTTCCAACTAAAATATGTTTATTCTTTTTATTTCTCCGTTTTCTAAGTTAAAAAAGAAATTCTAAGTTATTATTAGAACTCTTTGACATCGACTAGAATCAAAATAAGATTCAACCTCTTTCACACATGCATTATAAATATTGTTTTTATACCTTGAAAACAGTAACAGCTTCTTGACTACATTAAGTTGCTTCTTGGATCATAACTCATTTACTATATACCTCAGTATCACTACATTTAGTGATTGTGAAATATTTAAGGCATATGCCAAAGAAGAAAGCCATTACCAGTGGTTTTCTTATTTTGCCCTCTAATATCAAAGCATAATTGTTAAAAATTTAAAACATGACTCATACAAATATAGAATGATCACATTTCAGGGATTTTTATTTAACACATAAATAAGAAAACCAGAAAGATGGATGAGCTGTCCAAATTGGAATTAGAAGATTATGTAGTACAGAGTTAAAATACGTTTAATGAGACCACTAACATCCTATAGGGCAATAAAACCATAACCTTCTGAAGGAGAAGAATTTACCAGAAAAAAAAAAAAAAAAAAAAAGCCTATCAGACAAGGTAAACAAGTTAGGACATAACTACAAAGAGTCTGAATCCTCAAATTCATAGTAACTAGCAAGGTGAAAAACAAGCACATTCTCCTGGAAACTAAATACAGTTTGTCTGATCCTGTTAAAAAATATACCAGCATGATATTAAAATCATATAATGAAATGTCTTATGCTAATTTGCAAGTTATAGTTTTCTTAATACTAACTCACAAACCTAAGCTTAAAATGTGATTAAAGTAAATACTGATTATATGCATATGGGTCAGGAAGATCTCCTGGAGAAGGGAATGGCAACCCACTTCAGTATTCTTGACTGACGAATCCCATAAAGAGAGGAGACTAGTGGGCTACAGTCCACAGGGTCACAAAGAGTTGGACACGACAGAAGTGACTTAGCAAGCAGGCAAGTAGGTATGTGTGTATTTAAGTTAGAGTACGAAAAAAGAGAATTTACTTAATTCTCAATATTTTAAGTTGAGAGAAACAGTGATTGCAGGTAAATTCATTCACAGAAAATTAAAGACTTGCTTAAAAATGACATAATCCTTTTAACATGCTATTGAATTCAACTTGTATTAAAAATTTTTGTATTTCTGTTCATCAAGAATATTGGAGTTTAGTTTTCTTTGCTTGTGATGTCTTTGTCTGGCTTTAGTATTAGGATGATGATCGTCCCATAAAATGAGTTTGGAATTATTTTTTTTCTTATACTTTTTGGGAGGATTTTAAAAGGACTGATAGTAATTCTTCTTGAATGCTTGGTAGAAGTAACTGATGATGCTGTCTGGTCCTAGAGAGGCCTTGTTGAAAGGCCTTTGATTACTGATTCAGTCTCCTTATTTGATGATTGTCTGTTCAGGCCTTCTACTTCTTCATTCAATTTTGGTAGGTTGTATGTTTGTAGGAATTGATCTATTGCTGCTAGATTTTAAATTTTTTAGTATGTCATTGTTTACAAAACTTCCTTGTGTGTGCATGTGTGCTTGCTCAGCTGCTTCAGTCATCTCCAACTCTTGGCAACACTATGGATTTTAGCCTGTCAGGCTCCTCTGTCCATGGGATTCTTCAGGCAAAAATACTAGAGTGGGTTGCCATGCTCTCCTCCAGGGGATCTTCCCAACCTGGGATCAAATCTGGCTCTCCTGCATTGGCAGGGGAATTCTTTACCGCTGAGCCCCCAGGGAAGCCCAATAATATTTCCTATGATTGCTTAAAAAAATGTCTGAGGCATCCCTTGTAATGTCTCCTCTTTCATTTCTGTTTTGAGTCCTTTTTTTCCTTAGCCTAAGGCTTTACCAACTTTATCTTTCTAAAAAAAACCCTTTGATTGCTGATTTTTTCAATTATTTTTTGATTTGATTTATTTCTACTCTGTTACTGTTTTCTTCTTTCAGCTAATTTTGGGTTTAGTTTGTTCTTTTTCTAGTTTCATGAGGTGTAAGTTTAGGTTGCTTACTTGAGATCTTACTTCTTTTTTTATTTTTTTTATTTCATTTATCTTTATTAGTTGGAGGCTAATTACTCTACAATATTGTAGTGGGTTTTGCCATACATTGACATGAATCAGCCATGGATTTACATGTGTTCCCCATCCCGATCTCCCCTCCCACCTCCCTCCCCACCCCATCCCTCTGGGTCTTTCCAGTGCACCAGTCCCGAGCACTTGTCTCATGCATCCAACCTGGCCTGGTGATCTGTTTCACCGTTGATAGTATACTTGTTTCAATGCTATTCTCTCAGAACATCCCACCCTCGCCTTCTCCCACGGAGTCCAAAAGTCTGCTCTGTACATCTGTGTCTCTTTTTCTGTTTTGCATATAGGGTTATCGTTACCATCTTCTTAAATTCGATATGTATGCGTTAGTATACTGTATTGGCCTTTATCTTTCTGGCTTACTTAACTCTGTATAATGGGCTCCAGTTTTATCCATCTCATTAGAACTGATTCAAATGAATTCTTTTTAATGGCTGGGTAATATTCCATTGTGTATATGTACCATAGCTTCCTTATCCATTTGTCTGCTGATGAGCATCTAGGTTGCTTCCATGTCCTGGCTATTGTAAGCAGTGCTGCGATGAACATTGCACACATCTCTTTCAGGTGCACGTGTCTCTTTCAGATCTGGTTTCCTTGGTGTGTATGCCCAGGAGTGGGATTGTTGGGTCATATGTCAGTTCTATTTCCAGTTTTTTAAGGAATCTCCACACTGTTCTCCATAGCGGTTGTACTAGTTTGCATTCCCACCAACAGTGTAAGAGAGTTTCCTTTTCTCCACACCCTCTCCAGCATTTATTGCTTGTAGACTTTTGGATAGCAGCCATCCTGACTGGCGTGTAATGGTACCTCACTGTGGTTTTGATTTACATTTCTCTGATAATGAGTGATGTTGAGCATCTTTTCATGTGTTTGTTAGCCATCTGTATGTCTTCTTTGGAGAAATGTCTGTTTAGTTCTTTGGCCCATTTTCTGATTGGGTCATTTATTTTTCTGGAATTGAGCTGCAGGAGTTGCTTGTATATTTTTGAGATTAATACTTTGTTGCTTTGTTTGCTATTATTTTCTCCCATTCTCAAGGCTGTCTTTTCACCTTGCTTATAGCTTCCTTTGTTGTGCAAAAGCTTTTAAGTTTCACTAGGTCCCATTTGTTTATTTTTGCTTTTATTTCCAGTATTCTTGAAGGTGGATCATAGAGGATCCTGCTGTGATTTATGTCGCAGAGTGTTTTGCCTATGTTCTCCTCTAGGAGTTTTATAGTTTCTGGTCTTACATTTAGTTCTTTAATCCATCTTGAGTTTCTTTTTGTGTATGGTGTTAGAAAGTGTTCTAGTTTCATTCTTCTACAAGTGGTTGACCAGTTTTCCCAGCACCACTTGTTAAAGAGGTTGTCTTTTTTCCATTGTATGTCTTTGCCTCCTTTGTCAAAGATAAGGTGTCCATAGGTTCATGGATTTATCTCTGGACTTCCTATTATGTTCCATTGATCTATATTTCTGTCTTTGTGCCAGTACCATACTGTCTTGATGACTGTGGCTTTCTAGTAGAGCCTGAAGTCAGGCAGGTTGATTCCTCCAGTTCCATTCTTCCTTCTCAAGATTGCTTTGGCTATTTGAGGTTTTTTGTATTTCCATACAAATTGTGAAATTATTTGTTTTAGTTCTGGGAAGAATACCATTGGTAGCTTGATAGGGATTGCATTGAATCTATAGATTTCTTTGGGTAGTATAGTCTTTTTCACAATATTGATTCTTCCAATCGATGAACACGGTATGTTTCTCCATCTGTTTGTGTCCTCTTTGATTTCTTTCATCAGTGTTTTATAGTTTTCTATGTATAGGTCTTTCGTTTCTTTAGGTAGATATACTGCTAAGTATTTTATTCTTTTTTTGCAATGGCGAATGATATTGTTCCTTAATTTCTCTTTCTGTTTTCTCATTGTTAGTGTATAGGAATGCAAGGGATTTCTGTGTGTTAATTTTATATCCTACAACTTTACTGTATTCACTGATTAGCTCTAGTAATTTTCTGGTAGAGTCTTTAGGATTTTCTATGTAGAGGATCATGCCTCTGCAAACAGTGAGAATTTTACTTCTTCTTTTCCTATCTGGATTCCTTTTATTTCTTTTTCTGCTCTGATTGCTGTGGCCAACACTTCCAAAACTATGTTGAATAGTAGTGGTGAGAGAGGGCACCCTTGTCTCGTTCCTGACTTTAAGGGAAATGCTTTCAATTTTTCACCATTGAGGATAATGTTTGCTGTGGATTTGTCATATATAGCTTTTATTATGTTGAGGTATGTTCCTTCTATTCCTGCTTTCTGGAGAGTTTTTATCATAAATGGATGTTGAAGTTTGTCAAAGGCTTTTTCTGCATCTATTGAGATAATCATATGGTTTTTATCTTTCAATTTGTTAATGTGGTATATTACATTGATTGATTTGCAGATATTAGAGAATCCTTGCATTCCTGGGATAAAGCCCACTTGGTCATGATGTATGCTCTTTTTAATATGTTGTTGGATTCTGTTTGCTAGAATTTTGTTAAGGATTTTTGCATCTATGTTCATCAGTGATATTGGCCTGTAGTTTTCTTTTTTTGTGGCGGTTTTGGAATTAGGGTGATGGTGGCCTCATAGGATGTTTGAAAGTTTGCCTTCTTCTGCAATTTTCTGGAAGAGTTTGAGTAAGAAAGGTGTTAGTTCTTCTCTAAATTTTTGATAGAATTCAGCTTTTAAGCCATCTGATCCCGGGCTTTTGTTTGCTGAAAGATTTCTGATTACAGTTTCGATTTCCATGCTTGTGATGGGTCTGTTAAGATATTCTATTTCTTCCTGGTTCAGTTTTGGAAAGTTATACTTTTCTAAGAATTTGTCCATTTCTTCCCAGTTGTCCATTTTATTGGCATATAGCTGCTGGTAGTAGTCTCTTATGATCCTTTGTATTTCAGAGTTGTCTGTTGTGATCTCTCCATTTTCATTTCTAATTTTGTTGATTTGATTCTTCTCCCTTTGTTTCTTGATGAGTCTGGCTAACGGTTTTTCATTTTTACTTACCTTTTCAAAAAACCAGCTTTTAGCTTAGTTGATTTTTGCTATGGTCTCTTCTGTTTCTTTTGCACTTATTTCTGCCATAGTTTTTATGATTTCTTTCCTTCTACTAACCCTGGGGTTCTTCATTTCTTCCTTCTCTACTTGCTTTAGGTGTAGAGTTAGGTTATTTATTTGACTTTTTTCTTGTTTCTTGAGGTAAGCCTGTATTGCTATGAATCTTCCCCTTAGCACTGCTTTTACAGTGTCCCATAGGTTTTGGGTTGTTGTGTTTTATGCATATTTTGATTTCTTTTTTGATTTCTTCTATGATTTCTTGGTTATTCAGAAACATGCTATTTAGCCTCCATATGTTGGAATATTTAATAGTTTTTTTTCCTGTAATTGAGATCTAATATTACTGTATTGTGGTCAGAAAAGATGACTGGACTGTTTTCAATTTTTTTGAATTTACCAAGGCTAGATTTATGGCCCAGGGATGTGATCTATTCTGGAGACGGTTCCATGTGCACTTGAGAGAAAGGTGAAATTGATTGTTTTGGGGTGAAATGTCCTATAGATATCAATTAGGTCTAGTTATTGCCTGGAAAATCCCATGGATGGAGGAGCCTGGTAGGCTGCAGTCCATGGAGTTGCTAAGAGTCAGACACGACTGAGCGACTTCACTTTCATTTTTCACTTTCATGCATTGGAGAGGGAAATGGCAACCCACTCCAGTGTTCTTGCCTGGAGAATCCCAGGGACGGCGGAGCCTGGTGGGCTGCCGTCTGTGGGGTAGCACAGAGTGGGACACGACTGAAGTGACTTAGCAGCAGCAGCAGCAACAGAACCATTGTGTCATCTAAAGTTTGTGTTTCCTTGTTAATTTTCTGTTTAGTTGATCTATCCATAGGTGTGAGTGGGGTATAAAGTCTCCCACTATTATTGTGTTATTGTTAATTTCCCCTTTCATTCTTGTTAGCATTTGCCTTACATATTGCAGTGCTCCTATGTTGGGTGCATATATATTTATAATTGTTTTATCTTCTTCTTGGATTGATCCTTCTTTGTCTCTTTTCACAGCCTTTGTTTTAAAGTCTATTTTATCTGATATGAGTATTGTGACTCCTGTTTTCTTTTGGTCTCCGTTTGCATGAAATATTTTTTTCCAGCCCTTCACTTTCAGTCTGTATGTGTCCCTTGTTTTGAGATGGGTCTCTTTTAGACAGCATATATAGGGGTCTTGCTTTTGTATCCATTCAGCCTGTCTTTGTCTTTTGGTTGGGGCATTCAACCCATTTACATTTAAGGTAATAATTGATAAGAATGGTCCCATTGCCATTTGCTTTGTTGTTTTGGGTTCACGTTCATACAACTTTTCTGTGTTTCCTGTCTAAAGAAGATCTTTAGCATTTGTTGAAGAGCTGGTTTGGTGGTGCTGAATTCTCTCAGCTTTTGCTTGTCTGTAAAGCTTTTGAATTCTCCTTCATATCTGAATGAGATCCTTGCTGGGTACAGTAATCTGGGTTGTAGGTTATTCACTTTCATTACTTTAAGTATGTCCTGCCATTCCCTTCTGGCCTGAAGAGTTTCTATTGAAAGATCAGCTGTTATCCTTATGGGAATCCGCTTGTTATTTGTTTTTTCTCCCTTGCTGCTTTCAATATTTGTTCTTTGTATTTGATCTTTGTTAATTTGACTAATATGTGTCTTGGGGTGTTTCACCTTGGGTTTATCCTGTTTGGGACTCTCTGAGTTTCTTGAACTTGTGTCACTATTTCCTTCCCCATTTTGGGGAAGTTTTCAGCTATTATCTCCTCGAGTATTTTCTCATAGCCTTTATTTTGTCTTCTTCTTCTGGGACTCCTTTGATTTGAATGTTTGGGCGTTTCACATTGTGTCAGAGGTCCCTGAGGTTGTCCTCATTTCTTTTGATCCTTTTTTCTTTTTTCCTCTCTTCTTCATTTATTTCCACCATTTTATCTTCTACCTCACTTATCCTATCTTCTGCCTCCGTTATTCTACTGTTGGTTCCCTCCAGAGTGTTTTTGATCTCATTTATTGCATTATTCATTTTAAATTGACTCTTTTTTATTTCTTCTAGGTCCTTGTTAAACATTTCTTGCATCTTCTCAATCCTTGTCTCTAGGTTATTTATCTGTAACTCTATTTTGTTTTTAAGATTTTGCATCATTTTTATTATCATTATTCTAAATTCTTTTTCAGGTAGATTCCCTATCTCCTCCTCTTTTGTTTGACTTGGTGGGCATTTTTCATGTTTATTTACCTGTTGGGTATTTCTCTGCCTTTTCATCTTATTTAGATTGCTGTGATTGGGGTGGCCTTTTTGTATTCTAGTAGTCTGTGGTTCCTTTTTATTGTGGCGGTTTCTCCCAGTGCTTGGGCTGGATGTTTGGCTTGTCGAGGTTTGCTGGTTAGGGAAGCTTGCGTCGGTGTTCTGGTGGGTGGAGCTGGATTTTTTCTCTCTAGAGTGTAATGGAGTGTCCAGTAGTGAGTTTTGAGATGGATCTATGGGTTTGGCGTGACTTTGGGCAGCCTGTATTTGAGGCTCAGGGCTATGTTCCTGCGTTGCTGGAGAATTTGCATTGTATGTCTTGCTCTGAAACTTATTGACTCTTGAGTGGTGGTTGGTTTCAGTGTAGGTATGGAGGCTTTTGGATGATTTCTTATTAATTAATGTTCCTCTAGTCAGAAGTTCTCTGGTGTTCTCAGGTTTTGTGCTTAAGCCTCTTGCCTCTGGATTTCAGTCTTATTCTTCCGGTAGCCTCAAGACTTCTCAAATCATATAGCACTGATAATAAATCTTCTAGGTTAATGGTGAAAGGATTCTCCACAGTGAGGGACACCCAGAGAGGTTCACAGAGTTACATGAAGAAGGAGAGAGGGAGGAAGGAGATAGAGGTGAGCAGGAGGAGAAAAAGGGGGATTCAAGAGAAGAGAGACAGATCTAGGCAGTACTCTGTTCCCTAAGAGTTCTCCACAGCCCAGAACACCCACAGAGATTCACAGAATTGGATTGAGAAGAGAAGGGGGAGGGAGGAAATAGAAGTGATCTTGGGGAGAAAAAGGAGAGTGAAAAGGTGGGAGAGAGTGATCAAACCAGTAATCACACGCCTGAGTAAAAATGGGTACTGAAGGTTGGATTCTTAAATGTCCAAAATTGATATCAAATACTGAAAAACAAAGATTAAAAATCTAGAGTAGAGGTTAGACTCTTAAAAATACAACATTAAAAAATGACAAAAACACAAAAAATTTAAGAAATATATATGAAGTTCCCTTTAAAAATAGGGTCCTTTTTTTTTTTTTTGGCCAGGTTATAGTGAATGAAAATTAAGGAGTAATAGAGGAGTAGTAGAGGGCTTTAAGAAAAAAGAAAGAAAAAAAATATTTTAATTAAAAAAATAATAATAATTGTAAAAATATATCTAGGAATTTCTCTGGAGTTGTAGCGGGCAGTGTGGGTTCGGTTCAGTTTCAGATAGCTCCTTGTTCCAGCTTACACTTCTTGATATCTATAGGCCCCTTCCAGTGTAGTCGGTGTTAACTACAGGGATTTTAATCTGTTGCACCGGTCCCTTCTGAATCGGTTCCCTTTGTTTCTTTGGCTTCTGTTTGCAGGTCTCTTCAGTGCCTAATTTCCACCCTGACACACGCGGGTGGAGGTGGTCTCTTGTTTAGGTTCGCTTGTTCCCTCGTGCTGTGGGGAGGGAGGGGCGCAGCAGACAAATGTCACTGGCGTGTGTGGGGAGTGCTCGCAGTGTTCCGGCCACACTGGGTTTGTCCCCACTCGTGGCGCGTGTGCTTTCCCCGTCTACACTGCTCAGGCTCCAGGCTGCTCTCCAGGGAGCAGGCCCTGAGTTGCGTGCACATCCCAGGCCTAAGCCGCTCAGGTTCAGGTTTTCAGTACTCTACAAAGGCACAGACTCAGTTGGGCCTGCGTTTTGTGCCTTCCCTGCCCGAGCAGCTCAGGCAGCCAGGAGATTGATGAGCGCACTCTCCCAGGGTGCAGTGCGCCTTCTCCCCTCCGTGGTCGCAGCCTCAGTTTCCGGGCACTCAGGTCGGGTGCGCCTTGTGTCTGTTCTGGGAAGCTGATTTCTGGCTGTGAGTCACCCAGCAGATGTCAACTATCCAGAATCTCAGGAAGTCTTTGGTTAGAAGCTGGAAGCCTGTTTGCAATTTGGTAGGGGATGCCGTCTCTGGGGCCAAGTTTACTCCTTTCCCTTCCCCCTGCCTCCTGCCTCCAGCCGGGGATGGGCTGGTCCGCCGCTGGCTAGCTCTTCTCTGGTATTTTCTCAGTTCTTCGTTCTGGGAATGGGTGGGTAGTGCCTAAATTAAGGGCTTTTCCCAGGTTAATTCTCTCTCTCTTGCTAGCCCAGAGTTTAAGTCGCTATCTCATGTTAGCTCCCTCCGATTGCCCTCAGGGCATTTGGGCTGGTCCTTACCCTAAGCAATGCCGCCTGCTTCTCTCCGTTCTGCTCCTACTTGCTGGTAGCATATGCGAGCGTCTGGGTTACTTTTCTGCTGGGAGTTGTTTTTAAGCATGTAATCTGTGGGTTTTATTTATTTTTCCTCCCCGTTAGGTTGCCCTCCAAGATTCGAAAACTTCCCCTTGACCCGCTGGTGAGAGAGTTTCCTGGTGTTTGGAAACTTCCTCTATTAGGACTCCCTTCCCTGGATGGATATCCATCCCTAACTCTATTGTCTCTCTTTTTATCTTTTATATTTTGTCCTACCACCTTTTGAAGACAATGGGCTGCTTTTCTGGGTGTCTGATGTCCTCTACTAGCGATCAGAAGTTGTTTTGTGGAGTTTACTCAGTGTTCAAATGATCTTTCGATGAATTTGTGGGGGAAAAAGTGGTCTCCCTGTCCTATTCCTCCACCATCTTAGCTCCCTCCTCTTACTTCTTTTTTTTTTATTTCTTAAAAAACTGGAAATAGAACTGCTATATGACCCAGCAATCCCACTTCTGGGCATACACACTGAGGAAACCAGATCTGAAAGAGACACGTGCACCCCAATGTTCATCGCAGCACTGTTTATAACAGCCAAGACATGGAAGCAACCTAGATGCCCATCAGCAGACAAATGGATGAGGAAGCTGTGGTACATATACACCATGGAATATTACTCAGCCTTTAAAAAGAATTCATTTGAATCAGTTCTAATGAGATGGATGAAACTGGAGCCCATTATACAGAGTGAAGTAAGCCAGAAAGATAAAGAACATTACAGCATACTAACACATATATATGGAATTTAGAAAGATGGTAATGATAACCCTATATGCAAAACAGAAAAAGAGACACAGAAGTACAGAACAGACTTTAGAACTCTGTGGGAGAAGGTGAGGGTGGGATGTTTCAAAAGAACAGCATGTATATTATCTATGGTGAAACAGATCACCAGCCCAGGTGGGATGCATGAGACAAGTGCTCGGGCCTGGTGCACTGGGAAGACCCAGAGGAATCGGGTGGAGAGGGAGGTGGGAGGGGGGATCGGGATGGGGAATACGTGTAACTCTATGGCTGATTCATATCAATGTATGACAACCCCCCCCCCCCAAAAAATGCAGGCATTTATTAATGCCTCTAAAAATTCTTTAGTTACACTTAAGTTTTCCATCCATGCTCAGCTGGTAAAGAATCTGCCCGCAATGCCGGAGACCTGGGTTCGATCCCTGGGTTGGGAAGATCCCTGGAGATGGGAAAGGCTAGCCACTCCAGTATTCTGGCCTGGAGAATTCCATGGACTGTATAGTCCATGGGGTCACAAAGAGTCGGATACGACTGAGTGACTTTCACTTCACTTCCTTTCCATCCATGCACTGGTTTCTGAGTAAGTTTCCATTCCTGTCTCTGCAGTAAGCAGAGCCTCCCTCTATTTGCTGGTTTCTCCAATGCTGGGGGCAGTGGTTTACTCCATGTCTTCTCCTCCTTTATGGATGCAAGAAATGCTTTTCATTTTTCAGTCTGTTCAGGTTTTTACTTGTTGGAGTGGGGTGGTGACTTCCAAGCTCCTTACTTGAGGATCTGGAAACCAGCATCTGTCCTATTCTTTTTTGTTAACAATGGCTTTAATGGATGATGGATAAGATGTGGGATGAGAGTTATTTGAAAAGTTATTCCCCAATCAAAAGAAATTTTAAAGGAAAATGCTGTCTTTGTCTTTTGACATGGCTCTATATATCCTCATGCCTTGAACAGTAATCCTTTGACCATGGGCAGAAAACCTTAAGGTAAAATCTAGTTGCTCAGGATGACAGATTAGAAAGATGTAAGAATATGAATTATTGATAAATTTCCTAACTTTTTATTATGAAATACTGCCCCTTGTCTATGTTAAGTTAGTTTCTGTTACTTGAAAGTATAAATGCTCAAGTTAATGTCCCAAATTAAGAAATACATATAATGTAAAATAGACTATAGAAAAAATGATCAATTATTATTTAAAAGATAATAAAAATCAATAATATAATAAAAGATAATAAATGTAGCATAAAATTAGAAATATAGCATAGTATGGATTTTATTAATACATATAACCATATAACACACACAGATAGACATAACATAAAATTTTTGACTCTGTTTTTCCCCAAAATTAATGTAGTTATTTGGCCAGGTGTACTTAGTAAAAGAAGTGCAGATGGAAGAGCCACTCATTGGAGTTATCATCAATTAATCTGGGTAAATCATGTAAACAAATCTCATTAATTATTTAATTAAATGATGGCAGATTCTTATTCTCCATGAGTCAGATAATTGTTCAATGTTTTACTTACTTTTATTGTATTTTCCCCTCTAAGGATTTGGGAAACTTCAGATCTTGGCCTGTGTTTGAGTCCTTTATTTCTCTTTGGTAAGTGGAGACTTGACCTTAACCTCTGTTTCTACATACAGCATTGTTTTTTCCTTTCCATGACTACTGACTATGATTTTACTTACTGGCTGTAAATACAGCCCTAGGAGAAAAGGGAGGGCCACAAATGAAACTGAGCAAGTTCTAGAGCAGTGGCTGTAAGTACTAGAGTTGCTTGTACTAAGTATGGGTGCTGTGGTTTCTGAATGCTTACTCAGTGTTCTCTTATCCAAATAAGAATCCACTCATGCTTTACTTTTAAAATGTGATACAGTTGAAGCATTTTGTTCTACAGCAAGAGAAATCTTTTTCCTCCCTATTCAGTAAATACAATTATAGCTTTTGTTGTTGGTTAACAACAGGTTATCCTCCTCCTCCTGAAATAAACAATTTAAAGTACCTTCAACTTCAGTGGAATTTGTACCAAATGAATAATATACAGTCTTAAGTATCCACTTTATTATTTTGATTATCAAGTCTATACCAAGATTATACCTTTTAGTTACATTTTTCTCTAAAAGAGCCTATCTCATTATATAAAGTATATTCTAATTTATATTTAGTAGAAAGTAGCTGCCGGAATGTTATTTTGAATTTGTGTATTATAAGGTAATATTATATTAGTGTAGACTTACTATTTAAGCTCCAATGGGGATAGATTGTGTGGTTTGTTATTTATAGCTGTTTAATTTCTAGTAGAGGAAAGTCATGAAGAGAGGTGATGTTGGAATACATTTATCAGCATGCATCTTCTTGTTAGTTATGGTGAAATATTAGAACAAAGGATCAATGTAATTATTTAAATGTATGATCATGAATCATTCAGGATATAGCAGCATACAGCAGGCTAAGCATCAAGTGAGGAATTATTCTTATTTGGGAGTGATTCATTTTAACAAGATGGTAAATGGAAGCTACTCCAGGGAACAGTAGGGTCATCTGTTCAGCTTTGGAAGGATCTAATATTCTCTCAGGAGGAGACCTGCAGACATACACCTCTAACATGAGAACTTCATAAGACCAATATAAACATATTTCATGGCTCCAATTTCTTTTGCTAATTTGATATTTAATAGTTAAATCATTTTATTCTCTTAGATTTCTCAAAACTGTGTCTCATGTGATTTTTAACTAACAATGTTAATTGTGTCAATAAGATATAAAGTATGCATGAATAATTAACTTCAAGAAAAAAATCACATTTTAGTTAAAAAAAATAATGTGTACCACTTGGTCAATGAATCTCTAAGCAGAAATTCTCATGGGTGCAAAGGTTATAATGCTGAGCTGTATTTATTTGGATATTGTGGTGGAAACATTAATAAAATGTTCAAAAGGAAGACAGAAAATTCAGTGAATGAGAAGAGGCAAGTTTCTAAGTAGAGACGAGCACTAATATTTCCACCTATGAAGTAAAAAAATGGGCTTCCCTGGTGGCTCAGATAGTAAAGAATCTGGAATGCAGGAGACCAGGGTTCAATCCCAGGGTTGGATGATCCCCTGGCAAAGAGAATGGCTACCCACTCCAGTATTCTTGTCTGGAGAATTCCACGGACAACGTAAAAAGTTATTTTATGTTAAGGGTTGGGCACATGGGATGATTAATTATCTATCTTAGGTCAGATAGAGGGGGGTTGGGCCGTCAACTCTGAAACTTTCTATTGTTTAAGATGATTTGCAACAGAATTTTATAGGGAAGTGTCACATCTTATAGAGACTTCCTCCTTATACATCAGTGAATTTTCCATTGCTCTTGTACTACTGTTGCTGAAATTTTAGTCCAAATAAAATTTTCTTGTTACGTGTGATTTACATTGGGAAAAAATCAATGACTTGAATCAGTGTACAAGATATTTTATGTAGAAGATTACACTGTATAAGATACTTAACTTACACTATAAAATTACAATACATATAAGTGAGTGAAAGACACTCAGTCATGTCCGACTCTTTGCAACCCCATGGGCTATACAGTCCATGAAATTCTCCAGATCACAATATTGGAGTGGCTAGCCTTTCCCTTCTCCAGGGGATCTTCCCGACCCAGGGGTGGAACCCACGTCTGCTTCATTCAGGCAGATTCTTTACCAGCTGAACCATAAGGGAAGCCTGAGAATACTGGAGTGGGTGGCCTATCCTTTCTCCAGGGGATCTTCCTGACCCAGGAATCAAACTGGGGTCTCCTGCATTGCAGACGGGTTCATTACCATCTGAACTATCAGGGAAGCTCATATACATACCATAGTATTTACCTTTGCTAAGCTGCTTCAATCATATTGGACTTTTTGCGACCCTGCGGACTCTAGTCCACCAGGCACCTCTGTCCATGAGATTCTCTAGGCAAGAATACTGGAGTGGGTTGCAGTTCCATCCTCCAGGGGATCTTCCAAACCCAGGGGTTGAACCCATGTTTCTTATGTCTTCTGCATTGGCAGGCAGATTCTTTACCACCAGTGCCACCTGGGATGCTATTGTTCAACTTGATGGGTACAAGAAAAATCATCCTCACAAAATAAAAAGCACAAGTAAAAGTGGGGCCATGGAATCAAGGCCTTACCTTCCTGTGGTACCACAAGATCTTTTCCTTTAATCTTCAGATATTTTTTCTTTAACTGTTTTATATATTGTTTTTTGTTATGAAATTCCGATTTTATATCTTTCTTCAGAGTGGGATTTATTCTATCTTCTCTGGTCATTGTGTGGAAGAACAGCCACAGACAATTTATGGGAATCCATTCACTGTAACAGAGACACATTTGTAGAGGAGTGGTGAAATGGTGAAATATGTGCAATCATTGATTGGAGGTTAAGAAACTACTCTGTTACTTTCTCTGCAGATGTTTCATTATTTGTGTGCATGTATGCATAAAGGTATGCTAATACGTATGGTTCTTTACAACAATAGCAGAAATAGGAGAATCATACTAGATGACTGGACATAGGTGATCATACAGGCAGAGAGAGGTGATTGAAGTGAACTTTAGTAATATTTAACAGTAGCTTAAATAACTTCAGCAACAATATTGGGGCAGTCAGCACGAATTTTTCATACTTTATTTTTTGCTTACTAACTTTGTGGACCATTGACTTAACCTTTTTATAATTCATTTATAAATAAATAATTAATATAGGTATAAAATTACCTTTCATATAGTGCTTTCGGTTGTTTTTATATATAAATAATTCCTTGTAGTGTTAGGACTTGTTCTGCAATTGGATCAGTATGTAGTGTTTGATAAACAGAGATGGAGAAATGATAATTAAGACAGAAAATGGTTAATGCAAAGGCACAGAGAAAGAAATTACAAGTTTGGTTACAGCATAGAGTTTATAAAAGGAATATAAATATAAAAATGAGTTTTGGGGCAGATTGTGAAGTGCTTCATAGAAATTAATGTCTCTAGAGGTGTCTAACTGACTGTAGCCTTGTTGAGACACAGAGTGACTGATTTAACTAGAAGCAATATGCCTGGTAGAAAGGAGGAGAAAATTCTAAAGGAGGAAGGAGTCAAAATAGAAAGCTGCTGCATTGGTGCGTATAGTACTGAACTGCATGTTTTTGCTCTCAGTGTTTTTGGACAGAGCATAGTCATTCAAGATCTCAGTTTCTTCATCTGTAAAGTAAAGCATTTAGAAAAGATAAATCTTAATTCTTTATGATTTCTAAAATACTGAGGATATGACTTCTACAAGATATGGAATTTAATTTGAGTAGTGGGCAAAGAGAGTATAAGCTAAGAATGCAAAACAAACAAATAACAAAAGCAAGCAAGTAAATAAACAACACCAAAAAAAAAAAAAAAAAGAAAAAAAAAACCAAACACCAAAAAACACCCCAAAACCCACATTGCAACAAAAGATGAACTTGAATACTTACTTGGTATATGTTTTCATCATTATACAAGATATTTCACAAAAAGGAAATAACATTAAATTATTATAATTCTTAGGTATATTTCTGATGTTCATCTTTTTTTTCACTTTTCTTCTTTTTAAATATCACTTTTCTTCTCTAACATAAACTAGAAACCAATTTTGGAAAAATCTAAAAGTTTGCCTTTGGGCTGTGACTAGTAATACAGGAGAATTTTTCAGAAATTTATGAGAGAGTGAGAGAGGGCAAAAAGGAAAGGAAAAAAAACACAACTTACATCCTTACCTAGTAACCTTGGGGATTTCAAACAATATAAAATAACACTATAAAGGAAAAGCACAAGCAGCACAAAAGTTATAGAATATCATCTTTGAGAAAGGATGATTCATTATCTTACTACAGTTTCTTTTTTCAAATGATTCTTTTATGCACTTTTTTTCTTTTCTTTTTTCTTATTCCAAATGAACATAATGTAAAGATGAGTATATACTTCTGTATAATTGCTTAAATATAAATTCAGCCAAGAATAACATAACTCTTTATACATAAGTATAGTATTTCTTATACCTAAAATATTTCCTGTAAGGAATATGAGATCAAAAATAGAGTTTATTTTCTGGAATAAAACATGCAGAGACTGAATAAAGTGTGGAATGCATAAGTGAATAAGGATGAAAATCAGCTTAAACATAGGACAGTTATATCCTCTACTTGTGCGCAGAGAGGTAAATATAAAGGGAAGTGCCTGAGTAGAAGAATGGTAGCTTCTTTTGTCATTACCAGTACTTGTGAGGACAAGCTGTGGTTTATGGAATTGCCCTTTTCAGACTCTGTCCTTAGAAACAGTGTCTTAATATGCAGTGTTGCCTCATTTCTCTGCTTCTAACTTAAAACATGCTAGACCTTAGAAAAATAACCATGGCTGATTAAAACTGTATTCTGGTACACAGCTTTATACCTCTGACTTTTTGTCTAATTTTGACAAAGTATTGTCTTTTTATTTTTTTCTCTTTCCTTCTCTCTCCTTAATGAGTTCACTCTGGTAATACTGACCTTAAATATGTCTTTTTGTTCTATAGCTGGGCTATTTTCTAAAATTGTGAAATTCAGTGTTATTACTTTTTTTTTTGCACTAGTAGATACTTACTCAGTTCCTGCTTACCAACCATTGTCTGGATGTTAGAAACACAGAGGAGAAAAAAAGAAGTCTCTGCTCTCAACAGGTCTAACAGTCTTTTTAAAGGGTGACATTGAATCCAAGGAGGAATTTTCTGAATAAAAGTACAAAATCAAATACCAAATTAGCTGATATGGTGATATTAGTTTAAAAATGAGTTAAAGCAAACTAGAAAAAAAAAATACTTTAAACCAAAGGGTCTCTGGTTAATGACAGAAACAAAGTGTTTAACTGCTAGGTAGCTGATGGCCAAAATGTGTTTATATGTATAAAATAAAAAATAGAAAAAAGTATAAAAAAATGTAATTTAGAAAAGTGTAAACAGAATAAAATTCATAGGTAAAAACTCTTTCTTCCTCTCCTTCTTTGCCCTTTATTCTTTTTGTCCCTCCTTTTGTTTTCACTTTTACTACCCTGACCTTCTTTTCATCCTCCTTTATTTCTCACTACTTACTTCTTTCAAAAAGTGTTTGAAAATATTCCACAAACTTGTAGACTTCTATAGAGTTAAATTAAATAAGGTGAAGCTATTTTAATTCTTACTACATTTTAATTATTAATATATTGGATGGTCATTCTTAAATTCAACCATGTAGCCTTGCATAATCCTATCTCCTGGTGAGAAGCAAAGAGTTGCTATTAATTAGCCTCTCATCCTTACAGGATGCATTACAAATATACTGTCTTATTTTGTATGGCTAAATCTTTTATCATTCCTCAATCAGGACCAATGACAGTTTGACAAAATATCTTCCTCTTAGCCCCACCAACCTTTAAATTTGGAATTATGAGTACATGCAATCATGTATTTGGAATAAGAAAAGGGAATTATGACCTCTGCTGAGAATGAGGATAAAAGCAGTGTAAAAGTATTTTTTAAAATGTTGATGAACTTAAATGGCTGAGGTGATTTTTTTCATTTTTCACAGCTTTTCTTCTAAGGACAATTTTCTTTCCTTTCACCTCCTACTTTACTGAGGAATAATCAAAACATATAATTATATATATTTAAAGTATACAATGTGATGATTTGGTATATACATTGTAGAATGATTAGCAAGATCAAGATAATTAGCACACGCCTCACCTCACATAGTTAATTAACTCTTTTTTTTGGCAAGTATATTAAGAATGTTTAAGATGTACATTTGGCGACTTTCAAGTGTGCAGTACTGTATTATTAACAATAGTCACTATCCTTACAAGTTATTCTTCCTATAATTGAAAGGCTGTAGCCTTTAATCTACACCCGTCCATTTCTCCCTCCCACTATCCCCTGTCAACCACCATTCTCTTCTGTTTCTGTGAAATCAACTTTTATTTTTTTAAGCTTCTACATATAAACGTTACCATACAATATCTGTGTTTCTCTGTCTGGCTTATTCCACTTAACTATGATGCCTTGAAGTTTTATATATATTTCTAGAAATAGACGGATTTTCTTATTTTGTGTGACTGAATAATATTCCATTGTATTTATGTCTATATATCAGATACTTTTTCAATTCGTCCATCAAAGAACTTTTAAGTTGTTTCTATATCTTAGCTATTTTGAATAATGTTGCAGTGAAAATAGTTGTGAAGATATCTCTTTGAGAAATGTGATCTGGTCTATAAATCAGTAGAAAATACATAGATATATTTCTGCAGATTAGAAGGAAAAATATTTAAAAATTCAGGTATGTGTATATTTAGGCAATGATAGAGTAAAAACATAATAGTAATATAAACCTAAAGAAAATAGAAGAAAGGAAATAAAAATAAAAGCAGAAATCAATAGAAAATAAATGAAAGACTGAGAAAATCAGCTAAGCCATAAACTGGTTCTTTAAGCAGATGCATTAAATTTACAGACCACCTGTAGCAAGACTGGAGTGTGTGTGTTTGAGGGTGGTGGTGCAGGGGAGTAACATAGTACCACTATCAGGAATGAAGTAGAGAAAATCTCTACTGATTGTACATACAGTAAAAAAAAAAGTATTTCTAGGATATTATAAAATGATGAAAATATATTTGAAATAAAAGTGAACAAGTTCACAGAAAAGTACAATGTAGCAAAATGACATGAAAAAGTATAAATTTTCTACAGCTCCTTATCTGTTAAAGAAATCAAACATGGAATTAAATCTTCCCACAACAAATATTTTAGGTCAAATGACTTCAGTATAGAAGTGTTATATATCTCTATGGAAGGATTACATATTTCATTATATATGATATTATATATATGTAATTGCTTATATTTATATAGACATATATGTATTGTATATATGTATGTGCAATACATATATGTCTATATATACATATATGTATATAAAGATTAATAGAGTGCTGCCAAGAGAATACACTGTCATAGCTAGTACCCTCTTCCAACAACACAAGAGAAGACTCTACACATGGACATCACCAGATGGTCAACACCGAAATCAGATTGATTATATTCTTTGCAGCTAAAGATGGAGAAGCTCTATACAGTCAGCAAAAACAAGACCAGGAGCTGACTGTGGCTCAGATCATGAACTCCTTATTGCCAAATTCAGACTGAAATTGAAGAAAGTGAAGAAAACCACTAGACCATTCAGGTATGACCTAAATCAAATCCCTTATGACTATACAATGGAAGTGAGATATAGGTTTAAGGGACTAGATCTGATAGACAGAGTGCCTGATGAACTATGGATGGAGGTTTGTTACATTGTACAGGAGACAGGAATCAAGACCATCCCCAAGAAAAAGAAATGCAAAAAAGCAAAATGGCTGCCTGAGGAGGCCGTACAAATAGCTGTCAAAAGAAGAGAAGCAAAAAGCAAATAGAAAAGGAAAGATATACCATTTGAATGCAGAATTCCAAAGAATAGCAAGGAGAAATAAGAAAGCCTTTCTCAGTGATCAATGCAAAGAAATAGAGGAAAAGAATAGAATGAGAAAGACTAGAGATCTCTTCAAGAAAATTAGAGATACCAAGGAAACATTTCATGCAAAGATAGGCTCAATAAAGGACAGAAATGGTAGGGACCTAAAAGAAGCAGAAGATATTAAGAAGAGGTGGCAAGAATACACAGTAGAACTATATGAAAAAGATCTTCATGACCCAGATAATCACGATGGTGTGATCACTCACTTAGAGCCAGACATCCTGGAATGTGAAGTCAAGTGGGCCCTAGGAAGCATCACTACAGACAAAGCTAGTGGAGGTGATGGAATTCCAGTTGAGCTATTTCAAATCCTGAAAGATGATGCTGTGAAAGTGCTGCAGTCACTATGCCAGCAAATTTGGAAAACTCAGCAGTGGCCACAGGACTGGAAAAGGTCAGTTTTCATTCCAATCCCAAAGAAAGGCAGTGCCAAAGAATGCTCAAACTACCACACAATTGCACTCATCTCACATGCTAGTGACATAATGCTCAAAATTCTCCAAGCCAGGCTTCAGCAATACATGAACCGTGACCTTCCAGATGTTCAAGCTGGTTTTAGAAAAGGCAGAGGAACCAGAGATCAAATTGCCAACATCCGCTGGATCATTGAAAAATCAAGAGAGTTCCAGAGAAACATCTCTTTTTGCTTTACTGACTATACCAAAGCCTTTGTGTGGATCACAATAAACTGTGGAAAATTCTGGAAGAGATGGCAATACCAGACCACTTGACCTGCCTCTTGAGAAACCTATATACAGGTCAGGAAGCAACAGTTAGATCTGAACATGGAACAACAGACTGGTTCTGAATAGGAAAAGGAGTACATCAAGGCTATATATTGTCACCCTGCTTATTTAACTTATATGCAGAGTACATCATGAGAAATGCTGGGCTTGAGGAAGCACAAGCTGGAATCATGATTGCTGGGAGAAATATCAATAACCTCAGATATGCAGATGATACCACCCTTCGGCAGAAAATGAAGAAGAACTAAAGAGCCTCTTGATGAAAGTGAAAGAGGAGAATGAAAAAGTTGGCTTAAAGCTCAACATTCAGAAAATTAAGATCATGGCATCTGTTCCCATTACTTCATGGCAAATAGATGGGGAAATAGAGGAAACAGTGGCTGACTTTATTTTGAGAGGCTCCAAAATCAATGCAGATGGTGATTACAGCATTGAAATTAAAAGATGCTTATTCCTTGGAAGGAAATTTATGACCAACCTTGATAGCATATTAAAAAGCAGAGACATTACTTTGCCAACAAAGGTCTATCTAGTCAAGGTTATGGTTTTTCCGGTGGTCATGTATGGATGTGAGAGTTAGACTGTGAAGAAAGCTGAATGCCGAAAAATTGTTGCTTTTGAACTGTGATGTTGGAGAAGACTCTTGAAAGTCCCTTGGACTGCAAGGAGATTCAACTAGTCCATCCTAAAGGAAATCAGTCCTGCATATTCATTGGAAGGACTGATGCGAAGCTGAAACTCCAATATTTGGCCACCTGATGGGAAGAGCTGACTCATTTGAAAAAACCCTGATACTGGGAAAGATTGAGGGCAGGAGGAGAAGGGGACGACAGAAATGAGATGGTTGGATGGCATCACAGACTCAATGGACATGAGTTTGGGTGGACTCCAGAAGTTGGTGATGGACAGGGAGGCCTGGAGTGCTGTGATTCATGGGGTCGCAAAGAGCTGGATATGACTGAGTGACTGAACTGAACTGAATTGAAGGATTGTATATCTCTAATCTTAATAAACTTCCAGAAAATAAACTTCCATGATCCAAACTGTAAAATGAGACTGGCCTAACTTTACTAATAAAGCCCAATGAGGATATTGAAGGAAGAGAAGCTACAAGTAAGTTAGTTCCTCATGAATATTAGACATAATAATTCCTAAAATGATAAATTTAATTTAGGGGAATACATCTTCATTGATTTGAGTTTATACAAGAAACCCAAGTTTATATAGTTACCAAAAACCAATTTTTCATCACATTAACAGGAAAAAGAACAATATTATGTCATTTCAATAGATTCAGATAAAGTTTTTGATCAATTTCAACTCTTTGTTGATAAAAATTCTTAGCAAGCTACAAATAGTAGAAAAAATTTTAATTTGATAAAGGGTATCTAGAACAAAAAACAATGACAACATTATAATTACTTATGAAATGTTAAAAGCCTGTACACTGAGGTTAAAAATGAAATACTGCTTTTACTACTGTTTACATTTTATTGAGTTTTCCACTGTGAGCAATATTTCAAGAAGACATTTCTCCAAAGAAGATATGCAAAAGCTCAACAAGCACAAGAATAAAAGGCTCAGTACCGAGCCACTGGGAAAATTCAAATTAATAACCACTGTGAGATATTCCATGTTAGAGTGGCTATCACCAAAAGACAAGCGATAACAAATGGGGGCCTGCATGTGGAGTAAAGCTAACCCTTGCACAGTGTTGGTAGGATTGTAAATTGGCACAATCATTTTGGAAAACAGTATAAAGGATACTCAAAAAATTAAAAATAGAACCACCATATGATCCAGCAATTCTAATTCTGGGAATAAATCCAAATAAAATGAAAACATTAACTTGAGAAGATATCTACTTTCCCATTTTCATAGCAGCATTATTTATCATGCAGTCAAGGCATGGAAACAACCTAAGTGTCAGTTGATGGGTGAATGGATAAAGATGTTGAAGTTTATTTTTACATTATAGACTACTGTTCAGTCACAAAGATGAGGAAATCCTACCATTCAAAACAGCATGGATGGACCTGAAGGCATGTGTTAATGAAATAGTGTTAGTTGCTCAGTCGCGTCTGACTCTGTGTGACCCCTTGAGCTGTAGTCCACTGTCTGTGGGATTCTCCAGGCAAGAATACTGGAGTGGGTTGCCATTTCTTCCTTCAGGGGATCTTCCTAACACAGGGACAGAGCCCAGATCTTCTGGGTTGTAGGCAGATTCTTTACTGTCTGAGCCACCATATGTCAGACAGAAGAATACTGTAAGAGTTCCCTTATTTGTGGAATCCAAAATAACACTCTCAAACTCAGAGAGACCAGAGCTGTGGTACTAGAGGCAGAGGGTGGCAGCAGAGGGAATTGGAGGAAGATGGTCAAAAGATACAAACTTCCAGTTATAAGATTAACAAATAATGTACTAGGGATATAATGTACAACGTCACAACATCACTGCTGTATGATATATGTAAATGTTATTAGGAGAATTAATCCTAGAGTTCTCATCACAAGAGAGATTTTTATTTTTTACTTTTTCCTTTCCTCTTTATAAAAAAATTATTTTTATTTTTGGCAGTTACCAAAAGCAGTTGCCATTATTTGCAGAAAATGTATCTGGAAAATCTCAAAGAATGAATCTACCGATGGAAATTTGGAAATAATAAGTTTAATTTATCAAGGTCATCTGATAAAAGGTCAATAAACAATGACTAATTGTGTATCAGTAATAATTAGAAAATTAATTTAAAATTTTTCATTGGTATCATAAATCATCAACATCCTAGGACTAAGTTTAACTATAGATTTTCAAGCCCTTCACACAAAACACACTAATGAGAGAAATTAATGAACCAAATAAATGGGGAGGGGTATATCTATGTTTTTTGTAGAAAATTCAGTACGGTTAGTGTTTCAATTCTTTGTTTATAGTTTATAGATTAAATTTATTCCCAATGAGAACCTTAGCAGGCTTTTTTTTTGAAATTTAAAAATGATTTTAAAATTTACATGGAAATACAACTCATCCAAAAGATTAGAGCTGAGGAAATTTTGCTATCACATTTCAAGGAAGAATAATCAAGACAGTGTCCCCTTGGTAAATGAATTAAAATAAGTTAGTAGAACAAAATAAAGAGTTCAATAATGATAAAGGAAGTATAGTACTTTAAGGAAAGGCTGTTCCTTTCATTATGATGGTAGCTCATTTATATGGTGTAAAATGTATTTTGACTCCTGTTTCATACCATTTACAAAACTTAGTTATGTGTAGACTATCAAAATGTGAAATATAAAACCACATAGAAAGCAATATTTAATAGACATATAAAGTGAACCACATATGTACCTGATGTTATCATATATTTTAATGCCATCTATCCATATTAACATTTCAATGTACAGTCAATTAAAAAAACCAATGAGATATGTTATATAAATTCTTGTTTTCAAATTATTCAAATTATGATGTATATCTTATGTTTACAAGACACTCAATTTTGACTGAGCATATTTCAAGTGGTTAGTAACCACATGTGGTTAGTTGCTACTGTACTGAACAGAGTAGGTCTAGAAAATAACAAGGAATAATATCTTCATGTTCTTTTGGGTAGGCGAAGATATTTTCATAATCATCAAACATATTAACTGTAAACAAAAATAAAATATAAAATACAAGAACTTCTATTCATCACAGACTATTAAAAGTAAAATGCAAATTTCAGTGTGAAACTTTTATATAATATAGACTGTATTTCAATATTACATATTTCAGAGTTCCTTAACCTTGCTACTATCAACATTTTGGACCAGATATTCTTTTAGTTGGTGGGCTCTCTTGTTTATTGTAGGATGTTCAGCAGCATCCCAGGCCCCTGCCCAGTGGATGACCCTAGAACTCCTTCAGTTATGACAAACAAAAGGTCTTTAGACATTGCCAAATATCCCCAGGAGAATAAAATCACCATCGATTGTATACAGTACATACAGGTCAATGTATAATGACAGATACAACTCAATATAAAGCATAAGGAAAATTTGAATAAGCACTTCTCAAAATGCTTTCAAATATCCCTTAAGATATAAAGAGTATAAAAATATTATTAGCCTCATTATTCCTTCAGGAAATGCAAAGTATATGCATATGTGCACCATAACTGTTCTACCAGGTAGCTCAGTGGTAAAGAATCCACCTGTCAATTCAAGAGGCGCAGGAAATGTGGGTTCAATTCCTGGGTTGGGAAGTTCTCCTGGAGTAGGAAATGGCAACCCACTCCAGTAATTTTGCCTGGATAATATCATGGACAGAGGAACCTGGTGGACTACAGTTCATGGGGTCGCAAAGAGTTGAACACAACTGAGCCGACATATGCACTATAACATGATTACAAAGATGTTTAGAGCATCATTACTTATCATAGTCACCATGAGAAACCAATTCAAATGGATGAAAATAATTATTGAACAGATACTCTATAGAGCAATGGAAATAAATGAACTTCTACTGCTTTCAATAACACAAGTCAATTTCACAATCATAATGTAAAATAAATAAGACAAAATATGTACTATATACTCTATTAATGAAGATTCAGATGCAGGTAAAACCAATCTATGGTGATAGAAAGATATTACCTTTGAGAAGAAGGAAGGAAGTGTGTGTCTGGGGATAGATGGGGCCCTTAGGCATTAAAGGAGGTTGGTAACTCCTGTAGGGGAGAGTTATTCTACTATGTTCACTTTGTAAAATTTTATAAAGCTGTACACTTATGGCTTATTCATTACTTCTGCTTAAAAATTTTAAATTGAGCTTTCTGAATATTATCATGTAAGGAATCCTTTGGCATAAGTTATAACTATGTAGTACTTGATCACTCTAAATATTTATAAAAACAGTTTTAAAAAGATTCAGAGTCAACTAAGTACCTAGAAAATGAAGAAGTATCTTCTTTTTTGAAAGGGTAGACAGACAGAAACCTATAAGAATATTGCAGAGATAATATTTCAGAAATGATAAATGATGCATGCCTGGCCTTTTTATACCTACAATCTTTGGAGACATTGGGTTTACCCAGAGCAGCACAGGGCTTTGTGAGTGGGAGTGGCACAAGGCTTAGGTTACCAACTTTCTTCCATATTGGGCTGAAATGCTCTTTTCTTCAGAGCATGTTTGAAACCCTTGTGTGCCTATGGGGCATGCATAAAAGAAATATAGTCTTAAGCATGAGCATACAGATCTGTAACATCTTTTTTAAAAAGCAAATGGAAAAAAGAAAACTGAATAATCTCAGTACTTTAATAAGCTCATATAAGCTATTTGAACAAAGTAGGTATTCCTACAAAAAACATACTTTTATTAATAAATGACAAATGTAAGATTTTTAATGAAAATCTTTAAAAATTTTTAAGATCACTTTTGTCTTCAGAAACCCAGAATTTTGCAGAAAAGAGTTTAATGCAAACTCAACTGGAAAATTAAACACACAGCTGACTTTGAAATGTAATGTAAAAAAATGTTGATCATAAATTTCTTTAATGGTTATAAGAAGGACTAATAGTATATATAGTATTCAGTAGTTTCACAATAAATATATATTGAGTGGGTAATTGAATGGAATGGTGCATGACTGCTAAAATGTAACTCTGACCTTGGGAAGGCTCCAGTAGTTCACCATTCTTGCAAGAAATAGCCCAGTTTTCCTAAAAGTAGCTTCTCCTGGCTACAGATGTTTAGATGATATCAATTATTTCTTTTTATTTGTAGCTTACTGCATAATGGATTAAAAATGAAAGCAAAGCATAATGAACCTCTTTGTTATGCTCAGGTGGGAAAAGGAGGGTAGAAAACAAGTATTTGAACACAACTGAAAATTAATCCTTTGTCAGTTGTTTCATTTGCTATTATTTTCTCCCATTCTGAGGATTGTCTTTTCACCTTGCTTATGGTTTCCTTTGCTGTGCAAAAACTTTTAAGTTTAATCAGATCCCACTTGTTTACTTTTGTTTTTATTTCCATTATTCTAGGAGGTGGGCCATAGAGGACTTTACTTTGATTTACATCACTGAGTGTTCTGCCTATGTTTTCCTCTACAGAGTTTTATAGTTTCTGGTCTTACATTTGGTGTTCAATCCATTTTGAGTTTATCTTTGTGTATGGTGTCAGGAACACAACTGGATTATATTTTAATGTTATAATCACCAAAATACTCCTGGAAAATAAAATCCATAACTTTGAAATTAAAATGAACACTGGAAATCCCCAACTTTATGTAGTTTCCAGAGGCAATGAGTAGGTATGGGAAAAGGACAGATTTTGATTACGACCAGAAACCTTTTAAAGACATCTTAGTAGCTGTAATCATAAGGGCCACTTCACTGGTCTGTGATGGCTATCTTGAGTTGATGGAGATTTCATTTATTGACTTAATTTTTTGAGTAAGTTCTAGGGGAGCTAGCTCCCTGCCTAGTGCTGGGGACATAAAGTGTAAGGTACAGTGTGATTCTTAATTAGCTCAACTCTCCAGTTAGAAACAAATATGTAAAGTCCAATATTTACAGTTCAATATTACAAGTGCTCTAATAGAGGTTTATAAAAAAATGCTATAGGAGCCCAGGGGATTAAAAGTAGTAGAGATCTACAAATTTTAACAAGTAGGTAGCATAGTGTAAAGCCTGTAGAATGAATATATCTCCAGGCATAGGGACAAGGAAGGCGATTCTAAAAAGAAAAATTTTCTTTAGTATTGGTACAACTTGAGGTGTTATTGGGAACAGTGGAAAGCCATGCTTAATTTATGTTCTGGAGACATCAATAGTAGACTATGAATTTGGATATATAAGCTATTGTAAAGATTCATATATGTAGAGGTAAAGAGTGAAGACTCTGTAGGTGAAAGAAAACATTAGGAGATTTGCTAGATAAGAATTATGTTTTTGGGAAACAACTAGAGGCAAAATTCAGGATACACTGCAGAGTAAGATAAAATCTTGTTGGAGCATGTCAAATTCAATGGTGTGAAGATACAGTATCTTCAATGCTTTTAAAATTTAAATCAGAATAAAAATAGTGCTCTTTCATTTCAAGATCACCAAATGCTGTAAGGTTTAATGAAAATGGTGACTGCTTATACAACATTATTGAGCTAATGAGGATACAGTGCAGCGAATTGGAGCATTACTGTAGCTCAGTTATATACCTGGATCAACTTCATTTTATGTGACTTGTGCAAGTGAGGCAAACTCCCTCCCTGTGCATAGTTTAGAAAACAGTATTAATAATAACTATGAAATGTATAAAATAGTAATATTTTCCCCATAGAGCTACTTTAAAAACTAAATGCATTATTACATGTGGAGTGGTTTAGCTGTGATTATTCCACAGTGATTTTCAAAGGGAATGGGGGGTTGTGGGTGAAGGGTGATGTGATTTTGGCTCCCAGGGGACACTTAACAAATGTCTGAACACTTTCATTCTGAAGTATCACAACTGGGAAGAGATATGACCATAGCTAGTGAATAGAAGCTAGAGTAGGCTTCTAAACAACCCACCATATACAAGATAGCCAGCCACAATAAAGAGTTATTTGTTTTAAAATATCATTAGTGCCAAGATTGAGAAACCCTGCCTGCATTAGAAAAATGCTAATTTTTCTGCCTGGGTTACTCAAGAAAAATTTTAATCAGTCAGCTAGGAAATAAAAGCTTGATATACTGAATTGTTACATTCAGATATGAAACTGAATAAAAAGATGTAAAAGTTCCCAATACATTCTATAAATCACAGTAATTCACTAGAAGTGAGGTTTTTTTTGTTTGTTTTGTTTTTTTAATCAGAATGTAGGAAGCTCACAGAATATCCAGGAAAGCTTGCAACCTGGGTTGATTGCTTCAGAGCCAAGAACAAAGCAAGTTATGATACATCCAGAAAAATAAAAACCATGAAGTCCTCACCCGCAACACATGGAACTGCCATTTCTATCTGTTGCCTAGCAAGTCTGACACCAGATACTTCCAGGAAGACATCACCAAAGAACCAATGCCTTTGTTTGGTATTTGGAAGAGGATCTGAATTCTCCCAAATGGCCACCATTTAAAGATGCTAACTTCCTAAACATGCTTCCTGAAGATGCATCTGATCAATAGAACAGAGGTAACATGAGAACTTTAGCTGCAAGGGAATCTTAGAAATTAGATTTTAATCTAATCAGATTGACCACGAAACTAGTCCATTTACCCTCTATTATAGAAGGAAGAAATCTCAAGTTCCTTTAGTATCTGAAAGATCTGTTCTTTGTCTTGTGACCCAAAATTTTAATCTTTATGTAAATGAGCCCCTAATGTACTGCCTATACCCTTCCTTTAACTTTTATTAATGGGTCAGACAGTTTTAAGATATCCCTCAGACAAGAAACCTCTTTGCTTTAATAACCAGTGTTAACCATGTCAGTCATCAGACTAAACATCTGAAAATCCTGTCCATCCAGAGGCAGTAAGTGTTCATTTTTGAGTAAAGCAACTTTTACAGGTTGAACTTTTACAGGTTGAATTGTACCACAAAATAGATATGTTAGAATACTGAACTCCAGTACCTCACAATGTGACCCTATTTGGAAATAGGGACTTTATAGAAATTATTAGGAGAAGGCAATGGCAACCCACTCTAGTACTCTTGCCTGGAAAATCCCATGGATGGAGGAGCCTGGTAGGCTGCAGTCCATGGGGTCACTAAGAGTCGGACACGACTGAGCGACTTCTCTTTCCCTTTTCACTTTCATGCCTTGGAGAAGGAAGTGGCAACCCACTCCAGGGTTCTTGCCTGGAGAATCCCAGGGACAGGGGAGCCTGCTGGGCTGCTGTCTACGGGGTCGCAGAGTTGGACATGACTGAAGCAACTTAGCAGCAGCAGCAGCAGCAGAGATTATCAAGTTAAAATGAGGTTATTGAGGTGGACCCTAATCCAATACAAATTGATATCCTTATAAAAATGGGAGATTTGGACACAAAGACAGACATAGTTCAAAAACTATGTGAAGTCACAGAAGAAGATGGCCATAAAATTATAGGGGTGTTTCTGCAAGCTAAAGAGTGCCAGAGATTGTTAATTAATACTGGAAAGCTAGACAAGACAAGGAAGAGTTGTCTATTAAACTGTTAGAGACTGCTGACACCTTGATTTCAGATTTCTAGCCTCCTGAACTATAAGACAGTAAATTTCCCTTTAAGCCACCCAATTTTTGGCACTTTGTTATGACTGGCCTAGTATGTCCTTCCCTCAGGTTTCAAGGCTACTGAACCAACAAAGCCTATCATCATGAAAATGCAAAGAATTTGTCTCAGACTTATAAATAACAGCAGTGTCCTCCAAAGAATGTTATGGTAGGTCACCAATTACAGCATTTAGGAGGTGAAAGGAAGGTAAATAGAGACTCCTTTTGAGGAATCTATAAGCTACATTGAGGGCTGGAACCTAGTCTTGTTGCTGTTCAGTCGCTAAGTCGTGTCCTACTCTTTGTGACTTCATGGGCTGCAGCATGCCAGGCTCCCCTGTTCTGCACTATCTCCCAGAGTTTGATCAAATTCATCTTCATGGAGTTGGTGATGCTATCTAACCATCTCATCCTCTGCTGCCCCCTTCTCCTTTTGCCTTCAATCTTTCCGAGCATCCGAGGCTTTTCCAAGGAATTGGCTCTTCTCATTAGGTGGACGAAGTATTGGAGCTTCACCTTTAGTGACAACCTTTCCAATGAATATTCAGGGTTGATTTCCTTTAGGGTTGACTGGTTTGATCTCCTTGCAGTCCAAGGGACTCTCAAGTGTAATCTCTAGCACCACAATTCGAAAGCATCAATTCTTGGGTGCTCAGCCTCCTTGATGGTCCAACTCTCACATCCATACATAACTAATGGAAAAACTATTGCTTTTACTATACAGACTTTTGTTGGCAAAGCGATGTCTCTGCTTTTAATATGCTGGGATCCTGGTCTTACTATCAGTAAATCTTCAGGGGTTATAACAGTACCTACCCATGTGAGATGCTCAGTACTTTTTGCTTAATTAAAAATTGGAAAAGAGAAGGTGTTAAGTTGCAAGTTTTATTTTAATTATAAGAATAGTTGGAAGTTGGACATGCTTATTCATGAAACAAAGGACCTCGTTTAGAAGAAGGAAGTGCATATGCAAACAACAAAATATAATTGACAAGACAAAGTATTTGTGTAGACAAAAGTGCTAGAAACAAAAACCAGGTAGAAGAGTTAGTTTTACAAATGTGTCAGGATGTTTCTTTGACAAACAAGGGAAAGAAGTATGAGAAGATGAACTCTAGAGGTGAAAATGTGGAAGTTGGGAGAGTTCAAACAGGTTGGCTTCTAATTTCCTCGTAAAGTAGGGAGTTGGTAGCCTGCCAAGAATAGTAGGGCAGGGTGGGGGCAGAGGGCTTTAGAAGTATGGGCAAGATTTGAAATAGCCACTAAGGGAAATGAGAAAAGTTGTTGATTAGGATTAAGTAAAAGGATTGCTGAACTGATTTGAGGGGCCAGCTGAGGTTGAAAATTAAATTTGTAATGGAGAAAATCAGCTCAATTATGTGATTTTCCCTAACAGCATTTGGCAACCTGAGAGCAAAAGCAAAGAAAATGGATGTTAGGGTTGGAGACTTGTGAGACAGGTGAGGCAGATGGTCAAGGGAGTGATGGATGGGAAGGTGCTACCAAGAATACGTTTGAAATGATGGATTGTGTGGTCCAGTGTGAGTGAGGAACGGAGGGCTGCCAGGAGAGGCTAATTCTCTAAAATAGTTAGAGAATAAAGAAGCAGTGACCAAGTGTGGGGTTCCATGAGGTAAAATAGTAGGCTTATTGGAACAAAGAGACTGAAAGAGGTGAAAGATCATAAGCTGTGGTCAGATGGAGAATTTTGGTGTTCCAGTTTCTCAGGTGTACCATTCATCATTATCAACAAACCTTTACTAAATGAGCACACAGTTACCCTGTTCTAGGTCAGAGATTCTATTCCTATTGCTCATTTTCTTGAAGGAAAACAGAATTAGTGGCAAAGATTTGGGTTAGGAAGGAGAACCATTTAGTAAATAAAGTTTAAAAATTAGTGGAAAAGTATGGGGAAAGTATTTCAAACTTTCTCCATGTGATTAGAAGCTGAGAACTTTGTACATCTGTCCAAATTTTCCTCTTTTGCTCTAATTTCATCCTTTCAAAATAGCAGAGTTTTTTGTTTTTGGAACTGCTAATTCATAATGCATTTTATTTCTACAGAATGTCGATGTACTGTCTGAAAGAGAATTGTTTTTCTTCCTAAAACTACACAAAAACTATTCTGCCTGTGAATCTTTCTAAACTACACAGAAATATATCTTTCAGACCTATTTCATCATTTCAGTTCCTAATGTATATTTCTTCATTCCTATAGTCTGAAATATGTTGTATCTTATTTAATGTTCTTGAGTAAATTGTATCTTTCTGTAAAAGAACATGTTTCTAAAATCTAAAAGCAATCAGTGTAATTGAGTAAGATGAAATATATAGTTTGTTAGGAAATTTTACCAAGAAAAAAATAAACTAAAACTGGATTTACTTATCCTAATAAGTAGCACTGTGCATAGAAAATATTTCAGAACACCAAAAATATTCATTGTATTTCTAACCAAACTTAAAGCTTTAGTACTTATTGCTTATAAGGGTAAAAGGTAAGAATTAAATTCTAGTAGAAATTAGATTTCAAAGTATTCAAATGGTCCTGTAGTGATCAAATGCATTTGCAGAATAAATTCATTTACCCAGTAATGGCTAATGCCAGAGACTTAAATTCAGTCTACATAGCTCATTCAAAGGTGTAACACTGGAGAAAGAAAGGCAACTTTCTGCCCAGTTGAATTAATCTGAAACTGCGTTTAAAATTTTCTAAATATGTCTGCTCTGAAAATTTTAGGAAGTATTTAGGATAATTGGAGAAAGCTCGAAAGAGAACAGAAAAGATCCCCCCAAATGAGTAAAAGACATGTGAAACAACTGAAAAAATTAACTTATGTAGTCTTGAAAAGTGGAGAAGGAAATGGCAACCCACTCCAATGTTCTTGCCTGGAGAATCCCAGGGACAGCAGAGCCTGCTGGGCTGCCGTCTATGGGGTCCCACAGAGTCGGACACAACTGAAGTGACCTAGCAGTCTTGAAAAGAGAAAACTGAGGTGAGCCATGTTCACAGTCTATAAATAATGCCTCTTGGTTAACAATATGATGGATGAGGGAATTGTTCATAGCCTCAGAAGACATGAGGACAAATAGCAATGATTGGAAAATAAAGAAGGCAAAATATAGGTTAGGTATTAGGAACACGATAGGCTAGGTGGTGTATTCTTGTTAGGCCAACGTGAATACAACTCTTTTTCCCCAATGACATAATAAATACTTAAGAGATTAAAGCTTCCCAGAAAATTTGCTTTCTTTTTAAATTGGTAAATTTCTTCATATCAGTGTTAAAGCTTTCAAACCACTTTAACTTGAAAAATTAACCAGTAGAACAACTCCTACTTGCAAATGAAACAATAAAAAAAATCATCACTCTTTTTGTTGCAATGGTGAATGGTATTGTTTCCTTAATTTCTCTTTCTGTTTTTTCATTGTTAGTGTATAGGAATGCAAGGGATTTCTGTGTGTTAATTTTATATCCTGCAACTTTACTATATTCATTAATTAGCTCTAGTAATTTTCTGGTAGAGTCTTTAGGGTTTTCTATGTAGAGGATCATGTCATCTGCAAACAGCGAGAGTTTCACTTCTTCTTTTCCTATCTGGATTCCTTTTATGTCTTTTTCTGCTCTGATTGCTGTGGCCAAAACTTCCAACACTATGTTGAATAGTAGTGGTGAGAGTGGGCATCCTTGTCTTGTTCCTGATTTCAGAGGAAATGCTTTCAATTTTTCACCATTGAGGGTGATGCTTGCTGTGGGTTTGTCATATATAGCTTTTATTATGTTGAGGTATGTTCCTTCTATTCCTGCTTTCTGGAGAGTTTTAATCATAAATGAGTGTTGAATTTTGTCAAAGGCTTTCTCTGCATCTATTGAGATAATCATATGTTTTTTATCTTTCAATTTGTTAATGTGGTGTATTACGTTGATCGATTTGCGGATATTAAAGAATCCTTGCATTCCTGGGATAAAGCCCACTTGGTCATGGTGTATGATTTTTTTAATATGTTGTTGGATTCTGTTTGCTAGAATTTTGTTAAGGATTTTTGCATCTATGTTCATCAGTGATATTGGCCTGTAGTTTTCTTTTTTTGTGGCATCTTTGTCTGGTTTTGGAATTAGGGTGATGGTGGCCTCATAGAATGAGTTTGGAAGTTTACCTTCTTCTGCAATTTTCTGGAAGAGTTTGAGTAAGATAGGTGTTAGCTCTTCTCTAAATTTTTGGTAGAATTCAGCTGTGAAGCCATCTGGTCCTGGGCTTTTGTTTGCTGGAAGATTTCTGATTACAGTTTCGATTTCCTTGCTTGTGATGGCTCTGTTAAGATCTTCTATTTCTTCCTGGTTCAGTTTTGGAAAGTTATACTTTTCTAAGAATTTGTCCATTTCATCCAAGTTGTCCATTTTATTGGCATAGAGCTGCTGGTAGTAGTCTCTTATGATCCTTTGTATTTCAGTGTTGTCTGTTGTGATCTCACCCTTTTCATTTCTTATTTTGTTAATTTGGTTCTTCTCTCTTTGTTTCTTAATGAGTCTTGCTAATGGTTTGTCAATTTTGTTTATTTTTTCAAAAAACCAGCTTTTAGCTTTGTTGATTTTTGCTATGGTCTCTTTAGTTTCTTTTGCATTTATTTCTGCCCTAATTTTTAAGATTTCTTTCCTTCTGCTAACCCTGGGGTTCTTCATTTCTTCCTTCTCTAATTGTTTTAGGTGTAGAGTTAGGTTATTTATTTGGCTTTTTTCTTGTTTCTTGATGTGTGCCTGTAATGCTATGAACCTTCCCCTTAGCACTGCTTTTACAGTGTCCCATAGGTTTTGGGTTGTTGTGTTTTCATTTTCATTTATTTCTATACATACTTTGATTTCTTTTTTGATTTCTTCTATGATTTGTTGGTTATTCAGAAGCGTGTTATTTAGCCTCCATATGTTGGAATTTTTAACAATTTTTTTCCTGTAATTGAGATCTAATCTTACTGCACTGTGGTCAGAAAAGATGACTGGAATGATTTCAATTTTTTTGAATTTTCCAAGACCAGATTTATGGCCCAGGATGTGATCTATTCTGGAGAAGGTTCCGTGTGCAAAAAGAATAAAATACTTAGGAGTATATCTACCTAAAGAAACAAAAGACCTATACATAGAAAACTATAAAACACTGATGAAAGAAATCAAAGAGGACACAAACAGTTGGAGAAACATACCGTGTTCATGGATTGGAAGAATCAATATTGTCAAAATGGCTATTCTACCCAAAGCAATCTATAGATTCAATGCAATCCCTATCAAGCTACCAACGGTATTTTTCACAGAATTAGAACAAATAATTTCACAATTTGTATGGAAATACAAAAAACCTCGAATAGCCAAAGTAATCTTGAGAAAGAAGAATGGAACTGGAGGAATCAACCTGCCTGACTTCAGACTCTACTACAAAGCCACAGTCATCAAGACAGTATGGTACTGGCACAAAGACAGAAATATAGATCAATGGAACAGAATAGAAAGCCCAGAGATAAATCCACGAACCTATGGACAGCTTATCTTTGACAAAGGAGGCAAGGATATACAATGGAAAAAAGACAATCTCTTTAACAAGTGGTGCTGGGAAAACTGGTTAACCACTTGTAAAAGAATGAAACTAGAACACTTCCTAACACCATACACAAAAATAAACTCAAAATGGATTAAAGATCTAAATGTAAGACCAGAAACTATAAAACTCCTAGAGGAGAACATAGGCAAAACACTCTCCGACATAAATCACAGCAAGATCTTCTATGACCCACCTCCCAGAATATTGGAAATAAAAGCAAAAATAAACAAATGGGACTTAATGAAAATTAAAAGCTTTTGCACAACAAAGGAAACTATAAGTAAGGTGAAAAGACAGCCCTCAGATTGGGAGAAAATAATAACAAATGAGGAAACAGACAAAGGATTAATCTCAAAAATATACAAGCAACTCCTGAAGCTCAATTCCAGAAAAATAAACGACCCAATCAAAAAATGGGCCAAAGAACTAAACAGACATTTCTCCAAAGAAGACATACAGATGGCTAACAAACACATGAAAAGATGCTCAACATCACTCATCATCAGAGAAATGCAAATCAAAACCACAATGAGGTACCATTACACGCCAGTCAGGATGGCTGCTATCCAAAAGTCTACAAGCAATAAATGCTGGAGAGGGTGTGGAGAAAAGGGAACCCTCTTACACTGTTGGTGGGAATGCAAACTAGTACAGCCACTATGGAAAACAGTGTGGAGATTTCTTAAAAAACTGGAAATAGAACTGCCATATGACCCAGCAATACCACTTCTGGGCATACACACTGAGGAATCCAGATCTGAAAGAGACACGTGCACCCCAATGTTCATCGCAGCACTGTTTATAATAGCCAGGACATGGAAGCAACCTAGATGCCCATCAGCAGATGAATGGATAAGGAAGCTGTGGTACATATACACCATGGAATATTACTCAGCCATTAAAAAGAATTCATTTGAATCAGTTCTAATGAGATGGATGAAACTGGAGCCCATTATACAGAGTGAAGTAAGTCAGAAAGATAAAGAACATTACAGTATACTAACACATATATACGGAATTTAGATAGATGGTGGCGATAACCCTATATGCAAAACAGAAAAAGAGACACAGAAATACAGAACAGACTTTTGAACTCTGGGGGAGAACGTGAGGGTGGGATGTTTTGAAAGAACAGTATGTATATTATCTATGGTGAAACGGACCACCAGCCCAGGTGGGATACATGAGTCAGGTGCTCGGGCCTGGTGCACTGGGAGGACCCTGAGGAGTCGGGTGGGGAGGGAGGTGGGAGGGGGGATCGGGATGGGGAATACATGTAACTATATGGCTGATTCATGTCAATGTATGACAAAACCCACTGAAATGTTGTAAAGTGATTGGCCTCCAACTAATAAAATAATATTAAAAAAAAAAAAAAATCATCACTCAAATAAGTGAAAAAAAATGCAAAAGTAATTTTGAGAGATATAAGTTTAAACCTTATGTTAAGAGATATAACATTTTAACTCATGTTAAAATTATCATCAATGTTGCAGATTCACTACCACGTGGAAGCTAAAAACACCTCCTTTGGGAGATGTTCAGAGAAAGCCATTGAACTTTGCCATGTACTGCAGGAGCTAGATAAGGTATGAAGAAAGTAGGTTCATGAATGGGGGTAATTTTTGCTACAAATCAGGGAAATGTCTAGCAAGTGGAGAGGATGGTACTGAAGCTAAGGCAGTAGATTTGTAACCAGAAAAATCTGGACTTGAATCCTTTCTCTAGCACTGACTGTTGTCCTTGAACTTGAGCTCTCCCTATCCCGATACCTTAGCTGTAAAATGTAAACCAGAGGGTTGTTGTGACAATTAAATTCCGTAAGATAATGTGTGCAAATGCTCCACCTCATAGCTGTTATTTTCCAATGAATTGTCATCCTTGGAATGAGTGTTCTGGGAAATTCTTAGAAGGATAAGCAGTGGGTTAGTCATGAGCAGTGAACACACATGGTAATATGATTAGCTACCTGAAAAAGCTCCCTTTTCTCCTTTGATTCTTTCCATTTTCTCTTCCCTTAGCCATTAATTTGTATTCTGTAGGCAAATCTAATTGTTAAGTTGGAACCATCTGTTTGGCAGAAAATATCTATGAATGGCAAATCCATCAGAATCTCTATCAAATTTTTTCTACTAATTAAAGTAAAATCAAAGTAAGATATTGCATAAGAGAATGTACTTTTATTAATAATATTTAATTTTTATAATGTATGACTTGATATTCTTTATAACATAAATTTTAGAGTTATTAATTAATGAATTAATTACAGCTTGTAAGTAAATAAAGGTTTGTGATAAGCAGTAAAATCATGCAGGTCTATTTAGAGTATATGGAATATTTTATTCAGGTAGAGATAACTACAGACCCTGTTTCATAAAAATAGGATAATATTATGGGAAGCATCACTTATGGGAACTGGCTTTTGAAATGGGTGCCTTAGACCAGGATTACTCATTCTCTTGATCTGTAATAATTCCTTAATTTCACCTTTGTTTGAATTACTTTCTGTTGTCACTATATCATCCTTCTTACTTACCACAAGCAAGCCCCAGCCAGGTAGACAAGAAACAAATTGCTCCAGCACTCCATTAAAATTCATTATTCCTACCAAAAAAAGAAAAAAAGTAGAATTTCAGGTCTAAAAAATCTGTTTAGTAACCCACTACAAAAATATGTTTAAATTTATTCTTTTATTAAATATTCATTTAAAGTTTTCTCATTTCTTTGGGATTAATCCTAGATAGTATTTCTAGAAATATGCCAGAAAGTAGAAAATAGCCAATAAAAAGTTAAATCAAGAAAGTATTGGAAAAAATTTTGACTGTATCTCTATGATTATATCATTGGAAAAATCTGCTTATACCAGATGCAAGAAGCACAAGAAGGTCTCCATAAAAATGGACTTAATGTATGACGGATAATTCACAGACTGGAAAACCAAATAGCTAAGAAATCCTTAGAGATGTTCCAAATTAAAAAAAGAAATACCATTTATTGGTCAATAATTGAATAAATGGTAAAAGTTGGTATTATCAGAAATGTGAAAACTCTAGTGGATGAGACTCTAGACTAAAGTAGGCAGTGAAGAGCTATCTGGCAGCTCTATGTTACATTAAGTGTATGAAGTCCCTATGTCTACAAAATTTCATTTCTTGGAAAGTATCGCAGAGATTTCCTCAGATACTATCACAAGAAGACACATGAGGACTTCACTGCAGCTTTGCTTGTGGTACTGAGCAATTGTATACAATCTAATTGTTCATTTCAGTGGGAATACTGTGTAATGAAGACAAGTAAATGACTGGTAAGACATCCAGAAAAATGAATAAATCATAAACACAATGAATAAGAAAAGGAGAGAAAGAGATAGGCAAAATCTATAGTACAACAAAATATATTCAAATTGAAATGCATATATATATATATATATATATATATATATATAAAACAAGTCCATATACCTTACATCTATATACATTTACAATAATACAATTCAAAGAATTTATGTTCAGTACATTAGAGTTGTGTTTGTGGGGAATAGAAGGAGGAGAAGAATAGGAAAGAGGAGGGGGGAAAGGAATAATAGATATTCAATAAATAAGAGAGGACTTTGCATGAGCAAATGACAGTTGTATTTTAGAAATGAAGGAAATTATTAACTCAATACTCAGCACCTGAAACTCAATAAAAAAAGGAAATAAGAAAAGTGAGGTAAATCATGAACTTATATACAATATTCATTAAAATTTATTTATATTTCTATCTGATAATTATTCTACATAGTTTTGTTACAATAACCTTTAGATGTAGCAGAATATGCCAAAATTGACAATAAAATAAAACAATGTAAATTTTAGAAAATGAAAAATCCTGAAGCTAGTTTGAGACTTTAAAAACTATATTGGACGCTTTTTGGATATCTGCCCAAATTTCAATGACACCGTCTCTCTGTCAACTGTCACTTCCCTCTGCCCCTCCCCTCCACCCCATTTGTCTCATTAACTGGAGTGAGATTCTGGCAGCCAAACCATACCCAGGTGGGTCAATAGGAATCTATCTCCCATGAATCAGGAATTGGGATCCAGAGGCAAGGACAACATCTACTTATTTAGGAACTCAGGAGATGCAACCTGAGGAACTTTTCAAGGGTTATATTCTTATTGCTTGTACAAAGAAAGGCAATGGAAAGACAGTCTCAGTCCAGAAAGGGAAGATGTGCAGAGATGCAGAGAGAGAAAGTAGGAGAAAGATGCCTTGATTCTTTGCCCCAAGTGGTGCTGTGACTAATTTCTCCCAAATATTGCAGTCTTCTTCCAATAAATTTCTGATTAAAAATATTTCTTGAGCTAGCTTGAGTTGATTTCTATAATTCTCAACCTAATAAGACTTGAGCAAGTATGGCATAGACTTCCAGTACTCACTCACATCCTACCTTATTTTCTCACATCTTGAACTTTTTCATCTCTCACCCTCAAGATTAAAACATATAGCTCTGGAATCTTTCTTGGGTTCTGGGTCTTATATTTTCATCCATTTCTATGCAGTTTTTTTTTTTTTAAGTACAAAACCATTTATTCGACAGAAGACAAATCAAATTTCCTTTTTCGGAGGGGAAAAATTAAAAGCAAGAGGACTTACTGGCTCATACAACAGAACGTCCAAAGATAGATTTGGGTTTAAGAACAGTTAAATCCAAGTGCTGAATCAGCAAGGTGATACTTCTCTGTGAAGTTTGCTTTCTTGTGTATTGGTTTCTCTCTTTGCAGACTATAATGGCAAAGACAATCAGAATTGCTTTATTATATTGTACAAATATAATACTGAGCAGGCATCAGTGAAAAGCAATTGCTTCTTTCACAATTATTCCAGTGATTACAAGTAGCCTGATTTGTGTCAAGTGGCTGTCCCTGAATCAGTTATAGTAACTCGGACTGCCTTGTCTGGACATCAGACCCACTTCTGCATCAAGAGCGTGGTTGAAAAAAGCTCCATGCAGAACAGATCAACTCAAAAGACTGGAGAAGTAGTTTCTTTAAGAAAAATCTAAGTGTAATACCAAAAGTAGGGGACAATAGATGCTAGACAGATAAAAATATGCTAATTAAATTTATCATTTTAATCTCACTTAATGTAGGATTACAATTTCACAATAAGGGAAACTTCACAGTTACCAAAGGAAGAAAACTATATTCTTATATTTGAAAGGGACTGTATAAACATACCATATAAAATATTCAAGGACTTATCAAATGCATAGCTTATCAAGGAAAAGAAAATGAAAGAATCATAAAGAATAATACTGGCCATTTTTGCTATTTCCAAGAATTATGGGGAAAAAATCTTAAAATCTTTAAAACTATTGTTTTGGACTCCTCAATAGCTACTGTTTTATATTAATACCGAACATTTAAACGCTCCTGTGGGGAAAAATGGACTAGCACATTTTCTAAAAACAGAATACAATATGATTCAGCTATGATGTGGTTCTTAATTCTAAGTATGTACCAGAATCTCCTAACCAGTTTTTACAAAATGCACACTTTGGGGCACCATCCTCACCAGTCTTGTAGGGGTTTTCTGTTACATTTACACTTCACTGTGTCAAAAATTTTACCGAAAACTTGAGAGCAAGCAACAAGAACTGAATTTTTAAAAATTTGGTGCTTAGCTTGATTTTCTATTGTCTTGTCTTTTTAACAATTCTATAGGGATAGAAGTTAATTTGTAGGCTTTTATTTTAAACATAAAAATGCAAATAATTTCTGTTCAATAGAAAAGATAGCCCCTCAATTGCGAAGCTTTATGTCACTGTTGGATTTGAATAATGTTTGTTTTTCTATCATTGCCTATAAATAGCTAACCTTTCAAATACTCTTTGGTTCCTACAACTTACTGGTTCTCTCTAGTAAATTAAACTTTTGACATATGCTCATTTTATATTTGTATGAGAGTCATGATAATGTTATCATTTTGAAAATTATGGTTAAAAATAGTTCACTTTGCAATTTACCTATCACTGTTTATTTTACAGATGCTCACTGACAAATAATTTTACAAGTTTATCAATAATTTTAAAATTTAATTTATTTTTGATCAATTGACCAACTGTATTCTTTATTCATAATTTTTTTAAAAAAAAGTAATATTTCAACATGGTTTTCTTTGTTCCTCTTTAATAAAAGAACATATTGGATATGACTTGGGTCAGTTAGGTCAGACACTTAGAAATCCTCCTCATACTAGTGAAAACATAGGAATTAAGTATCTTGTCTTCAAGGTGCTACAGTAACAAAGCAATTAAACTACCCATTCAAAATTTCTTCTGAAATATTCAAAGAAGTAGATGTAGAAGCCTGTGTAAACACATTTATATACTGTTTATCTATGTTTACTTCCATATGTGTGAAAAAGTTGAATAGAGGAGCAAATATAATATGCCACCTGTACTTCTAGATAAGAGAAATTTTCATTTCAAAAAGAAATACACTTACATTTGAGTGTGTATAAACAAAGGTTATTTTTAGAGTCACATTATATAGAGGTTTGCTATCTTCTCAAAATATCACAATATTATTGACTTACTTGCTCCACCTGAGGGGCTCTGTCCTTCCTATAAGTAGTTTATTTACCATAATGGCCATTTTTTAAAAATGTGGTCATGCAAAAATTTTTCCTGGAAGATTTTGAGTTTTAATTTTTTTAAATTTCTCTCTGCTATTAACTCCTTATTCTTACATTTTTTAATCCTATATTCTCTATAGCTTTATTCTCTATTAGATTGTCTTCATTGGAATTCTTTGGATTTTTTGTTTGCATTATGTAGTATTTTTGGTTGAATTATATAACTGTGTATATTATATATATATATGTATATATTATATATATATGTATATTATATATAACATTCTTCATATGGTAGTGACTTAATAACTGAAGCATATAAAGTTGAACCATTTCATATATAAATGTACAAAAACCTCAGATAAAAGTTTTGAGGAAATAGGTGTCAACTGGTCAGTTGAATGTCTTGCTTATTAGGTCTAGTACAGTTCTCTGAATGGGCTTCCCTCATAGCTCGGTTCGTAAAGAATCTGCCTGCAAAGCAGGAGACCCCGATTCAATTCCTGGGTTGGGAAGATCCCATGGAAAATGGTACCCACTCCAGTATTCTGGCCTGGAAAGAGTCGGACACAGCCGAGTGACTTTCGCTTTCACAGTTCTCTGAAGGATACTTAAAAGACCTTCGTTGAACTGAATCTATTAGAAACACAATATGGTACTAAAAAAAAATATTTTTTCAAATTCTTTTTTCTGAAGAATAGCATATGTAGAGTATATTGCTTGCTCTCCTTGCTTTTATTTGTAACTATTATGTGATAAGGATACTTTTTTCCCAAACACACACCTTTAAACTCAAATTCTTATTTATATATATATATATGTGTGTGTGTGTGTGTATGTACAATAGGTATTCCATCTCAATCATCACCAACTATCTTTAAGAGCTATAAGGTTCATTTACTTATTGAAGAACATTTGCTGAGTTTGCATGAAGTGTCAAATAACACTTTTAGGATCTGGATACCCTGTAATGAATAAAAAATTGTTTCTCTTTTATTTTGGGATTTGCATTCTTATGTAGGGCATCAATATCTAGAAATAAATTCATGGAGTGTTAACTGACTGTCATAAAATTGTAGTGGAGTGGTGCATGTAAGACTGAATAGTTAGTTAGGTGGACAATGGCACTTCTCTGAGAGGGTGCTTCTGTTTTCTTTTTAAATTTTTACTGGAGTACAGCTGATTAGCAATGCTGTGTTGGTTTCTGCTGTACACCACAGTGAATCTGTTATGCATAAACATATCTACTGTTTTTTATACTTTTTCCCATATAGACCATTACAGAGTGTTGAATAGAGTTCCCTGTGCTATAGAGTAGGTCCTTATTAGTTATCTATTCTATATACAGTTGTGTGTATATGTCAAGCCCAGTCTTCTAATGCATCTGTCCCCACCTGTATCCCCTGGTAGCCATGAATTTGTTTTCTACATCTGTGACTCTTCTGTTTTGTAGTTAAGTTCATTTGTACCCTTTTTTAGATTCCATACATTAGTGATAGCATATGATACTAATCTTTCTTTTTTCTGATTTACTTCACTCTATGACAATCTCTAGGTCCATGCATGTTTCTGCAAATGGCATTATTTCATTGTTTTTTATGACTAAGGAGTATTCCATTGCATATATGTACCACATCTTCTTTAGAGGATAATTCAGATTTAAAAATGTAATTTTGATTCTTTTCATAGACTTTTAAATATAAAAAATAGGGACTAAACATGCTACCATTCAGGCTCTACTCTGGAAGTTTTAAAAGTTTGCTCTATTTTATCAGCTTCTCATAAAATAAATGTTTATTAAATCGATATTAGATGCTATTTCTTATTAAATGGATGCTTGAACCAAAATTCATAGGTGAATTTTATAATTGAATTCTGCCTTTATTTCATTTTTGTTTTTCAATTTCTTCACCTTCTCTTTATTAACCTTCATCCATCCTCATTTTATTCTTCAGAATGACACTGTCCTAATGCTGCTTAACATTCAGCATATAGGGACTGGTTACTATACATCTTAAAGTATCTTTAAATTTAAAAATGGTAAATCTTTACTGAGATTATGTATAAACAGGGCATTAGGGCTCTTTCTTGCCTTTTTTCTTTTTATCAGACTTAATTCAGAACAATTCAACCTAGTAAGATGTGGATAGGTTAAATTGATGTGACCTGTATAAATTACCCCTAGAATGTAGACATAAAGCATATACTTAATTATTGCTGAGTTATAGACATGGATAGAGCTGTTAGTATATTAGTACTTTGCTATGTCATAACTCAAAGGCAAATGTAATCTAAAGATCTCCTTACACAAATACACAAGGAAGGACATGTTTACTGAGCAGAATTTGGTTTGGCTGATATTAAAGTGTGGCTAAGCAGTCCCTTGCACAGCAAAACTTGAATTTCTACCTGTAACAACAATTTCATTCTCTCCCATCCCACAGTTTTTACTTTATATTCTTGATTTAGGAAGGCATTTTCTATCTTCAAAATTTCCCTGTATAACATTTTTACTAGAAGCTAAGCTTCACAAGGGATCACATTTGTACATATATTGTTCTAATGATTACTAACACCTAGCACACTTCACCTAAAGGCATTTGCTACTTATATGAGTGTTTTCTTTTTAAATAATTGAATATGTAAACAATATATAAAGAAATAAATACATTTTAGTCCAATCATTACAACTATGCTCTCATCTTTATAGAAATAATACCTCTAAAAGGATAAAAGACACCCTCGACACATTTGTTCTGCTTCACACAAATTTGCCAGAAGTTCTGAATATATGTATAAAGAAAATATTGATAAAAGAAAAACAAGCAAGAGCTGTAGGATTGAGTAGGCCCCCATGTTTTTCTATCTGATGTATAAATTTATCATATATTTAGTCCAAAATGAATTATACTTTTTAAGAAAAATTCATGCAGTTAGCAAAGGTTTTTTAAAACCTTAAAACAGTGACGTCTGCTTTATATACTCACTTACCTGGTCCCCACTACAAGAGATATCAGATATTTGTAAAATAGTTAGCTAAATCATTTTGATTTTGATCATAAATGATTCATTCAATGCAATAATAATTTTATAGATTTAAGAAAGAATGTGGTTTTCCAGAGGTTTTAATTTTTTTAATCAACTTTTTGAAGTTTTGGATATCGGTATTGAGTATGTGCTACTGATGAAATGAAATGTCCTTTATAAAGGGGAAAGTCTTGTTTCTATAATTTACATTTTGTTGTGCTTCTGAGAATAATTTGGTATCAGATTTCTAAAATTATCAATGTTTTTTAAAGCTTCAAGGCTAGTCTTGCTTTGTATTTATTATTCCAAATCCCCTTTGTGATATACCCTCAGGCAGGCATATCATTTATTTGAACAACATATGCATGACATATAAAGAACATTGGTTGTATAATATTTAGACTTTACCAATTTTCAAAATATAAAAATTACTTTAGTGATCATTTATAGAAATTATGTATATATACATATGTATATTTAAAATATAGGTATATAACCTACATTAAATGTATTTCTATATTATATAATGAAGTATACATTGAAATGTATTATGTTGCAAGTCAAAGTACATTTCTTATCTATATTACTGATGCCGAAAAGGCTCTATATGAACAAAAAGGAAGTGCTACATCTCTAGTTGAACTCTAAAGCTTATATTTTTGCTTTATAACTTGTATTTTGCTTAATTAGGTTAGATAGTCACATTTATTGTAGGTAGATTTAATTTTTCTTTCTCTTAAATTTAATTCTCTTAATTTAATTTCTCTTAAATTCTTACTTTTGGATTCTGTTTTGACATAGCTGTCCTATACAGTTTAAATCAAAAGTTATGTTTTTATATTGTTAGACTGCCAGCTTTAGTTTGACATACTGATGTAGTTCAAACCTTTCAATGATTGAATAGATGGAGAAAGCATTCTGAAATTCAACAGTATTGATAAAAGTACTATAGAAGTGTAAATGGTTGACATATGATATACTGCTCCTGAAATTTCACCAATATTATTCCTTCAACATATATCAGTAATAAGAATTTAAAATAAAATATATTAGTGAATAGTGGAACAAATTATATGAACCAATGATAATTATCTTTTGAAGACTAAATGCCTGGGGAGTCTAAAATGGGGCTTTCCCAAGGAACTTACAACATACATGTGAATTCAAGACACACAAAAAGCTAAATAGCAATATGATTGATACATAAAAATTGAATATTAAAAAATGTGAAACATAGCATGCCTATACATCATTAATCAGCAAAAGAAAGGGCCATAACTTTAGCATTAAGGGTTCAGATTTGTTGAGGAGATGTGGCCTAAAAATTTGAAATAGTGGACAAATTGACTTGAATCTGGAGGAAAGGATGATTTGGTTGGGTAGAAAATAGTAGGGTGTCATCTCAGGAGATTAAAAAATCTGACAACAAATGACTGATGAGCACTTGGGCATGTGTGCTTGTATCCACAGTTAGGAAACCATGATGAACTGTAGGGATGAGACAGACCTCCCTTTTCCAAGTGTGCTGCAAATAATGGATAAAACCCAGGGGTCAATAAGAAGTTGATGAACATATTGCCTCTAAATCTAAGTAAATAGAAGATTCTTTATGTTTTAACTCCAGGTTGTGAAGGAAACATATATTCCAAACATTTTGAATATTGAGGGAATAGAGTCTGTTTCTTAGGCAATTTTTTTTTTGTACAATCTGTGTGATTCTTAAACATATATCCAGTAGTAAGGAACAGAAAAATACCTGAGATACAATAGCAAGCTACTATCCAGAGTACAAGACTACCCTCGTGTTCTTTCTTCCTCTTTTCATTTCGGGTCGATAGCTGAGAATAGGCAGTGAAGAGGGTAACTACAAAAGAGGCTGTGACCAGAGAATTAGTAAGCCTGATTCTTCAGATTCTGTCTCCATTCTCTAAAAGTGATGCATTCATTCTCTTGACCAAAGAAAAGGATCTTAGTATGTGAACTCTATTTATAAAGATTTGAAAATTCCTACATACACATTTCTGCCATAAATTAAGCTTTCCTTTCAGTAATCTAGGATGTCACCTGATGGAAATAATTGGTGTACCTATGTTGATATTAGTATATAGGATTTTTCTGGATATTTTTAGGCTTCCCTGGTGGCTCAGACAATAAAAAATCTGCCTGCAATGCAGGAAACACAGGTTTGATCCCTGTGTTGGAAAGACCTCCTGGAGAAGGGAATGGCTACCTACTCCAGTATTCTTTTCTGGAGAATTTTGAGGCTAAAGGTCATTAAATAGGAAACTTTACTCTATCAGCCAAAATAGACTGACCCACAAAGTATGGAACAACTGCATTCAAAGCCAAAGGGCATGAAGTACACATAGATAAATGGAACAAGAAATAAAAAGGAGTAATAGTGGGGATTATAACTTTGAAAAGACAGCTACTTATAGGTAAAGAATTTTTTCCATCACTCAGACAGGCCTCCTTGAATGGCTTGTGACTTGTGGAATGTTCTTAATTACCCCAATAAGATGGTAGGCGTGGAGAGAGGGCATCAGAGGGCAGACAGACTGAAACCACAATCACAGAAAACTAACCAATCTAATCACAGGGACCACAGCCTTGTCTAACTCAATGAAACTAAGCCATGCTGTGTAGGGCCACCCAAGATGGATGGGTCATGGTGGAGGGTTCTGACAAAGTGTGCTCCACTGGATAAAGGAATAGAAAACCACTTCAGTATTCTTGCCTTGAGAACTCCATGAACACTATGAAAGGCAAAAAGATAGGGCACTGAAAGATGAACTCTCCAGTTGGATTGGTGCCCAATATGCTACTGGAGATCAGTGGGGAAATAACCCGAGAAAGATTGAAGAGACAGAGCCAAAGCAAAAAAAAAAAAAAAAAAAACACCCAGTTGTGGATGTGACTGGCGATAGACACAAGGTCTGATTCTTTACGAGCAATATTGCATAGGAACCTGGAACGTTAGGTCCATGAATCAAGGCAAATTGGAAAAAGTCAAACAGGAGATGGCAAGAGTAAAGATCGACATTTTAGGAATCAGCGAACTAAAATGGACTAGAATGGATGAATTTAACTCAAACAACCATTCTGTCTACTACTGTGGGCAAGAATCTCTTAGAAGAAATGGAGTACCCATGATAGTCAACAAGAGTCTCAAATGCAATACTTGGATGCAGTCTCGAAAATGACAGAATGATCTCTGTTTGTTTCCAAGGCAAACCATTCAATATCACAGTAATTCAGCTCTATGCCCCAACTAGTAATGCTGGGGAAGCTGAAGTTGAACGGTTCTATGAACCTACAAGACCTTTTAGAACTAACACCCAGAAAAGATGTCTTTTTCATTATAGGGAAATGTAATGCAAAGTAGGAAGTCAAGAAATACCTGAAGTAACAGGCAAATTTGGCCTTGGAGTACAGAAAGAAGCAGGACAAAGGCTAATAGAATTTTGGCAAGAGAACACACTGGTCATAGCAAACACCCTTATCCAACAACACAAGAGAAGACTCTGCACATGGACATCACCAGATGGTCAACACCAAAATCAGATTGATTATATTCTTTGCAGCCAAATATGGAGAAGCTCTACATAGTCAGCAAACACAAGACCAGGAGCTGACTGTGGCTCAGATCATGAACTCATTCTTGCCAAATTCAGACTTAAATTGAAGAAGTAGGGAAAACCACTAGACCATTCAGGTATGACCTAAATCAAATCCCTTACAATTATACATGGGAAGTGAAATATACATTTAAGGGACTAGATCTGATAGACAGAGTGCCTGAATAACTAAGGTTGGAGGTTCATAACATTATATAGAAGGCAAGGATCAAGACCATCCCCAAGAAAAAGGGAAGCTAAAAAAGCAAAATGGCTGTCTGAAGAGGCCGTACAAATAGCTGTGACACGAAGAGAAGTGAAAAGCAAAGGAGAAAAGGAAAGATATTCCCATTTGAATGCAGAGTTCCAAAGAATAGCAAGGAGAGATAAGAAAACCTTCCTCAGTTATCAGTGCAAAGAAATAGAGGAAAACAACAGAATGGGAAAGACTTGGGATCTTGTCAAGAAAATTAGAGATACCAAGGGAATATTTCATGCAAAGATGGGCTCAATAAAGGACAGAAATGGCATGGGCCTAAAAGAAGCAGAAGATATTAAGAAGAGGTGGCAAGAATACACAGAAGAACTGTACAAAAAAGATCTTCACGACCCAGATAATCACGATGGTGTGATCACTCACTTAGAGCCAGACATTCTGGAATGTGAAGTCAAGTGGGCCTTAGAAAGCATCACTATGAACAAAGCTAGTGGAGGTGATGGAATTCCAGTTGAGCTATTTCAAATCCTGAAAGATGATGCTGTGAAAGTGCTGCAGTCACTGTGCCAGCAAATTTGGAAAACTCAGCAGTGGCAACAAGACTGGAAAATGTCAGTTTTCATTCCAGTCCCAAAGAAAGGCAATGCCAAAGAATGCTCAAACTACCGCACAATTGCACTCATCTCACACACTAGCAAAGTAATGCTCAAAATTCTCCAATTCTTCAGCAATACTTGAACCATGGACTTCCAGATGTTAAGGCTGGTTTTAGAAAAGGCAGAGGAACCAGAGATCAAATTGCCAACATCTGCTGGATCATCAAAAAAGCAAGAGAGTTCCAGAGAAATATCTATTTCTGCTTTATTGACTATGCCAAAACCTTTGACTGTGTGAACCACAATAAACTGTGGAAAATTCTGGAAGAGATGGGAATACCAGACCACCTGACCTGCCTCTTAAGAAAGCTGTATGCAGGTCTGGAAGCAACAGTTAGATCTGGACATGGAACAACAGACTGGTTCCAAATAGGAAAAGGAGTACATCAAGGCTGTATATTGTCACCCTGTTTTAAACTTATATGCAGAGTACATCATGAGAAATGTTGGGCTGGATGAAGCACAAGCTGGAATCAAGACTGGTGGGAGAAATATCAATAACCTCAGCTATGCAGATGATACCACCCTTATGGCAGATAGGGAAGAAGAACTAAAGAGCCTCTTGATGAAAGTGAAAGAGGAGAATGAAAAAGTTGGCTTAAAGCTCAACATTCAGAAGACTAAAATCATGGCATCTGGTCCCATCACTTCATGGCAAATAGATGGGGAAACAGTGGAAACAGGGACAGACTTTATATTTTGGGGCTCCAAAATCACTGCAGATTGTGACTGCAGCCATGAAATTAAAAGGCGCTCACTCCTTGGAAGAAAAGTTATGACCAAACTAGACAGCATATTAAAAGGCAGAGACATTAATCTGCCAACAAAGATCCGTCTAGTCAAGGCTATGGTTTTTCCAGTAGTCATGTACAGATGTGAGAGTTGGACTATAAAGAAAGCTGAGCAAGGAAGAATTGATGCTTTTGAAGTGTGGTGTTTGCAAAGACTCTTGAGAGTCCCTTGCAATGCAAGAAGATCCAATCAGCCCATCCTAAAGAAATCAGTCCTGAATGTTCATTGGAAGGACTGATGTTGAAGCTGAAACTCCAATACTGTGGCCACCTAATGTGAAGAATTGACTCATTGGAAAATACCTGATACTGGGAAAGATTGAAGGTAGGAGGAGAAGGGGCCAACAGAGGATGAGATGGTTGAATGTCATCACCGACTCAATGAACATGATTTTGGGTATACCCCAGAAGTTGGTGATGGACAGGGAGGCCTGGCGTGCTGTAGTCCATTGAGTCACAAAGAGTCGGAATTGACTGAGGAACTGAACTGAACTGAACTGAACTGAACTGTGGAATGTTCATTCAACAATTACTTGTGGAATTGGACATTGAAATCAAAGGGAAAAATGTAGTCAAAACATGGAAATTCATCCATAAAAATGAATAAACAGATAAATTAGCCATTTGAATAGGTAAAAGTTTTTTTAATTGAGCATTTTGAATATTTTGGTCAAATAGTTAAGTTGATATGTCAGGAAATACAGTCAGAGTTTTAGAAAATAGTATGAATCCTTCTCAAAATTTATCAGATTTCAGAGGAAATGTTATTTGTGCCTATCCAGTTGTGAAAAGAAAAACTGATGATGATCTAGAAGTACCTGATTTTAAAATCTCTGCAGTTGTGGCATAGTAATACTATTAAGTATATTTTTAATCATAGCCCCACCCTATTTATGATAAAGCTATTTCATCTCTAGAGTAATTAAGTGATTTTAAAGAAAAGGGAGATTGTAGCTTAACTATAAACACGATACATTGCCAAATAAAGTGTAAGTCCTATGAAAAATAGGAAAAACAAATTTGTAGTTCAGATTCATACATATCAAATGTATACACATGTTACATATGAGTAATAAGAAGAAATATGCATAAAATATAATCCTTTAAAGAAACAAAAATAATATAGAATTAGATATCAGAACTGTCATTATGATACTTTATCTCTTTTTTATGATATTCATTAAAACATTGTAAGTTTTATAATTTGATAATTTAACTATATAAGAATGATTGGTTTAAATTCATTGAACGTTTGAGGTTCATTATGGTGTCTAGGACCCATTTTTTTTTCCCCTGCCTTTATACATAGAGTAATTTTTGAACATTGCAACAAGAGCTGTGCCTTTTCTTGGTTACTGAACTAAATAAAGGACAGTGGGATTCCTGAACTGTGATGGAGAATGTGGTGAAATGAGAATTGGAACTCAGTTGAGGGTTTTTAAACCCAAAGAATAGATAATGTTACCATTTAATCAAGCTTTGGATTTTAATCAATTTGGGGATAGGGACACAAACTCCTGTTTGCTGTTCCATGTCTTTAAATAGTCTCATGAGAGGAAATCATCAAAGTGTATTCTGTAAATGTGGAATTAACAAGGCAAAACTAAAGACACTTAGGTTTGCATCATGAATTGTGGCTATTGACTAAATTGTCTAGAGAAAGCTTTCTGATTATCTAGAAACAACATTTTTCATTTCCCAATTGGAATTGTTGGTTTAGCTTTGTCAGCAAATCTAATGCCAACCAAATGAAGGTGCAAATTCAGGTAAAAAAAGGAAAAGAAAAAAAAAAAAAGAATATGATGACAGAAAGTTCTCATGTATATAAACATTTGGAATTTCATATTAATGAAAATTCAATCTAAAAAAATCTGAGTATTTTCTTTGTCTATGCAGAAATCTAACTTTCTATGTAAAAACAAAGTGATTATAGAAAATTATACCACTTTGGAGACCTCTAAGAATTTGAATTTTGTAAAAAAGGAATAAAGAAGAGTGTGAAGCAGATTTTTCTCATGTCACTTTTTATAAATCAGCAAAGCATTAATCTTCCCTTATTTTTATTGAAATAAGAGTGTTTAATAGCACTTCTCTGAAATTTGTGCAATTTCCACATTTATGTAATTTGACTAGTTTTTCTTATATGCAATTAACTTTTATGCTCCAGAAAGATTCAATTATGATGGCTGTAAATATAAAAAATTAACTGTCAATTGGTACTTAGAATCACATTCTAATTGATACTTCAGTGGGGTACCTATTATTTGACAAAAAAAGGCTTTTTACATTTTGCATTTGAATTAGTAGGTAATAAACAGCAGAAAGCATTCACATCCTTACCTGTTCTGTGAGCCAATTAGGATAAACTAATTAGTTAATGTTTATGTAACATATATACGATTGCAAAACTGGGTAAACACTTTTGAAATAGAATACAATTTAGTGTGTTAAGATGTTTCCCTGTTCCTGAGGTGTCTGCACGTGAAGTACTGACTCTGATCATAAATGTTTTTTGTTTGGAAAGTTTAACAGTTTGCTCTGGGATAATCAGAGTGAGTCAATGAGGTTAACCAGATTCCTAAGGACAATTTATTTTAATTCAGGAAAATATTTTATTATATATAGTACCTTTTGGTTTTTAAATGTTTCTTGAAAAATAAATTGCTAGGAATCATAGCAAAAATACTTGAATGTTTTCATTCATCCTTAGGTGGAATATGGGAAATTATTCCTGCTTCATCATCTGTCCATGGTGGCAGGTAAGTCACAAATGGCTCTGAGAACAATGTGAGACAAATATGTTTGTTCTTATTCTATAGCTTTCCTACTTCACAACCTATGTATACACTCCTCTATTTGTATAACCAGTTTCATGAAGTTTACATTTATAATGTTATATCATTTGACATAGAATACAATTTAGAGTGGCCACTCTCCATTACATAGAGTGAGACACAACTACCTAAGCTAAATCCAAATATAATATAAGATCAGTTACCAAAGAACTTTTATTCCATATATCTCCTCTGTGTTGGTATATTAGAAGTTCCATCTATATACCATAGTAGTTTGTAACTTCAACCATGAGTTTTGCAGTGCATCTCAGTTTGAACTTGAGGCTGTCTCCTTTCTAATTAAATCCATAAGAGAAATAAGTATTTTCCTAACTTTGATCTAAGAACACTGACTTATAACAGAGATTTCAATAATTTTTAGCAAAATGAGAAAAAGATTATTTTTCCTAAAGCTAAGTATATTTAGGGCTTCCTCGGTGACTCAGATGGTAAAGAATCCGCCTGCATTGCGGGAGACCTGGGTTTAATTCCTGACTTGGGAAGATACTCTGGAGGAAGGTTTGACAACCCACTTGAGTACTCTTGCCTGGAGAATCTCCATGGACAGAGGAGCCTGACAGGCTACAATATATGGGATCTCAAAGAGTCGAACATAACTGAGTGACAAAGCACAAATACATTTAACTTATTTTTGGAGTTATGTTGCTTCTACTTTATTGAATAGATGTTTATGATAAACATAAATTATAGCAAATAACATTTTTATTAGTAACCTTGGAAGAATGAAATGTTGGCAATTCTATATGAATGACATCACTTCCTTTCTTCCCCTAAGTGCACTATAGGACTGATGAAAATTTCTGATTCTCTAAAGGCTGTTAACTGGAAATAGGGCTGTCCTAAGGGTTTGGGGATGTGTAAATGACTTACAGGGCAGGCCTATACTGTTAGATATAATGGAATCATTCCCTGGAAGCAGGGAGGAAATTTATCAGAGTGCCCAAATCCTAGCCTTAGGTAAGCAAGGTTTTTAAAACTTAGTAAGATGTTTTCAAAATTGGAGGGAAAGAAAATATAGCAAGGGCCTCAGTTTGAGCCTAAGAGAGAGCAATGTAAAAGTGAACTTGCCTAGTGGCCTGGTACTCCAAGAGGCTTCCCAGGTGGTGCAGTGCTAAGGAATCTGCCTGCCAATGCAGGAGATGCAAGAGACATGGGTCCAATCCCTGAGTCAGTAAGATCCCCTGGAGTAGGAAATAACAACCCACTCCAGTATTCTTGCCTGCACAATTCCATGGACACAGGAGCCTGGTGGGTTATGGTCCATGCGGTTAGAAAGAATTGGACACAACTGTGTGTATTCATACACTGATGCTCCAAGGTTTCCAAATGCATATTTGCTTGGGGCTAAGAAACCTGTTGAGAAAAGAATCCATACTCTATCTACTGCTCATGACAAGATTGATTGGAACACTTGACACAATTTAAGTGATTTCTTAAAGAATATATTAAAAACGGTCAGTAATTTTCTGTAAGCTTTCGTACTACTTTTATATTGTGTCTTTAACACTGTGAAAATAAAGCCAAAATTTCCAAATATTCTGCTTTATTAATTTAATGAAATTGTTTTTGTTATTTTAATGTATGTGTGCTCAGTCGCTTCAGTTGTGTCTGATTCTTTGCGATCCTATTGACTGTGGCCCACAAGACTCCTCTGTCCATGGGATTCTCCAGGCAGATTTTAATTTTCTTCCATGTCATACTGGAAAATGGCACACAAGGCTTATGTATGTTTAATCCATCTTTTAATTATATGTGTGTGTGTGTGTGTGTGTGTGTGTGTTTAGTCACTAAATCCTATTCAACTCTTTTGTGATTCCATGGACTGTAGCCCACTGGACTCCACTCTCCATGGGATTTCCCAGGCAAGAATACTGTAGTGGGTTGCCATTTCCTTCTCCAGGGGATCTTCCTGACTCAGGGATTGAACCCACAGCTCTTGCCATATCCCCTGCATTGTAGGTGGATTCTTTACCGATGAGCTACTGGAGAAGCCCATGTCAAAATTGTAAAGACATATTCCTTATATGGTAATTGACCCTCATCTGGGCTTCAACCCTCGCCCTGCCAGGTACACATTGTATGATCAAGGGCAAGTCATGGAGCCTCCTAAACCTTTATGTCCTTCTTCTTGTGTGAGATCCAGTTTTTTTAATACTACATACCACATACTTTTCTAATTGGGATTATATGATAACATCCACATAGGTTCTTACTTCAATGTGTGGCACATCAAAGAGAGACAATTCAAGTTAACTATTTTTATTAATAGTTATAGCATTTTGTATTGTGGAAAAATCTGAGCTTATCTTGAGTTTTGTGCTTGGGTAAGTAACCACTTATTTTTCTGCTAGCATGCTTGTTAAACTTCTTCGTTTTAGTCAACATTATCCCTAAGATGTGCTGCCTTTTTTTTTTTTTTTTTTTTACTAAAGTTTTATATAATGTTATACTTCTTTTGTGGTTGTAGCCTCAAGTTATTTTCAATTTTTAAAAGTTTACTTAACTATTTCTTTGCACATTACTTCTGTTCTAAGGGTCTAGCTTCTTTATCAAAATCTCTATAACATTTTACATCTGCATATCTCCATAGTATCTATCATCCTTAATACTTTTTATTTCTCCTTTTTTATTCTATTCTTCATATTCTCCAATATATATGCAGTATATTTTTTCTATCCCAACCCTATTTTCTTCTCAACCATTTTAGTAATCTGCTTTCTTTCCATAGAGCCTTTCAGTTATTATTACCTCAGTAATATCAATAGCTCTTAATAATATTTTTTTATAGAAGAAGTACATGACATAGGGATAATCCCTATCAGGCAGAGATGTAAAGGCCTTCTTCTTTAAAAAAAAAAAAAGACTACTTGAGTTTGAGATAGAGTATCTCAGCACTGTGGTCTTTGTACTTTCCTATTTTCTTTAGGAGTATAAATGAAATTACTTTCCATATATATTGGGATGATACGTTTGATCTCCTACACTAATACATCCCTTCCTCATGCATGTGTTTTCCTTTCTAGGAAGGTAATTTTTGTTCATTCTATTCAGCTCTTTTCCTCATGCATGTGTTTTCCTTTCTAGGAAGGTAATTTTTGTTCATTCTATTCAGCTCTTTTCCTGCATTACATTTCAGAAGAGCAAACACCAATCAGGAAAGGAGAAATATGTAATTTAGAATAAGGTCCTATCAGAAGGTAAGGGGAAGCTTTTTAGACACTGGAAATAGGAGTCAGGGAATGATAGAGGGATGTTACACTTGAGAAGGACATCTTTTGATCTGAGCTCAAAAGGTGCTGAAAAAGGGGAAGTAGGCATTTTCCAAAGGAAAGAAAAAGGCAGAGGAATCTTGTGCTTCAGCACAAATAGTAGGAAAAATAGTTTAGTACATGTAGACAGGGAGTAGATCCTTGATGTGGCAAATAGAAAACAGTAGTATACAGAATGTTTCAAGTGCCCACCTGCCCAGAGGTAGTGGGGGATATCAGAGAACTGGCTGGTGTATTTAGCTGGATGTTTCTTGTAATGAAGGTAAGACTGGGCATACACAGAATGCTGCATGGCTGAATGTTCATGTTGGGGTTATAGTTAGAATGGACATTGATATAACATTTAATGGGCATTGAATGGGCATCAAGGACTCTGTGGTAAGATGACTGCAGAAGCAAGACTTACAGTGCAGGAGGAGGTAGTTGTACATACTTCCAGAATGCCTGCAATAGAACCAGAGTTACACCAGCTATGGAAGTGGTAGCTCACAGCTCAACACAAAGAACAGCATGCAGAGTAAAGCCCCAGAATATTTACCCAAAGAAGTGCATGTGTTGGGAACTTGAAGTTTTCAAGTAATCTTTAAGAACACTAAGAATTATACAAATAAAATATACTACTTTTAGCAGGGAAAAAATGATAGTGTCCAAATTTTGTCCCATAGCGATTCTAATTTTCTTGTTATGTTTTGTGTTTCCTTTTATGGCTTTGTGTTCACTGTCTCTACTACCACCTGACCTGCCTCTTGAGAAATCTGTATGCTGGTCAGGAAGCAACAGTTAGAACTGGATATGGAACAACAGACTGGTACCAAATAGGAAAAGGAGTCCGTCAAGGCTACATCATGAGAAACGCTGGGCTGGATGAAGCACAAGCTGGAATCAAGACTGTTGGGAGAAATATCAATAACCTCAGATATGCAGGTGACACCACCCTTATGGCAGAAAGTGAAGAAGAACTAAAGAGCCTCTTGATGAAAGTGAAAGAGGAGAGTGAAAAAGTTGGCTTAAAACTCACTCATTCAGAAAACTAAGAACATGACATGGGGTCCCATCATTTCATGGCAAATAGATGGGGAAAATGTGGAAACAGGGACAGACTTTATTTTCTTGGGCTCCAAAACACTGCATATGGTGACTGCAGCCATGAAATTAAAAAGCACTTACTCCTTGGAAGAAAAGTTATGACCAACCTAGACAGCATATTAAAAAGCAGAGACATTACTTTGCCAACAAAGATCCATCTAGTCAAGGCTATAGTTTTTGTAGTAGTCATGTATGGATGTGAAAGTTGGACTATAAAGAAAGCTGAGCAAGGAAGAATTGATGCTTTTGAAGTGTGGTGTTTGTGAAGACTCTTGGGAGTCTCTTGAACTGCAAGAAATTTCAACCAGTCCATCCAAAAGGAAATCAGTCCTGAATGTTCATTGGAAGGACGGATGTTGAAGCTGAAACTCCAATACTTTGGCCACCTGATGTGAAGAACTGACTCATTGGAAAAGACCCTGATGCTGGGAAAGATTGAAGGCAGGAGGAGAAGGGGCCAACAGAGGATGAGATGGTTGGATTTCAATCCCGACTCAATGGACATGAATTTGAATAAACTCTGGGAGTTGGTGATGGACAGGGAGGCCTGACATGCTGCAGTCCATGGGGTTGCAAAGAGTTGGACTAGACTGAGTGACTGAACTGAACTAAACTTTTACTTTTACTGAACTGAACTAAGTTTACTTCTAATTCAGTATTGTTTCTCTGAATTTTTTGTTTGTTTGTTTGTTTGTTTGTTTTTTCAAAGAGCCTACTTACTTTTTGGTATCCTGGAGAGGATATATCAAAGATAAAACGTATGGGCTGGTTAAGTCACATTCAGAGGCATCGCTTCTTGGAGTCTTGAAATTGTTGTTTCCTTCACTTTCTACAGAAATAATCAATGCTAGGTATTCAATGAATTTTTTGGAATAAATATTTAAGGGACTATACAACATTTGTTTATTGTTTTTCAGGAGTCTGGCTATTGCTAAAAATGAGTCAGAGGAAAAGATGAAACAAGAATTGAGTCAATCAGTTCAAAGGTCTATGGCATAGTTCTTTTTGTGCTATTAGCATAAATCCCATCAAATACGCAATGGGAAGCCAGTGGAGACACTAGTCATGTGGTCAAGCAGTTGACTGAAAGCCCCTGCCAGGTAGGCTGGACTGATAGACAAGGCCATGTTTTCATTGAGTAACCACACATCCTCCTGGCTGGTATCTGTGGTTCTGTTGTAGAGACACTCCCCAGGATAAAGAGGTTGTGGGGCAAGTATCAGTCCCCAAGGAAGGGTCATGTTGGAGAGTTCTGACAAAACGTGGTTCACTGAAGAAGGTAATGGCAAACCACTTCAGTATTCTTGCCTTGAGAATCCCATGAAGAGTATGAAAAGGCAAAAAGATATGACACTGAAAGATGAAATCCCCAGGTCGGTAGGTGCCCAATATGCTACTTGAGAAGAGTGGAGAAATAACTCCAGAAAGAATGAAGAGATGGAGCCAAAGTGAAAACAACACCCATTGTGGATGTGACTGAAGATAGAAGTAAATTCCGACCCTGTAAAGACCACTATTGCATAAGAACCTGGAATGTTAGGTCCACGAATCAAGGCAAATTGGAAGCGGTCAAACAGAAGATGGCAAGAGTGAACATCAATATTTTAGGAATTGGTGAACTAAAACGGACTAGAATGGGCAAATTTAACTCAGATGACCTTTCTATCTACTACTGTAGGCAAGAATTCCTTTGAAGAAGTGGAATAGCCCTCATAGTCAACAAAATAATTTGAAATACAGTTCTTGGGTGCAATCTCAAAAAGTGACAGAATGATCTCTGTTCGTTTCCAAGGCAGACGATTCAATATCACAGTAATCCAAGTCTATGCCCCAACCACTAATGCTGAAGAATTTGAAGTTCAATGATTCTGTGATGACCTACAACACCTTCTAGAACTAACACCAAAAAACGATGTCTTTTTCATCATAGGGGACGGGAATGCAAAAGTAGGAAGTCAAGAGATACCTAGAGTAACAGAAAAGGTTGACCTTGGAGTACAAAATGAAGCAAGGCAAAGGCTAACAGAGTTTTGCCAAGAGAGCACACTGGTAATAGCAAACACCCTCTTCCAAAATCACTAGAGAAGACTCTACGCATGGACATCACTAGATAGTCAGTGCCAAAAACAGATTGATTATATTCTTTGCAGCCAAAGATGGAGAAACTCTCTACAGTCATCAAACACACAACTGGGAGCTGACTATGTGTCAGATCATGAACTTCTTTTTGGAAAATTGAGACTTAAATTGAAGAAAGTAGGGAAAACCATTAGACCATTCAGATATGACTGAAATCAAATCCCTTATGACATACAGTGGAAGTGAGAAATAGATTCAAAGGATTAGATTTGATAGATAGAGTGCCTGAAGAACTATGGACAGATTCATGACATTGTACAGTAGGCAGTGATCAAGACTATCCCCGAGAAAAAGAAATGCAAAAAAGCAAAATGGTTGTCTGAGGTGGCCTTACAAACAGCTGAGAAAAGAAGAGAAGTTAAAGGTAAAGGCGAAAAGGAAAGGTATATCCATCTGAATGCAGAGTTCCAAAGACTAGAAAGGAGAGGTAAGAAAATCTTCCTCAGTGATCAATGCAAAGAAATAGAGGGAAAAAATGGAATGGGAAAGACTAGAGATCTCTTCAAGAAAATTAGAGATACCAAGGGAACATTTCATGCAAAGATGAGCACAATAAAGGACGGAAACGGCATGGACCTAACAGAAGTGGAAAATATTAAGAAAAGGTGACATGAATACACAGAGGAACTATGCAAAAAAGATCTTCATGACCCAGATAACCTCGATGGTGTGATCACCAACCTAGAGCCAGTCATCCTGGAATGCGAAGTCAAGTGGGCCTTAGGAATCATCACTATGAACAAAGCTAGTGGAGATAATGAAATTACAGCTGAGCTATTTCAAATCCTAAAAGACGATGCTGTGAAAGTGCTGCACTCACTATGCCAGCAAATTTGGAAACTCAGGAGTGGTCACAAGACTGGAAAAGATCAGTTTTAATTCCGATCCCAAAGAAAGGCAATGCCAAAGAATATTCAAACTACCGCACTACGGCACTCATCTCACATGCTAGCAAAGTAATGCCCAAAATTCTGCAAGCAAAACTTCAACAGGAGTTGAACTGAGAACTTACAGATGTTCAAACTGGATTTAGAAAAGGCAGAGGACCCAGAGGTCAAATTGCCAACATCCACTGGATCATTGAAAAAGCAAGAGAGTTCCGGAAAACCATCTACCTTTGCTTTATTGACTATGCCAAAGCCTTTGACTGTGTGGATCACAACAAACTCTGGAAAATTCTTAAAGAGATGGAAATACCCGACCACCTAACCTGCCTCCTGAGAAATCCGTTAGTAGGTCAAGAAGCAACAGTTACAACTGGACATGGAACAATGCCGGGGTCCAGCCCCAGCAGGATCCAGGGGAACCCTCAGGGTGAACGGCGTCGGCGAATGAGAGAGAGAGTGAGACAAAGCTCGGGGCTGAGTCTGAAGTTTATTTTTGCACGACTACTTTATACCCTTAACAACATCTTTGGGGGAAGTGCATGTTGCTTATACACAGGTCATCTCAAAACATTACAGCAACTTGACCTTCAACAGAAACTGGTTGTCACCCACATACTTTTTCGTTCACAAGAGTCTTTCTTATCATTTGGCCTTCAGGCCTGCTAACATTTTATGGCTTGCACCTGGTGTGACTTAAGCAACTTTAGTAGCCAACCCTGTTTTTCTTATAATTAATCTATTTTCTTTCTAATAAGCATCATCTCTATGGGAACTAGATAGGATTACATTTTTACAGAACAGAAATGGGAAGGACCGCAGAAACAGCAGATATGGCACAAAACAGGCTCTTAGTCTAAAAGTTAACCACCTGCAAGAAGTCGCCAGCTAATCTCTATCTAAACTATTTTCTATTAGGCACATTTGTGGCTATTATATTTGTGGAGCTTTTCTCACCCCGTGAAGGGGCCTATGCTTAATAGTTTCTTTTGTTAGCCTACTGTGTTTAGGATGTTTAGAACAATCAAGAGCATTTTGTGCAATGAGATCACACATTTATCAAACAAGCCAGAATGCCAGCAAAATGTTTAAATGGAAGCATTTCCTTCATCTCTGGCCCCTTCATAGAGCAGCAGCATCCAGGAGATTTATTAATTAGGGTTTTAAGTTGGTTCTCATTCAGTGAAAGAGGAGCAGGAGAACTCTCGGCAGGCAACACAAGAATCTGCAGCAGGGCAAACAAGAACAACAGCAGAAAAAGGGGGGAGGATACAGGGTGGGGTAGAGGCCGAGGCCAAACTGGAGGGTTCCTTATCCTAGACGGCCTTGCCTGCCCGGTATTTTCTTCATGACCTCGTCACGGGCGGGACCCCCATAACGGCTCCCGGCAGAACAACAGACTGGTTCCAGTTTGGCAAAGCAGTATGTCAAGGCTGTATATTGCCACCCTGCTTATTTAACTTATATGCAGAGTACATCATGTGAAATGCCAGGCTGGAGGAAGCACAAGCTGGAATCAAGACTGCCAGGAGAAATATCAATAACCTCAGATATGCAGATGACACCATCCTTATGCTGAAAGCAAAGAATAACTGAAGAGCCTCTTGATGAAAGTGAAAGAGAGTGAAAAAACTGGCTTAAAACTCGACATTCAGAAAACTAAGATCATGGCATCTGGTCCCATTGCTTCATGGCAAATAGATGGGGAAACAATGGAAATAGTGACAGATTTTACTTTCTTGGGTTCCAAAATCACTGCGAATGGTGACTGCAGCCAAGAAATTCAAAGACGTTTGCTTCTTGGAAGAAAAACTACGACCAACCTACACAGCATATTAAAAATAGAAACATTAATTTGCCAACAAATGTCTGTGTAGTCAAAAGTATGGTTTTTCCAGTAGCTATGTATGAATGTGAGAGTTGGACCATAAAGAAGGCTGCGTACTCAAGAATTGATGCTTTTGAACTGTGGTGTTGCTGAAGACTCTTGAGAGTCTGTTGGACTGCAAGGAGATCAAGTCAGTCAATGCTAAAGGATCTCAGTCCTGAATATTCATTGGAGTATTCATTGGAAGCTTCACTGATGCTGAAGTTGAAACTCCAATTCTTTGGCCACCTGATTCAAAGAACTGAGTCATTTGAAAAGATCCTCATCCTGGGAAAGATTGAAGGCAGGAGGAGAAGGGGATGACAGAGGATGAGATGGTTGGATGGCATCGTTGACTCAATGGACATGAGTTTGAGCAAATGCCAGGAGTTGGTGATGGACAGGAAAACCTGGTATGCTACAGTTCATACGGTCAGATATGATTGAACAATTGTACTGATTGGTTGCTAAAGAGTTGTACAAGACTTAGTGACTAAACAACAAAAATCATGTTACTAGCACTAAGATGAGACATTTTTCTTTAAAAAAAAATTTTTTTTCTAATTTTGGAGGTCAGAGATCAGAGATAACCTGAGAGATCATTTGCTCTTAGCACAGGGATAGTAGTCTAAGAAGAATGATGAATCTAGCTAGAGAAAAAATTTAGTTAATACTGACAGTGAGGAATAAGAAAAAAAATAAGGTTTGCTCATTGAGGAGTGGGGATGGTAGCTGTAAACAGCTTGTTTTTCACTTTAATATGAAATAATTTAAGGTAACTAGAAGAGAGTACTACTGCCTATAACTCTGTATAAAATTTAAGCTAAAATAATATTGGTTAATTTATGAAGACTAGAGTTAAGTATAATTTAACCACAGTGCTTCCTCCTTGTTATTTCAATAAAATAAATTGTACTGTAAGTATTTGGTTGTAGTCCCCAAACTTGGAACTTTTGAACTCTTATTAAAAACACACTCCCCCCCACACACAGTTATTGGCAGCAAAAGATGACCACAGAACAATTTGTTGCTTTACTTGTAACATGTCTTAATCTGTCCAACTACTCACCATTACAATGTGCTACCAGTCACGTGAGCTTAAACACTCTCAGTTAACAAATCATGAATCCCTTTATTACCATTTTCTTTGCCAAGTTATATAAAAATTCTTTTTTCTAAACCATCTTGAATTGCATTCTATCTTAATTTACTAAGGATTATTGGACTTTTGTATAGAGGTAGAAGATTCTTCAGATAATTTGAGATACAGACAAGAATTTTATATAATTTAAAAATTAATTTTCATTGAAAACTTTTTAAGTTCCTTTAAACATGTGTGTTCAAAAGAAACAGAAACCTCTTACTTCTCAGGTGTTCCTGTGAGACCAGTTGCAATTTTCACTTTAATTTTGACTGGAGATATCAATAGTGTGTTTTTTTTTTTTCAAGTATAACCTTTAGTTTCAACTAGAAATTGGGGCAGAGGGTAGTGTTATCAAAAGAAATGAAAGTAAACCTAAAACTATCACTTTAAAAAATATTTAGCTTAGGATCAGGTTTGAGTGATGATTCTTTTTGAAATAAAATTATTCTTTTTTTTTTCCCCTGAAGTACACAATCATTTAGCCATGGCAGGGGGACACCAAGAAAGCATCTATCTTCTCTTCTCTCTCCCTTGCTCTCATTTCTGAAAGCACAGCGGATAATATCACAATTATAGAATGAAGGAAAGTGAGTCCTCTGACACCAGTATCCTTCCCACTGTTTGGCCGTGTATCAGTTTAGCTGTTTCCAAGGCAGTGTAGGCTCCCTTAAAAAAGATTAAGTGCTGGATATTGGAGCAACTTTCAACTTGCATGTAACCAGGTACAGTAAATCACACACAAAACAGCTCTCTTATTTATTTTTCTCTTTTCATTCTTATCAAAATCCTTATATTTTTCTCTCTGTCTCATCTTACCACTGGAGCATAGTTTCTTAGTCATTCTTCCTTCTGCACCATCTTCCATAACCAATAATGATTAAACATCAGTATGTAGTTGACACTGTGCTTGGTGATAGATTACATAGTGAAGGAGCAAGGGAGAGTCACTTGATTCAAAGAGCACATATTTTAAGTTTAAAGTAGAAAGTCAAGGGCAATTAACTACAAAGTAATTTGTGGCTCTGTGTTTATATAATCTCTATTATTGATTAAGAGACCAGTCCAGTACAGATTATTGTTAATGTCATGTGAAAGTTTTCTTTCACTGTACTGAGTCTCTTTTCATACATTAATCTTGTTTACCTGCATATGTGCAAGGGGAATATATGTTCATCTTACTGCAACTACGCCATGGTAGATATTATATAGGGCAAAGGCATATATTCATGTTTGCTATTAAAGTTGTGTTTCAATTGTTTTATATCACAAAATCAAGCTCCATATTTATGCCTTTCATTGGCTAAGGAAAAAATGTAACTTTTTAAATTTAATCCTTTGAAATTACAGTTTTTCTTAGATTAATTCATGATTATAAAACCTGACTAATCCTTCTTTGAGAGTGCATTTCCTGGTTCCATCAATCTTGATTGGAGTAGAATGCAGTGTAAGGCTCAAGATCTTTAGAAAACTATTCTCACATCCTAAACCATATGTCTCAAGCACAAACACATATATTAATTCTTCACTTACAGTGTGATAGCTTCCTGTTAGCAAGTAGTTGCTGTGTAGTTACTGGGTAGTAAGAAAAGATGAAGTGTTCTTGTTCTACAGAGAAAGTGTGCAAATAACTATAACTCTAGCTTAGCTGAGGTACCAGTGATTCAAGGAATTATCCCTTTTATCTTCTCTCTCATCCCAATGGAGAAAAGTAAACTAAAATTATGTGACTACTTTGGTTATCTTCGATTGGTATTTTATGAAAAGGACATTTTATATATGAAATTCTATGTGATTTTTAAGCACAAAATCTTGTCCTCCAATGTTGTAAATTTTTCAATATACTTTCAGCAAGGAGTCTGTCATAGGTAAGTCTCTGAGGTATGTAATTCAAGAAAACTAAGCTTGACTTTTTAAAGCGGTTTTAATTTCCTTCAGTTGCAGTGAAATGAATCATCTTATCATTGTGAACCTTTTTCTGTGTTTCCATACAAATATATATACTTGATAATTTATTAAACTAATCATTTCATTTATCTAGAGCAAAAACCTGCTAAATTGAGGGAAAAAATAAGATAAAATCTCAATTAGATCTGAAAAGCAAAGTCTATTATTTAATTAATTGCATTTCAAAGTATTTAATACAACCTACTTTTTAAATCTAACCAATATATGAATATACCTTCAGTGATTTAATTATACAATTGAAACATTTTAAACGTTTTTATTTAAAGTTAAAAATATTGGCTCAGGTATGATAAACCTGAAAACAGTGTAGTCCTTCAAAATACTTTTAAAGCAGAATGTAATTGATGTGTTCAAACTTATTTTTATATCTTTAATACTTTTAGGCAAATTAACTTTTATCAGTCTTTAATTTAGAGAAAGTTTAAATTTAAACACTGGTGAAATGTTTTATTTAAGTAAAATAGTGCCTGCCCATTGGCTGAGTGGGGATATTATGGTGATGGGGTTGCATGGTAACGGACTATCAGTTCAGTTCAGATCAGTCACTCAGTCATGTCCAACTCTTTGTGACTCCTTGGACTGCAGCACACCAGACGTCCCTGTGCACCACCAACTCCTGGAGCCTGTTCAAACTCATTCAACTCAGATTGGAACTAAAACTGACCTTTTCCAGCCCTGTGGCCACTGCTGAGTTTTCCAAATTTGCTGCCATATTGAGTGCAGCACTTTCACAGCATCATCTTTTAGGATTTGAAATAGCTCAATTGGAATTTCATCACCTCACTATCTTTCTTTGTAGTGATGCTTCCTAAGGCCCACTTGACTTCTCATTCCAGGCCATTGTTAGCAGTTTGCTTATGTATCATTTTAGATATACATCTTTCAAAATTAAACATTCACACATACATTAAACCAATGATAACATGCTATAATTTTTTATTCTGTTGTGGGTGTATTTTCTTCACTTGCTATTCTGGTCATGTCCCTCATCGTATGTCCCAAGTTTGAATACCAACCAATATGCTTAATAGATGTTTGATTTAGATAAGTTTGTCTCCCTAAATGTTGATTTCCTGGTTTGTATGTAGGGTGAGAATTCAGAGAAAGAAGAAATCATTCTGGGATGAGTTAGTGAGGAGAACTTTAACTTTATATGTGGGGTGAGTATTCATCCTCATTTTTGCCCCTTGTCCCAAAGTAATTATCAACTGTGCCCCTTTTCACTCTCAGAAGTGTTCTGGCTTAAACATTAAATTATATGGCCATACTTACAGTGTTGTTGAGAAGATTAAATTAAATAAAATAGTGTCTTGTGTGTTGTAGGAGTTCTATATATTCAACTTATGAGTATATTAGATATACAGTCATATATATACAGTTGACATATACAGCAATTACTTTAGTGTTTTCACCTTCATTTACATTTTCTACAATTAAACAATATAGGTTTTAGGTTAAATAAATATGTACACATGCACAAATTCGGAATTATTACAGATCCACTTAGATTTTAAATCTGGATCACATATCTCAGGATCAAAACCAACACTATGGTATAATTAAAATACACTTCATAATATTGATTGGACAAGTTTTATCATCTAGTTGAAATATGGCAAATTCTGGACAGAAGCCACTCTTGAAGCTGACATGAAGGGATTGCACTTTCCATATTGTATATATATCTAGTGTAAAAACAAGAGTATTTTCATTGGCTTATATAGTCAAATTATGTGCATTGTTAAGTTTTAGAGAATGGAGAGATTGTTCTGAACTGTGACTTTTTCACTGATAACTTTGTAATAAAGTGGGAAAAGATTGCAGCAAGGAAAAAAAAGAAAGTCAAAATAATAAAAATAGATTGATTTAGTTTAGGTTGGTAGATATAACACATAAAAATGAGGAAAACAAATAAAACCAACTTTGGTCTATTGGGCATAGCAGAAATAAGCAATATTTTATGGCAATTAAGCACTTAAACATTAACCAATAATTTAACTAAAAATTTGATTAATTTTTTAGGGTAAGGTGAGGAGTAGAAGAAGTCTGAGGCAGTGACATAAGAGATTTAAATCCTCAACTGTTAAAACACAAAGTCAATAGACAGTATTTAAGGCAAATAAGTAAAAACACAGCAGTGTAGTACTATGTTTGTTAAATATCAGAAGAAAATATTCCAAAAATTGTAAGTCATAATCTATTTTCAAGGTAGAAAAATGATGTATTTTATTTAAAGCATATTGCTGCTCTTAGATTATTAATATTCATATACTATTTAAAAGTAAAAGTGAAGTATGATATAAAAAGGAAAGCCAAGCTAAAATTTTGAGAAATACTTAGTTCTTAGTTTTTCTGTTGTAGACTTTTGAAGAAAGTGAGGTTAAATTGAACCTGGGGGAAACATTGGGCCCAGATTCTTCATACAATCTTGAATAAAAGGTTTGAGACTTTACTTACAGATAAAAATTAGTGATAAAAAGGATATTTGTTATTTCAAATATATCTTTTTAAAAAAGAAATTCTTCAAAATCACAAAATAATTTAAGGTCATGGATTTAAATTCATAGTATAGTCCATTACTTCAAATGGAAACAAATTAGTTTTTATGTTTCTATAACAATAACTCTACATGTTAAGTCGATACATACAGGTTTGACAACCTAGAGCTTTGGGATTTATTCTATAAAACAGTTCCTTGTTTTGTACATGTTATAATCTTCAAAGTTAAAGTTTTGTAAGATCAAGTACTTTTAGGTCACAGTAGTAAGCAAAATGAAACACATCTAGTACATGACAATTTTTCTTGATATAACAGGTCAGAGTCAGGCAAGCTGCAACCATATGAGCCCAAAGAAAGATTTATCTCTAGATAGAGGAGTTGATGGGGTGACCTGCATCAAATCAATCTTTATATCAGATCCTTTCTATCACAATAATGGAACATTAAAGTAATATACTGCAGGTTACTGTATTCAACTTTTAACCTTTGCATTATTATCTGGGATTAAATTGTAATTATCATTATCCTCCTACTTATCCTTACTTATCCTTAACTCTCTCTTCTAATGACTCCTTAAACTCTCTTATCCTGCCAAACAATTTTCAAGTTTGTTGTTTAGTCAGCTTCTTTGTAACTTTGAATGTCTACTTCTTCTTATAAATGTCATTAACCTGCAATTTCTGCCCTGATAGAAATGAGGTCTGTCAAATAATAAGTATGCAGGGTGCTAAAGGAAAGGAAATTCTAGTGGTTTACTATTGATATTCCACTTAGGGAATTTGAGGGAATATATAATCTCCCAAAGATTTTTGTTACTGTAATTTTATTTTCAATTTATATTCCATATTCAGAATGCTACACCTATAGTACTAATATTTGAATCACTATCCAATTTTTCAAATGTAAATGTACTTCAAGTGTCAGAAATAATTTTATTGTTAAAAAGAATAGAGATTTAACTTTAAAGATGGTTATTTAATGTAGTTTTTTGGATAGACTCTGTTCTTTATTCTGAGTTTTGCTGTTCTAGTTTAGGTGGTCAGGAAACCATTTATACTAGATGAAACTGTTGAGGCAATTCAGTTAATAAGAAGAAAGAAAAGCAAATATTTTTATATAAACTTTTCTATTACTGTTTGATGATATCAAAGAACTTTTAAATCATCACCATATTGTTGGAACTGGATTAAAAACTTTTTTCTGCTCAAAAATCACTGCAGATGGTGACTGCAGCCATGAAAGTAAAAAACGCTTACTCCTTGGAAGAAAAGCTATGACCAACCTAGATAGCATATTAAAAAGCAGAGACATCACTTTGCCAACAAAGGTCTGTCTAGTCAAAGCTATGATTTTTCCAGTAATCATGTATGGATGTGAGAGTTGGACTATAAAGAAAGCTGAGTGCTGAAGTATTGATGCTTTTGAAGTGTTGTGTTGGAGAAGACCCTTGAGAGTCTCTTGGACTGCAAGGAGATCTAACTTAGGGAAGTTTCTCAGGGAAGTGTTGATTCTAGAGATATCACACACACACACACACACACACAAACACACAGTGTTAAGACTGGAGCATTTTGTAATCCCAGAAAGTAGTTTCAATGAGGGTAAGGGGGTTTATTGAAAAGACACAAAAGCCAACCTGAAAATAGTCCCAATATCCAAAACTGAAACAATTTGAGCAACAAAAATACAATGGTAATGATGAATTGTAACATAAAGAAAACTAGATATTTATATGTCCAAACCAAGGTAAGCAAATGACCAAATGGTAGAGAAGGGACAGATTTTCTTTGTGAAAGATTTCCAATTAATGAATTTGAAGGAACAAGGGAAACAGGAAAACATAAGAACATCACAGTGATAATTACTATGGACAAAAAACACTGACCATTGTGGAAACTAAGGAGAAACAGGACATGTTTCAGAAAGAGTATATTTTTGTAGTCTCAAAATATATTTCCCAATGAATGTATTTACAAAAAATTAAATTGTAACTTTACCATGAAGACGTCTGACAGAAACGATCTTAACCAAGTAATTAAGGTTAATATTACTTCCCCTGTGACTCAGCTGGTAAACAATCCGCCTGCAATGAGAGAGACCTGGGTTCGATCCCTGGGCTGGGAAGATCCCCTGGATAAGGGATAGGCTACCCACTTCAGTATTCTGGCCTGGAGAATTCTATGGACTGTATAGTCCTTGGGGTTGCAAAGAATTGGACACGACTGAGCGACTTTCACTTTCACCTCACTTTCATTACTACTAATAAAATAGTTCATGTACATATTAATTTCAATTCACTGAGGGTGTGGTGTTCTTTTCCCAAATCCATAACCTCAATCTAATCATGAGAAAACATCAGAAAAACCTAAATTGAGGAGCATTCTCTATAAAATACCTGATCTGACTCTGAAGGTCTTCCCTGGGTGGCTCGATGGTAAAGAATCTGCCTATAATGCAGGAGACCCGGGTTTGAGCCCTAGGTCAGGAAGATCCCCTGGAGAAGGAAATGGCAACACATGAGAAATCATGAGAAAACATCAGAAAAACCTAAATTGAGGAGTATTCTATATAAAATATACCGGATTTGAGTCCGAAAGTTCTAAGGTCATAAAAATCAAGGAAAGGCTTAGGAGTTGTCACATATTTGAGAAAAGCAAGAAGACACTTCAAGGGAATGTTATGTAGGATCTTGGATTGACTTCTTAAACAGAAAAAAATGTATATGTCAGTGAACAAACTATTGGAATCTGTATAAAATCTGTGTGTACATTAGTCCCTCCTTATCCTTGTTTTGACTGTTCAGACAGCCACTGTGAACAGTTGTCTGAAAATATTATATGAGAAATTTAATATTATTATTCCTAAGTTTAATATTTGTTTACCATTCTGAGTAGCTTGATGAAACCTCGTGCAATCCTATTTGGGGTGTGAATCATCTCTTTGCCTCACGCATCTGCTCACAGTCACTTAGCAGTCATCTTGAATTTCTGAATCACTGTCTTGGTGATGGTGACACAATGGTTGTGTTCAGATAACCCTTATTTTACTTAATAACAATTCCCAAAATTAAAAAGTAGCAAGTTGGCAGTTTGGATATGCCAAAGAGAAGCCGTTAGGTGCTTCCTTTAAGTGAAGGAGTGAACGTTTAAGTGAAAAGGTGGACGTTTATGACTTAATAAGGAAAGAAAAAAAAATTGTATGCTGAGGTTACTAAGACCTATGGTAAGAATGAATCTTCTATTGGTGAAATTGTGAAGAAGGAAAAATAAATTTGTGCTAGCTTTACTGTTGCACCTCAAACTGCAAAAGTTATAGTCATAGAGCATGAATAGTGCTTAGTTAACATGGAAAAGGCATTATATTTGTGTAATAAGATGTTTTGAGAGAGAGATCATTTTCATGTAACTTTTACTGCAATATAATTCTTCCATTTATTATTACTTATTGTGTTCATCTCTTACTGTGGCTAATTAAAAATTAAATTTCACCATAAGTACGTGTGCCTTGGAAAAAACATAGTATGTATAGAGTTCAGCAATATTCATAGTTCCAGGTATCCACTGGAGGTTTTGGAATTTAGTTAATAGTATTGTTTCAGTGTTAATTTCTAATTTTAATAATTTTACTAGGGTATGTAAAGTATGAAAGTTGGTGAGAAAGAAGTATGAGAAATCTCTTTACAACGGTTGCAACTAAAAGTATTCCAAAATTTGAAGTTAAAATATTGTTTCTCAGTCATAGACTTGGTTTTTAAATAGCTTCCAGAAACTGTTGTGTGCTCTTCCACTGTACAAGGTATTCTAGATTAAACATGTTAAGACAGTAATAGCCTGCTGGTAAAGTGTAGTACATGTAAGGGATATCTTTAAATTTATGTAATAGTTTGGAGACTTTAAAATCTTAATAACAATATTTCATATAACTCAGGTCATGTTTATGTTGACTATTAAAATCCTGAGTTTATATCCATATATAGGGATATGTCATGATTATTGCATGATACTGAGGATCAAGTCATGCTGTAGTTGATGAATATTGGATTTGAAGTCAATGACTTATTTTGATTCCTAAATTTGCTGCAGATACTAGTTATATACCTGGGGTATGATTTTGTTTAAATGAGTTTTAAATTCATACCAAGTTTAAAATTTTTCTTTAATAATTAGAGGCAATTATAATTATCTTTCTTGATCAACATTTAAAGATTTATGAAAAATAGAAAATGTTATCCCAATTATTATATGGTATTTCTTAAAATATGGAAAATTTAGAAATATTAAAAAAAGATTATTTTATCTTTATGCCTATGCATGTATTTACATAATAATAATCATCCTACATAAATAATATCATTGCTTTTTCCAGTTAGCATTATGACAGGAAATATTTCTGTGTTATTGCAAATTATTTGCAAGGAAAATTTATGATATGTAATAGACATAATAGTTACTGGTACAATGACATATTCACATGTATGTACATACATATATGTATGTGTGTGTTATACATAATATATGATATACAGCTTAGTAGAATATTTAGATGTTTTCAAACTTTTTGTTATTTTATGTAATCCCTGAAGAAACCCATGTATTTTCTACATGTACCTGGTTTATTTATTTTCTATTTCAAATTCATAAATCAAAGCAGGTTCACAAGTTCGTTTCCCAGAAAGCTGACTTTGAGGTGCATTGCTGTCCAATAAATTTCTCTGTAGGGGCAGAGCATGGAGTTAGATTAAAGGGAAAAATTGGGTGGTGGCACGTTTTCAAAATGATCTCAGGCAGCTTCTTGTCAATTGTGAAATCGAGGTGACCCTTCAGAGTTGTCCTGCATTGGGGTGAGTTGTCATGCCTTTGTGACAAAGCACTGATTAAATTACTGGATATGAGGTGCCCAAGAAGAGGGTGAGCCCTTAAGCAAGAAAGCTTCTTCAATACACTTTATTCCAAAGAGGGCTGTCTGCTGGCAACACTTTAGGAAGAGCCGAAGTGTAGGTTCTTTCCTGAGGGCATGGCACCCCAGCATTCATTCAATAGAAAGGTTGTTCAAAATCCTTCATACATTCTAGTAAGTTGCTCTCCAAAACCATTGTTCAAATGCAGTTGGCACTGCTGTATTAGTTACCAAATAAACGTTGCTTTAAAATAGTTCACTTAACAAATTTTAATGTATTTAGTTTGTTTATGGAGTCTTATATAACATAAACATTTAAAAATATTGCTTAATCCTCTTTGTATATTTACTTTCCCTTGGGTTTTATGAAATGTTTAAATATGCTTATATGTTTAAATATAAGAATATCTTAAAATTATAGTGCAAGTCCTTCTCCACTATTATTCTTTTTCTTCTCATTATTCTCTTGGCTATTTCACACATTTTTCTGAGGTGATATTTAGGATCAATATGTGAAATAACCACAATCAATTATGAAATCAATTGTGAAATAACCACACTACAAAAAAGCAAGCAAATCAAAAAGAGATTTTGGCTAGATTTTTATTGAATTCATTTATTAATTTGGAAAGAATTGGCATCTTTACAGTACTGAGTCTTTTCCTGCAAAGACATGATGTCCGTTTCATTTAATCAGGTCTTCTTGTATGTTGTTATGGAATTTTTCAGCTGATTTGGTATTCACCTCACACAAAGTGAGAGATGCAATGAAATATCTGTATAAACTGATTCTAGAAAGAATTTGTGTCAAGATGACCTAGAACACTTACAGTCTAACTATCCAAATTATAACATCTATACCTTTGAATGTTTGTATAAACTCCTAAAATATAATGCTTGCTTTGTTGCATCTTTTTGTTTTTGCTTGTATTTTGTATAATAGTTCTTGAATGCAACAATATTTTGGAACCTTCTCTTAAGTAGTGAGCATTCACTATTTTAAATCAACTCAGAACAAATAATAGTCTATCTGAGCCCAAGGTTTATTTTATGTTATGATGTTCTCAGATTTTTCTTATTTATAAAGGTAATTCTTTAAAATTTTAGCTCCCTACTACATCCCTTGCTTTTTCATATTAGTATAGATATCTTTTTCAATGTAAAGTTTAATGATCTTTCATATTTTCTTCTAATGATTTATATTTTGATTCTTATGTCAAATTATTTAGTATATTTTATGATTGCAGAGTCAATCTGTTGTACAAATTTTAGAAAGTATAAAAAAACCCTTGTTTCTAACTAAATTTTGCTAATAATAGCAAACTTGAAAAATCACTCTTTATAGAATTGAATACTTTTTCTCTATTATTTTATGTACATATTAGTAAGCTGGTATTTTTATTCTTTTAATAAGTTTTTTCCCTCTAAAAGTATATTTCAAGTATTTTTATGGCATTACTCCTTAGCTTGGTATTTTTAGTTGGTGTGTAGTATTTTACCATATATTGCCATAGTTTATTGACATTGTCCACTAGATGTGGCTATCAGGTTGTTTTCAATTTTTGTTCTTACAAAAATGCTGAATATAATCAAATGCTTATTTCTTTATTATCAGTTCCCAGCATTGAAATTACCGAAGAGAATATGTGTGTTTTGTGCTTTGGATGTACGTTGCTAAACTGTCCTCTGGAAAATATAGTGGCAGTTTACAGTTGCACATGTTTGAATTCATTAAGTTCTCCACGTAATGGGAATTTCTTTAGCAATGGGATAGAGCAGTGAATGAAACGGACACACCTCCAGGACATCCTGAAGCTTACATTTTAGCAAAGAGAAGACAACATACTCATGATAAATGAGATTTATTTATATGTAAATTATATAATTGCTATAGACTGAAATGTGGGTGATGGTGGTTTAATAGCTGAGTGGTATTTAACTCTTTTGTGACCATGGACTATAGCCTGCCAGGCTCCTCTGTCTATAGGATTTCCCAGGCAAGAATACTGGAGTGGATGGCCATTTCCTTCTCCAGGGGATTTTCCCAACTGAGGGATTAAGCCCACATCTACTGCATTGGCAAGTGGATTTTTTTTTTTTAACCACTGAGTCACTGGGGAAGTCATTCTCTTCCTATGAAGGCACTAATTCCATCATGCGAATCTTCATGACCTCATCTGAACTTAAGTTACCTTAACTTAAGGACCCATCTCCAAATATTATCACATTGGGGCTTGGGGGGAGAATAAAAAGCAGAGTTTTGGTCTTGTTATATTTGATAGGGGACAGCAGAGGATGAGATGTTCAGTTCAGTTCAGTTGCTCAGTCATGTCCAACTCTTTGCAACTCCATGGACTGAGGCATGCCAGGCTTCCCTGTCCATCACCAACTCCCAGAGATTACTCAAACTCATGTCCATTGAGTCAGTGATGCCATCCAACTATCTCATCCTCTGTCATCCCCTTCTCTTCCCACCTTCAGTCTTTCCCAGCATCAGGGTCTTTTCCAATGAGTCAGTTCTTCGCATCGGGTGGCCAAAATATTGGAGTTTCAGCTTCAGTATCAGTCCTTCCAATGAATATTCAGAACTGATTTCCTTTAGGTTGGACTGGTTGGATCTCCTTGCAATCCAAGGGACTCTTAAGAGTCTTCGCAAATACCACACTTCAAAAGCATTGATTCTTCAGCGCTCAGCTTTCCTCATAGTCCAACTCTCACATCCATACATGACTACTGGGAAAATAATAGCCTTGACTAGATGGACCTTTGTTGGTAAAGTAATGTCTCTGCTTTTTAATATACTGTCTAGGATGGTCATAGCTTTTCTTCCAAAGAGCAAGCGTCTTTTAATTTCATGGCTCCAGTCACCATCTGCAGTGATTTTGGAATCCCCCAAAATAAAGTCTGTCGCTGTTTCCATTTTTTCCCCATCTATTTGCCATGAAGTGATGGAACCAGATGCTATGATCTTCTGAATGTTGTTTTAAGCCAACTTTTTCACTCTTCTCTTTCACATTCATCAAGAGGCTCTTTAGTTCTTCTTTGCTTTCTGCTATAAGGGTGGTATCATCTGCATATCTGAGGTTATTGATATTTCTCTCAGCAATCTTTATTCCTGTTTGTGCCTCATCCAACCCAACATTTTGCATGATGTACTCTGCATATAAGTTAAATATGCAGGATGACCATATACTGGCCTGTTGTATTCCTTTCCTGATTTGGAACCAGTCTGTTGTTCCATGTCCAGTTCTAACTGTTGCTTCTTGAGCTGCATACAGATTTCTCAGAAGGCAGGTTAGGTGGTCTGGTATTCCCATGTCTTTAAGAATTTTCCACAGTTTGTTGTGATCCACACAGTCAAAGGCTTTGGCGCTGTCAATAAAGCAAAAGTATATGTTTGTCTGGAACTCTCTTGCTTTTTTGATGATCCAGCATATGTTGGTAATTTGATCTCTCATTCTTCTGCTTTTTTAAAATCTTGAACATCTGGAAGTTCACAGTTCATGTAGTGTTGAAGCCTGGCTTGGAGAATTTTGAGCATTATTTTGCTAGTGTGTGAGATGAATGCAATTGTTGGTAGTTTGAACACTCTTTGGCATTGCACTTCTTAGATTGAAATGAAAACTGATCTTTTCCAGTTAGATAGCATCATTGACTCAATGGACATAAATTTGAACCAATTCTGAGAGAGAGTGGAGGACAGATGAGCATGGTATGCTGTAGTCCACGAGATTACAAAAAGTTGGACACGACTTAGTGACTGGTCAACAATAACATTTGAAATGCTTATTGAACACATAAGTAGAAAGGTTGGTTGGCAGTTGATAGGTGAGTCTGGGAAATAATGGAAATGCATAAGCTGGAAATCTCAAAATATAGTTTTGGAAGCTAGGATACTTAGAAACATATATGGAGAGAATGCAGATAAAAAAGGAAAAGTATTCCAATGACTGAGCTCTGGTCTACCCTGATATTTCTAAGTTAGAAAGTTGAGGAAGAGATAGCAAAACAAAAAAAGACTAAAAAGAGAAAGTCTAGGATAATGGTAGGAGTAAAACAAGTGAATAAAATGTCCCAGAAGCAAGTGAAAAGTATTCCAAAGAGGAATGATCAAATGTTGCCAATTGAGCAAGTTAAATGATCACTACATTTATTAGTCATTGGAGACATTCACTGGTGACATTGACAAGAATGGTTTTAGGGGATTCGACATGGCAAATCCTAAATATAGTGGATTCTAGAAAAAAATGAAAGAATACATGTATAGACAATGCAGTCACCAAGTATTGCTGCAAAAGCATGTGATAAAGGCAATATTTAGAGAAAAATCTAAAAAAACTTTAATTTTTCCCCTATTTATTTGCATATTTATTTATTCTTTGATATGAAATAAACCATAACAAAGTTTATATTTCAATGGTAATGATCCACTGGAGCCAGGAAGCTGTTCTTGTAGAGGAGAAAAAAGGAAATTTCTGAATACTGTCTTGAAATAATTGAGAAGAGATGGAGACAAGGAAATTAGCTAGGAGCACATACAATTTATCCAGAGAAATAAGGAGATAAGAATATATGGGTTCTGATGAAATCAGAGTGTGAGTGTGATTGTTTCCCATATTTGGCAATGTTGAGAATGATCTCTTTTTAAAAATAGGAAAAAACATCAAATCATCCAGTAGATAGAATGGGCCTTAGAACTATAAGGTTAATGGACTTGGAATTTGCCTCCAACTTTTGGCCAACAATATAAGTTAGTTGGCTCTCATTAAAAAAAAAAAAAAGTAGAAGAATGAAGCAAATTTATAAGAAAGAGTGAAAATATTTGAAAATTAGACCGTTCAATCTCAAAACAGCTGATTTTGATTTGACATTCTCGCTTTACATTTAGCCATTAGGTTCCCTAAGATTCCCACTTGAGCTAATTTACTTGGAAGTTTATACTTGAAATCATATAGTTCATAATTAAGTCACGTGGTGGGGGTATGTGTATATGTGTATGCATGTGTGTGTGAGCAGGCATGTGTGTGTGCGCATGCTCAAATGTTGGTTCACCTTAAATGTTACAGTAACTTCTGTTTCCAACTGTGACAGAAAAGAATATATCAAACTCACTGTTCTAATGGTAGCAACTGTAAAAACTATATTAAAATAATATTTTAAAAATCAGTACGCCGACATCAGAAGGCAACCAAGGCAGCCAGATTTTGATGGGCACAATTTCTGCAAGAGAGGGAAACACTCTGAAGTAAGATCTTTATTTCCTTTTGAGGTATTTTGCATATTCTCTAAACATAAATACCAAACAAGAAAACAGCATCCTAGAGCCTATGGCAGTCTCTGAGGGCAATGTAGGTAAAATGAGAGTTCAAGGCTGACACAGCAACCATGACTAGAAGAGTCAGAATCTTGGAGAAAAAAAAAACTGTAGGGAAGTAAATTGTTATTTTTTCTGGAAAATTTTTTTCAATTTAATTTTAATTGGGTGAAAATTGCTTTACAATGTTGTGTTGGTTTCTGTCATACAACAATGCAAATCAGTGTTAGTTATGTATGTGTGTGTGTATATATATATATATATATATATATATATATATATATATATATATATCTACATACATACATATATATCTTCCTCTTGAGCCTCCCTCCCTCAATCCTACCCCTCTAGGTCATCACAGAGCCCTATTCTGGGCTCCCTATGTTATATAGCTACTTCTTACCAGCTATCTGTTTTATGCACAATATGTGTATATATGTCAATGCTACTTTCTCATGGTGGGGAAAGGAGAGAGTGGTATGAATGGAGAATGCAACTTCTCTTTAAAACATTTGCTGATTCTTAACTGCATAATCCCAAGGCAAGTTACTGAGAATCTGAGAAGAACATAGTTAATTAAAGGATAAAAAGTTAAGCAAAGAATATAAGAGATTTGGAGAGACAAAAGTTGGACCTTAGTACTTACCAAGTAGTAGGAACCCTGGTAAGTGACCTTGATTTTCAGTTGAGATGCCTTCACTGGTAATGCCCTAACAAGAAGCGAAATCTAAAAATATGCCAGTCCTCACAAAGAAGTCATGGTGATATGCCCATATCCTATGCACTATCCAGAAGTAAACTGATTAAAAAAAAAAAAAAGCCAAAGGACAAATTATAAAATAAATCATAGATAAAAAACATATTAACTTCAAGGAAAAAACAGTAAAATTAATAGTCAATTTTTAATCAGAAACCCTGGAAGTCAGACAGCACCAATGAGATCTTAAGGTGCTAAAATAATCGGCAAATTGAAATGCTTTTTCCTTGGGGAGGGGGACCATGCTGCTTGGTTTGTGGGGGTACTACTCGCCTGACCAGGGATTGAAATCAGGTCCCACAGCAGTGAAAGTGCCAAGTCCTCAGAGAATGAATTTATGGTTGCTGGGGGGAGGGAGGGGTGGGAAGAGGTGGAAGGGATAGTTAGGGAGTTTAGGATGGACATGTGCAGTTCAGTTCAGTTGCTCAGTCGTGTCTGACTCTTTGCGACCCCATGGACTGCAGCATGTCAGACCTCCCTGTCCATCACCAACTCCTGAAGTTTACTCAAACTCATGTCCATTGAGTCGGTGATGCTATCCAACCATCTCATCCTCTGTTGACCCTTCTCCTCCCACCTTCAGTCTTTCCCAGCATCAGACCCTTTTCCAATGAGTCAATTCTTTGCATCAGGTGGTCAAAGTATGGAGTTTCAGCTTCAGCATCAGTCCTTCCAATGAATATTCAGAACTGATTTCCTTTAGGTTGGACTGGTTGGATCTCCTTGCAGTCCAAGGGACTCTCAAGAGTCTTCTCCAACACCACAGTGCAAAAACATCTTCTTCCTTGCTCAGCTTTCTTTATAGTCCAACTCTCACATCCATACCTGATGACTGAAAAATCCATAGCCTTGACTAGATGGACCTTTGTTGGCAAAGTACTGTCTCTGCTTTTTAATATGCTGTTTAGGTTGGTCATAACTTTCCTTCCAAGGAGCAAGCATCTTTTAATTTCCTGGCTGCAGTCACCATCTGCAGTGATTTTGGAGCTCCCCAAAATAGTCTGCCACTGTTTCCACTGTTTCCCTAATCTAAATGCCATGAAGTGATGGGACCAGATGCCATGATCTTATTTTTCTGAATGACATGTACACATTGCTATATTTAAAGTTAATAACCAATAATCAATAAGGATCTGCTATAGCACATGGAACTCTGCTCAAGGTTATGTGGCAGGTTGAATGGGAGGGGAGTTTGGAGGAGAATGGATACATGTATATGCATGCCTGAGTCTCTTCGCTCTTCACCTGAAACTATCATCATCATTAATAGGCTATACCCCAATAAAAATTAAAAAGTTAAAAAAACAAAAAAGAGAAATTGCCAAGTCCTAACCACTGGACTGCCAGGGAATTCCCTGACAAATTGGAATTCTATACTCACTTAAAATCAATTTCAAGGATGAAGTGAAATAAAGGCATTCCTAGAAAAACAAAAAATGAGGGGAAAATAGCAATAATAGTCTTTCACTAAAATAAATACTGAAAGTGTTTTCCAGGAGGATGATAGGATGATTTGAGATTGTTGTAGACTGTAAAATTGGCCAAAATTGGTACCCCTTCCTACATCCACCTCCTGCAATTTGTTGTTGCAGATCCCCCCATTAAGACTTGAATTACTTGAATTACTCCCATTACTACCAGTTGAATTTGTTTACCAGGTTTTATGGGTTGAGTTATGTAACCCCTCCAAACTCATATACTGAAGTCTTAACCACCAGTATCCCAGAATGTGACCTTATTTTGAGATAAGATTTTCAAGTTGGTAGTCAAGTTACCTTAAATAACTTGACTCGTTTCCTTAAATAAAGGGGAATTTGTACACAAAGACATGTATAGAGGGAAGAAAGTGTGAAGAGACACAGGAAGAAGATCCATGCTTCACTCAAAGATGACAGAGAAAAGCAAAACCTGTCAACTTGTTGATTTTAGACTTCTAGCCTTAGAACCGTGAGGGAATAAATTTCTGTTGTTTAAGCTAGCCAGTCTGTGGTAGTTTGTTATAGAAGCACTAGCAAACTAATACACAGACATACTGCCTTGGCCTTTGGAAATCAGTAAACATGATACAGAGGCTTGAAAAAGGCTATAAATTGCTCTAGCCACTTTTAGGAACTCTGAAACCAGCATTTGAAAAATGATAAGCCAATCTAGTGGAGGATGAACTACCACATGGAATAAAGTTCCTGCTGAAATCATAGTCCATTGAGCCTACCAACTACCTGACATGTGAAGCAGGCCATTCTAGATCCTGCAATCAGTTGGCCTGTCACTGACCACAGAAGCTTGAGAGAACCTATCTGTCAGCTGAGCCAGGCCACAATCAGGCTGATACTTGGAAACTTAGGTCCAATAGAGCAATTGTTTTAAGCCAATCACTATAATTTGAGGTTGCCTGTTTTAAAGCAAAATCTAAGAGGTACACAGATAGAAGTAAGAAAATTCAGGAAAGGAATAAGATTCCTGGAAAAGGTAAATATATGAGTAAATACAACTTAATTTTGACTCTCTAAAAATAATAATACTTTGTGTAGTTGTCAAACAGAGTAAAATATGAAAATAGCCTCAAAATGTCATGATAATAAATAAAAATTAAGTGCTATAAGGCACTTGCCTTTATCAATTTTATATTTAATATATATTCAGGAAGATTTTTCTCTGCAATAACATAAATATTTGTTTTCTTGTTTTGCTACTTATTTATGTAATTATGGAGAAAATATCTACATTTTCTGCTAGTATTTCTATTTTAATACTTGTTTTTTCAAATTCAATATTTTTTTCAATTAACTAAAACTTATTTTGGGGAATGATATAGAATACAAATTGATGCTGAATTTTTTCCCAAATAGCTAACCAATTGCCTGATAGATTTTGAAATAGCCTTATTTTAAATGTACTTAAGATTTCCATTTTTCATACACTAAATTTTATATGTATCAGTGGGAGTTCATTTAAAAATATTCCTTTTATTTCATTTCCCATAATAAGTTATTATGTCTTAATAGTAATACTGCACAATTTTCACCAAATTTTTCCATGAACTTCAAAATTCTCACTGATATCATTTAGGGATGGACCCTTATTATCTCAGGCTTCCCTGTGGCTCAGCTGGTAAAGAATCTGTCTGCAATGTGGGAGACCTGGGTTTGATTCCTGGGTTGGGAAGATCCCCTGGAGAATACTACCCACTCCAGTATTCTGTCATGGAGAATTCCATGGACTGTTTATTCTCCATGGGGTCACGAAGAGTCGGACAGGACTGAGCAACTTTCACTTCCTCGTATTTTCTAACTGATCCTCCTATTAACATAATACTAAAATAAAAAATTCCTTTCCTTTTTACGCTGACTCTCAGCTTGTTCTATCATTAATTAGGCATACCCTTCAAACTCTTGAAGTGCTTTCATAAATTTTTTTTCTTAGTTTACCTTTTGGAGACAATTTGTCATGGATTGCTCACATTTCTGTATGTCTTCTGAACAGAGGTTTTGACAGTTTTTGTTCTAGGCTGTCTTTTCAAGAATATTTGTATAACAAACAGCCTTGAAAGATACAACCTTGTATCTCCTTGTAGGGCAAAGGTAGATTTGTTTGTAGTCCAGGATAATAAAGATGATGTCTCCCTCTGGGGCAAAGATAGGGCAGAATTTCTTGCAGCCTCCATTAAAAGGTAGGGATTTCCTAGGTTCAGGTTTCCACAGTGTTCCCCATTGACATAAACTACCTGCATCCACGGAGCTGTTCCATTCAATTATCATGGGGCTTGAGGACAAGCAGAAACAAAGCAAACATTACATTTAAAATAACTGCTATATCATGAGTAAAAAGGTTCTTTGTTTCTGACTCAGCAGCCATAAAACTGTAGCAGGCTAACTTGTTAGCTTGAAAGCTGGATATAATTCCAGGCTTACTTCAGTGCTTCAGCCAAGATGGTTTCCTTAGGTGACCTACCCAAGACTACTCTTAATTGTGGAATTGGTTTCACAGTTTTCTATTGGACTTCTACAATGTGTTAAAAATAGTAAGGATCCCTGTTTATATAACACTGCAACCATTAATTTTTTTTTTCTTTTTCAAAAATTGAGACATAATTGACATATATCATTGTATAAATTTTAGGTTGATCTATTACAGATTTTTTTACCACTTTAGTTAACACCTCCATTATGTCACTTAATTATTATTTCTTTTTATGTGGTGAGAATATTTCACATCTAGTCTCTTAGAAACTTTGAAATGTATGTGTATGTGCTCAGTCATGTCCTACTCTTTGTGATCCTGTGGACTGTAGCCCTCCAGGCTCCTCTGTCCATGGGATTTTCCAGGCAAAATTACTGGGGTGGGTTGCCATTTGCTCCTCTGGGAGACCTTTCTGACCCAGAGATCAAACCTGCACCTCCTGAATCTCTTGCATTTGGGGAAATCTTGAAGTGTATAAACAGTAACAAATAGACTCATATGGCCTTACTAAGTGCCAACATCCACTCTGATATTTTAATCCAGAATAACCCAAGCATGTAACAGGTGATCTATTAAAATAATTTGCTTTAAAATTAATTGTCATGGGACTGTCTAGCTTTATATACATTCATGGCTTATTTCGGCATTATCAACCTCTGACCCTTCTGTTGTTTATTATCCTCTCTGCTATTCTTTACACTGATGTTACCTTGTATATTTCATAAGAAGATTCTTTACTATTTCCAAAGACATAGCTTGCATTTATCCTCAAGTGCTTTAAAACCTTGGCTTTTGAGGATATATATTCACCTTGCTCATTTCCTGGGACTATACTTCAGCATTGACCATATAAGTATATTCCTTGCTCTTAGGCACAGCCATCTGTGAAAATAATTTATGTACATAATTATATATGTATATACATACAGTTATAGTTATATAAAATCTTTAACATAATATTTAATGAATATTTTTCACATATAATTTATATTTTAATTAATACATCACTGATATAAGGTTTTACATTCTCTTTTATAAAAAAGAAGGCAATAACACTCAGAATAATTATGTGATTTGCCAAAAAAGTATATAGATACAGCCTTGAACTCAGTACTCCAAACTTCAAATCTCAGAGTTAAATGTAAACATGCTTTTAACTACCTGACACTAGGCATTATACTAATGGCTGAGCGTACAAAGATGAATAAAATTAATCCCTTTGTCTTAAGGAAACATTGGAGAAAGAATACATTTCTCCATTTGTGTCAGTGACCGAATTTCCTTTGCAAGTTCTCATTAGGCAGCCTTTTCTGAATCATGCAGCCCTGAAGGATGATTTGGGGTGAGTGGTATATATTTGTGAGCTGTGAGGGACCAGTTACCAATCTTGCCTCTGACTCTACATGACTCGTCCCCAAGACCATATTATTATATGATCTTGAGAAAGGTCATATTGTTATGTGGTCTTAAGAAATATGATAACATTTCTATGAGTTTCATTTTGATTATTGGTGAAAAATATGAAAACTACTAGAATAACAGATGATCCCTGAATAGGCAGAGATGGTTTCTGCCTCAGGCCCTTGGCTTTAAACTTTCTGGTTAGTTGGTGTTTATTTTCAGAGCCTTACAAGACTTGCCCATTCACTTATTTCACATCTTGTCTCAAACATACCCTTGTCAACACAGTATTCCTTGATGGTACCATTAAAAATACCTCTTTTTCTAAGATAGCTTGTATTTTTTTTTGTTGTTGTTGTTGGTCACATAGCATGCAGGATCTTGGTTCCCCACTATATATTAGGCCTGTGCCACTATAGTGGAAATGGAATCCTGACCACTGGTCCGCCAGGGAATTTCCTAAGATTACTTTAATACTTATTTTACTCTCAACAGGTAGTGATAGTCACTGTTCTGACAATCTCTTTTAGAGTGGTTTCTAAGACAACCACTGATTATTCTAATTACAGTAGAATTTAAAAGAAGATTGAAGTCACAAACCCTGAAGATAGGAATAGAATTGGGTTCCTATCTGACCTTTACTACTTATAGTGGTAGGACCTCAGGCAGAACAACCTTCCTAGCCTCAATTTTCTAATTCTGTGAAGACTAATTTATAATAGATAATAACAAGATGTTCTGGAGAAGGAAATGGCAACCCACTCCAGTATTTCTTACCTGGGAAATCCCAGGGACAGAGGGACCTGGTAGGCTACAGTTCATAGGGTTGCAGAAGTCGTACATGACTTAGTGACTAAACCACCACCACCACCAAGATGTTCAGTGAAAAATAAATAAATAAACAGGCTTTATCTCTATAGTTGAAAACTATAGATTCTCTTACTATTCATTCCCATTATAAATCGCTTTACCCTATTTATTACTAGAAATTTCACTATGTATATTTAGCATATCTTTATCCTTTTTGTGCATCCTAGAATTTAAGCATGATGAGGGCTAGAACTTTGTCTGACTTTGTTATTGTATTTCTCATGCCAGAGCAACTTATGGCACATGATAGGAATTTGATATAGATTTGTTGAATAAAAGAATTCATGAAAAAGAAAATATTTGTGAAAAGTAAATGAAGTGATATGTAGGAGACTGAAAATGAAACACTTCTATGGCATTTTATTGTTATAGTCCTTTTATCACAGGTGAAGGATTCTTCACAGGTGAATAACACAGATGAAAGGATTATGATAAAAGAATGTCATGAAACTGTTTCATTTTCAGTCTCTTATGTGTCATTTCATTTAACTTTCACAAATATTCATTCATTTATTCATTCAACAAGTTTGTATTTACTCACTGTTCCCCTGTGGGCAGTCTCTCATTGCTAGGTTTTCAATGTACCTACTTGATCTTTAATTAAATGGAATTGTGAAATTATATTAGTCAATGATGCCAAATAACTTGAGTGAATAATACCAAACATTGTACCCAATTTCTGTTGTAAAAAATGATATATCTTTCAATAGCAGTAATACAGAGATACGAAAAGAGAAGTTGCCCACTGGAAATGAAGGAGTTGGGAGAAAGAGAGTAAGTATTTTTTTTTTTTCTTCTCTATAAAGGGTGTGGTATCTATAAAGAGATGGTGGATTAAGTGGTGAGGACCCAGGAATGATAATGAGAACAATTTTCCCATTCTCTTATTGAATCGAAGGCTATGCTGTTGGCAAGCTGAAGAAATATAGTAATGGAGCCCATCAGGGCCCGAGAACAAAAGAATTGAGGACCTGGCTGAGGTAAGACTTTGCATAGGTTCAGTGTAACTGCACATGGCTGAGGTTTTGGCAGTTTGGGAGAGAAAAGTTTCCATTCACTCAACCTCATGAGTAACACACAAACATATAACATTTAAAAAAAATACAAGTTTTTGTTTTCTAGGCGTTATATCTAGATGTCATATTTTAAAGTATTGCAATCTGTTAAAACATCTCCATAATTTTTTGGCCTTGTTTTGTTTTGAATTCATGCTGGGGAGTATCTCAGTAGTATCTCAGTAGTCAGTAATAAGTACAAAGGATATTCTTTTCTTTCCCTTGGAACTAGGTAGATGTCAGCTACTCAAATAATTAGGAGTTTTCCCTTTATTACCCATTTGAATTTGGGACTAGGCTTTGAGTTAGTGGCATTTAAATTTGTTGGTGATCATAGATCCTGTTAAGAATTTGATTTTGGCCCAGGAAATTAGGCATGTGCAGGCATGCACATGCACACACAGACACACACACACATGAAAATTTTGGCATATAATTTTGGAAGGACTAGAGACCACCTAACACCTGTCTATGAACCTAGGAAAGACTTCACAATTTTAGCTTCTTTTCCATGAAAAGCTAAGTCCATATTGCTTTAGTTGTCACTGGGCAGTGGCCCCCATTAATGTCTTTTTGTCAAGAGTTGATATGTTTGGTCTCATTACCCAGGTCTCTTGAGTTTTGGGTATCTTTCCCTAAGTCTCTTGAATTTCTCCAGAACTGTGGCACTTGTACATCCATGAATTGATTTGGATTGCTCCTCTTTCTTTATCTGTCAGTCCTGAGTTCCAAACAGCTCAGACTCAACAGATTCCCTGTTACCAACATCTCTGGTTGATACTTCTCTGGTCCCTCCCTGCCCTGTTACTTTAGATATGACCATGCCTGGGACAGAAAAAAATGCTTGCTACATCAATTTTTGATTGATGGTCAGTTGTTTGCTCTATCCTCATGCATAATATCTGTTATACTGGCAAGATGGTCTAGATCTCTTTTAAGAACTAATGCTAGTAAATAGAGTGAGCACTAAATTTTTCTTTAGTGTTGGGTGGAACCTCATATCACGGGAAGCATGACAGCCTAACATCTTTTAAGGCTCTGTTTTAGTAGGTTATCGTGCTACTTAGCATTTGTATATGCATATCGGACACGACTGAAGTGACTTAGCAGCAGCAGCTGCAGCATGTTACCAAGATGTCTGTATGACTGTGCAGGATGTTTGATGGATAGAGTGAATCCACATATATGACTATGTATTACAGATTACTCTGAAGTGTTATCTGTTACATTATGCAAATTTACTTCATCTGCTCAGCCAGATTTATACTTATGAAGGCCAATATTTTCAAATCATGCACATCATAATGAGAGAATGAATATTATATTTAATAAATATTTTATCATTATTGAAATGCAATTCTGTTCATTTAACATCATATTTCTCATTAACATTTAGTAAGTAGTAACTGCAATAAAAGAAGGAGCCTTCAGGTAGTTAAAAACAGAAACAAAAACAGTTAGCAAAACCCTGATTATTATATTTGGTTTTAATTTTATCTTTAGAAGCTAAGGTTATTCTTTAGCATATCTTATATTTCATGTTATCTTGTTATCATCTCATTATTAATTCATTCAGTTTGAATTTTATGTCCTTTTAAGTGGCACAAAGGGGGAGTCCCAGTAGTGCTAGTGGTAAAGAACACGCCTGCCAATGCAGGTGAAATGTAAGAGACACGGGGAAGATCCCCTGGAAGAGGGCATGGCAACCCACTCCAGTATCCTAGCCTAGAGAATCCCATAAGCAGAGAAGCCTGGTAGGTTATGGTCCAGAGGATAACACAGGGTCGAACACAAGTAAGCAACTTAACATAGCACACAGCACAAGAGGCACAAAACATGAATCGTGATTTATATTTATGGTGAAATGTCTCCCTGACGTTCATCTGTGATATTTCTGAATGAAAACATTTTAACATTTTTTACTGGAAATGCTTACCTGCCTTTAATTCAAGTTGCAATAATTACATTTATTTAGCCTGCATAAAAACTACTTGCCATGGAAAATTCCAGCAAGTATACAAGGAAATAGTACAAAGAAATGGGTTTGAATCCTAACTTTGCTTCTCAACTTATGAGGACTTTTTGGGTTGTCATTTACAGAAAATCCACCCCAAACAATCTCAAGCAAAAATATATTAAAAAAAGTGGAGGAGAGATTTACTAGTGGTCAAACTTTAATTACTGCTCAATCTAGGAGTTCAAATGCTATAGTTAAATATTGGTTCTCTCCCTGTAGTAACTTAAATCTCATCCACTGGGCTCAATTTTCTGGCAAGCTCTGTTTTTGTTAGACAATAACTAACAGCCTCTGGTTCATTTTTGAGTTCACTGGGATTAGAAAGAATATATTTTTTGATACCTCAAATAAAAGTTAGACTAATTTTTGGACCTAGGTCATGAACTCATATCTAAACCAAAAGCTTAGGCACGAGTATTGAAGCACTCCGACTGGCCAAGCTTAATTCATATGTCCACCCTCCCCCCCCAAAAAAAGAAAAAAAAAACTGACAAGGGTGGGAGTCAGTTCTATCTAAAGCCCACAGATGTGCTGAATTGAACCTGTGTGGTAACAGTCTCCAGAAGAAAATTGCTTTAAAGTTATCAAAAGAAAGTAGGCAAAAACAACGTACACAATACAGCCCAACTATTGTCTTTGTTACCTTAGGGAAGTTATTTAATTCTTTGGGTTTCATTTTTCATAACTATCATATAACATATACCTTCCAGAATTTTTATGATGGTTAAATAAGTTTTATATATGTACACATATATATGAATATATATATATATAAAACTATGTAATACATATAAATATATATAACTTAAAGTTGTTATATCTAATATATAGCATATATTTAAGCTGCACATATGTATGTGTATTTATATATCTTTTTGGTGAAATGATTAATAGATAATGAATTGTCAATGAACATTAGGTTTCTTTATTCATCCATATCTCCCTACACTGCCTGCTTTTCTACTCTAGTGTCAATTGTAAGGTGTAGCCTTACCAAAACATAACTATCTCTTAATATTTGGACGAGCTTGTTAGACTATTCTTTCTTTCTTTTCTTTCCTCACTAGCTTGCCTTCCTTCCTTCTTTCTTTTCTCTATATTCTCTCTCTGATACATACAATCATTACATTAGTTGATAAGAGCAAGCAGGATTCATTTTCTAACCTCAAAGATCACATACAGTCTGAGTATAAAGTTTAGTGGCAGTAATTGTGAACAAGCACATTTAACATTGCTCCTGTAATTTGAACAACTATAATGTCAATTCTTTCCAAAGGAATGATTTCTTATTTTAATATAATATTATTTGTACTCATCCTAGGTCAAGTCATGATAGTTCACATTAAACTTAGCTTAAAACATTCACTGAGAAATGACCTAAATTAAATCAGTAATTCTTTCTGTGCCAGTGTTATTAGGTTCAATTACTTGAAGACAGAGAATTAATATTAGGGCTAACAATATAACATTATATCTTAATGAGTTTGAAGTGTTAATATTGGCTAGAGTTATGTCATGAAACTAGTACACATTAATTGAAAAACTATGTTATAATCACACCCTGAATCAAAGAGTCCAGACTCCTTGACAAGGACATGATTCAAAAGTAAAACTCCATGGCATCAACTGAGAGCACCTAAATGAACCTTGAAAAATTTCAGAGATCCATTAATTTTCTAACACAATTATGTGGAAATTCAAGTGGATTTTAAAAGAGCATTGTCCATGCCCTGTGAGGTTTACTACAAAAAGATAGAAAGACAGAAACCATAAAATAATTAAAATTTTAAAAAGATAATTTGTTTACTACACAAGCTGATTTATTGCATCAAATAATGTAACCTGAATTTTCACAGAGTATTTACCTATTGAATTTATTCTTTTCCTGGACATTTGAATGTATACATTATCAACTTGTTTCTTTGAATTGCCTGGATACTTAAGGAGAACAACTTAGTACTTTAGAAATGACACTATTTTTAAGTGGAATGAAATCTCATTTGTTAAAAACTATAATACTTGAAAACCCTGACATTAAATTGCTGAGATGTTTATGTTTAAATAAAGATATATCTTAATCAAATCAAAATGAGCTATCACTTTAATTTTTAAAAATGTTTGCAATCTCAGGGATTTAGAACATCAGTTTTAAGCAATGGTTAGGCTGGTGTTTATTGATAGTACTAAAGGAGGGAGTGGGGTTTAAGATGAAAGAGGTGCTCCTTAGGAATTCCGTTAAAAATGTCATTAATTGTTCTAAAAAATCTGTATAATTGCCAAATTTCTCTCCCTCTGTCTCTTTTTTTTCCCAAGAAAATTCTATTTTTGGAATTTGTACCACCTGTTTTGTTATTCTATATCTCTTATTTTTCTTACATTTTGGTCTTCTATTTTTAAATCCTACATACTAGCATATTTCCTTGCTTTTGTCTTCCAAACTGTCTACTAATTTTAAAAAGTGTTCTGGAATTTTTTTTAAAGTTGTAAAATCAGAATAGCCAAGTCAATCTTGAAGAACATATCTGATATGTTGATAAACCTAGTATAAAACCACAGTAATGAATATAGTGTGATAGCAACATAAGAATAGAGAGAAATAGAGTCCAAAAAGAGGCCCACACACATAGGGTCATTTGATTGATGACAGTAGTAGCACTGGAGTGTGACTAAAAATGGATTATGTTTTAATTATCAATAATTTGCTGAAAATGCTGAATATTCATGTGAAAAAATCTTATATTGCAGATCAAAATGTGACAAATTGTAATGTGTCTACAAGAAAACAAAAAGAAATCTTAATGACATTAGAATATGTGAAGTCTTTTTAAAGAGGACATGAAAAGTACAAATAGGAGAAAACTGGTAAACTGATCTAAGTTAAACATCAAGACTTTTGTTCCTCCAGAGATATCACTGAAAGAGTAAGACTTCAAGCACATATTGGGAGAAGATATTTGCAACATTTATGCTTGACAGAGAACTCATGCCCTGTATATTTATAGATAAAATTCCTATAAATCACTAAAGGGCTTCCTTGGAGGACCATCGGTTAAGACCCCATGTTTCCACTGCAGGGGTGCAGGTTTGATCCCTGGTCTGGAATCTAAGATTCCACATGCCCTGTGTTATGGTCAAAATAAATAAATAAATGAAAGTAAGCTCTTATAAATCACTAAGAAAAAGATGAAGTGGCAAATATCTTGACTAGATACTTTACAAATGACACCACTGAAATTACCAAGAAGTGTATTGACTAATACTGAATTCATTAGTAATTAAGGAGATGCAAATTAAAACCTAGCGTATTACTACTCTATACCCCTTGCACGCATGCTGCATGCTAAGTCACTTCAGTCATATCTGACTCTTCGAGACCTTATGCACTATATAGCCGGCCAGGCTCCTCCCTCCATGGGATTCTCCAGGCAAGAATACTGGAGGGTGTTGCCCTTTCCTTCTCCAGGGGATCTTCCCGACCCAGGGATTGATCCTGTATCTCTTAAGTCTCCTGCATTGGTGGATGGGCTCTTTACCACTAGCGCCACCTGGGAAGCCCATTAGGACTGCAGAAATGAAAAGCCTGGCTCCAAGTGTTGACAAGAATGTAAAGCAACTGCTAGAGAATGTAAGTGATTAGCATCTTTTTGGAAAGCAATTTGGCAGTATCTATTGAAATTGAATGTTTGCATGGGCTCTAAAGCAGCAGGTCTTCTTCCAGGTATAAGTGCAACAGAAATGTGTATATTTGTAAACTGAAAGACACGTTCAATGATGTCCATAGCAGCACAAATTCAGTGATGTCCAAATAGCCCTAAACTGAAAGCAAGTCAAACGTGAGTAGAATTAATAAGTTGTGGTATATTCATATATTAAGGATCACTATTTAACAATTAAAGTGAACCAAACAATCACTGAGCAATGTTACATGAAATATTACTACAAAGTGTTGAGCAAAAGAAGCCAGTCACAAGAGTTTTGCTGTATAAACACATTATACAGTATAAGTGTTTATAAAAAACAAGTGTTTATTGTATAAACACATGTAAAATTAAAAAAAAAGGCAGAACTAATTAGCAAAAGTAATTATATTTGTTGCAAAAGGAGAGCTAGACAGGAAGTGAGGACGACAGGAGCTTCTGTGGTCCTTATAATATCCTGTGTGCACGTGCCTAGCCGCTCTGTCTCCCTCAGCGCAGTCTCTCCCTCCTCACTCCAATTTGCAAAACCACTCTGCTTCTTTAGCCACTGCACTTCCATCTGTACTGATTTTCCAAAAAATATTTGAAATCTCTCAAATTTTATGATCTTTCACTGATTTAAATTTATATCTTTAAAAAATCAACTTACTAGCATTTTTATAGTGTCTTTGGAAGGAGAGCATAAATGTATGGACTTAATTTAAACTTTGAATCACAAGGCATATAAGCATATCCTTAAACATATATGTGTTGCATGCATATGTGTGTATTATGGTTAAAAGAGCACTGGGATTAGAGTAAAAAGATAAACCTGAATTAACTTTCACTACTACTGTTTATCAAGGAGTTGACCTCTGCCCAGTACATAATAGCTCTGAGCTTATTTTGTTAACCTGAAACATAGGGATCTGAAACATGTTACTCTAAAACATAGAATATATCACATAAATTTTGAAATGTTGCATTGTTGTGAATGATTTGTTATTTTTGTCTTTATTGAAAACAATGAGTATCATTATCTTATTAAGCAAAAATATAGAAAGTATTCTATCCTATAATTAAAAAAATCTTGGTTCACATTCAAGGCAGCAATAATTAATGATTCATCCATATTTTATTCTTGCTAATAATACTAATTATAATAAAGTTTTTCTATCTACATATAGTATTTTCAAAGAAGTTAATAAAATATAATAAATTATAGCCTCCCGATTTCTATTCAGGCTATTCAGTTACCTTTCCATATTGCATAGCTCTTAAGACTAAAATAAATGTATTATTTTTTTAACTTAGAAGATTGTCAGTATGAGAATTAAAAAATACGCACACACTTAATCATGAATAATGTGGTGATTTTGTACTGTTAATTTAGCTAAAATGGAACTATGCTTCCAACAATTCTGTTCTCTGTGTGAATCTCACAGGAAATACCTATGTAATTTGGAAGGCAGAAAAGAAGCAGCATTCCTGTGTAGGCTTGGCAGATTAGTGTTGGTTGTGGTGCTGCAAACCTAAGTGATCACTCCTTTGCTTAAAATATTGCAGTGACTTTCCAGGCTTTTTAGATATTGTGCAAAATCTTGTATAAGGATTATAATACTGTATAAATAAATTTATTACATACCTCTAACATTTTGCTTTGAATTTCTTCTCCAGTTAATTATTATACTCTAGACAACCTACATTTAATTAAGGATTTTGCCTCCTCATGTTCTAACCTACACATACCTGTTGGTCCTTCTACCTGGAAAGATCCTTTCCTCAGTTTTGGTCAGTCTCACACCTGTAAATTCTTTAGCACTGAGCTCAGGAAAGACTTTCTGGCTCCCCACCCCATAAACCAAGTTCCGTTCCCTTATTATACAATCTATAGCTTCCTTTATGGTACTTAGCACAATCATACTGGGAAAAAAATGGTATAATATTTGTATTAAATCTCCTTCCTCACTGGGAGCTAAATTGAACAGGAACTGTGCTCGATAGCAACATACGTATCCTTAATATTTGTTAAATAAATGAATGAAGAATTTCAAGTTTACTCACCATACTCATTATTGTTAAAAGTAGAACAATACATAGTGTTTCTCATAGTGTTGCATTATATACCTTAAAAGAAACAAAAATTAACTACTAAAAATATGAATTTCTGCTGTTTGTCTTTCTGTATACACAGACACACACACACACATATTCTAAGCTCTGATACAATTAAAATTTAAGAAATAATTTACATTTCTCTAAGGAGACAAAGTAAAGTCACAATGAAGAAAAGAAGATTTTAAAATAAATATGCCAATAATTTCCAAAGGAAAATGAACAAAACAATAGCAAAAACTCATACTGTTTTCTAGTTCAAATTTTATACTACTTTTATAGCATTATACCTTGTATGAACTCCACAGCATTGACATGTTAATTAAATTTGGAATATATATCCATTATATTATCATTTAGATAGATATAGCTTATTAAAATTAAATAAGTGAGCCTGTTACAGTGAAGTATCAATCATGAAAAAATTTATGAAAAAATACCTTCTGAACACACAAACTTTGTTTTTAAGTACTGTGTTTGAATATTTATTTCTGTTTTCAAGTTCAATAATCCAACAATCTTCAATAATTTGTGTTGGTGGATATCACATCAGTTTCCAATTAAAAACATATTATAAACATTTCCATCATAATAAATTCTACTACATGACTCAAACTTCACAAAAGATGTGAATGTAAAGAAGAATGATAATGTAGCTTTTTTTATTTCCAAGACTCTGTATTAAAATAGGAAATACTATGACTTCTGTATTAGAGAAACTAATAAATTGTTACTGGCAATGGGATAATTTATAATTTCCAGTTGATAGGCTAACAGTTCATGAAGTAAAAAAAATAAACTATTTTAATGAAACTTTTCAAAATATAATTTTATAATAAATAGTGACAGAATTGTATTTCTCAATGATAAAGTACTACTCCCCAAATCCCTCAGAATCAAATGAGAGAAATTTTTATAAGTACATATTATCTCTGTGTTGCTTATATAAACAGTTTAGAGCCTTTATAAAACTCCTTTAATATAATCCACTGGATTATCCTTTTTCTGATACCTCTTCTTTATTAACCAGGCTCTTTGTCAAGGCACTGATTCAATGCAATGAATTTCAGTGACTGAACAATAGAATTTGCCACCATTAATTATGATCCACAGACAGGAACTTCTTCATGAAGATCCTTATTTGTCTGACAGTGAAGTTTGAGGAGATCTAATTGATGGGAATGCATATGCATTGGATGGATTTGATAAATATTTTTATTGATCAAGAATAGTGTGATAGTAACTATCTTAACAACAATGATTCCACTATAATTTACTAATAATTATTGTTACTCTAGAAAGAAAAAGTGCCAATTATTTATTGAAATTAGTTATTTATTGAAGTCAATTATTTATTGATTCAATAAATAATTTTTAAGCATCCAACATTTGTTAGACAATATTCTAAGCCCCAGAAATAAAATACCGAGCTAGACTAAAAATTACCTTTCAGAAAATACTTCCAATATAATAGCATACAGACAGAAAGGTTGAAGAATATTGTAAGAGAAGTGAAAGAATTGAATATAGACAAAAGAAAATAATTGTTAAGGGTAGTTCTAAATTTTGTTTATAGAATTATTAGAGTTGTTTTCCCAGAATATCTAATTTTTTCTTCACTTTTTACATATGATTTTAAATGAGATTTTTATTTTGCTTATTATATGTATATAGACACACACACACATATACACTCATTCATATTAAAATATAGTTTTGGATGGACCACATCATATGCATTGTCTATCCTTGATACACCCTTGAATGTAGAAGTGTAGAGAGTACTTAATAAGTTCATTTGTTAGCTTGAATTTAAATGCTTATAGTTCTTGGGTAAATATTGAAAATTGTGTAGCTAAGTACTATATTAATACATTAGCTATATGGATCTATAGCCTCGGACAATGTAATACTAGAATTGTCTTTCTCTTTAAAAGAAGGTTAAGAGCAGGAATGGAGGTAGCTGAAGGACAAAATTAGCTAAATTGTGGAGAACTGGAGTATAAAAGACTCACCCGAGACAAGAGAAGGTACTGAACTTGGAGAATAGGGCTGATTCAGAAATGATAATGGTAGTGGCTTGAGGAGAGTTGAAGCAAGATTTCAAAACCAGGAGGAAAAAATCTATGCAAAGATATCATGATCAATATTGGAAGCCTAATAGATCTATATTTTGGGTGTTAGCTACCTTTGAAATGTACTTTTAAAAATTAATTTGCGGATAATTCCTTTACGATATTGTGTTGGCTTCTGCTGTCCAACAGTGTGAATCAGTTGTAAGTATACATATATGCCCTCCCTCTAAGCCTCCCTCCCATACCTCCACCCCTCTAGGTTGTCAGGGAGCGCTGAGCTGAATTCTCTCTGATATACAGCGGCTTCCCACTAGCTATCTGTCTTACACGTGGTGGTGTATATATGTCAACGCTACTTCCTCATGAGTCAATAGAGAAGGTAAGTTAAAGGGTCAATTGGAAGAAGGTAGTATTCAATATCTAGTGTACTTAAACTGACCGGTGTGTAGCATTCATGGTTTTACAATATTTAGAGTACTGATTTCTGAATCATCTAGGAAAGGAATTATTCTGGATGTTATTTTTTCTAGATATTTAGGGCTTGACTTTTATATGTGATGGAGTTCTAAATATTTTTCTTTAAAATATCTTGTGTATTAAAGAGTGCAATAGTGAATGGTCTTTAGAGTCTACAGATTAGGGTTTGAGTCTCTGTTTAGCTCCAACATCTTTGATAACTCTTAACTTCAGTTTTATTACCCACTTAAACTTACTTTTTGGAATGTTACTGGATATAAGTATTCCCATAGTAACTTACATAAAGGTACTATATATATAAGGTGTTATGTTTAAATCAGTTGAAGAAATATTTATTGAACACTTTAAGACTTAATTTAGGCACTAAGAGGGCTAAATAATATTGAGCTAGTTATTTTTGTATTAATTTTGTGTGTAGCCCTACTGAATAATTACCATTATGAATTCACCATACATTTTGAACCCTAAGAATTCACATACATCCAGTTTTCTTCCACAGTCCTCATCTTCTTAGGACATAGATACTTATTAAAGAATTATAAATATTCTCTGGAGGCATATTTCAACAAGATACATAGGATTTCAAAATTTATATTCCTTTAAACATTTGTACAAGATAAAACACAGGAATGTACATGAACAAATGATGTAAAACAAAATAGTTTAATATAGTAAACATTATTAATAAGTGCATAAAATATTATTTTAATTATTTCTTAAATTTTCAACTAAGGAGAAAACATATGTGCTACATTAATCATTTAAATATACTTATCAGTCTTTTTCTAATTTTTTATATGCCATTCTAAAGATTACTTTGTAGTTTTATACTTTTGATTAATTTAGTTATTAAGGACAAAGATTTCAGAATTTCTCTACAAAGTTTTTGATCTCTCAAACTCTAGATTTTTGCTTTTATATGTGTCATCTGACAATTTAATTCAGATGTTAATAACCATTATTCTATATTTTTAAAAATAAAATTGCTAAATTGATGTTAATTACAAAGATAATTTCAAAATGTACCTCCCTCTTGGTGTCTTGTTTACTACAAGTAGTTTTTTTTTTAAAATTTTCTTCTAGAATATGTTTTGCTTGGTGCTTTTTCAGTGATAGAATACTTCATTGGGAAATTTTGATATTTTAAAGATTTATAATATAAATGATTTATCCAGATGCTTTCATGATGACATCAATATGAACTGGAAAGGGGAAAGTTAGTAAAATCACAAGAAAATAGATATTTACAAATATTTCATCAGGTTAAACTGCAGAGAAATCTTACAAGGACTAGGTTCAAATAAACTTGGACTCAAATCCTGACACATTATGAAATTAAGTTAAACCCAAGAAAGTGAAAAAAGGTTCAATCAACATGTTAAGCTTCAGAAGTATTTTGATCCTTGCTACACTATATCATTCCTTTGTATTGATAAACAAAAATGAATTTGAGAAGTTAAAAAATTTGCACCATAAAATATGAATACTTTATTTGGAATGGAGGAAGAGTGAAAGGTTAAAACATAATACCAGAAGTCAGTAAACATAAATTTTGGTCTTACTTTTGCCTTTAATATGTTTTATAAGATTCTAATTTTTTAGGTCTGAAGCTCCAGAGTCTCCATTTTTAACAAACTACAAGAGACTGAAATAGATGTTCTATGATAATGATATTTGAATGATATTGAATTAGGTGGGAGGTTAATTTTAAGGAATTAGCAGCTTTCCCTGATTAGTATATGGAATGTTGTTTTTAACACCACAAGAAAACCATAACGTGATTTTCTCACTTCCAGGAGGAAAACTGTGCTAGTTGCTTTTCTGATTAATCTTTAAAACTGTCTACCTATTAAACAGTAAAAGGAGAATTTAATTATATGCAAAATTCAGTAAACAATAAGACCTGAAGTATAATCTTCAAGGAACAGAGCTGTATCCTTTATATTTCAGTAATCCTAACTTCCAGTAGCCTTTTAGCAGAAATCATTTTTATTGAATGAAAGATAACTGAATAATAAGAATTATCCAGATACATGAGGTAAAATTATAGCTGATATACTCTGAAAAACTCTCCCCTTTGCTTTTATGAATGAATAAAAATCAAAATAACTAATATATGTTAAACATTTTCACTCTAAATAGGAATATTTCTGGTTAAAATTTCCTGTGTCAAAATTTTGAGTTAGAGAAAAATTTAGAAATCATTCTTCCACCTTTTTAAAAAAAAATAATTTATTTTTGGCTGTGCTTGCTCCTTTTTGCTGTGTGGGCCTTTCTCTAGTTGTGATGAGCAGAGACTCCTCTCTAGTTGTGTTACACCAGCTTCTTATTGCAGTGGCTTCTCATTATGGAGCGTGGGCTCTAGGGTGCATGGGCTTCAGTAGTTGCAGCCGATGGGCTCAGTAGTTGTGGCTCTCAGGCTCTAGAGCACAGGCTCAATAGTTATGGCGCAAAGGTGTCATGTGGGATCTTCCCGGATCAGGGATCAAACCTGTGTCTCCTGCATTGACAGGGAAATTCTTTATCACTGAACCACCAGGAAAGCCCATTCTTTCATTTTTAAAAACACATTGAGAAGGAACCTTCAGTTCACTTGCATTATGATAAATCAGCAGATGAAGCCTAAGAAAATATAAGCTTTCCCTTAAAAAGTTTGAAATCTAGAATTAATCCCACAGCCAATACTAGATCACCCAAGGCAGGTGGTGAGAAAATAATCTGAAATTTAAGTGATAACACCAAACGTTCTATGTATCTTCTCTATAGTTATATAGTACATGTTAAGGGAGAATTTTCATACTCTTAACTAGTCTAGAACTATATATCTACAACAAAAGTCTAGATGACTTTTAAATTTAGTTCATAAAAAGGCTGAAAGCACACAATTTAACTTCTTGTCTGTTTAACTATAGATGCTGAGGGAATGTTGGTATTTCAGAGATATCAAACTGGCATATTCATTTTGAATTTTATAGTTACCTCAACCTTAAAGTTAATGATCTCCTGTCTTTACGGTTCCCAGTAACTGTTGTTAGACATGTATTTGACGAGTAGATGAATTAACAGCTATGTACACTTCATACACAAATATGCATACATAATCAGTTCATTGGAATAGTGCCTGAATCAACATTCCCTTTAATAGTATTTCTTCCTTATTATTTGCAACTAAAAAATAGTCATGTCAGGAAAATTGGTATCCTTAATTAGTAGTAAATGAAATTATAGGGAAGTTTGTCATTCACTTACCTGGCTGCTATAATTAAACACATATTTTCTATAGTTGTCTACTAGTGAAAATTGAGGGTAGGATGTAAAATTATTTGAAACCCAAGAAATAAAAATGATAATGTTATTTCTATTGACTTAAAATAACCTTTGGCATTAAAGATATTTTCAGGTAAAGACATGATCTTAAACAACAACAATCAAAAGGTAGGAACACAATGCTTCATTTTGTTTGAAGGATTCTGTCGATTGCTCTAGGCTTCTCATTTAAGTTATAGACTACAAAATTACATAAATCTCTGTTATATTTTCTTGCGAATCTTATTTTTTTTTCTCCTACATATGTGTAAATAAGCAGCTTTTAAGCAGTGTAAAAAATCTTTTCTGAGTGAACAAATAAGAAGAGATCAGTATTTGGTATATTAACACTATCCAGTAACTTGATAGATGTTATAGTATCTCACAGACATCACATGAAGCTGTAATTTTAGACTCTCAAATAAGAGGTTGACATTCAGTTTGCTCAAGAATGAACTTCACATTTTAAATAGAACTTCAGTTCAATTCAGTTCAGTCACTTAGTCATGTCTAGCTCTTTGCGACCGCAAGGACTGCAGCATGCCAGGCCTCCCTGTCCATCACCAACTCTTGGAGTTTACTCAAACTCATGTCAATTGAGTCGGTGATGCCATCCAACCATCTCATCCTCTGTCATCTCCTCTGCTCCTGCCTTCAATCTATCCCAGCATCAAGATCTTTTCAAATGAGTCAGTTCTTCGCATTAGGTGGCCAGAGTGTTGGAATTTCAGCTTCACCATCAGTCAATGAATATTCAGAACTGATTTCCTTTAGGATGGACTGGTTGGATATCCTTGCAGTCTAAGGGATTCTCAAGAGTCTTCTCAAACACCACACTCCAAAAGCATCAATTCTTCAGGGCTCAACTTTCTTTATAGTCCAACTCTCACATCCATACATGACTACTAGAAAAACATAGCCTTGACTAGACGGACCTTTCTAGGCAAAGTAATGTCTCTGCTTTTTAATATGCTGCCTAGGATAGTCATAAATTTTCTTCCAAGGAGAAAGCCTCTTTCAATTTCATGGCAACAGTCACCATCTTCAGTGATTTTGGAGCCCAAAAAGCAAGGTCTGTCACTGTTTCCGTTGTTTCCCCGTCTATTAGCCATGAAGTGATGGGACCAGATGCCATGATCTTAGTTTTCTGAATGTTGAGTTTGGCTGAAAAGCCAACTTTTTCACCCTCCTCTTTCACTTTCATCAAGAGGCTCTTCTTCACTTTCTGCCATAAGGTTGGTGTCACTGCCTATCTGAGGTTATTGATATTTCTCTCAGCAATCTTGATTCCTGCTTGTGCTTCATCCAACCCGGCATTTTGCATTATGTACTCTGCATATAAGTTAAATAAGCAGGGTGACCACATACAACCTTAATGTACTCCTTTTCTTATTTGGAACCAGTCTGTTGCTCCATGTCCAGTTCTAACTGTTGCTTCTTAATCTGCATACATATTTCTCAGGAGGCAGTTCAGGTGCTCTGGTATTCCCATCTCTTTCAGATTTTTTCACAGTTTATTGTGATCCACACAGTCAAAGGCTTTGGCATAGTCAATAAAGCAAAAGTATATGTCTTTCTGGAACTCTCTTGCTTTTTTGATGATCCAGGGGATGTTGGCAATTTGATCTCTGGTTCCTCTGCCTTTTCTAAAACCAGCTTGAACATCTGGAAGTTCTCAGTTCACGTACTGTTGAAGTCTGGCTTCTCAACAAGCTTAAAAGCCTGGCTTCTTAAAAACGTATGACTTTATTTTTCAGTTTTAGGTCAATAATCCAATTGATCCAGTTGGCACTGGTGTTCATATACTGTGTAGAAGTGGCCAAGAGCCATCATGCTTTATATGGCTATCCCGTTGAACCAACACCATTCTTTGCAAAGAACATCCTTTTCCACTGCTTTGTCTTGAATCATTTATCATAAATCAAGTTCTCACATACATGTTCTGGATACCTTATTCTGGTTCATTGATCTATTTAAATTTCCTGGTGTCAAAACCTACAAATTTTTCCATTTGAGAACATTGTAATAAAGCATAATTTCTATTACTACACATTCTTCTACTTTGTTTTCTTCAAGATTGTCTTAGTAAATCTTGGTCCTTTATACTTAAAATAATTTTTAGAATCATATTGTCAATGTCAAAAACTTGTTTGGGTTTTATTTGATTACACTGTATGTACAGATAATTTGAGGAGAATGACTTATTCCCATGAATCTGAACAAATTCTGGGAGATAGAGAAGGACAGGGAAGCCTGGTATGCTGCAGTCCCTGGAGTTGCAAAGAGTTGGACGTGACTTAGTGACTGAGCAAGACTTATTTCCAGTATTTATTTCTGCCCCGTCACAGATATTTAACTTCAGTATTTAAAAGTACTATATCTTTTATTAAATTTTATTTCCAAGTATTTAAAGGGTTTTTTAAATTCTTCTTTTAGATAACATCTTTTAAGTATTTTGCTCTAAAGTTTATTCTAATCTGATGTAAAGAATTGGAAAGTGTTATTTTTTTTCCCCTTAGAAACAGTTGGTACATAATTAGTGTATTGCTTTCTTAACTATTTGCAAGGATTCCTCAGAGAAGCCATTCATACTTGTGGTTGTGTTTCTGGGAAGGTTTTCTTCTCTTTTTGAAAAAAGGGCTCAAATTCCCTAATACTGTGATGAGGAAGCCTGGTGGGCTTCTGTCTATGGGGTTGCACAGAGTCAGACATGACTGGGGAGACCTAGCAGCAGCAGCAGCAGCAGCATGATAATCAAAATTAGTGATTTTTCAAATTTTTTTTCTATTTTAATTCAAATTAAAATTTTTAATACACAGTTATTTGAAGTGTATTAATGTGTTTTTAATATCTGTGGGACTTATAATGCTGACCACCTTTCATTTTTGTTACCTGTAGCCTTTTTTCCTATTTCTTCCTTCCTCCTCCCCTTCTCTCTCTGTCTTTTCTCCTTCACTACTTTCTTCTGCTAAGGTTCTTCTTCCTCCTCCTCCTTCTCTCTTATCTCCACTACTTTCTCCTTACTTTTTAGAGATTTGTTACTTTTTCTAAGAACCGTTTTTGTCATTGTCAGTTTTTCCATATTGTGCATTTCTTTTCTATTTCAGTGTTTATTGTTCCTAAATTTATCTGACACCTTCTTTTAATTTCTTTTGGTTTTTACTGATTTTAATTCGTTTTTATTGATGCCAACCTTTGTGTGTTAAAAAAAAAAAAAAAGCTCTTTGGGGTTCTGCATGATGTTATCTTTCGAATGAGAATTTACTTTAGGCTAGGGAAAGATAATTTAAGTTCAAGCTAAGATTGAATTGACTAAATACAGGTTTCCAACTTATTTTGCAAATTTCTTATCTTCTCTTAGTATTATATTATTAGTCAGGAGTTTCAACTGAAAATCCAAGGTGTTTATGATGGGGGCTTCATCTTAAGGGGACTTGAACTCCAGTTTATATGTTTTAGCTCTCTGTGACTGCTGGAAATCTGCTGTGCTCCTCAACTTGTAGGTGGCTGCTTGCAAGTTAGCAAATGTCTTACACATAGGGGAAGAAAACAATAACATTTGACTTCTCAGAAACCATGCGAGTAAGAAGTGGGTGGAGTGAAATATTAAAGTGTTGATAGAAAAAAAAACCCTCCAACTTAAAATTCTGTACTCTGCCAGATTTTCCTTCAAAAGTGAAAAGGAAAGAAGATAGTCTCAAACAAAAATTGAGGGAATTTGCTGCCAGTAGGCAATGGCACCCCACTCCAGTACTCTTGCCTTGAAAATCCCATGGACAGAGGAGCCTGGTAGGCTGCAGTCCATGGGGTCGGGAAGAGTCAGACGTGACTGAGCGACTTCATTTTAATTTTCACTTTCACTTTTCACTTTCATGCATTGGAGAAGGAAATGGCAACCCACTCCAGTGTTCTAGCCTTGAGAATCCCAGGGATGGGGTTGCACAGAGTCAGACACGACTGAAGTGACTTAGCAGTAGCAGTAGCAGTTCTACTGGACAAGAAATATCAAAAATTCTTTAGAAGGAAGGAAATAAAATAGTCCAGTATCTATATAAAAATAGTGGATCTATGTACATAAAGAAAAGAACACTAAAGAAGGGTTAAACAAAGATAAAATAAAAATATTTTATTTATAGTTTTTAAATGTTTGCTTTATTAATTGATCTAACAGTATTAACCATACTGAAAGAGAGAATAAAGTTGGGGAACTGACATCATCTTACATCAAGAATTACCACAAAGCTATGGTAAACAAGGTTGTTTATTATTCTTGCCTGGAAAACCCCATGGACAGAGAAGTCTGGTGGGCTACAGTCCATGAGGTTGAAAGAGTCAGATACAACTTAGAGGCTGAACAACAGCAACAACAGTCTTGGCTATTTAAAAAAAGAGAGAGAGAGACAGATACATATCATGGAATAAAATGCAGTGCTCAGAAACAGACCCACATGAATATAGTCAACTGATCTTTGAAAAATAAGGAGAGGCAATGAAATGGAGAAGAGATAGTCTTTTAAACAAATGCTGCTGGAACAACCAGATGACCGTATATAAAAAGCAAATCTGGACACAGACTTTACACCCTTCACAAAAATTGACCCCAAATAACTAATTGTAAAATGAAAAACTGCAATACTTCTAGAAGTTGAATGTTAGAAAATCTAGATGACCTTGTGTTTTGTGAGGACTATTAAGATACAACACCAAAGGCACGATCTGCATAAGAAATATTTGATAATTTGGACTTCATTAAAATTAAAACTTCTGGTCTGTGAAAGAAAGTGTCAAGAGAATTAGAAGACAAATCACAGACTGGGATAATGTTTGCAAAAGACCCGTCTGATAAATAACTATTATTCAATGTATATAAAGAACTTCTAGAACTCAAAAATAAGGGCACAAATAACCTGATTAAAAACAGTCAAAAGACCTTAACAGACATCTCACCAAAAAGATGTACAGATGGCAAATAAACGTATAAAAAGATGTTCCACATTGTATATCATTGGGCAAATAAAATGCATATTATTAAAACATCAATGAGATTCTACTAAATATGTATTAGCTTGGCCAAATTCCAGAACATTGAAAACATCAAAATTGGACAAAGATGTGGACAACAGGTGAAAACAAAATTGTCCAGCCTCTTTGGAAAACAGTTTGGTGACTTGTTACAAAACTAAACATAATCTTAGCATATGATCTTTGGAATTTACTTAAAGGAGTTGAAAAGGTATGTCTACACAAAAACTTGAATATGGATATTAATAGCAACTTTGTTCATAATTGCCAAAACTTGAAAGTAATGAAGATGTCTTTCAGTAGGTGACTAGATAAATTAACTTTGGTATATCTAGACAATGAAATGTAATTCAAGGCTAAAAAGAAATGAACTATTGAGTCATAAAAATACATGGAGAAACCTTAAATGTATAATAGGAAATAAAAGAAGTCAATCTGAGAATGTTAAGTACTATATGATCCCAATTATATGACATTCTGAAAAAACAAAACTACGGAGACTGTAAAAAGATCAGTGATTTTTAGGGGTTAGGGCCAAAGAGGGGAATGTATAGGCAGAACACAGAGGATTTTTAGGACAGTGAATATACTTTGATACTATTATGGTGGATACATTCAATACTAAAATCGTCCAAAAGTGTAGATTGTACAGCAACCAGGAGTGACTCTAATGTGAACCATGGACCTTTAGTCACTATGATCTGCCAATGTAGGTTCATCCATAGTAAAAATGCAGCAGTCTAATGGGAGATGTTGATAATTGGATAATTGGGAGACTATCTGTGTGTGGGGCAGAGGTATATGGGAAATCTTTAACTTTCCTCTCAATTTTATTGTGAATAAAACTGCTCTAAATAAAAATAGACATATCTCCTAGTGTAATGACTTGCAACATAATAGTCCACTATGTCTAGAAGCTGAAATGTTCAAAGCAATATACATTTTAAACAATTCTAATAAATGCAAGTTGAATTAAGATGCTTTATTTACCAATTTTAAAATGTAGCAATTCCAGGAGTTTGGAAAATGAGGATAGCTTGGGTAAGCCATTAATATTTTCATACATTTCTTATAAATAGTCTTGTTTTGTGCACACTCACTAGTTAAAATAATCGGATTTACCTCTTGCTATGATTCTTATTTATTTTAAAAAGTGTAGGTGTTCAGAAAGTTGATATGTTAACCTTTTTCTCCCTCTCCTTAACTTATACTGACAAACTTTCTTAGACAATAATCCATTAAAACATGATTTAGTGAACATAGAGTTAAACACTACTCCTACAAAGGCTTCTGGTCAGTTCACCAAATTCTATGCTGAAAGGGGGGAAAATGCCACATCTGAAGTCTCAACAATTTTTAACTGGAATAAGAATTCTGAGAAGAAAATTTCCATTCTGGTACAGGAGAACTGAAAAAGGACTCCAGGGAGTGAATCTGTATGGTTTTATGTGGAATATTTTGCAGAGGACAAAGTGCAGATCTCAATATAGATATTGAAATACCAAGAAAGAGATTTTCCATTTGCATAGTTGTTTGAATTCCTGAGAGCTTTGAATCTGTAATTTAGTTCACTAAAATGGAGAAGTCTAATTTATTGTCATTTTACTGATGAGGAACCTAAGGAGTAATTGTTGTTTTGTCCAATATAAGTAAAGATTAGAACTGAACACTGCTGACACAATCTGATCTTTTTCTGAAATAATCATACACTGAATATTGTGTACCCACTCACACACACCATTTTAACAGTATGTAGACTATTACACACAGAGATCCCCAGGAGCTTTAAACTGGCAGAGAGCAGTTCTTTATCTTATTCTCTGTACTCACACTCAGTTTTGTTTTCCAAAGAAAATTCAATACTGCTTTTGGAGTTTATGGGTCTTTATAGAATTCTTTCATCCTATAAGATATTTCTAGTCATTTTATTGTGGTCTTATCATTTCGTGGTTACACTATGATTCAAACAACTCAGATCTTAGATAAAAACAAAAGATGAAAGGATGATTGCCCACACCACAGTTTAAACAGAAACTGTTAATAGAATCTGCACTATGCTTTGCCACAACACTTTTCAAATGTCTCAAAAACCACTAAACTAAGTCTCACTTTATGTATAAGCCACTGGGGAAGTCCATGAACAGGAAATTATCCTAAGGTTTGAGTTAAATTTTTTGGTTTAGAATATATATTTTGCAAATATATTAAAAATCTGTAAGAATTACTAGATTAAGATATTTTATAAGCTATTGATAAGTAGGGAAATAGTAAAAATTATACCAGTCCCACAAATTAGGGATCAGTGTCCTGTAAGAGGGATTAGCAGGTTTCTAATGGACTATGAGAGCTAAAAATGATTTTCCAAGTGGGCATAGTAAATAGTGGTGATTTTGTCATTGTAGAAACATCACCAGCCTTTGAAGCTATTTGGGAGGTGGTAATTCAGGCCTGTAGAGATGTGTATCCAAGCGTGCTCCTGTTATTTTACACTCTATATTGATTGCCCATATGGCTTGAATTGAAATGGAATGGGAGAACAAACATAGGCATATTTTCCTGGCTGCTTGAATGATTCAGATTAGGTTCTTCAGCAAAAATGCTCTAGGTGAGAGTTGTAGGTCAATAGCCTTATATTCAAGTGCAAGAACTTTTTGTCAGTTGGAGAAGACTTAAGGAGAAAAGGAAGGGATAAAAGTTAGAGAAACCGCTAATGTATCAGTTTTTATATAGGAATTGTGGGCTTGAAAATAAGCAGTGACTTAGAATACACTTGCATGTCAAGTTGCTTCAGTTGTTTCTGACTCGGCAACCCTATGAATACACTGGATTCCTAACAAAAGCTGTCCCCTTCGCCATTATGTAGCCCTTTGCTTTTTCTTTCTCTCTAGATGCTCTTTTTTTTTCATCTATCTCAGGGCCAAGCTACATTCTTTAAAATCTCTGCTTATTTTTTCCAGGCCCTGGTACAATCACTTCTCAAAAACACTACACCTTATAGCCAGAGCTAGGCATACCCAAGAGTGTATGTTGTATTTTCATTGTCAGTATAATTTCAGCAACCATAACAGTTAGTGAAGTCAGACCCTCTCTGGCTGGAAGTGTAGAGGTCCCTTCAAATATAATATTCCCTGCTGTGTGTTTCTATGGCAATTTGCTTTTTCTCAAGAAAAACTCAATGTTTGCTTTCTGATCAACTGGCCTTTATTTCTACCTGTAACATTGTACTGCTCTAGAGTAACAACTGATTTAAGAGTTATTACAAAAACCTCCAGGGCACTTACTTGGAAAAAAAAAGTTACAATGACATTTTCATAAATCTGCTGTTTTACCACATAGAATTCTGTAAATAGAGATAAAACACCATGAGGATGGACAGGGAACACTTTAATATACTTGTGGAAGGAGTGATGGTTGGGAAGTAGGCTGGCACCTACATTGTTTTTTAGCTAATTAATTTTATTTTTGGTTGCACTGGGTCTTCGTTGCTGTGCCCGGGCTTTCTCTACTTGCAGACTACTCTTTAGTTGCAGTGTGTGGGCTTCTCATTGCAGTGGCTTCTCGTTGCTGAGCACAGACTCTAGGTGCATGGGCTTCAGTAGTTGCAGCGTGTGGCCTCAATAGTTGTGGCCTGCTGGCTCTGGGGGGGAGCGGGCTTCAGGAGTTGTGGCTCAAGGGCCCTACAACGTGTAGGCTTCAGTAGTTGCAGCACACAGGCTCAATAGTGGTTGGCACCTACTTTGTATTCACACTTTGATGAAGCTAATCCAAGCCCATGTTTCTATATGCATTATGTACTCAAAGATTTAGTGGGTCTGGTCCACTTCATTATAGAGATTCCATATCATGGTGCCAGTATTTATGGGTCATTGCTTCTTCCATAGCTGTGACCTCTGTGGAAAATTTTCGACCACATTCAATACTCCTGTTCTCATACCATCCTGACTTCAAATTCAAATTCATAAACTTGAAGCTGGTATAAAAACATTTTTTGATGTTGTTGTTACTATTGTAGTTTTTAGATAAACAGAAATTTCTCTGGTTACTATGGAATAAGAATGTATTAATTTTATTAATTGTGTGTGAATTCAACCACAGTTTCAAGTATTTTATGTTGCTTGTCCTATTTAACCTTCAAAACATCACTACAAGATAGATATTACTGGGCATGCATATGTATACATATAATATATAATGTATAAGTAAACTAAAGTCTAGGAGATTAAGAAAAGTCACAAGTTGGCAGAAACAGGATTGAAACTTTAGTCTGTCTCCGTAGCCAAGTTTCCTGCCACCGTATCAAACTATCACATCCTATGAATAAATACACAAACATTCCTCAGCCTCCTAGAAAATTGAAATGTATTCAGCTAAGTTAGGGCTTTTTATTTAGAAGTGGTAGCTGATTTGAGATCTCAAATTCTTAAGGTGCAAGGTGGAGTATAAGTAGATTATCAGCCGTTGCATGCTAGTAAATGAAATAATCAGCTCTCTGGGAGTAGAAAAAAATCAAGATATCAAGCCCTGGCTTGTAGTGTTTGCTGGTTTCTCTGGTATAAATACTCTCATTGTGGTTGATTTCAAACTACCAAATGTAGTGACTGATTAGATGTTGGGAAGGGATTTCTGTAGCTAACTGTGCAGTGTTTCTATCATATAGGTAAGGATAGACATAATTAACCTCAAAATACTAGTAAAATAGTAAACAGTGAATAATAATAAAGACCAGTAAAACATAGTAAAGGCCTCCCTGGTTGCTCAGATGGTGAAGAATCCACCAGCACTGCAGGAGACCTGGGTTCAATCCCTAGGTTGGGAAGATCCCCTGGAGAAGGCAGTGGTCACTCACTCAAGTAGTTTTGCCTGGAAAACCCTAAGGACAGAGGAGCCTTGCAGGCTGCAGTCCTGGGGTCACAAAGAGTCAGACAACTAACACACAGAAACACAACACATAGACTCACACACACACACACACAGTAAAATAAACAGGAAATGATGAGTTTTGAGTTTTTTAGTTCTATGATTTTAACATAATTTATTTCACTATAATTTTCTATAATTTAATTTTTAGTAATGCCTGTATTTAACCACTAGATCATACAATTCCTGAAAATCTAACTATTGCCCTATATGGGTATGGGGCAGCTCCAGCACTCCACTGAATAAATAAAGTTTTATATTAATGTGAAAAAGATAGGTGTACTCTCAGCACAAGATCCAACCATTTTACATGAGACAATGAATTGAAAATGGCCTGGAGAAAATGTAACTAACTTTTTGCCTCCTGTGATTGTTTCTTAGTAAATATTTACATATTTACATATTTAAATATGTAAATATTTAGGTAGATGTCATGGGTAGAGCACTACACAAAAATTAATCATTCATTAAAATATCACAGGAACCGGCATTTCCCCACAGCCCCAATCCTTCCTCAGACATCATCCTTCCATTCTCTAACCCTTGTCTCAAAAATTGCTAACTGAAAAGACAGTGGTTTAGAGGGAGGGAACACTTAAGTCTCAGCTTGGCTTTTCCAATAACTCGAAGGGAAACACTGAGTAAAATGCATTCTCTATGAGACTGGGTTTACTAAATTATTAAGTGAGGGCATTCACAGATGATCCCTAAGGTCCCTTCCATCCCTAACGCTGTGTGATTAATCTCTCTCAGGATATTATTTGGCTGATCAGTTTGACTTTTGCTCACCATCGTGGAAGTTGAATACAGGTCATCAATCAGACGGACACTCACAGTTTGCTTTTTTTCTGCCATTGTTGTCTTCACAAATAGATCAGATCAAACATTGAGGAATACACTTTGATTTGTACTGCCCTGAATATAGTTCAGCAAAATGAACGTCATGATACCACCTCTGTTATTCCTAAGCATACTGTTTGCAATGATTCCCATCCTGATTAGCGGTAAGCCCATCCCTGACGGCCTGTGGAGGATTTGGATGAAATAAAGGTTTGAAAAATACATCTGAATGACATTCAAGTTAAAAAGCATTTCCTTAAGCTCAGGTGGTCACTAACATTAATGAAATATAATGTGCCACACCTGCTCATCTAATCTTAGCAAATATTATAGTAAATCTTTAGTAAATTCCACCAGAATTTAAGCAAGCAAGAAGGAAATTTGTTCCTTAAATCATATGACTGGATTTTCCCCTGAAATATCTCATAGTCTTGAAAGTATTCTTTCAAAAGATTTAATTTCTTAGTTTTCTGTGATTCAAATAAGCTGATTTAATACAAATTATTTTTTCAACAATAAATTGAAACTAGTACCAATAAGTACAGTTAAAAACAGTTAAACAATACATGTAAGACTTTTACAATAATGTGCTCTACTTTTATTGCTGTTTATTTAAAGTGCTTTGGCATGGAAATGAATTGGCTTATCTATTCCAGTTCACTATGGGGAACTGCTCATTTGAAAAGCAGGATAATCTCAAAACTTTTGAATATAGCTGTTTTAACATAGTCAAAAAAGGCCAATCTAAATATAAAAACAGTTCCAGTATTTCTCTGTAAATCTGTGTTATACCATATTTACAAAGTAAAGATTGAAATTACCTGTTTTTTTTAATTTTCTTTAACATTTCATTTAATTCACTTAATCTATTTGCTTACCTGCTCTATTCATGACACTGAGCTAAGTGTTTCAAGAGATTAAAAACAAAAACAAAACAAACACAACTCTCTCTGAGGGAAGTGGTGACAAGACAAATACAGAATAAAAACACAGCTCCCTGTTAGCACATGACTTCTGGAAAATTAATTGAATATTTGAAACTTTATTTCCTATCCATAAAATGAGCATAATCTTTATACTTAAATCATATGTTTGATATGAGAATTATTTGATGGATGTATCAAGAATATAGTCTAACATTTCTTGGAACATAATGTTGTCAAATACATAAGAAGTTGTTGGTTTATATTTGGAGAAGATAATGAGCATACATTTGTATAGATCTAGTATCCTAGTGAATCCCAGAATTCCCTTCCCACTCTCTTGCTTCTTTCTCAGTGAGTTTTCTGTCTGAGCTCTCAGAATTTCAGGTGAGAAAACAGGGGCTTATTTAATCCTGCTTTTTGACCCACAGTTGAGGTAGACACCTGGTCCAAGCTCCATTAACCCAATGCCTTCTCACAGAGCTTTGAAATGATAATAAAGAATTTCCAGTGACTTTCGGCAGTGGCCCTGGAATTCAGGGAGAACTGGAGCTGCAGAGAACCAGAAAGAGGCGGTCTGCAGGCAGAGAGCTAGGTAAGCTTTACGGAACCAAAACAGCAATCCCGGCTTCTGAGCCTGGTTCTTAACCTCAGACCTTAGCAAGGGCCTCCTTATTTTCCTACCCTCTGTGTTCTTCCATAAATTTTGTTTTTCCTTTAGGTTTGTGAAGAGAATTTTGCTTATTTACCTAGACAATTCCCTACAATCTCTATGGCAAACAGTAGTGCCATGATTTGGAGTTTGTGTGTGCTAAGTCACTTCAGTCACTTCTGACTCTTTGAGACCTCGTGGACTGGAGCCCGTCAGGCTCCTCTGTCCATGGGATTCTCCAGGTAGGTTGCCATGCTCTCGTCAGGGAATCTTCCCGACCCAGGGATCGAATCTGTAGCTCTTAAACATCTCCTACATCTGAAGGTGGGTTCTTTACCTCTAGTGCCATCTGGTTTGGTGTTTATAGGACTTCAAATTGTGGTACATTAATTTCAGGGAGGCTGAATTTCAGGTTACACAGATGGCAATGCCTCTTCCAATGAGGTGATAATTCTAAGGTCAAGTGTGATGAGCAGCCTGTGGAAATATGCTCTGAAGCAGCCACTGTAGATGGTCTTGCTCCCTACAACTGAAAATCTGTCCACTGGAACTCATACAACTTTATTTTGTTTCTGGGAGTAGGGGATTAAGAATGCAAAAAGGATCAGATCTATATCAGCCAGTATTTATTAATGACCTAATGTATCCAGGGCATAACGGCTTCCCTAGTGACTCAGATGGTAAAGAGTCCACCTGCAATGTGGGAGACCTGGGTTCCATCTCTGGGTTGGGAAGATCCCCTGGAGGAGGGTGTGGCAACCCACTCCAGTATTCTTGCCTGGAGATTTTCGTGGACAGAGGAGGCTGGCAGGCTGCAGTCTATAATGTTGCAAAGAGTTGGACACATCTGAGCAACTAACTTTTACTTGCATATGCAGGGCATGATGTTAGGCCCTGGGTGAAAAGTAGTGAATAATGAGTGTCTTTCCTCAAATTACTCTGTGTACATTTTGAAAAGCAGTGATCCTGGAAGAAATGGGAATGAATAGGAAGAGTGATATAAAAATGACTTTCAATGTTTATAAGGAAATTAAAGAAATATAGGTTCCAATGAGTCATCACACTGAAGAGCTCCAAACATCTAGGGGGTATTCTGATTCTATGAATTTGAGAGGGAAGTGCCCAGTGACACAGGGAGAATAAACAGATGGCTAGTGCATTTAGAATTCACTTATTTATAATTATATCTACAGCTTGTTCTTATTAGCAATATCTCTCTTCCTCCTGTAGGAATGCTCATTTCAAAACATTCTTTGCTAAAACATTTGACTTAACTTTTGCTTTTTAGCCCAACTCCAGGACAGGTTGTGAATTATCAGAAGCCTAAAAAGGTAACAATGATACACAAACACTTGCATTCCACAGAGAAAGATAGCTAGGGAAATAGGAAGACGTGTACAAGTTTAATCTCTTTTTATTACATTCCATGAGAAACTGAGATTCCCACAGTGGTTTTAATCCATCAGAATAAAAACCTACTGCTATATTATATTATATTATATTTAAATAAGACCTTTATTTAAAAAAAAACACAAACTTTTAAACAAGGTAAAATATTTTCAAGCAATAACTTGGGGAAGGGATGAAGAACCTAAGAAAGGAAGGAAAAATATGGGAAAGAAGTAATTTAAATATTCAGAATCATGCCTTCATTTGAGTAGCTGTGGCTGCAAGGAGAAAAATAAAAAACTATGGGAAGCAGACACTCTGTGGTTCTCTTCTTCTGATTTTAAGTGACCCCAGGTCCTGACATAACTTTGTATGACTGCAAAGAGGGATCTGTGTGAGGTTTTGTGTAGAGAAGAACATGACCAGGAGAAATCAGAATCTCTTTTTTGTGGAAGATAATTTTAAAACTTGTAAAAAACAAACAGAAAAAAACCTCCAGAATTCACTGGTGGTCCAGTGGGTAGGACTTGGTATTTTCACTGCCAGGATCCCAGTTCAATTCCTGGTGTCAGAAAATTAAGATTCTGCAAGCCACACTGAATGGCCAAAAAATAACGGTAAAACAGATTGCCAGTTTTTCTTCCTTATAAAGTCTATTTCCTCCTATAGCCACTCTTGTTCTGCTCAATGTCCACTTTAAGAGGACTGAGTAGGTGAGGATGATGTTCTCATTCCTTGGATCAGTCTCCTACTGCAGCAACTGGCTTCCCAGGTGGCACAGTGGTAAACAAACTCTCTGCCAAGCAGGAGACACGGGTTCAATCCCTGGGTCAGAAAGATCCCCTGGAGGTGGAGATGGCAACCTTCTCCAGTATTCTTCCCTGGGAAATTCCTTGGACAGAGGAACCTGGCAGACTACAGTCCAGGCGAACTACAGTCCATAGGGATGCAAAGAGTGGGACATGACTGAGGACACATATATGTCTACTGCAGCAGGTAAATAGTGGGCAGGCAGGGAGAAGTGGAAGGAGGGTTAAGTATACTCGTAGGTCATAGGTATAATTTTTTGAAAAGCAATGCTTATCATTTAAAAATCACTCATAATGATTCCTAAAAATTATCTTTCCCTAAAATCTTTCAAGAATATTTTTAAAATATAGAAAATTATTTGTGCATGTATTTCTAATATATATTAAGTATATATTGATGGACAAAACTGTTTTCAGAAGAGAAAAGATAAATGAATGCAATTCACTTCATAGTCTTTAAAACCTGAAGTCGGGAGATCCTGGTCCTTGGGAACTGAAACACACTGAAAAAATTCATTAATAACATAGCCCTCATCACCCACTCCACCCATTGTATCCTGAGCAGCTTGAAGGAAAGTGTGTTTATTCTTATACCTGAGGGCTTAGCACAATGCCTGGAAAAGAATTCATATTCCTTATTTTATTTTTCTAGAATCAGAATTGAAATGAATGAAATTACTTAGCAGTTTTTCTTGTTATTGTTATGTTTACTACCTTAGGATTCAGGGATCTAAACAATTTTTTTTTTTCCACTAAATACTTAACTTTTATGTCAGATACTTCTTCCCCACACATTTCTCCTCTTTGGGTCAGTATTAGTCAGCTTTTACTGTATAGCAAGCCATCACAAAACCTAGTGATTTAAAATAGTAAATGCTATATTTCACATGGTTCTGTGCATTGTCGGGGTGGTTCTTTTTGGCTAGGGTAGTTCAAGGGGAAACTGCAGTGGGCAGGTGGCTTGATCTGGGTGGCCTGAGCTGGGCCTCTTTGCTCTAAGTGATCCCTTAACTTTTAGTAGCCTAGCTGGACTTCTCCACATAGTGTCTCTGATTTCCAAAAATGGGAAGAGAAAGTAAGCTCTGATGTGCAAGAACTTTTAAAATCTTTGATTACATCACATTTACTTGGATAAAGTAAACTATATGACCAAGATCTGATTCATTGTTAGTAAAAAATGCTTAAGAGTATGGATACAAAAGGCTATGAACCAAGTAGTTGCAAATAACTTCCTCTCATACTTGAACGTGGAGAAGGACATGGCAACCCACTCCAGTACTCTTGCCTGGAAAATCCCATGAATGGAGGGGCCAGCAGGCTACAGTCCACAGGGTTGTGAAGAGTGGGACAGCACTGAGCGACTTCACTTTCATTTTTCACTTTCATGCATTGGAGAAGGAAATGGCAACCCACTCCAGTATTCTTGCCTGGAGAATCCCAGGGACAGGAGAGCCTGGTGGGCTGCCATCTATGGGGTCCCACAGAGTCGGACACGACTAACACGACTTAGCAGCAGAGCAGCATACCTGAACATGGTCACACTTCAAAAGGTTCTCACTTGGCACCTTGAAAAGCAGACATCTGATACACACACAATTCTTTAATTTTAGGCCTATTTTATATTGTAATTAATGACCCATCATTGAGAAATTAGAGTTTGCCTTCTATGGTGTTTTATATTTTTATTAAACACTTCCATAGTGTTTTATATTTTTAATCACATTTTAAGATTCATTTCCTAAGCTCATTCCTGTTGACAGCCCTCCTTCTGCTCCTGGCTCTTTCTCATTTTTCACTATGGCATCTTTATTATATAATATCTTCATATTAATTGCTAAATGTTTAGGAACATATGAGTACATATGCTTGAGTGCTTTCATTTAAGTCACACAATGTACTTTCTGGTCACATTCCCAAGAACAGTCTTCCCAACATTTTCCAGTACACATTCCTTCTCATGGTTCAGATTTCAGTTCAAGTGTCACCAGCTGAGAGCCTCAAACCTAAAATAGTTCTTGATCAGTCTCCCTTATGCCATTTTGGATGTTATGTTTTTGTTAAAGCAGCATGTTATCTGATTTATTCTGTATTCTGTATTACATTTCTTCAACTGGTATGCAATAATAGTAGGAGCAAACCAGTTCATAAAATAGTGAAATAATTTCACATAGTTTGGAAAACAGCCATTGCTCTGAAATCCTAAAGCTCTCAGTTCACTCAGCTAATCCTCTGTGGCACCCACTGTACATGCCCTCCATTCAGAATCAACAGGGTTAATTCTGACTCAGCGGGGGACTCTAAGCCTGCTCCTGAACTATGGCCAATGCCTTCTCTGGATGACCTGAGCCTGTGCTGTAACAGCTATTGAATATCTATAGTGATTACTGCTTATACTATAGTTCCTAACTTGCCTCCAGCAATGAGCAGTGAACTTCCTTGATTTATTTTTAGAAGCAAACGGGTTATTTTTCTAGAACTCTGAACCAGATCATTTGGGCTTGGGCTTTGGTAAGCTGAAAAAATAGACAGAGGGTGGTTAGGCCTTACTTTCTCAAGATAATATTCTATTTTGTGCTTCAAGATCTTGCTTTCATATGCCAAAAGTAGAATATTACCTCATCTTTTTCTGTGTGTTAGCTCTGGTACAACTTCTAATCTCCCCCCTGACAGATGAATATGTCAGAGCACTTATAAAAAGGTCAAATACTTAGGTGAAAAAAAAAAAGTCAGAGGGAGTGAGGGAAGGGGGGAGAGAGAGAGAGAATCACAGATTTCCCCCACCCCCAAATATTGCGGCTTTAAAAATGTTGAATAAATTGGATCTTAACATTAAAATGGCATCAAAATCATACTTTTAGTTGTAGAATTACAACTAAATTGTGACTAAGACACCTAACTTATCACTGTAAAAACCTTTTATGGGCACAAGATGTATGATATGTATGCTACTATTGTATTAAGGCTTATTAAAATTTATAATGCGTTTTCATCAATAAAATAGATTTATGGGACTTGATGTCAGGCTAAATGGAAATGGTATCCACATGACTGGATACCTATAAGCATCAAATGAGATATCACACTTAAAAATGATTTGCAAGAATCTGTGCAGGGTGCAAAAATAGTCTTATTATATCAAGGAAAGGAAGCCTTATCCATTCTGGTAGCCCTCATTCCTGGTGCATTTTAGGTACATAGTAAATTGGTTCTTCCTGAATTGAAGAAATGAAGATTGAGACTAATTTAATCTTCCAGTAATCTTGGTTCCCTTTTTTTACCTAGATGATTCAAACATCCCCATATATGCTGGCCACTTAGTTTTTCATTTTTCATTTCTTCATAAGGGGATTTGCTTTCTATAATACCCAAAAGAGCAAATATCACTCTGGATAATTTTTAATGAGTTGAAAAAATTATTGAACTTAAAGTTATCAGCTATTAACTAAGTGTATTTTTATTAAAAATAAACATTGACCATAATATTAGCTGAAGTACTCACACATTCAAAAACATTATAAAGAAAAGAATAACTCTCAAAGCATTATGGAAACGTTTTTGGATCATGGTACTTGTGAATGGCCCATGTGGGCAGTTCTTGATCAAGCTAGTGTTCTTAGCTCAGATTTCCCTGAACTTTTTATTTAAGTAGTTACCTTCACCATAACTTAAGAGAAGAATCCAAAGTGCTAAAGTCTCCAAGATATTCAGATTATTAATGAACTACATGGTATTTAGTGAAGGAAAGTCTGGCAGTAAGAAGTTTACAAAAGCTGGTACACATTTTAAGCTCCCACACATTATTATAAGGGTTTTCTAAAGGAATCTGATACTGATCTCCACTGTACTGAACATTAACGACATGGCTATTTTGCTTTTAATAATTCCGTACTTACTGTATTTACCTCTAAAACTCAAGGGAATTATCAGATCTAGAAATAGCATATGTCTCTGTTGTTAATATAAGCTTCTTGACAATAATGATATTATATTTTACTTCTGCAACAATTCTAGAGGAGTAAAAAGTTGTATGGGAATTAAGCTTACAAAATATCAGTTTTGAGGATATAGATGACATAAGAGACTAGGTTTATCTTTTGGGATTTAATCGAGGAAGAAAAGGGCAAGCAGAGCACTTGATCCCTGAATTGTCTTGGGTTAGCGTTAAATCAGATAGTGCCTTTGTAATAGAGAGGAATAGAAATAGTGTACTTAAGATAACGTTGCTTGCTGCATAATTTTGGATTTGCCAAAACATCAAGGATGGTGTTTTCAAAGAGTATTACAGAATTCACTTCAGTTCTGTACAATGGCTTATCGTTTACCTTTGGTGCATCATATGTCAATTCAGAAAAATGTAATCGCCTCCACTCTAACGTAGTTGCCTATTATGACAGTGAGGAAACAGTTCACTGCGCATTTAGCAGACCTGTCTGACATTGCTGTGATCATTCTTCCCTTTCACCCTGTGTCCTTCAGCTTCAAACTAACCGCTGTGGCCACATACTTGGCAGCTGGTAGCCTAACCCCTCCAGAAGCCAAGCTCTTTAACAGACTTTCTAGGAGCAGGCGTGGGCTCTGTGATGTCTGCCTGCACACTCCCTCCTTGCTGGCTGGTTCCTTGGCAAGTTCTTTGGTTCATTTGATTTTTGGCAGAGGAACTCCCCTGCTGACTATGAAGTCTCTGATTCTGTCAAATGCTTTAGTCAAGCCGATTGTTTATTTGACTGCCCCTTCCTATCACACCTAAAGATTTAAGTTTTCTAAGATCTATGTTTAATGTCATACAGAGCTAAATAAAACAGGGTTCTGCATAGTTGAGTTGTATTGATATGAAGGATGAGAGTAATCCTTCACCCTGGGGCCAAACCCTCATTGATTCTAGCCTCTTTCCAACAAGAGGCTTATAACATAACACTGTGACCATTTCTTGGCAGAGATTACTTTTCCCACCTTATGGAGTGGCAAGTTACCAAGAGTCTCGAAGCAAATGCTTGGCCCAGATACAAGGCACTCTCTTTCTTCCTCTCAATGGTGAAAATCTGGTCCATTATTTCCCTTTAATTTCTCTCTTTTATGGGTAAGGTTGCTGAAAGGATTCTGGAAAAGTTTGCTCTGGGTACTAATTGGAATTGGCCCTCTATCACTCAAAGACCTAGATTCTGATATGGTTAAAATTTTCAGCAGCATCTCATTTGATTAATTCTCTGTTATTCCACATGCATTTGAAAAATAACACAGGCAGAGATCTGTATGTAGCAGGAATTTTACAGAAGAAATTGAGAGGATTTTTTATTTCTTTCAGAAAGTGTCTTCTTTAAAATCAGTGCTTATCATCCTGCTATGCATGGTATAATTCACCTAGACCAGAAGAAGGGTAGAGTATACATCTCAGATAATAGCTATTAAATAATGACTTTACAAGTCAAGAGGATATGGACTCATTTCCTGCTTTGAGAGATGAATTGAAGCAAAGAGCTGCAATCCCTTTTCATCTTTGTATGATATACATATACCAGTGCTACTCAAAATCTATTCTTTAAATACAACTTATTTTTATTGCATATTCAGCTAATTGTTTTAACCTTCCTATTTAACTTTATTATTGAATGGTCTATTATGAAGAAAAACATAATTGTGTCATAAATACAGCCTGAACCTGAAATATGTATTCAGTGCTTATTATGTGTGATACATACGAATGGATGCTTGAGCTGTTTTCATATCATGGCTTTTGGAAATAATGCTGCAACGAACATTTAGGTGCATACATCTTTCGGAGTTAGTGTTTTTATTTTCTTCAGATAAACACCTAGAAGTAGAACTGCTAGATCCTATGGTAGTTCTATTTTTAATTTGTTTTGTGGAAATTCATACTGTTTTCCACAGTGACTACATTGTTACATTCTCACCAATAGTGCACAAGGGTTTCCTTTTCTCTACATCCTCTCCAACATTTGTCATTTCTTATCTTTTAATTGTATCCATTCTAACAGGTGTGAGGTGATATTTCATTGTGGGTTTGATTTGCATTTCCCTGATGATTAGTGACATTACATATCTTTTCATGAACCTGTTAGCTATGAGTATGTTTTCTTCGGAAAAATGTCTATTCAGATCTGACCATTTTTAAATCGGATTATTTTTTTTCTTTGATCTATATGAGTTATTTATGTATCTTTCTTATCAACCCATTATAAGATATATAATTTGCAAGTATTTCTCCCTTCAGTAGGGTGCCTTTTAATTTTGTTGATCATTTCCTTTGTTTAGCAGAAGTCTTTAAGTTTGATGTAGCCCCACTTGTTTAGTTTTGCATTTTTGCTTTTGGTACCAGGTTCAAAAAATCATCACGAAGACGTATGTCTAGGAGCTAACTGCCCGTGTTTTATTCTAGGAGTGTTATGGTTTCAGGTCTTATGTTCAGATATTTAATCCATTTTGGTTTGATTTTTGTGTGTGGTGTAAGATAGTCATCGAGTTTCATTCTTTTGCATATGGCTGACCAGTTTTCCTAAAACCATTTCTTAAAGAAACTGTCCTTTTCCCATGATATATTCTTGGTTCCTTTGTTATAAATTATTTGACCATATAGGGCTTCTCTGGTGGTCCAGTAGTTAAGACTCTATACTTCCACTGCAGGGGCATGGATTTGATTTTTGGGAAATGAAGATCCTGCCTGCCCCATGGTATGGTCAAAAATGAGAAAAAAAAATCTGTCACTGGAATGGTAACAGAGGTGGGTGAGTTGAAAGCTGAAAGAAAAAATTGACCATATATACATGAACTTATTCTTGGGCTTCTAATCTCTTCCAAAAATCTGCGTGTCTGTTTTTCTGCCATTACCAAACTGTTTTAAATACTATAACATTATAAAGTAGTTTGAAACCAGGTAGCATCGTTCTTCCAGCTGTGCTTTTCTTTCTCAAGTTATTTTTACTATTCAAGGTCTTTTGTGGTTCCACACAAATTTTAGAATTTTTTTTCCATTTCTATCAAAAAAGCATTAGAATTTTGACAGGGAAGCCTTAATTTAAATTGAATCCTCAAAAAAAAAAAAAAAATTGAATCCTCCACTATACATGCAATTTTTAACTCTCAGTATGAACTATATTGAACTCACACACTTGAATAGTAGTTTTGCAATTTGAAGTTCTATAGTATATTTTGGTCTAAAATGGTATATCTGTTTGTATTTTTAAAAGGGGATTTCAAATTTGACAATAAAATATCCAGGTGCAATGGTGTGTGTGATTGAAGACACACACACTCATCACCCTTAGATAAAAGGCACTAGTTTTCTTATTGTAAATATACTTTTTCCTAGCATTTATAGGTATTTAAACACAAGCAAGATCAAGCTTTTCACAAAGCACATTTTTAAAGAAAAGTGCTTTCCCCTTCTTTATAGGACATTATTAAATAATCTACTATTTAATAAAGTATAACATATAGTATTATCATCTCTTGTTGCTACATATAGGAAGGTATTACTGACTTCTGTCATTTGAATGATTAGGATAAGCTAACTATAAATAAACTGTCCATGTGTTTCCTACTCATATACACAGAACTGTCATATGTAAGATCTAACTAATTAAAATCACACCTACAAATTGGCAGTACTTTAGTTTCTAAAAAGTATGTATGTACATAATTTGTAAAATAGGAAATCCAGGGCCCGTGATTCAATATATGGCATTTTTAAGATATATACAAATTGCTTTGAGGTAAATATTAGGCAATGATCCATTTTTAGGAGATGGTGGTAAAATGGACTGAATAAATGACTCATCAATATAAAAGGGAAGGCTAAGTAATAAGGATAGAATTTTTAGATATTTTTGAGAAAATTAAAATAGTAGAAATTTATCAATTATTATGTACATTTTATAAAGTCTTGCAAAGCTTTTCCTCTCAAGAGATCCAAAACTGCTAAATAAAAAGCTGGCTAGAATTTGATGAGAAGATGAGATAGAGTTTATTTTTTTAATATTTTAAATTTAAAAGAAACAGATGGAATGATAGACTGATAACTCTGTGCTTGTGGTATAAAGCATACATTGCTGCAATTGTAAGTTACTAGGATCTGATACAGCAGATTTATATTATAATTAGTTCATTTGAATCCAAAACAGAGTCTATATATTCTAAGCAAACATACCTGAGCCAAGTGATACCACTACGATGCCTAGTACATTAAAGTGCCCTAATGAAGAACATTGATTGCTTAAGGTCAGTAACTCAGAATCACTGTATATTTTGCCAGAGTGTTCATTAAAAAAATGAATTCAGCTTGAAGCCAAACTAAATAGAAGGGTGTCAGACTATCATTATGTATGGAGATATTTATTACTAGACATTTAATAGAAAACTCTGAACTTTTGGTGACTTTATTGGACATGTTGCCATTCAGTTCAGTTCAGTCGCTCAGACGTGTCTGACTCTGCGACCCCAAGAATTGCAGCACACCAGGCCTTCCTGTCCATCACAAACTCCTGGAGTTTAATCAAACTCACGCCCATCGAGTTGGTGATGCCATCCAGCCATCTCATCCTCTGTCGTCCCCTTCTCCTCCTGCCCCCAATCCCTCCAAGCATCAGGGTCTTTTCCAATGAGTCAACTGTTTGCATGAGGTGGCCAAAGTATTGGAGTTTCAGCTTCAGCATCAGTCCTTCCAATGAATACCTAGGACTTATCTCCTTTAGGATGGACTGGTTGGATCTCCTTGCAGTCCAAGGGACTCTCAAGAGTCTTCACCAACACCACAGTTCAAAAGCATCAATTTTTCAGTGCTTAGCTTTCTTCACAGTCCAACTCTCACATCCATACATGACTACTGGAAAAACCATAGTTTTGACCAGACGGACCTTTGTTGGCAAAGTAATGCCTCTGCTTTTTAATATGCTATCTAGGTTGGTCATAACTTTCCTTCCAAGGAGTAAGCGTCTTTTAATTTCATGGCTGTCATTACAGAAATGTAAATTTACATTTTCTTCTGGTGCAGTGAGGGCTCTTTTGGTTAAGAGAACAAAAGCAGAGGGGGCATGGCATTTCTGAATCTTCTGTCCAACATTAGCACTTACTGCCTCCAATTCAGCAGCCAAGTCAGTTAACAGCCAGACAAAGTGATCCCTCCATGCACACTCCATAGCCCTAAGAAGCAGTGACCTTTGGGGAAATCTGCTGTACTCTACTTCCTCTTCTATGCCCATCCATCAAGCAAATGAGCAGTTTATTTCTGCCATGGTACACTGCCACCTCAATGAATTCCTGAAAGACATCTACTGCTGTCAATTTCAGTATTAGCAGACAAAACCACAAATAGGTCCATTTTGTTCAATTTTATAAGAGATTTTAAATTACTGTCTGATATACCTGTTCAGTTGATGTGGGAAAAGGACTGAGTTCTGAAAGAGCTCTAAAATAGTATTGGTTGCTTAGGGTACCCTAAAAGGATTTATGAAATACTCTAGACCATAAATTCTGGATTTTTGTAATTCAGTTAGGAAAAAATGATTGCTATAAGCAATGGGCAAGTAATTGCACTTAATATGAAGCTTAACTTATTTATGTAGTAGCTCATGGAAACATCTCACAAATGAAAATGTATATCATAGAAGGAAAAATATGACCCTTAGCTTTATGAGGTATGCTTAAACATCATACTTAATTGAATAATTTGATATATTAGCCAGTATAAGCAATTCAAATAGATAAAAATTGAAAATAAGTATTTAAGTTTAAAAAATCACCTTATTTATCTTAACCTTGGAATTTTAAGGATATATTTAATAAAGTTATTCGATTAATTTTTAAATTTAAACAATAGGTAGCTCAGCTGGTAAAGAAGCCACCTGCAATGCAGGAGATCCTGGTTGGATTCCTGGGTCAGGAAGATTCGTTGGAGAAGAGATAGGCTACCCACTCGAGTATTCTTGGGCTTTCCTGGTGACTCAGCTGATAAAGAATACGCCTGTAAGGCGGGAGACCTGGGTTCAATCCCTGGGTTCGGAAGATTCTGTGGAGAAGGAAAAGGCTACCCACTCCAGTATTCTGGCCTGGAGAATTCCATAATGTATAGTCCATGGGGTTGCAAATAGTCAGACACGACTGAGCAACTTTCACTTCACTTCACTTCAAGTATATTTCAACCAATATGCCTAGTTTGAGCTTTGTTTATAAACATAAAATCATTTCTAAAAGGCAGAATTTCTTGGTGCAGAGGTAGCATTACAGTAAAAGTACACTCATATATGTAAGAAGAGGTTTCCAATGCTCTATAATTTTAATAGTTCACTATGATTCCTGAAATGACCAATGTAGTTACAATTATGCCATGATAGAAGCATGTTATGTATAATATTTTAAATTTAAAATCTAAAAGTGTTATTTAATGCAGAAGTACTAGCATAGCAGAATTTAAGCAAAAGCTATCTTTAGTCATAAAATATTTTAATTTTTATTCTGTCAACTGCATCAAAGAAATTGCTCTATCATGATGTGATGTAAAGGCAATTTGTAGTGCATTTGAGAGAAAAAAAAATGAGAGAAAGTAAAAATGAATATGCTCCACATCACAATGGAAACTTAGCTTGTATTTACCTGTGTAACAATTTCTACAGGCAATATCTTTGGTATTAAAAATTATTAGAGTACCTCCTGAGGCTAACTGTAAACAGCTTTTACAAAAAGATAGTCTTTTCCATGATACAGAAAAAGGGGAGGAGTATAACGGGAATCATAATTATCTTGAAACAAGGAAGCAATCATATCACCAATTCTAATCTTATATAAAAATTTTTGTATGCTGTACTTCTTTACAGCAGTTACCTGTTGGGTTGGGAACTGTCTGTCCATAAGCAAAAAGAATTTGGTAAACACAATGTTAAAAAATACGGTTCTCATCTATAGCACTTGGGAAACAGTTAGAAGAGTTCTGAAGAGTCAAAAGAGTCTGTGCTAAAATTTAGTTGAATTTGAATGAATTTACATCAGGTGGACTTATCATACAAAAAAGGGGCCTATAAGAAAGTGAATACTAATGACCTATTCCTTCTTAGAGATGAGGGCTAGACTTAGTATTATTGAAAACCAATGGTTTACAGAAAATGTCATCTATTTATTACTTTCTCTTTTACTCCATTTGTAAAGAGAAATAACTTCCACTTACATATTCTTAAAAATAAATAATGGAAGACATACTCTCCTCAGGAAGGACATCCAAGTGTATACATATACTTTTTTCCCTTAGGATTACAATTAAGGAAAATAGAAGCAAATGGAGAAATGAAAGAAAAATAATGAGAGTAACAGTGAAAAAGTAGAGACATAAACAAAAAATAGAAAACTATATAGTTAGTTAGATAAGATTATTTATGACGGAACAGTGTCCTTTAGAATGCCAGTATCTCTTTAAAAGCACTTCTGACAGTTAGTCAATTAGCTACTATCCATACTTTCCAATTACTCAAAATATTAAATTGCAAAATCATAGAAATATTAAATCTAGTAATATTGAGTAATTTAAAATGACTTCTTAAAATCACCAACAGAAAAACTGCTATTTAAGAAAAACAGTATTTTTGAAGAGTTGTTAAAATCAAGCCAAAGGCTGAACTCTTAACTCTCGGATTTATAATTTTAGATTCATATGGATTTATAGTAGTTAAAAAACAGGTGAAAAATAAATACTGAACTTAGTCAGCCCACAATAACAATATTGTTTTCTTCAGGGTGAGATTATCTATTAAAATTTTCTAGTTCCATATTTGAAAAAGATAAAATATAAAATTAGCAGCTACTACATATTTTTCTTTTTTTTTTTCTGAGCCACAATTTTTGTTGCTAGACTGTGGATGATTATAAATATCCTATTTAAAATCATGGAACTAGTGCACATGATACTTAATTTTATTCTACTTACTACCTTTTGATATTAAATTATATCTCTATTACATATAAGATTATAGAATATGTTGTCAGACATACCTGGGATAATATCTTATACTTATTAATTACTAATTTCTATAAGTTGTGGTTACTCCCATTGTGAAATAATGATTATTTAATATGGATTTCAGAGTGTTGCTAGGAAAAATATATGTAGTGTCTAGAAAAGCCTGTGACAAAATTTCAAGGCACAGAACCTACAGCTATTTATTATTTTTATCTTTTACACTAATATGAAGAGCTCATAGGTTTATTTGTCATGTGATGGAGAGTAGTACAGCTTGCAATGACCATTTCCTGTGTAGGTTTATAAAAGGACACTTAAAGCAGGTAAGATTAGGTTAAAAATGGTGAAACTTCCTTCAGAGGAAGAAGACATAAAGATAAGGAAATTTATTAGAATTGTCCTATTGTTCTAGTCTCAAATTCAAAGGATTCACAGAAAGATGACAAATGAACTAGGTTTAGAACACAATTTTAAATTTAATATTAAAAATTTTTTGAAGCATTTAAAATATATATTTGTAGACATAAGATTAGAAAATAACTGGTTCCATTATATAATAGCTCAATACATTTTCAAAAATTGATGCTACATGTTACACTGTCGGTGGGAATGCAAACTAGTACAGCTGCTATGGAGAACAGTGTGGAGATTCCTTAAAAAACTGGAATTAGAACTGCCATATGACCCAGCAATCCCACTTCTGGGCATACACACCGAGGAAACTAGATCTGAAAGAGACACGTGCACCCCAATGTTCATTGCAGCACTGTTTATAATTGCCAGGACATGGAAGCAACCTAGATGCCCATCAGCAGACGAATGGATAAGGAAGCTGTGGTACATATACACCATGGAATATTACTCAGCCATTAAAAATAATTCATTTGAATCAGTTCTAATGAGATGGATGAAACTGGAGCCCATTATACAGAGTGAAGTAAGCCAGAAAGATAAAGACCAATACAGTATACTAACACATATATATGGAATTTAGAAAGATGGTAACAATAACCCTATATGCAAAACAGAAAAAGAGACACAGATGTACAGAACAGACTCTGGTACTCTGTGGGAGAAGGCGTGGGTGGGATGTTTCGAGAGAACAGCATCAAAACATGTATATTATCTAGGGTGAAACAGATCACCAGCCCAGGTTGGGTGCACGAGACAAGTGCTCGGGGCTGGTGCACTGGGAAGACCCAGAGGAATCGGGTGGAGAGGGAGGTGGGAGGGGGTATCGGGACAGGGAACACATGTAAATCCATGGCTGATTCATGTCAATGTATTACAAAAACCACTACAATACTGTAAAGTAAATAGCCTCCAACTAATAAAAATAAATTGAAAAAAAAGAAAAAAAATTGATGCTATAGGCAAAATCTGATAAGTATCCAATAAAATCTGATATAACAAGTGATTTTTTAAAATGATAAAATTTAAAAGCTATGATTCTCTTCTTACAGAAAGAAAATTAAAACTGAAATTAAAACTAAACCCTGAAATTCCCAGTTTATTTATGATAATGCTATTGAGAATTCTTCATATCTAAACATATGAATTGCCCAAATAATTGTATTTTAAAAAATAAAAGTTGGAGCTTTAAATGTTTTTAATGTAAAAAGTAATTACAATGAATTATGTGTTCGATAGACTGGGGAAAAAAATGATACATTGTAAGCGCAAAGAAAATAAGTAAAAAGGTTTAAAAGCTAAACATCTAAAAATAAGTGTATTTTTCATGTATTCTACATTTATATGTATATATGATTTTTACATGTAGCATGCATATATAAATATATAATTTATATATATATATATGTATATATATATGTATCATTGGTGTTATTGTTCAGTCACTGAGTCATGTCTGACTCTTTGTGACCCCATGGACTGCAACACGCCAGTCCTTGACTATATAATGGAGTTTGCTCCAATTCATGTGCATTGAATTGGTGATGCTGTCTAACCATTTTATCTTTGACTGCCTCCTTCTCCTTTTGCCTTCAGTCTTTCCCAACATAAAGGTTTTTTCCAATGAGTCGGCTTTTTCATCAGGTGACTTCAGCTTCAGCATCGGTCCCTCCAATTCAGGGTTGATTTCCTTTAGGATCAACTGGCTTGATCTCCTTGCTGTCCAAGGGACTCTCAAAAGTCTTCGCCACAGTCAGAAGACATCAATTGTTCGGTGCTCAACCTTCTTTATGGTCTAACTCTCACATCCATATATGACTACTGGAAAAACCATAGCTTTGACTATACAGATCTTTGTCAGCAAAGGGATGTCTATGTTTTTTAATATTCTTAAATATAAATATAAAGTCATAGAATTCCTTAAAGAGCATGTGTCTTTTATGGCTGCAGTCACCATCTATAGTGACTCTGGAGCCCAAGAAAATAAAATTTGTCACTGCTTCCACTTTTTGTCCTTCTATTTGCCATGAAGGGATGGGACCTGATGCCATAATTTTAGTTTTTCTGAATGTTCAGTTTTAAGCCAGCTTTTCCACTCCCCTTTTATAGCATATAGAATATATTTTATTTAAAAGCTGGTAGAGTATGGCTATAATATCAGCCATTAGGTTGATTTGTGATCTTTATCATCTGGACATATTGATGAGCATCTTACCAAAGCTGCCTCAACATTTAGTTTCAGAGATGTTTAGTGTTGTTTGTGATGGCAAATAGAAGAAAAAATATTTAACAACATTGTCTTAATTATATGACACATCTTACATATATAGCCATTAAGAACATTAGAGAAGAATATTTTACAACCCTTACAAATCCTTAACATATTGTTTCATGACAAAAAGAAAATGTTTAAAACAGTAGCTACAACTTTAATCCTATAGAAGGGACTAGGAAAAAGACAAAATATGTTTCCAGTGTGGTCAGGGAAATCCGTAGAACATAAGAACAATGAAATGAGAGATGGACAAGGAAGCCTGGGTGTCAAATGACTCAAAACATTTGAGTAAGTGAAGGATGAGCATCAAAAGAGTGTCCTACCTAGAGTGAATCCAGGACACAGACAAACAGTGAATATGAGCAATATTCATACTACAAGACAGCAAATGGAATGTGGAAAGTGCAAATTTTTTTTAAAGGAAATATATTGAATGTAGACCACAGAAGCACAGTAGCAGCAATTCAGGAGAACATGTAGAAATGTCTTTGATAGTAAAGTTGAAATAGAATGAACATCCTCTGGCTCTTCTTGAGTTTTTATAAAAATATAATGAGTAGATAGTGAGAAAATCTGTAAATCTCTGCAATATAATCATAAAAAGAAAATAAGTGAATAAAATAGACAAGAGCAGAGTTCAGGAATGGACTGGAACTAATATTTGAGTGTTTACTCTTTGCATAGAATTTTAAGAATGGCTTTTTATTTATACCTCAGAAATTTCATTACATATGGAATATTAAGTATGTTAAAGATGAGGGAACTGAAAGTCAGAGAAAACAATCTCAGAAAAGCTCAATGACTTACTAGGAGTACACAACAGTAAAGGCAGGAGTTGAATTTGAAACCTAAGTCTATCTGACTAAAAATTCCAGGTTCTTTCCTCCACACACCTGTGCACCCTGAACAGTGCCTTGACCACAGTGGTGCTTAATAAGTATTAGCTGTGTCGCTGTTGTCATAATACCAGTAAATAGCTTCCTAATCAGAGATGACAACACAATTTCCATACTAACTAAGGCTGCATTAAAAATGGATGTCATTATTTGGCATCAATATTTATAGTTTTTTTTTAGGCAGAATATTTAAGGGAATGGTGGATTTAGGCAGGGATAGCTGGAAATGAAATTTGTAACCATTTTTGCTCATGAGATCATCAGAGTCCAGAATTCAATAGTGATTTATACACTGAAAATCCAAAATAAGGTTTTGAAGGTGACACTCTTTCCTTTTTTGAGGCTTATAAACAGCTTTATTACTCTTCACTTAATAATCTGTTTTCTTTTAAAATAAAAGTCATCTAAAATCCATTTTTAAGACTTTGTCAAACAAATGTCGAACGTTGCTTTATTTTCATGCTTCGTTGGAACTCAAATCATACACTTTACTCATTTTGCGCATCTTAATTGATTCTATTTACACTCTTAAAAAAAATTGTACCTCACTGAGAGTTACTTATTAGGCTACTAAAAATGAGAAATTTATTTTATGAAGTGCTCTTCCAAAGTATGTGCTCAGAAAATCTGGAGACTTTTGCAGAATGAAGTGATTATTAAATAAGTGTTGCAAGTATTCATACCTAGATTGCAAATATCTCTATTAATATCAAATGCTAATTACCTATCTTAATGACTCAAGAACCCTTGAAAATTATGTTACTGGAAGAAATGTTAATTGCTGTTACAGTAGTTTTAAAGCACATGTCAGCCAAACTGTTGATATAAATTCATTTTTTATGGTGAAATATTCTAGCTTTTTTCATAGTGCTAAGTGCAAAAGTATAAAAGATAGTTTTACCATCAACTAATCATGTTCTCACTCTCTTTTTTCTTCCTTCCATCCTTCCTTCTTTTTTGATTAGGAATTTGTCTAAATGCTTTCTAAAGGAAATATTTTGGCATGTATATTGAGAGTAATTTTATGGTCCAAATTTGTCGGCTAGTAAATGAGGAACATATCTATGGTTGTAACTGGAGAATTATTTTTGAGTGTGTTACATAGGAAACCGCTGGTAATATTATTATTACCATGCAGAATATGATCTCTCTCTTCTTAGGTAGCTATTAAGGACCATCAAACTATTTTGGATGTTCATGCAGTAGTAAAAGAATTGGAATAAAATTTTTTTTCTCCCAGCATAATGCCATAGGAGACTTGTATAAAACTCAGGACATTCAGAAAATTTCTGTTTGTGGTCAGTGAATACTGCAAAGCTTTTCAGTTGTGTTTCATTGTGAGCTGACAGATCTTGGCAAGAATATGGGATGCCTATAAATGTTCACATGTAACCCGTGAGAAAGAAGATGATAATGAAATAAAATGCATTGACCTTAGTGGAATGTTTACTGGGAAATGTATTCTCCATCATTTCATTCACGCATATGCTTGAATTCTTATGTGAACTACTTATGAAAGTCATGTGTATAGCCTTGATTACTTTAACAAACTCTTTTATAGAGGCTAAGCTAAATCTTTTAGCCATTATAAGGATTTGAGCAGGGCCTCCCTGAATTCTCTACAGGAGAATTAAAGCAGAAATTCCAGAGTTTGTGAGTTCTTTTATACCAAGGAGTTGGCAACAGAGCTATGGAAGCACTCTGTAGAGGTATAGCAAAAGATAAATGAATTCTTTTGAGTTCAAGTTCTCTTTATATTTTGACTAATTTAAAAAACAAGAGGATATTTTGTTTCTTAAATCAAGTATGTGCAGTGAATGGATCGTTCCACTATAATGAGGGATTCCAAGAAGTGTGAAGAAATCTCAAGGACAATCTTAAGAACATTTCAACACCTGCTTTTACAAGCAAAGTAAAGCCACAGTCAATTCAGTTAAGCAGAATCATAGTAACTTAGAGGCCTAGTATAAGTTCTTTATTATGCAGCCTTTTTCTTAATTTTCATTATAAAGATCACATCCATCAAAAACTTTCATTTAGAAACTTCCTACGGTATATGTATTTTTGAGTGCATATAAGACTATTACACATGTGCCTTGAAATCTATTTTTCTCAGATCAGTTAGAAGGTATATTCTTAAAGGGCACATTTTCAGACAGGTATGCAATTATACTTTATTAAAATGTCTTAAACACCTTTTCAATCATTCTGGTTTAGAGAATGCTAAAGATATATGGTCCATAATCTTGCCAAGTATCATTCTAGTAGGATTGAAAACATGTTACAAGAACTTTTTTTCCTCTAGAAGCAAGTTGAAATCTTGTTTTTAATTGGTACAGTTGATGTATTCTTTTATGGAAAGGTGTGTGAGGATGGGGATTATCCCCTTTACATTCCTATCTTTGGAATTTTATCCTCATTGATAGGTGACCATATAAATTATTATCTAGTTCAGATTATTTTGAGAAGGAGAGAAAATGCAAGTGATAATTTTTTTTATGAGACAATAGAATCAATTGATGTAGTTCTAGGGAGACCAGAATGTATGTTTACCCAAATCATGCCAGATAATGACCACAGTACCCTGTACAATGCACTACAATGCACTAGAGTACCATTGTATAAAGAATGGCAGAGATTCCTTTTTACACAGAAGAATCTATATTATTCTTTTCTTCTTGTCTTCACAGCTAGACCGTATTTTCCTTGTTTCTTTATCCTTCGAGCCAATGGACTGTGTGTGTGTGTGTGTGTGTATTCAGTTGGTTCAGTTGTGTCTGACTCTTTGTGACCCATGAATCGTACCCTGCCAGGTTCCTCTATTCATGGAATTCTCCAGGCAAGAATACTACAGTGGGTAGCCATTCCCCTCTCCATGGGATTTTCCTGATCCAGGGATCAAACCTGTGACTCCTGCACTGCAGGTAGATTCTTTACCATCTGAGACATCAGGGAAGTGGACCTAAATCCAATATGACTTCTACCCTTTAAAAAGGTGGGAAATTTTCAGGTGAAACTATCACAACATTGTTAATTGGCTATACCCCAATACAAAGTATTTTGGTGTTAAAAATTAAAAATAAAATAAAAAAAAAATTCACACATGAAAAAAGAAATAGTGGGAAATCTGGACACAGACACACTCAGAGAGGACCTCATGTGAAGATGTAGACAAACACAGAGGGGAGATGGCTATGTGAATATGGAAGCAGAGACCAACTAAAGAGTACCTGCAGCTACTGGTAGCTGAAAGGGTCAAGAAAGGATCCCCCACCTAGAAACTAAGCATTGTCCAGTCAACATCTTGATTTTGCAATTTTATCCTCTAGGACTCTGTGGATCACAACAAACTGTGGAAAATTCTTAAAGAGATAGGAATACCAGACCACCATACCTGCCTCCTGAGAAACCTTTGTGCAAGTCAAGAAGCAACAGTTAGAACCAGACCTAGAACAATGGACTAGTTCAAAATTGGGAAAAGAGTATATTAAAGCTGTATATTGTCACCCTGCTTATTTAACTTATATGAAGAGTACATCATGTGAAATGCCAGGCTGGATGAAGCACAAGCAGGAATCAAGATTGGTGGGAGAAATATCAATAGTCTCAGATATGTGGATGACACCACCCTTATGGCAGGCAGAAAGCAAAGAGGAACTAAAGAGCCTCTTGATGAAAGTGAAATAAGAAATTGAAAAAGCTGGCTTAAAAATCAACATTGAGAAAACTAAGATCGTGGCATCCAGTCCCATCACTTCATGGGAAATAGGGAAACAATGAAAACATTGACAGACTTTATTTTCTTGGGCTCCAAAATCACTGTGGATGGTGTCTGCAGCCACGAAATTAAGACTCTTGCTTCTTGGAAGAAAAGGTATGACAAACCTAGACAGTGTATTAAAAAGCAGAAATATTACTTTGCTGACAAAGTCTGTGTAGTCAAAACAATGGTTTTTTCAATAGTCAAGAATGGATTTGAGAGTTGACCCATAAAGAATGCTGAGCACTGAAGAATTGATGCCTTCTAACTGGGGTGTTAGAGAAGATGACTGCAAGAATATCAAACCAGTCAATCCTAAAGGAAGTCAGTCCTGATTATTCATTGGAAGGATGCTGAAGCTGAAGTTTCAATACTTTGGCCACCTGACGCAAAGAGCAGACTCACTGGAAAAGACATTGATGCTGGGAAAGATTGAAGGCAGGAGAAGGGGACAACAGATCATGAGATGTTGGATGGCACCACTCACTCAATGGACATGAGTCTGAGTACTCTCTGAGAGATGGTGAAGGACAGGGAAGCCTGGCGTATTGCAGTCCATGGGGTCACAAAGAGTCAGACATGACTGAGTGACTGAAAAGCAGAATTTTAAGAGAATAAATTTGTTTGTGCAGTTCACTCAGTTTGTGGCCCTTTGCTACACCAGCCCTAGGAAACAGATAAAATATTGAAATCATTGTGGACTTTTATGGTTAGCATCAACTAATACAGAAAAAAATGACCATGGTTCTGAAACAGCAGGATTTTAAAAATATGACAGAATGGATAAACCTTGAAATTGGAATAGGGGTCACAATAGGAGTAGATCAATTCCCCAATATCAAGGTTGAAAACATTTTACTTCCCTTCAATTCAGTTCAGTTCAGTCACTCAGTCATGTCCGACTCTTTGCGACCCCATGAATTGCAGCACGCCAGGCCTCCCTGTCCATCACCAACTTCCGGAGTTTACTCAAACTCATGTCCATCTAGTTGGTGAAGCCATCTAACCATCTCACCCTCTGTGGTCCCCTTCTCCTCCCATCTTCAATCTTTCCCAGCATCAGGGTCTTTTCAAATGAGTCAGTTCTTCTCATCAGGTGGCCAAAGTATTGGAGTTTCAGCTTCAACATCAGTCCTTCCAATGTATATTCAGGCCCGATTTCCTTTAGGATGGATTAGTTTGATCTCTTTGCAGTAAAAGGGACTCTCAAGAGTTTTCTCCAACACCACGGTTCAAAAGCATCAATTCTTCGGTGCTCAGCTTTCTTTATAGTCCAACTCTCACATCCATGCATGACTACTGGAAAAACCATAGCCTTGACTAAATGGACCTTTGTTGGCAAAGTAATGTCTCTGCTTTTTTGTATGCTCCCTAGAGTTGTAGTTTTAAGTATTTCCAAGGAATAGATAATTTGTGACTAGGTGTTTTATTTCAGAACCAAATAGCTTTGCCAGGAAAGAGTTATATTTGTTAAACAGTCCACACGAATGGATAGCAAATCTTCATCCGTGTATGCAAATAGTCTGCTTAGCAACCATCTCTGCTTAAATACAAAAATTAAATTTAGCTAATCTGAAATCTCTTTGCCTTCCCAAACATAAGAAATGTAAAATTTAAGCAAACTGAAAAATTGGTCAATAACTTTTCCCTGTGCAAACTTTTATGGCATCTATAAGCTTATTTCCGCTGCTGTGACTTATTGTTGTTTAGTCGCTAAGTCATGTCTGACTCTTTTTGCAACCTCTTGGACTGTAACCACCAGACTCTACTGTCCATGGAAATTCCCAGAAAAGAATACTGGAGTGGGTTGCCATTTGCTTCTCCAGGGAATCGTTCTCACCTAGGGATTGAACTCACGTCTCTTGTATTAGCAGGCAGATTCTTTACCAGTGAGCCACCTGGGAAGCTGGAGTGCTACTTTGCCCACATCTTAACCTAATACATTCAGAAAGCAGTACCCATGCTTAAGAAGTATTTTAAAAAGCACTAATTATAAAGTAGGTTAAATAAGTCAAAAGAAACCCCAAACACACTTAAGTATGAATCTGTGAATGATAAACATGTTTATAAACAATATCTAAACTGTCTAGGGTTTCTCTGGTGGCTCAGACTATAAAGAATCTCGGTGCAACTCAGGAGACCTGGGTTCTATCCCTGGGTCAGTAAGACCCCCTGGAGTAGGAAATGCTAACCCACTCCAGTATTCTTACTTGGAGAATTCCATGGACTGAGGAGCCTGGAGGGCTACAAGTCCGTGGAGTTGCAGAGTCAGACTTCACAGAGCAACTAACACACACACACACACACACACACACACACACAGAACTGTCTATGAAAAAGCCTGTGGCTAGAATGGTTTTACATTGTTATAGGAGAAAGGTATACACAGCAAATTTTAGAAAGAACAGAAAGCAAAGCATAGTGACCATGTCTATCATTTGAATAGGGGCAAAGTACCAATTGTAAGTAAATATCTGACATAGATCACCAAAATCAATAAGATTTTATTTACCATTAGGAAATACAATAAAAGCATGTGTTATATATTAAGTGAATCACCAACAGCAAAACCAACAAATCCCTGAGATAAACAAATGGGGTCTAAGCTGGTCGCCACATAGGAAATGCATAAAAGCAGTGATATCTGATGCAGTAGATAGAGCACCCCTGAACTGCATTCAGGAACTGCTAACACATGGCAGCCAACAGCAAATGCTCAGCCAGCTCTCAGTCAGAGAAACATGCCTTATCCACAGGTTATGGAATAAACACAGATGCAGCAAAATGAGTCACCAGAGGAAAACAAAAATCTAAATTGAAGGTAAATGAAGCTTTGTGCACATGCATGACAAGAAATCCATTGAGCAAAACTAATTTTATATCTGTGCCAGAATGGCTGTCTTATATGCTGGAAATAGGGAACAGGAGGGAAAGGAAATTGTCACATAAAAGCAGACCTTGAAGTGTACTAAAATACAGAAGGACTTCTGTATTGGCAAAAAAAAGAAAGAAAAAAATATATTCTAGGAGGTAAAATTCATTTGAAGTGTTATCAAGATGGAAAGAAGAAATGTTGATATATAAAAGAGAGGGGGAAATGTCTAACAAAAGAAAATACTGGAAATAAAAAAGTGTTCAGTGAAAGATGCAACAAAATAGATAAGATTCTGGAAAATTGCCTTCCTTTATATTAATAGTAGCCATACAATGATATAAAAATCAATGATTTCCAGAATATATATTCTTACAAATTTACTATTTACTCTCTATTTTTTCAAAAGTTTCCATAAAACTCTCTTACTTTATTTGAATCAATTATTAGTGTGGGTAGACATTAATTTCTGAATTATACTATATACTAGCACAGGTTTTTCTATGCATTCAAAACAAAAATTCCATGTAACTTCCCTTGTTATTTTAACCTGATTCAGCCTCTGCAGTATTGTCTGTGCATTCGTGGCTTAGGATAACACTGGCAAGAATTTCTTGAAGCAGAAGTTTGTAGGTTAGGGCCTTGGAAAAGTTTTCTAGGGTCTATAATATTTTTCACTTTATATTAATTGCAGATTCTTTTGTCTCAGCTTACTTATTAGAGAAAGGAAGTGGTATTTTCATATTTTGTTATGAGTTAACTTTAGTTAGTATCCTTGATGTGAATTCACTTTCACTGTCTTATCTTTTTAATGAGAGAGTAGACTGAACAAATTTAAATATTCCAAATCTCTTTTGCAGGTGTGTCAATAGCATGTAATGACCCTGGAGAGGATCTCGGCTCACCCATGTCAGTGTCTTGGTAGGAAGCCATTTGGCCCCAAGTGGGAGCAGTGGGTCAACTCATCCTGCTCAGTTGGAAGGGACCTGCTGTCATGGGCACATGTTGTTCAGTGGAATCATCCACATTTATAACCCTGAATATTGGCTGCTATAAGGTGAGAAGGAAAGAAGAAATTACTCTCTCTCAGAATACTGATTCTCTCTGAGGAAATTTGTCCTTTTTATCCATTTGTTTAGAAGTCTATACAGGTTCAAGAAACAAGTTCAATCAGTAAAGCAATCTAAACTAGAGGTTTGCTAAAATAGCAGACCTCAGTGGAGACCTTACTAGAAATTGGGAAGGATGAGAATGCAGTTGATGAAAGAAGTTAGTCTCCTAATGGAGATAAATTTGGATCCTTGTAGGAAAAAAAGTATGACACAGTTAGACCAGACTAATAAATACTAGGTAATAGAAAGATCTTATAGTTTTTTATTTTCCTTTTTTTCTTTTACTTTTTCTTGTGGTAGGAAATGAAAAAAAAAATTAGGCATCAATAAGTAAGCAAAAGAGGAGAGTTGTCCTTAGATAACATCCAAAGGAAAATTAAAAGACTGCGCATAACTTATTTGCCATATAATAAATGGGCTTCCCTGAATTTTAATTTATTTCTCATAAAAATACCAGCAAACCCATACATTTTAAACTTGATTCACTGATAAAAAAGAAAACAAGAGATTTCTTTCAGTAAAGATAGCAGTTAATAGGTAAAGAAATATTGAACCTGCTCACTTTGTGATTCTGAACCCCCAAGTGCCAGTAAAAGCCTTTGAACTCAATTATAATCAAAGCTACTCATGACCATAAAGGTTACTTATCTCAGAATTGTGACATGAACCCCATAAGAGGTTCCCATTCTCTAAGAAAGGAATCAGGCAAGACAGGGCCTGTGGATTTTAAGGTGGAAGCTTATTTAGAGAGTTGTAACTCTGTTGGTACTTCTGTTTTGTCAGTATGGTTGGCTTCTAATGTGCTATTTTGGCTAAGCTGAACTGTGTTTCCTGGAATTTCTTTCCTAGACTGTTTCTGGTTAAGATTGGTCAGAAGATAGTACATGTGCGTTTTGGAAGCAGTGGCCATGTTTATTCTTGGAAGGTTGAATTTAAATCATGTACTTCTTTCTGGATCTGCTTGCTCACCTTGTTGATTTAAGCAGCAGTTGTGTACCTCACTGCCAACTCCCAAGAGATTTTTTTATTTAACTTCTCCAAATCCTGGTGTGAGTGTGGCAAGAGCTCAGTGGAGACCATCAAGGATTCTAATGAAAGATAGATGTTAATACAAGCCCCACTAGAAAAGAAGAAACAGTGGAGCTGAGAGTGTTCTACAAGTTCCCACAATCATGTAAGGTTGATTCACTTTTTAATCTCTGATTCTACATTATTTCTAGTGGCTCTGAATGAATGTAGACTGACAGGGACTTTTTCTCCTAAATGCTTTTATATATTCTAAGTCTGGTATATATTAAGATCCATTCTTTTAAACTATTGTGCTGTATTTAACAATTATACTGCTAAAGTTTCCTTATTAAGATGAATTTACTTAAGATTTTTAGATTCTTCATAAATATAATAAAAATGGTTCACATAGAAATTCAGAATTCAATTGCCTTCACCATCCAGCAATTCTCTACATCTTTTTTTTATTAAACTCATTTCTATTAAGACATTGTTCCATTGTCAAGACCAAATGAGACATCAGAATTATCTCATATACATATTTTTCTATTTTTAAGGAAAGTAGATATTTATTGCTGCTGGTTCAATTGCTTATTTTAATTAGGGTGATAAATTTTATAATATGTGAAACTGTAATTAACAATATTTATTAGAAATGCCACACAAAATATAACAGAGTTTTGACATTTAAGAAATGTACAGCTAATAACAATATCTTTGGTTTAGTCTTTTTTCCCCACCACATATGTTCTTGTTTTAAATTGCTGTTTCAAAATAATTAATAATAGCACTCCTTTTTTATTTATCTAAGTTAAATAAAATACACTAGAACTCTGATAATTAACTTAAAAATTACCTCCTTGCTTCTATCTCAATATTTCCCAGTTTAGATTTGACTGGAATGAAATAAGATGGTGTATTTGAAGAGTGTAGATCCTTTACTTCAAATGTCATTCAATGTCCCAATTCTAGTTTTACTTAGTGGTTTATTGAGATCCTAAAGGGTGCTTGAACAAACTAAGTAGTTTCTAAAGGTAACAACTAACACTGTTTCACAGGGAATTAGACAGTTTGTCATATTTTGAAATAAATTTCAAGTGGGAAAAAAATGCAAACAAATACTCTACCAAAACCACTGTGTAATTTATAGGCAACAGTCATAAATACAAAGTCACTGGCATTAAATTTCTTATCTTCATTTTGCAGTTAAGAGGATGTTAACAGCTGGTAATCTGTATTTGTTGGAAATTAAATATTACTGAATAAGTTTAAAGGAAAAAACCCATCTCTGTGTGATTAGATTCTATTTTTAGCACACACTGTTTAATTTGAAAGTTTCTGGACCTATAATAAGCCCAGCTGCTTTCTTCTGTGATAGCTATGTTTAAAAATACAATAAAGGTTAAAATCTAATTTTCTAATTTCAATAGTACATGCGTATGACTTTTTTTGTTTGCCAGAATGATTCTAGGTGTTCAGTTGCATTATATATATATTTTTAGTTCAGAAATTATGAAATAATTTCTGCATTAAAATGCTTGTGGAAATGGGATGCCGCACCTGAGAATGGTGGAAGATGGTGACACAATTTTTTTAATGTAAATGTACAATCAGATTATGTGATTTACTTAAATTCTATGTAATATTTTGTAAAATATTTATTTTTTCTAATCAGAGTTATACTATAATTGTGTTCTAATTATAATTATATATAATAATAATTTCTGCATTAAAATGCTGTTTGAATAACATTATTTAAATTACTAGTAGAATTATTTATTCACTCAGAAGAATATATCTCATGATGCAATTCAACAATACTATCAGTGATTGTTGCTTTTCCAAGGTATAGCTGAATAGTTTTTCCTCTCTACTGTATGCCATTATAGATTTTATAGAATATCTATTAAATTAAAGCCTAACTCTTTCAAAACTACAAATTTGACAGTATGTTTGTGCCTTTCAAAAGATTAATTTTAATGACCTTAAAATCTCTCTTAGATGAATTGAAATATATCCACAGGCTTGTGAGGCAAGAGTGAAAAAAAAAGCTTAAGAAGTTGAGTAAAATAGAGCAAAAGGCTGGTAGTTTTAACAGAACCTAAATCTTTTCTCTAGGAGGCAGGTTGATGTCAGCTAGCCACGTGAGCATAACAGAAGGTACTGTGGGTAAGGGTATCAATGAGTTTGATTTTCCTCACCTTAGGGAAGTAAAGTAGGCTGCTCTACACCAAAATAAATAGCCTCTTGGGAAGAAAGTAGTCTACTTTTACTCACTTTCTCCCACCCAGGGCACCAAATAAGCGAGGATGCACTTACTCTCCCCGTGTGGATCTGTGACGTCACAGTTGGAAATTCTGCCACCAATGGAGCTAACTGCGGGCATGCTCCCTGAGAAAACTTTTTGGCCAAGCAGAAAAAGCCCTTCTTTGACTCACCGCAGCCCCAGGCATGAATGAGGGTGTCAGTGCTGCTCTAGCTCTGGTGAGAGAAGTTAAGTCCGGTAGGCAGATCATCGGTATTCTTGGCCTCAATATAAACCCCACTATTTCTCCATGGCTTTTCGTTTGCCCCTTTTAACAGCAGAATTAGGCCTCCCTTAGCTAAATGGCCAGGTGAACATTCCATTCAGTACAGGAGTCCCGCATGTTAGCTCCGTGCACAAGCAGCAGCAGCACACCTCTGAACCAGGAGTCCCAGGAGTGGTCAAGTGAACCAGAGAGTGTGCACCTTTTGTGCCCCAGGAATAGTTTTTCAGTGTATAATCAAGGAGTCTTTCAGCTCAGTCTCTCAGTCCTGTCCGACTCTTTGCGACCCCATGAACTGCAGCACGCCAGGCCTCCCTGTCCATCACCAACTCCCAGAGTTTACCCAAACTCATGTCCCCTGAGTCGGTGATGCCATCCAACCATCTCATCCTCTGTCGGTCCCTTCTCCTCCTGCCTTCAATCTTTCCCAGCATCAGGGTCTTTTCTAATGAGCTGGCTCTTCATAACAGGTGGTCAAAGTATTGGAGCTTCGGTTTCAGTGTCAGTCCTTCCAATGAATATTCAGGGTTGATTTCCTTTAAGATTGACTGATTTGGTCTCCTTGCAGTCTTAGGGACTCGAAGAGTCTTCTCCAACACCACAGTTCAAAAGCATCAATTATTTGGCACTCAGCTTTCTTTATAGTCCAACTCTCACATACATACATGACTAGATGGGGCCATTGTCGGCAAAGTAATGTCTCTGCTTTTTAATATGCTGTCTAGGTTAGTCATAGCTTTTCTTCCAAGGAGCAAGTGCCTTTTAATTTCATGGCTGCAGTCACCATCTGCAGTGATTTGGGAGCCCCCCAAAATAATAAAGAGTCCTTATGACAATGTTAAAGGGGATAGAATATAGTGCCATTCAGAATTAAAATGTTGGAGGTTAGTAAATGAAAGAACTTTAAAGTGCAAGAAAACTCCAGACACTGATGTTTGTTCTTCTCTGCAGTATTCTCTTTTTACCTCATTGTTCATTTGCAGGTTTCTGCTAAAAATACAGAGGGATCTGTGTTCTATGAGTGAGATGGGATAGTGTAGGAAAAAGAGGGTTGACTGTTCATATGGTTTTCAAAAGATAAATAATTTACTTGTAGTATTAAAGCAAGATTGATATCTGGGGAAGAAGATCACTGATTTAAGTATCCCTTGTATGGCTGGGTGGCATCACCGACTTGATGGGCATGAGTTTGAGTAAACTCCGGGAGCTGGTGATGGACAGGGAGGCCTGGAGTGCTGCGATTCATGGGGTCGCAAAGAGTTGGACACGACTGAGAGACTTAACTGAATGGAACTGTATTTCTTTGCAGGTGGCATTAAGTTTAGTCAAACAAACAAAACAAAACAAATAAAAGCCTTCTTGTGAATTACTATAGCGTTTGAAGATGGGATGAATTTTTCTCTCCACAGAATAATGTATCCACTCATTCAATAAATATTTACTGAGACCATATAGTGTACCAGGTTCTAATCTAGAATAATGTTATTTTGCCATGAACAAATCAAAGTCCCTGCCCTCAGTGGAGTATATATTCCAGTGTGGGCAGTAGAGAGAGGAGGCAGAAAATAAACACTGAAAAATGGTTTGTCAAATGGTGATGTACACTATGGGGCAAAATAAGAAGGGAGGAAGAATGAGGAGAACAGCCATAGGGAAATAGGTTGTGATTTTAAATATATATCTCAAGAAAGGCTTTGGTGATTCAATTCAATACATTGGAACAAAGATTTGAAGGGTTTGAGAGGGCAAAATATGCATACATTTGAGTATTTGGGTGGAGGGAACAGTGAGAACAAAAGTATTGAATTGAATGTGTAGAGTGTGCTCAGAATGGCTGAGGAACAGGAAAGTGGAACATCACAGAGATGAGCAATGGTAAAGAGTGGAGAAGCTGTGTCAGAGATAACCACTGTGATTGCTCTGAAGATATCTAAGTGGAAGTTATATGAGCAGAGGAAAAATATGATCTAATATTTTAAAAGGTTTACTTTTGTTATACTACTCAAAGTTGTAGGTAGGAGGAACAGAAATAGGTAGAAACATTAAGAGAAACATTAAAAACATGAATATTTTATTCAGGTGAGAGATGATGCAGGGTGGTAGCAATGAAAGCGGTGTGGAGTTATGGAATTTTTCTCATATTAGGAAAATGAAACCAAGTGGAGTTTTCTGATGAATTAGATGTGGAATATGAGAGGTGTCACTAAAGACAACCCCAATGTTTTTAGCTTGAGAACTTGAAGTGTTGCAGCTATTGACCCAGGGATGACCTCATTAAAATTGATTGGCAACAGATAACAGTTTTGTGAAATCTGAAATGGCAATTAGATATTAAGTAATAGATGCTGAGTTAGCAATAGAACATAAAAGTCAAATTTTTAAGGTTGTTTAGGTTGGAGGTACAGATTAGATATTTAACTTATAAATATGCCTTGCATTCTGAAATTAAGCCAAAATGAAGATTGCCTCAATTGTTTCTGGTCCTCAGAATATTAAAACCTTGAATATTGCTCATAAACATGGATTTTATAACAAAAAGAAACCATCCCTGAATTATAACATACTGATATCTGAAGATATTGCATGACTTTTATAAATGTAATAATTTGAGAAAGTTATCTTCCTGCCATGAACAGACTAATGTAACCACATACTTCTGAAAAATTTGTGTTTTTGTTTTCCTCTGTTCAAATATGTGTTGTGTTTTTATTTGGTGAATCAATACTCCTGATGTCTGACTCCTTTTCCCACTTGAATAAGAAAGTTTTTCTTTTTGCCAAATGCTATCACCTAGAAACGAATCCAGATGGAGAAGAGGTATAGACTGAGGGTGGACAGTGATTCTCAATTCACAGGGAGATGCAAAAACTAACAATGTGCTGGTTCCATGCCAAAAGAATCAGATTACTTGGAGGTAAGGTTCAGGTATCTGTTTCAAATAATCTTTATGTAATTCTGGTGGTGGTTTGGTCACTAAGTCGTGTCCTGCTCTTGTGACCCTATGGACTCTAGCCTGCCAGGCTCATCTGTCTGTGGGATTCTCCAAGCAAGAATACTGGAGTGGGTTGCCATTTCCTTCTCCAAAAAAACATCGGTGGTGGTGGTGGTTTAGTCCCTAAGTTGTTAGGTAATTCTAGTGAGTACCCAATGTTGAGAATCATTGATTTGTAGATTGCAGCAGTGAGAAGGAACTTGAAACAAAGACCAGGAAGAAATAGCTAGTGAGAAGGAGAAAGAAAATAGAGTGTTGACCTGAAACAGACTGCCAGGTATTTCTCCTGCAAAGATGGCTTTATCGTGAATCAGGAAAGAATTGCAATTCAGGGTCTTCCACCTTGATGGACACATGGAAGTCCCCAAACAGCAGGGAAGGAGAACATTTTTACACAGAGGAAAGGAAGTTGGGAGGACTAGACTAAACAAAGGGTTCATGGCTTTTCACTGGATGAGTCTTTGTCGTGAAAGAAAGTCTATCTTCTTTTTGCTGGACTTTGCTATTAATTATCTCAGGGCATGAGAGCTTTCCCTTCTGGTCTACCAACCCTGTTTAATTGAGGCTTCTGTTTATTAGTTTTACATGTTTTCCCCTTTTTATCAATATCCGTCTCTGAAAGCATTCCCAATCTAGACAGATTTTTCCAGTTTCAGGGACATTTTGTCCCTCTATGTCAGGAAGGAACTTTCTTGGGTGTACTGTCTCACATTGAAGGTAAAGTGCACCACTGGAAATCTTTTAAGGTCACATTCAAGTAACATGGAGGGGTAGGAGGGAGAAATTTCACTCATTTTTAATCTAAAGTTCATATGTTATCAAGATCATAGACATTAACATTCATAATCTGAAGTGTTATGTGGTTGCTTCATCAGATCCCATCTGCTTCAGTTTGGGGAAATCATTTTCAGGTCACCAGATGATGTGCAGGTCCAATCAAGATTTGGTGTTTGCTTTAGGTGTTTCACCTGAATCTGAGTCTATTCCTTGGAGTTTGGTGGAACAGTTTACTTAGCAGAACTTGATAGGAGTCTTTCCAGAGAGTTTGGAAAGAGTTCTTCTGGAGTGTCTTTTCTGATAGATGAAATTTCCAAGTTGAAAGGTGTGATGCTTAAGGTCTTCATCTTCTGAAGGTGTACTGTGAAAAGACTGCCCTGTCAAAAAAACACGATTATTTTTAATAGACACAATATTGGAGTATCTCTCCTTTTATCAGTTGTGGGTCAAAGGATCTGGATTAGAAGGACCAGCAGCAATGCCTTTGGACAGGGTAGTTGGGAGGCCTCTGTAAATTTTACAGATTGAGTCTTAACAATACTGTTAGTGTGTTCAATTAAACCAGAGGATTGAGGGTGGTATGCAAAGTGAACGTGTCTAAAACCCACCAAAGAACACAGACTTGTTTCAGTGCCTGGTCAGTAAAATGTGGTTCCTTGATCACCATGAAGTTTGAGAGGACTTCCCTAGGTAAGGGTTTTCTTTCCAAAAGGACCTTAGCCAGAGAAGAGAGAGTACTCTGTCTGCAAGAGAAGGCTTCAGTTCAGAGTGAACACGTACAGATCATGACTAAAATATATTTTTATCTACTAGTTGGAGGAATCTATACAAAATCCACTTGTGCACACTTTAATTGTTCATTGTATGTTTATGTGTTCAGTTCCATCCAACTCTTCACGATCGCATGGACTGTAGCCCACCAGGATCCTCTGTCCATGGGGTTCTCCAAGCAAGAATACTGGAGTGAGTTACCATTGTCTACTCCAGGGGATCTTCCTGACCGAGAGGGCTCGATCCCACATCTCTAGCATCTCCTGCATTGGCAGGTGGATTTACCACTAGTGCCACCTGGAATAGGCAGTCTAACTGTCTGGGAACAGTATGAGCGGCTGTCAATGGGTATACTTAGGGTGAATGTGACAAAGCTGTGCTTTTTGCAGTCTTGTTAATATTTCCCCACCAATATTGATTGATGAAGGCTATTATTTTGTCAATAGGCCAATGGTTTAATGCGTATACAGTGGTGAGGAGTGGAAATTTTAGAGTACCCTGTAGGACTGAGTTGTTATTTAGTCAAAATAAGAGCTTTCTCTTTTTATAAAACCAACAATTACTGAGTTTTTCAATCTTGCTCTTTTTCCTTTCTGAGGTCAATTACTGGGCTTATCCAGCCAGTTTTTCTAAATTATCTTTTGGGGAAATACTCCTTTGGGCCACGACAGGGATTTGGTTGCTATTGGTCACTTTAAGGGCAGTATTCCTTGCAGAGCTATTGGCAGGGTAATTTCCCTTAGCTTCCAAGTCAAAGTTGAGAATGCCCTAGAATCTTTACAATGGCTAAAGCAGTAGTTAATAATACATGTACGAGTGCTCAGTCATTTCAGTTGTGTCTGATTCTTTGTGACCATATGGACTGTAGCCTGCTGGACTCCTCTGTTCAAGGAATTCTTCAGGAAAGAATACTATAGTGGGTTGCCATGCCCTCCTCCAGGGGATCTTCCAGATCCAGGGATTGAACTCATGTCTCCTGCATTGTAGGCTGAGCCACTTTACTTCTGAGCCACCGGGGAAGCCCTAGGTAATAGTACTGGATTCAATAAATCCTGAATATTGGGCCATTTTAAATTTTATTTCCACTGGACTTAAGGAAGTCACATTACTCCCACAACATTCCAAAATCATGGGCTACTCAGAAAGCACATCTACTGTCAGTATAAATGTTGGCAGTTTTGACCTTGATTAAAGTACACGCCCCTAAAGAATGTATGATTTAGTCTGTAGGGCTGAGGTGGGCATAGTAAAGATGCTACCTCAACAACATCAAAAGAAGTTGTAATAGCACAGTATTTGCCATTGTCACCTTTTAAATAAGAACCATCAGTGAACCATGAATAGTCAGTGATACCCGATGGAATTTCCTATAAATCTCACAAGGAGTCAGGAGGTGGTCTGTCAGCATTAAGCAGTCATCAGGGACTTCATTGATGATGGAAAGAAGAGCAGCAGGATTAAGGTTATTACCTTGTGAAAGAGTCCTGTGAAGACAGCTAACAAAAAGACCTCACGGGAGGTGAGGCAGCTGCCTGAGAAGTGCTGAGTTTAATGGGAATTCAGGAAAGGCTCTACAGCATGAGGTATAAAAATAATCAAAGGGATCCCACAATGATTTTTTTGGGTGACCTTAACTAAAAGGGGTGTGACTGTAATGACTAAGGCAAGGAGGGCATCCCCACGCCCCAGGGTCAGTTGCTGGCTATAAGACCCTACAGGTCAATTGAGGTTCCTGTGTTTGGGGGTAAGAACCCGCAGGGTATTTCTATCCTATTTTCTGTACAAAAAGGAAAAGGGGAATCTGATAACTGGGATACAGGTGGGTTTATCAAATAGCTCCTTAAGATTTTGAGGGCTATGTTGTCGGGTCCTGCACATAAACCACCTATAAACTGGGTTGGGTTTGTTATCCTTGTGTAAAACATACAGTACAGGTTTGGACACAGAGAGAAATTTGGAGTTCAATTTCAGCAGTAACCAACTAGCCTAGGAAAACCTCACAGTTGGCCCTTAGTTTTGGGTTTGGGGAAACTTAAGACCCCGTGAAATCTGTATGTATCTAGTTGTAGCCCTTGTTCTGATATCAGATGCCCTAACTATTGAACCTATATTTGGGCAAACTGCAATTTTTATTTGGTAAATTTATGTCCCTTTAAGGTGAAATGCTTTAGCAAGTGAATGCTGTCTTCCGGTGAGGAGGCTTGAAAAAGGAGAGCAAAGAAGCAAATCATCCACAAGCTGCAACAAAGTAGAATCTCTAGGGAACTTTATATCTTCCAGATCAGCCTTCAGAATTTGCAAGAAATAAGAAATCTCAGTATAACCCTGATGTGTTACTGTGTAGGTAAATTGCTTTTCTTCCCAAATGAAGGCAGAAAGTTATTGAGCAGTTTCATCAACGAAAGAATGCACTGAATAAATCAATTACAGTAAAGAATTTACTTCTGGTGGAATGGATATTGGTAGTGTATGAGGTTTAGAGATATCAATGCTGTTTATTGCTTGTAGATCCTGGACAAAATTCCACCCTTAGCCCTTAGGTTTTATCGCTGGTAAAATGGGAGTGTTACAGTTGCTATCAGCCTTCTTGATGTGCCTCAGATGGTAAAGAATCTGCCTGCAATGCAAGAGGCCCAGATTCAATCTCTGGGTTGGGAAGATCCCCTGGAAAGGGAATGGCTACCCACTCCAGTATTCTTGCCTGGAGAATCCTATGGACAGAGAAACCTGGTGGCGTATGCTCGGATACAACTGCATGACTAACACAGGTGCTAGTACAAGGAATAAAGAGGCCTTGAGCCTTGTAATCTTTTATTACAGTCTTTATGTCTGGAAGGGCTTCTTTATTTACAGAGTATTGATTAACTCTGGGAAGAGTTTCTGAGAGGTCTATTTGAGTTTTGATGGGGAGTGCACTGTAAATTTCACCATCAGTTGGAGATTCTGTCCAAAGGAAAGTTGTAACTAATTTAATAGTGGCAAATTATCAATGTTTCCAGCATCAGCTCTAGTACTGTCAGACTTGGAACAAATAAAAGCTATCAAATAAATAAAAGGATCATTTAATTCACCTGATGTGTTACTTTGATGACTGTCGATTTCTAAAATTATTTCCCTCTTTTGGGAGAAAGAAATTTTGGTGTGATACTTCTCTAAGAAGTCTCAGGCTAGTAAATGTATAATGGTGGAGAAACTAATGGGGAAAAGACTCGTATTTTTCAAAGGGCCTAAACAAAGGGAATAGGTTCTGTATGGCCAGGTCACTCAAGATGGTTGCTCTTTGCTCTGGATATCCCCAGCCCAGCCAGTGCCTGGCTTACCTACACCTAACTCATATGACGGGCCGGTGTGTACTTGCCCCAGAACCCAGCTAGTGATTGTTCTCATCAAGGGGCCATGAGGAGCTTGTCCCTATTCTCATTTCCCTGGTAACTAATGAGCCCACCTGATGTCAATTTCTGTAACTGGTTAACCTTGTCCACACCCCCCCACCCCCACCTCCCTCCTTGGGAGTGAAGGCTGCCACCATTTCCTGCCTGCCATTTACCTCAAGCAGTAGGCTGTCTCTCCAGAATTTTGCTTCAGACATGTAAGCTTCCTGACCACCTACCTGACTGCAGGCTCCTTTCTGGGTCTTGAAGTTGGGCAGTCACAAACCTTGTGGGCCTGCAGAGTGTGACCCAACAGTTCAGAGACAGGAACCTCTTGGGATTCATTAGAGATCCCCACTATTTGAGCTGTTTTAATTCTCCGAGGCAGGGCTTGTACTACAGTAGTGGGGCTGAGTACCAAAAGTGTGGCTCCAGTATTATTAGGGATTGGAAGAGGTTCATTTCCAATCTGGAGAAATGTTTCTCCAGGGGGAGAATTGGGAAGGGCCCTGCAGCTCTTTGGAGCTCCATTATTGAGAACTGGGAGGAGGTCGGAAAGCCTGGTTAGAGGGCTGAAGGACCCTAAAGTGCTTACATTTGTAAACAGTCTCTTTTCCAGTGTCTTGACTTTTTATAGAAATAGAGAACTAATATTACCAAAAGTTTGGCCTGTCTACACACCAGTGCCAAATCAAGTCCTGGTGATAGAGTTTTGGGTGAAGCAGAAGATAGTTATTTGCAAGGCAGAGGGAGGCACTCCAGGCTTCTGCCTACGTGTCACAACCCCAGAGGATCTGATGAAGGGTTTAATAACAGTGGCTCAAAGGTGGGGTCTCTGACAAGAGCAGGGTGTGAGCAGAATTTGCATCCCTTTCATCTTGTCTCCGGTGGTTCCGGCTGCTACTCTCTTGATTAGCAACTGTTCAAACATATCCTTTGGAATCAGGGAAGGTCATGGAGGCTGGTGTCTTGCCTGTAAGAAAAGGGGGACAAAAGGCCTCTACCTGGGAGCCCCACAGGGTTCTGCTCTGTTTCCCTAGGAGGCTTTGGTTTCATTTACGAGCCTTTCATTTAGGAACTGGAGGTAAAAATTGAGAATTTTGCCCTGGAGGTGATTCATCTAGAGTACAAGAGAACTAGTCTGTCAGATAAAAAATAGTTGTGAAATGCTTACATCTGAAGAAAGACCAGAATTTTCTTTAAAAATAATGTGAAGTTGATTGTAATATTTAGTTTCCTCAGATTTTTGTGGATAAGCCTGAATTTTGTTCAAATAAACTGGCATTGTAAGAGCACTAAAAATTGCTGGATAAATTTGCCTACTGATTGCCTGAACCAAATCTTATACAGTTGACCTTTTAACAATGAGGGGGTTAGGGGTACAACCCTCGAAAATCCATATAAAATTAGTATCGGCCCTTTGTATATGTGGTTGCATTCCCTCTGTATCACCTCTAAAATGGGTTTATTTCCTGGTGGGTATCATGTGAAAGACACAACCCAGTCAAAGTTCAAGAGAAGGAAGGGTTTATTACTTGCAGCAAGTAAGGAGAACACCAGGAATCTTCCCCAAAGCAGGGTCTCTCTGAACAGCAAAACTGGAAGTTTTAAGGTAAAGATACATGCATTTTCATGAAGGGGCTTTGGTGGTCCACACAGTCTAAGCTTTATTAATTGAGGGACAGAAAAGATCAATATCATCAACCTTTGGGTTTCAGTAGACCTGGTGGTTGAGTGTTTCAGGCTAATATTTACCATTGAAACAGAACTGGGAGTCTTTCCATCTGATATTTGCTATTGTTACTTCTCTTGCCTGATAATAGGTAATGTTTCTGCATTCTTTTGTTCCCTTAGGATCCTTAATAACTAAGACTTGTTCAAGGACTGGCATCATGGCCAGGCTTAGATCACAATGCAGCTTAGGCCAAAAATGCCTGTTATGTTTAGAAAGCCATCCCTAATTGTATTTCTCTGGGGGACCCTATCCTATCTGCTCATATTTTGCAGTTCCACATCCTCAGATTCAACAGCCAAGGATTGTGTAGTACTGTAATGTTTACTGTTGTAAAAAATCTGCATATAAGTGGACCTGTGCAGTTCAAACAAGTGTTGTTCAAGGACCAGCTGTAATAAGTTAGTGGGCTGGTTGCCCACTTCTAATTCTAGAGACCTTTCAGGATTTTCTCATTAAGCAAGTTTCACCCAATGCTAAGCCTACCCTTCACTGACAAACATATGAAGCAGCTGATATAATTTAGAGAAACCAGGTTGATAAATTTTAATGCCTATATTAAATTCTTTAGCAACTTTGTGAGGATTTTCAGTTAACTTTGGAAAAAATCTTCGACTATGGCTCACAGTTCATTTTTATTTCAGAGAGTATAAGTTATTAAGAGGTAAGCTTCTGGATCCTCAAAGCTTATTTTATTTTTTCAAATTTTTATTTGTCTGTGCTGGGTTTTAGTTGCGGCACCTGAAGTCTCCATTGCTACATGCCAAATCTTTAGTTGCTGCACCTGGTATCTAGTCCCCTGATCAGGGGTCAAACAGGCCCCCTACACTGAGAGCACAGAGTCTTAACTACTGGACCACCAGGAAGTTCCAGAAAACTTAATTTTAAAGGGACAGGTTCTGACAAGTTGAGAGGAAAAGAGAATAAGAGTTTCAGAGACAAGGGGAAGTTTAGTGAGGGAATTTGAGTGCATAGCGTAGATGCAGTCAGTGTAGAAGGAAGGTCTGAAGATGGTGCAGGAGGTGAAGTTGGACCACGATGAGCAGGACGAGAGAGGAGAGAGTCAAGACCACGCAAAGGTGATGTCTGAGGCAAAGAAGTGAAGGCAGAAAAGCCTGATAGCTTCGGAACCATCTTATATTGTTTTGTTTGTTTTCTTCAGTTCTTTGTTTGTTTCTTCAGTTAAAATCATGTTTTTTGAAGGGGCAAGTTTAGTTTCCTGATAAAGTTGGAAAGCCTGAAAATACCAAATGAAATAAATACTCCATTCAGTTCTGGAAATTTTAGTTATTGTAATCCAATTTGGTTTTAAGAAAATTAGGTATGTACATTTCTAAATTTCCCCATAATGGCCATTGGTATTCTAAATTGCCTGTTGTCATTTGGTTAGAAAGTCACAAGAGGAAGGGCTATTTTTTAAAAATATTGGATGGGCTGGAATCCTGGGGAAGGAAAAAGGGTGAGGGGAAGTGTCCTCAAAATTCTTAGAAAACTGGGACCCCATTTCCTAGAGGTTTTTGCACTAAAGAACAATTTTCAAACAACTTACAGCACAAATGGCTCAGTTCAAACAAGTGGCAAATCAATCCCTGTCAATTCAAAGGAAACTGCTTAGTCCCAGAGGAGCCTGGCCAAAGGCTTTTTCTGCCCATTTCTAGAGAATAGCCCTTCCAAAGAAATAGGCTGAAGAGGGAACAATACAGTTTCATTTGAAGCAACTCCTTCCTAAGGAATTGTGCTGAAGGCATTTTCAGCCTGCTTCAGATGAAACAGTATGATACCAGTATCAGAACAAAGTGTCAAATGAGTACTTGCAAACAGAACAAGGCCTTAAGGAGAAAGAGAAAGGCTTTAAATAAACCCTGAATAAGTTCTGGATGGGCTTTGCTTGTGGCTCAGCTGGTAAAGAATCCACCTGCAATGCGGGAGAGCTGGGTTTGATTCCTGGGTTGGGAAGATTCCCCTGGAGGAGGGCGTGACAACCCACTCCAGTATTCTTGCCTGGAGAATCCCTCGGGCAGCGGAACCTGGTGGGCTACAGTCCATAGGCTAGCAAAGAGTCGACAAGACTGAAGTGACATGCAGTGAACAAGGGGCTGCATTGTGAACACTGCACCTGTTTTCTCACCAGCTTCAGAGCCTTCGGGAGTCTTCCCTGGCCCCAGTATGGGCCACCAAGTGTTGACCTGAAACAAATAGATGGCCAGATATTTCTCTTGCAAAGATGAATTTATTCTAGACCAACAGAGAATTGAAATTCTGGATCTGCAGCATTGGTGAGTCATTTGAGCAAGCCCCCGTATGGTGAGGGAGGGAGAACGCTTATAGAGGAGAAGGAAGCTGGGCGGGCTACAGTAAACAGGGTCAGACTTCTTATTGTCTGAGTCCTTGCCAGGAAAGAAGAGGGTGTTTCTTCTTCCTGCTGGACTCTACTACTCTCAAAAGGTGTGAGGACTTTCTGTTTAAGTCTCCCAGGTCTGTTTAACAAAGGTTGTTGTTAGTTAATTCTGGGAGAGAGTTGGAGTGGGAGAAGGGAGCAGGAGAGAAGTGTGATTCCCAAAGTATGTGAATAAATTGGAGGAGGAGGGTGTTATCAGTTATGTCATGTGCTACTGACAGGCTAAGTAAGGTAAGTACTAAAACTTGGTCACTGGCTATAGCAATGCAGCCATCCTTTGTAAACTTATAGAAGATGGTTCTGTGTGCTCAAGAGAAAAAGAAAATGTGGGATAATTAGAAAACAATTATATAGACAACCCTTTAAAAGAGTTTTTCTCTAAAGGAGGGAGCAGAAGAATGTGTAGTCAGTGGTAAAGCTATGGTTTTCCCCTAAATATTACAAAGCATCTATAAATCTTGGTTTTAAATAATGAAATGGGGGTTAATTTAATTAAAAAAAAAAAAAAGAAAAGAAAAAAGCTGTCCAGAGAATGGTTTAAGTAGCTTGAAAGCCAGGCTGAGACAAATGTTATTAAAAACACAAAAGGTATGCCAGGAAGAATTCATGGAGCAAAGACCAAAGTCCTTTTCAAATTCAAGCAGAAATGAAACTGTTTCCCATTCTGTGACAAAATTAATGCCACTCCAATCTCACACTATGCTTAACAGTTTTAATGATGCCATCTTAAAATGAAAACCTGGGAGTATATTGGTATGAATCAAATTACCATAAATTTCTAAATGCTTGAAATCTGAAAATAGACAAAAATCTTCATTGGTAAATGAAAATGAATCAAACAATGAAATGCTAGTTGGAGATGAAAATCTTGTGCAGGAGCAAAACAGACAGTAATTAAATATAGAGACATCTAGTTTATCTGATATTGTCAGAGAAAGAGTTCTTCCACCTAAAGGTAATATTCAGATGATTGACATTTACCCCGTTAAGTGCTGCAATTATTTTTGGTTTTAACTATTTTGATGGATATCACTCTTAAATGAATTACATGGTTCTATGCCTTATTAAACAAGAGATACTGAGTACAATCTATTCTTTGATGACCTGGATTAATAATGGCAGATAGATGTAATGGAAAAAATAGAGAGCTGATGCTGAGATAGGTTTAACCAGCTCCTCCAATTACTGACTTTGTGATCTTGGATAAGTTGTTCTCTGACCTCTCATTTATTTCTATAATTGGAGAAAAAATTATATACCTTGTAAGGCTATTGTTAGGATTAAAATATTAAGATACTTGTAGATAGTGAGCATTCAAAATGTAAGTAATCATTTTACTATGATATAATATACAACTGGTTCCCTTGCAAGTTAGTGCAATGATGATCAAGAGAGGGTGAATAGAAAAGGATACAAAGTAAAGGGCTCATGTTTGAAGGAACACATTATTTGCATACTAGGTGAATCTGGAACAAAAAACTGGTGGGAAATTTACCTGAGGAAACTATGAGATTAGGGAAAAGCATATAAAGGGAGTATATAAAGGCACATAAGGGATGTTCCATCTAAGAATGTATTAAAAAATCATATAAAGACCTTCACATTTTGAAAAGTAAATCTCTTGTATGTATATATACCTCTGTAAAATTTGCCACAAACATAAAAATACTGTGCGTAAATGTCATAGGGTATGTTTTGTTTGTGTAGTATGTTTGAAACATCTAGAATGTTATCAGATGTTGATGTTGTCACTCTAAGCTTTTAAAAACTACAATGCTTGTGGGGAGAAAAAAGCATGCATTTGCTACAGTTGCTTAAAAAGATTGTGCATTTTCTCAGAAGGTGCCTTCCTATTGTCTACACTTAAATAATTTGGCAGGTAATATCAGAGATTCCTGTTTGGTGTTAAAATCACAAAAAGATAGCTTCTTTTCCTTTCTCTTCTTTTTCATTTTCTTTTTTGTTTGTTTGGTGACTTTCAGAGAACAGAATCAAAATACAAAAATCTAGCATTGTTAATTTCTACAAAGTAAAAAGTAGTAGAAGAAAAGCTGCCTTATTTTTTTCTTAAAATTGTTGGAAAGGGTTAAAGTGAAACTGTCAGTTAGTCATGTCCTACTCCGCAACCCCATGGACTGTAGCCTCTCCGGCTCCTCTGTCCCAGGATTTCCCAAGCAGGAATCCTGGGGTAGGTTGCCATTTCCTTCTCCAGGGGATCTGCCCAACCCAGGGGTTGAATCCATGTATATTGCATCTCCTGCATTGGCAGAGGGATTCTTTACCACTAGCACCACCTGGGAAGATAAAATTGCATAACTAATGTTATTCAGGATTATCTTTCCTTTCTATAGCTGATACATAAGTTAAAATTCAGAGAAAAAAGCAAGAAATCCAAAAACTTGGATTCAGATCAAACAGTGTTATCCATGAGGAATAAGCATATTCTTTGAGTTTTTATATCAATGATTTTTCTGTCAATGGTCACAAACATATTATATTTGCTTCAGTACAATAATTCCACAGAAAATTATATAAATATAGTGACAAATACCTGTACATAGCAAACTTATACAAATGTAAAGAGAGAAATTCAAGTCATATGTTTAGAGGGACCCTAAAAAATTTAAAAAAGGACAATGAAGATTATAGAATGATGACAAATTAATAAATAAGACACTTTTGAGGAAATAATTTTAAAAGAACAAATGCCACTGATTGTGTGTATAAGTTTTATTTTCTTTTGTGTAATGTTTGACTTTTTAAATGGGGAGTTCCAAAATTTAGATGAGTCTTATTAGGCTTCCAAATCCATGGAGGATGAAGTTAATGACATTTTAAGTTTCCATAATTACTTCATAATTATGTTTTCAATAGGGTACAAATTAGTCAAGATGTATGCTAATTGGATAGTAAAGGTCTGCAACAATTTCTAAGTGATCAATATAATAAGCAAACTATGTTTCAAATTTGTGTGATGCCTTTTTTTAAATAATCTTCTTTAACAAGGCTTTTAAAATGTAAGTAAAATGCTCTATGTGTTTGGTTAGAAGAGATGACTAAACTGCCTTACTAAGCATTGTTTAGAAATTGAAGAAATTTCTTCTTTAGAAGCTGTTTTTAATTAAAAAAATTTATTTTACATTCAAGCATAGTTGATTTGCAGTGTTTTGTTAGTTTCAGATGTGCAGCAAAGTGATTTAGTTATACATATATCTATCCTTTTTCAGATTCTTTTCTCATATAGGTTATTAAAGAGTATTGAGTAGAGTTCCCTGTGCTATACAGTAGTTCCTTGTTGATAATCTATTTTATATATAGTCGTGTGTACATGTTCTACCCAAACTCCTACTGTATGCCATCCCCTCAACTTTCCCCTCTGGATTAATTTTCTAAGTTTGAGTTTGCTTCTGTTTTGTAAACAAGTTCATTTGTACCACTTTAGAGTCCACATATAACTGATGTCAAATGATACTTATTTTTCTCTCTCATTCCACTTAGCATGAATTTCTAGGCTCATCCATGTTGCTGCAAGTGGTATTATTTCATTCTTTCTTGTGATTGAGGAATATTCCATTGTATATATACCACATCTTCTTTATTCATTCCTCTGTCAATGGAGATTTAGGCTTTTCCATGTCTTAGATACTGTGAATAGTGCCATGAACATAGGGGTGCATGTATCTTTTTGAATTATGGTCTGTCTGGATATATGCCAGGATTGGAATTTCTGGATCATATAATAGCTCTATTTTTGGTTTTTTAAGGGACCTCCATACTCTTCTCCATAGTGGCTGTATCAATTTAGATTCCTTCCCCCCCCCACACACCTTCTCCAGCGTTTATTGTTTGTAGACGACTTTTGGGGGAAGGCCATTCTGACAGGTGTGAGTTGATACTTCACTGAAGTTTTGATTTGCATTTCTCTGACAGTGATATTGAGCATCTTTTTATGTTATTTTTAGCCATCTGTATTAGATACCTTCTTTTAATTGTGCATGTCAAATAATCTTCACTGTATTCCAGAGTGAATGTGTTCTTTCAGGAGAGTTACATTTGCAAAAGCACCTTGTGAAAGATCTCTTAGTAGGGGAACATGTTGTGGAAAAGAACTCACAGGATAAAACTTTCAAAATCAAAACAAGGCTAATTATAAATTAACTGATGAAGTAAAGGAAATATGTCTTCACTATTGGCATTTTAGGGATACCAGTAGGTAGTCACAACAACAGTGTTTAGGTCATAGTTGGAAAGTCTTTCTGTAAATGACTTAAAAAATATTTATTTTTGGTTGTGCTGGGTCTTTGTTGCTGCCCTGGCTTTTCTCTAGTTGAGGTGCATGGGCATCTTATTATGGTGGCTTCTCTTGTTGCAGAATACAGGCTCTAGGGCAAGTGGGCTTCAGTAGTTGCAGCACATAGGCTCAGTAGTTGTGGCCCTCAGGCTCTAGAGCATAGGCTCAATATTTGTGGCATATCAGATTAGTTGCTCTGTGGCATGTGGAATCTTCCTGCTTCAGGCATCAAACTCATGTTTCCTATGTTGGCAGGAAGATTCTTTACCACTAAGCAACCAGGGAAGCCCTTTGTGTTTTTATGTGTACTGTAAATATAAATGTATATAGTTTATGTTATTGCCTTGAGTAACTACCTTTTAGAGCAATTACAATAAAAAAAATTATGTTTATGCTCATTCAATTTTTGATGCTTTTTATTTTTGGTGCATAACAAATTTATGATCTTATGATTACTTCTGCCTGAACTATTTCTTAATAATAACTGTGTTATAGGACAGGTCTGCTGGCAATAAACTCTTAACAGTTCTTTGTTTTCCTCTGATAAAATCTCTATCTCTTCTTCATCTTTAAATGTATGGATATAGAATTCTAGGTTGAAATTTTTTGTTTCCAATTTTAAAGATCTCTATTTTCTACTATCCTATGGGTTTCTAATGAGATATCTGTGATAATTCTTATCTTTTACATTGAATGAAAGTTGTCTTTCCCAATCCCAGCCCACCTTTGATTGACCTCAGATTTTCCTTTTCTTTTTAGTTTGAGTATGACACAGTTCGTTTTTATTGTTAGTATATATTCTCCTTGGTGTACTCTGTGGTTCGGTATCTGTCACCACTAATTTTGGAAGCTTTAAAGCTATTGTATAATTTCTATTTCTATATTTTCATATTTATTCATACTTTTCTTGGCTATTTGAATCTACTAATGAACCCATCAAAGGCATATTCATTTCTGTTAACTGTGTTTTTAATTTCTAATTTTTATTTGATTATTTCTGATAGTTTCAACTCTGTATTGAAATTATCCACCTGATTTAGTTCTAGCATGTTTGACTATCTTTCCATTAGAGCTGTCAACATGTTAGTTCTTTTAAAATCTATCTGAAAATAACAATATCTATATCATATCTGAATTTGGCAATTGTTTTATATTTTCAGACTTTTTCCTCTTTGCCATCTGTCATCCTTTGTAAATTTTGTTGAAAGCTGATCATGTTATATAGGAAAATAGACTCTGAGGAGACAGGACTATAATGTGAGGATTTGTATGAATCTAGTTATGTTGTGTTTGCAGTATGCTCTTGCTGTGGGCATCAGAGGGCTCCTCTAGTGACCTTTTATTCTTCTCTGCTCTTGGCTTCAGGTCTTCCTCTTCTAAATGTTCCTCAGAGAGAATCTGTCTCTTGCAGACCTCCAGCTGTAATTCACTGGTATTTTTACTGGAGGCTGGTGGGGTGTAGGTCAGAGAAGCACATGCCAATGTGCTAAGCAAGTCTCAGTCTTTGGAGTGTACAGGTGCCTGTGTCATTGGAGGCTGCTGACCTTGTCCAGTGTGCCTGTTCTTCCTCCATAGGCACAGTTTTTCTTCTTTTCTTCCTTATTTGTTTTCTCAACTCCAGTGGTGTCCTCCAGTGTTCCCAGTCTATCTCCTTGAGGTGCTCTTCCTTACAAATTGAAACTTTTATTTTTTTATTTTTAACCTCACATGAGATAGTATTATGGGCGAAATTGTGCTTGCCCCCGCAAAATTCCTATGTTGAAGGCCTAAACTCTAGTATCTCAGAGTGTGCCTATATTAGGAAGTAAAGCCATTAGAGTAAGATAAGGTTCTTAAGGTGGTCTTTAATCCAGTCTCTCTAGTGCCTATGAAGAGGAAATTGGACATGCAAAGAGACACCAGTATACGTATGTATATTAAACATCACTGTTGCAGACAGATAAAAAAATCTTTGTCCAGGTGGAGTGTAATGCTGAAAATAAAAGTACACATTGTATGTAGTGAATATTTTTTTTCAATGTCTAGAATTCACTTTTTACCACACCTACTCTTATTTAGAGAAATTACCTTTTCCCCCTCTATGTCCACTAATCAGTGGCATGTTACCTAGGCTAGATTAATATATACTTATTTCCTAAAAATTTGATCATGAACAGAAGGATAATGGAACTGAAAATGATTGCATTTCCAGTCGCCCCAAGGCTAAAACTTTGACCATATTGATTCTACTATTAGAATGTTACTTTGTTTCTGTTCTCAAAGATAGGTTAGTTTCTACAATTTAGGTCTGACTTTCTAGAATCCCTCAGATTCTGTTTCAAATATCTTCCAATAAATTCCGTTTTGCTTGATTAGATGAGTTTCTGCTGCTTGCAATGAAATAATCCCAACTATTAATCATAATAGAAGATGCTGCTCTATGGCTTATTTATTTACAAATGAAACTTTAGTTTTTCAATGCATTTGTTCATATGTTTTAGTTACTTCAATATAGCATTAGAATATATGTTTTAAGTTTGCATTATTCTTAAAGCTTGCTTTTGAAAACAAACATTAAAAAATTGCAATAATCTGTGAAGCGATTCAAGGACGGGCACACTCAGCAGGGGTACCTGAAACTGGGACAGCTGTTGAACAGTTCAACCAAATGTACAATTGGCTAGAACACAACAATCATCTGAATTGATTGTGAGAGTTAGGCACACATAAGCTGTTCAATTTCCCCGCAGGGGTTCTCTTACTTTCTTAGTATGTCCTAGGTTATTTGACTCCATGAACCACTGTTATCTCAAGGTAGCATTGATGACACACAGTAGAAGTTGGTTGCAATAACTCAAGCATGCAGCTAGTACATATTTAAACAGGAGGCGGAGACACTTTTATGCTAAGTAAATAGTTCCTACTGGTTATACATATGGGCTTCCCCAGTGGCTCAGTGGTAAAGAATCTGCCTGCAATGCAGGAAACACAGGTTTGATTCCTGGAACTTGGGAAGATTCCCTGGAAGGAGGGCATGACAATCCACTTCAAGTACTCTTGCTGGGAAATCCCTTGGACAGAGGGACCTGGCAGGCTATGGTCCGCACTGAGTCTGACATACAAAAAATTAATGGTATAGTCTTGAGGAACAGATACTAGAACAATGCTTCAGGCTAAAGAAAAAGTACTCAATCTATTCCTGTATTTTTACTTCCCTTTTTAAATAAGAGTCAGGTTTTTGGTACAAATCTAACAATGAATAGTGGAAAACTGCATCATTAAGCTTTCCCTTCATATCTGCTTTGGGTCTCTAGATGTCAGCCTCCGAGAATAATAGAGATAGGAAAGTAAAAGAGTAGACAGTTTGCCAATTTAACAAATTTTATAATACTTCCAAAATTGGCTGTAAATGTAATTAAAAAAAATTATGGTAGGCTGAACAATGCCCTCCTCCCAAGATGTCCACATTCTAATCCCAGCCTCTGAATATGTACACTTACATGACAGAAGGAACTTTGCAAGTGTGATTAAATGAAATATCTTTTTTTAAATGTTTTTATTTATTTATAAGTGAGTAAATCATGTTCCATGATTTGAAATTCAGATGGTGAAATAGTCTTTAAATTATTTTTGGCTGCACTGGGTCTTAGTTGCTTTGTGCAAGCTTTCTCCAGTTGCGGTTGGCGGGCTTCTCATTGGGGTAGCCCCTCTGATCGCAACGCACAGGCTGTAGCATACAGGCTCAGTAATTGTGGCATACAGGCTTAGTCCCCCCGTGGTATGTGGAACCTTCCTAGACCATGGATCAAATTTACGTCCCCTGCACTGGCAGGCTGATTCCTAACCACTGGACCACCAGGGAAGTCCCTAAATGAAATATGTTTAAGTGGGATGATTATCCTGGATCATCCAGATAGGCCCAAATGAATCACAAAGGTCCTTATAAAAGGGAGGCAGGAAGGTTGGAGAAGGTGGAAGAAAGAGTGATGAAGGAAGCAGAGTTTGGAATTATCCACTTTGCAGAGGAAGTAAGGGAACCATGAGCCCAATTCTAGAATCCAGAAAAAAAAAGGCAAGGAGATGGATTTTACACTGTGCTTCCAAAAGAATCTAGCTTTACTGACACTTGGAGTTTTAGCTCTTATAATGTTAGCTTGGGATAGCTGGGCTTTAGAACTGTAAATAAATATTTTAAACCACTAAATCTGTGGTAATTTATTATAGCACCAGTAGGAAACTGATATAAAAATAATCAATATTTTCATTTTTGGTTCTGAGTTGATAACCTACCTGTGCAAAACAGGACTATTATTTACTTTAGGATATTGAAATAATAGTAGACTTCCCAGTCTTTAAGGTAAAACTATATTAAATAACAGTTTTGATCACTGCATAAGGAAAGACCTTAGAAATTTCTTTTAAAAATGCTGCATATGCTATTCAAATAAGTTACATATTAAACAACCTATGGAAAATTATATTGCTTGCATTTTTGATCTTTCATTCAATTCAGTATTATGTGAGACAACTCAAAAATGTATATTTCAGAAACTTAAAAATGATATGAGCAACTAAAGAAAAAAATATACTTTTACGAGGAATCCTAAATTTTTTCATATGTAGACAAATTATTACAACATGTGATGTCTTCACTGATAGATATGTAAATAATTTAAATAGGACAAGAGAAAATGTTTATATCTTTTTAAAGAGGCTGGAAATTTTCTGAAGGAGGGGTATCATTGTCCCCATTCTAATAAGGCTTAGCTGGATGTTTCTAGTTCATATTTTTTCCTCTTTTTATCCACTTTTAAACATGTGCACTTGGATGTTCCAAAGGGACTCAAATTCACCTTGCCCAAACCTGAACTGAGACTCTGTTAAAAGAAATCCTTTTCCTAATTATTGTTTTTTTTTTTGAAAGATAACTGTATTCACCTTTTCTCCCAGGCACTAAATCTGGGAATCACATCAGACTTCCAAGGCATAAATATGTTATGGCTTAGTCTCTTTAGGCTGCCATAACAAAAATATCATAGACTGGGAGGCTTGTAAACAAAACCAGAAATTATTTCTCACAGTTCTGGAGGTTGGAAGAAGATCAAGTCACTGGCAGACTTAACGTATGGTGAGGCTCAGCTTCCTGGTTTATAGATAGTGGTCTTACTGGGTCCTCACATGGTATAAGGGACAAGTAAGCTCTCTGGAGTCTCTTTTATAAGAGCACTGATTCCTTTCACAAGGGCTCTACCTTCATTGGCTAGTCACCTCCCAAAGGCCTCACCTCCATATACCATCACCTGGGCCTCAGGATTTAACATACAAATTTTGGAGGGACACAAATATTCAGTTTATAGCAAAGTACCATCTATGTTTATGCCTCCAAAATCTATATCCCAATTGAGAGTTTTTATCTCAGTTTCAGATGCATGTATCCTATTTCCTCTAAATAACACCATTAAACTGTCAGAACCCTTCCAAGTTCATCCTTGCCTGTGGTCCCATAGGCACATACCCATGGTACCTACAGAGTTTTCTTATATCTTGTGGTTCCTCTTTTATGCAGTTACAAATTTTCTATATTAATTTATGCATAATTTCTATCTCCTTATTGGACTTAGATTGCTGCACCAGCTTAAACTAGTAATCAAGTGTGAGGGTAAAATAAAGGCATATTTAGCTAATCAAAGTCTCAAAAATCTCTCAGATGCAATTCAATCTTTATTTTGGGAGCTTCTAGAATATGTAAATGAAGAAATAAACCACGAGATAGGAAAACTTGAGCTTCAGTAGATAATAGATCCAAAGCCGGAACAAGATGAAGAGAATTTCCAGGCTGATTGTGAAAGAATGTCCTATAATCTATGCTGGCATGTCTAGAGAAGAACCATCTAGAATGGAGTAGGAGGATGAATGGTTCCAGGAGGGATATTTGAAGATTAGCAAAAACAAATTTTGTTATCTTGGCTTCTGTGTTTAACTGCAATAAAAAGAGTTGTTAGGATTTAGTCCCAGGGTTAAGGTAAGAATTAATGATAGGCACATATAATATTAACAGGAAAGTCAATTATTAACTCTAGATGAAATTAATGAAACATACTAAATAACACACTCTGTGGCAGAGCTGTAAACAATATTTATGTACCATTTATAATAAAAATGCCAAATATATATTTAATTAAAAGTCATAGATTCACTGGGAAATGGGGATCTGTGTCTGAGTTAGACTTGTGGGAAGTTCAGGGAGAGAACTAGACACTCTGCTTCCACTGTAGATAGTGAATCACATTTAAAAATCAAAAGCAATAAATACATGAATTTTAGAACTAAGGAAGAAAAAAGAGCTAATAAGTTTAAAATTAGTTACAGGACTTGGAGTGAAGTAAGGGTAGATTGAAAATACCTATTTCTTATTTCACACCTTATATTTTAAGCTAGGTACATGAATTGCTCTGTTTGGAAAGAATATCAATCCAATTTTGAAAAGTTTTTGGGCTATTGGACATTGAAGTTAAATATACCCACATACAGATCTGTTCCACATCACCTATCCTCATCCCCATCCTTAGATAGTCATTTAAATATCAGTAGTATATTAAATTTTGTGTAAATTTTGTGTGTAGTATTTTGCAAAGTATCTTCAAAGGAATTATCAAATTTCATTTTGCTAAAGATCTTATGAGGTCCAGGAAGCAAAGTTCACTATGTCTGGATGAGGATTATGTATATGGTTAAATCATTTTATAAAATACATATATTTATATTTTTATATGTAATATGCACAGTTTACTATATCTACTTGTATATTTATATAAAGATCTAGGAAAAGCTGTACATTTTGAAATCATGAAGTTTTCAGGAAAAACTAGTGTTTTTCAAATAATTAAATGAGGAACAAACAGAATGCTGTATCTGTTATGTGAACATACTGAATAATGGTAGAAGCAATATAATGTTTAAGTAGGAATTTAAAGAAATCTTGTGCTGTGACTCAAATGGGTCTAATTATTCTGATTTTAATAAAAAGTATTAAGCATATAGTAAGTTCAGGTTGGTATGTTATAAATGGGATATAAAGAGCAATATAAATTCTTCACTAAGCTCAAAGAGTTTTCAGTGAAATGTAGGGTTTAATAAAGTAATGCTAGTGATAAAGGGCTTTATATGTTCCAAGCACTGCAAAGAGTGCTTTGCATGCATTATCTCCCTCAGTATAGCGTCTATTCCAGGTGTTGGGCCCTGTTGTCACCCCCAGTATACAGAGGGTGGAACCAAGATTTAAGAGTGACTAATATGACCAAGGGTGGCTAATATGAAGAGACTAGAGATCTCTTCAAGGAAATCAGAGATACCAAGGGAACATTTCATGCAAAGATGGGCTAGATAAAGGACAGAAATGGTATGGACCTAACAGAAGCAGAAGATATTAAGAAGAGGTAGCAAGAATACACAGAGGAACTATACAAAAAAGATCTTCATGACCCAGATAATCACAATGGTGTCATCACTCACCTAGAGCCAGACATCCTGGAATGTGAAGTCAAGTGGGCCTTATGAAGCATCACTACGAACAAAGCTAGTGGAGGTGATGGAGTTCCAGTTGAGCTATTTCAAATCCTGAAAGGCGATGCTGTGAAAGTGCTGCACTCAATATGCCAGCAAATTCGGAAAACTCAGCAGTGGCCACAGTACTGGAAAAGGTCAGTTTTCATTCCAATCCCAAAGAAAGGCAGTCCCAAAGAATGCTCAAACTGCATCACAATTGTACTCATCTCACCTGCTAGCAAAGTAATGCTCAAAATTCTCCAAGCCAGGCTTCAGCAATGTGTGAACTGTGAATTTCCAGATGTTCAAGCTGGGTTTACAAAAGGCAAGGAATGAGAGATCAAATTGCCAACATCTGCCGGATCACCAAAAATCAAGAGAGTTCCAGAAAAACATCTATTTTTCCTTTATTGACTATGCCAAATCCTTTGATTGTGTGGATCACAATAAACTGTGGAAAATTGTGAAAGAGATGGGAATACCAGACCACCTGACCTGCCTCTTGAGAAACCTGTATGCAGGTCAGGAAGCAACAGTTAGAACTGTACATGGAACAACAGACTGGTTCCAAATAGGAAAAGGAGTGCGTCAAGGCTGTATATTGTCACCCTGCTTATTTAACTTATATGCAGAGTACATCATGAGAAATTCTGGACTGGAAGAAGCACAAGTTGGAGTCAAGATTGCTGGGAGAAATAATAACCTCGGATATGCAGACGACACCACCCTTATGGCAGAAAGTGAAGAGGAACTCAAAAGCCTCTTGATGAAAGTGAAAGAGGAGAGTGAAAAACTTGGCTTAAACTCAACATTCAGAAAACTAAGATCATGGCATCTGGTCCCATCACTTCATGGGATATAGATGGCGAAAGAGTGGAAACAGTGGCTGACTTTATTTTTCTGGCCTCCAAAATCACTGCAGATGGTGACTACAGCCATGAAATTAAAAGATGCTTACTCCTTGGAAGGAAACTTATGACCAACCTAGATAGCATATTAAAAAGCAGAGACACTTTGCCAACAAAGGTCCATCTAGTCAAGGCTATGGTTTTTCTAGTGGTCATGTATAGGTGTGAGAGTTGGACTGTGAAGAAGGCTAAACCCCGAAGAACTGATGCTTTTGAACTGTGGTGTTGGAGAAGACTCTTGAGAGTCCCTTGGACTGCAAGAAGATCCAGCCAGTCCATCCTGAAGGAGATCAGTTCTGGGTGTTCATTGGAAGGACTGATGTTGAAGCTGAAACTCCAATACTTTTGCTACCTGATGTGAAGAGCTGACTCTTTTGAAAAGACCCTGATGCTGGGAAAGATTGAGGACAGGAGAAGAAGGGGACAACAGAGGATGAGATGGTTATATGGCATCACTAACTCAATGGACATGAGTTTGAGTAAGCTCCGGGAGTTGGTGATGGACAGGGAGGCCTGGCATGCTGCCGTTCATGGGGTCACAAAGAGTCGGACACGATTGAGCGACTGAACTGAACTGAACTAAGGCGTCTGTATGAAAGTGAAAGTCGCTCAGCTGTGTCTGACTCTTTGTGACCCCATGGACTATACAGTCTGTGGAATTCTCCAGTCCAGAATACTGGAGTGGGCAGCCTTTCCCTTCTCAATGGGATCTTCCCAACCTAGAGATCAAACCCATGTCTCCTGCATTGCAGGTTGACTCTTTACCAGCTAAGCCACAGGAGAAGCCCAACAATACTGGAGTGAGTAGCCTATCCCTTCTCCAGTGGATCTTCCTGACCAAGGAATTGAACCAGGGGCTCCTGCATTGGAGGCTGATTCTTTACCAACTCTGCTATCCTGGAAGGCATCTGTATAACTCCACTACAAAAAAGTAGAGGTGATCACAGCACGGATTCAAAGAGTCAGTACCATGTGGAGGGAGTCTTCTACATGAAAAATGAAGTTACCTTTAGAAGCTTAACCATAAGATGGTTGATATAAGTGTTAAGAGCACAGACCTTGGAACCAAATGGCCTGTGTTTAAAACCTGGCTTTACAATTTACTAACTCTGTGACTTTAGGCTAGTTGTTTAACATATTTTCTTGGGTTTCCTCATTAATTAAAGAGAGATACTAATAGTATCTACTCCATGGACTTGTAATGAAGAACAAATCTTTGCTAGATGTATTATGTGGAGAATGCTGCTGCTGCTGCTAAGTCGCTTCAGTCGTGTCCAACTCTGTGCGACCCCATAGATGGCAGTTCACCAGGCTCCCCCATCCCTGGGATTCTCCAGGCAAGAACACTGGAGTGGGTTGCCATTTCCCTCTCCAGTCCATGAAAGTGAAAAGTGAAAGTGAAGTCGCTCAGTCATGTCTGACTCTTAGCGACCCCATGGACTGCAGCCCACAGGCTCTTCCATCCATGGGATTTTTCAGGCAAGAATACTGGAGTGGGTTGCCATTGCCTTTTATGCAGAGAATAGTGTCTGGAAAATAAGTAGCACAATTATAGGTGTTAGATACTGTCATCATCATCATCATTTTCATTGTAAATACCACTTTTATCATTACATAATAATGAATGCATTGGTATTAAAGTGTACTTTAAAGAGCTGTGATTGTGAAAGACAAGCAAAACAAAGATTAGATAATAACTCATTACAAGAATAATGCAACCGAAAGGGAATTTGATTGTTTCTATGGTACATAAAACAAAAGTTTTTGGAGAAAATGCATATAAAGATAATAATTTACATCTATTTTCAAAACTGGTACATTTTAAATTTAATATACACAAATGAAAAAACATTTACAGTAAGAAAACTTCAGATATAAAAAAATTGACATGGACTGTGAATATACCAATCATATCACTGAAATATAGTAAGAGTATATGAAGACTATAAAAAAAGTCTGAAGAAGTCCTAAATATCTGTATATTAAGACAAACTCCATAGTTAAATGATGTAAATCTTCAATTGAAGGCCAATAGTTGAGAAGATGCTGCTTTAAATTAAAGAAGTAAAGTTACAGCCAAGTTAACACCTTAAAATGAAACAAGTTTATGAACTGAAAACACTGTGTCTAATATATGAGGCAAAGCAGCCACAGGGAACATGTAATGAGCAACAAGGACAATGGCCTCCCATACAGCTTACGTTTTCTGTAATAAATATATCAGTAAGATCTTATCAATACAAATTTAACAGAAGGAAATCTGCCTATTCTGACTTGACACTTCTTTCCATGCAATTCATCATTAGTAAAACATGTCAAATAATCCTAGCTATTCCTAGTACCCCTATTTTTACAAAATGAAAGAACAAATCCTTTGTGATTTTCCAGGAGTCCTTTGGGAAATTACAAAGATGACTTTAAGTGGAAAGGTCGTTTATGATTTAATTTCTCAAAGTAATAGACTATTTTTTAGAGCAGTTGCAGAAAGCTTGAGCAGAACGTACGGAGTTCTCATATATTCCCTCTCCCCAATTCTGTTGTTTCTGTAATAAACATTTTCATTGGTGTGGTATATTTGTTGATGAACCAGCTGAACAATGAACATTGTTCAGTTTTGTTCAACATTGAACAAATGAACAATTGATGCGCCAATATTAGTAAATTATTATTGCCTAACATCCATTGTTTACTTTGTTTCACTCTTTATGTCATAAAATCGCACAGGGTTTGCTAAATGCACACAGTGTCATGTATCAACCATTATAGTATCATACAGTATAGTTTCTGGAGAAGGACATGACAAGCCACTCCAGTTTTCTTGCCTGGAGAATCCCCATGGACAGCGGAGCTGGCGGGCCAGTCCACGGGGTCCCAAAGAGTCAGACACGACTGAGTGACTGAGCGCAGTATAGTTTCACTGCCTTAAAATGCCTCCTGCCATGCCTCTTCATTGTTCTTCTCTACTCCCTGCCAACCCCAACCCAGGATAACTACCTTTTTTTTTTCTTTACTATCTCTATAGATTTGCCTTTTCTAGGATATCATATAGCTGGAATTAAACAGTGTATAGTCATTTAGACTGGCTTCCTTCACTAAACAATGCAGTCAAGCATCCTCCATTTCTTTTTGTGGCTTGACAACACCTCATTTCTTCTTGTTGCTGAATAACAATATTCTGTTCCCATATTGAAAGACATCTTGGGTGCTTCCAATCTTTATCAGTTTTTCTTGTGCATGTTTTTTTGTGAATATGTTTTCAACTTCTTTGGGTAAGTACCAGGAAATGGGATTGCAAATAATGTGGTGAGAGTATGTTTAGTTTTGAAAAAAAAACAACTTAGAAACTATTTCCAAAGTAGCTTTACCATTTTGCATTCCCATTGGCAGTTATTTCCTGTTGCTCCTAACATCTTCACCAACATTTGATCTTGTCTGTGTTTTAGATTTTAACCATTCTAATAGGTATATAATGGATATTAATTTATTTGAATTCTCTTAATGATATGTAATGTTGAGCATATTTTTCTGTGCATATTTTCTATTCATATATCTTTTTTGTTGAGGTAGGTGTCTCTTAGGGTCTTCTGCCCTCCTTTACATTGAGTTGTTTGATTTCTTAATGTTGAGTTTTAGGAGTTCATTGTGAACTAAAGAATACAAGTCTTTTATCAGATATTTGTTATAGAAATGTATTCTCCAGGGTTATGGCTTGTCTTTTCATTTTTTGAACAGTACTTTCCTAAGAGAAGAAGTTTTTAATTTTAATTAAGTCCAGTTTTGATCCCTGGGTCTGGAATATCCCCTGGAGAAGGAAATGGCAACCTACTCTAGTATTCTTGCCTAAAGAATCCCATGGACAGAGAAGCCTGGCACTCTAGAGTTCATGGGGTTGCAAAGAACTGGCTATGACTTAGGGACTGAATACCACCACCATGATCCATTTTTGAGTTAAGTTTTGTGGAAGTAGCAGGTCAATGTTTAGATTTATTTTCTTGTGCCAAATATCCAGTTGTCTCAACTAAATGTCAATTATTCCATTTGTTAAAAAGACTTTGTTTCTGCATTTGATTATTTTTGCTATTTTTTTTTTTTTTTAATAAAAAATTGGTGGTGGTTTAATCGCTAAGTCATGTCCAACTCTTGCAATCCCATGGACTATAGCATACTAGACTCCTTTGTCCCTGGGATTTCCCAGGTGATAATGCTGGAGTGGGTTGCCATTTCCTTCTCCAGGAGATCTTCCTGATCCAGGGATCAAATCCAGGTCTCCTGTATTTCAGGTGAATTCTTTACCAACTGGGCCACCAGGGGAGCCCCAAATTTAGTTGAGTGTATTTGCTTGGGTTTATTTCAGGTCCTATATTCTGTTCTATTGATCTATTAATATTTGTCTATTCTTTCACCAATTTTATGCCATTTGGACTACTGTAGTTATTTTTTTGACTGATTTGAGTTTACATACTGTCTCTTTTTTTCACAACTAAAAGAGGAAGAATGCCCAGAGAACTAAGAACATGTACTGACAGAACATATTTGTGTAAACTTGATTGGCACTTGTGGAGTATGGAAAGACAACAAAAGGACTTTGTAAAAATGGAGAAATTGACCAAGCAAAAAGTCAGCATATCTATTTCATTTAAAATTAACTTCAGTATCAGATAATTTTTGCATTTACATAGTGAATTTTCGTAGAACCTTTATATATGAATTTCTTAGACCCTATGAAGTTCTGAGTTGTCTACTGTAAACAATGTGAAGAGCCAAGCACTAAATATCCAACATTAACTAATTGGTTTGGCAAATTACAAAATGTTTAATTCAAGGAATATTAAGCAAATACATTATATTAACAACTTTCCTCAGGTGGAAAAAACTTACTGTATAGTCTGTAATGTGAAATTAGAATACAAAATTTACAGAATGAGTGTAAACAAAATGTGATTAAAAGGAAAAATATAAATAAACACAGGTGCTATATTTGTATAAGGAAATATGCAATGGACTCTGTCTACAACTTTATATTTTTCATTTTATATAAGAAACACATTTACTTTTAAAAGAGTTTGAGAAATAGATACTTCACATACCATAAAATTAACCTATTTAGAGTCTACAATTCAATGGGTTTTAGCATATTCATGAAGTTGTGCAACCATCATTACAATCTAATTTTAGAATACTTTGATCACACGTCAAACAAACCCGGTACCCATTAGTGGTCCGTTGCTGTGTCCCCTCTACAACACAGACCTAGCCATGCACTCATTGACTCTGTCTCTGTAGATTTGCCTGTTTTGCATATTTCAAATAAATGGATTCATATAGTATGTGGTCTCTTTGTGACAATTTTTTCTACTTAGAATGATTTCCTCAAGGTCATTCATGTTTGTGTATCCCTGCTTCCATTTTATGGTCTGGTAATATCTTACATTTTACTTATCCATTCATCAGTTGGTGGATATTGACTCTGCCATTCCAGAAATGATTCTTCTCCATATTTTCCTTGAAAAAGAGAAGAAAATTATCTTTAAAGCTTTATATTTTGAGAAGACATCAAATGTTATATGCACATTTGCATACATGTCTACCATTGTTTGTGAATGAAGGTGGGAGCCTTGAAGAGGGTTCCCTAGGTTTGGTATTAAAATAAAGTGAGAAGAAAAGTAGCATTTATAATAGTGGTCATGTGGCTTATAGTTATTGTAGGGTCTCAGATCCTATCTATAGACTCGTTGTTGTTTTAGTCACTAAGTCACACCTGACTCTTTTGCAACCCCATGGAGTATAGCCTGCTGGGCTACTATATCCATGGGATTTCCCAGGTAGTACTGCCGTGGGTTGTAAGTTTGTTCTTCAGAGGATCTTCCTGACCCTGGAAGTTCCCCACCTGGTCAGGAAGACATTCCCAACTGCATGTCTTATGTCTCCCAAAGGCAGATTCTTGGCAGATGGGCAAATTCCTACCAATTTCCTTGGCAGGCAGATTCTTACTGGTGAGTCACTGGAGAAGCCCATATTATAATTATATATTGTTGTGGCTCAGTCGCTCAGCTGTGTCTGACTCTTTGTGACCCCATTGACTGCAGCATGCCAGGTTTCTCTGTCCTTCACTATCTCCTGGAGTTTGCTCAAACTCATGTCCATTGAGTCATTGATGCCATCCAACCATCTCATCCTCTGTCTCCCCCTTCTCCTCTTGCCCTCGATCTTTCCCACCATCAGGATCTTTTCTAATGAGCTGGCTCTTCACATCAGGTGGCCAAAGTATTGGAGCTTCAGTTTCAGCATCAGTCCTTCCAATGAATATTCAGGGTTGATTTCCTTTAAGATTGACTGATTTGATCTCCTTGCAAGCCTAAGGGACTCAGAAGAGTCTTCTCCAACACCACAGTTCAAAAGTATCAATTCCTCAGTGTCCAGCCTTTTTTATCATCCAACTCTCATATCCGTACATGACAACTGGCAAAACCATAGCTTTGACTATATAGACCTTTGTCGGCAAAGTAATGTCTCTGCTTTTTAATATGCTGTCTGGGTTTGTCATAGCTTTTGATCCAGGAAGCAAGACCTCTTTTAATTTCACGACTACAGTCACCATCTGCAGTGATTTTGGAGCCCCCCCGAAATAAAGTCTGTCACTGTTTCCATCATTTTCCCATCTATTTGCTATGAAGTGATGGGACCAGATGACATGATCTTAGTTTTTTGAATGTTGTATTTTAAGCCAGCTTTTTCACTCTCCTCTTTCACCTTCATCAAGAGGCTCTTCTGTTCCTTTTTGCTTTCTGCCACTAGGGTGGTGTCATTTGCATATCTGAAGTTATTGATATTTTCTCCTGGTAAACTTGATTCCAGTTTGAACTTCATCCAGCCTGGCATTTCACATGATGTACTCTGCATATAAATTAAATAAGCAGGATGACAATATACAGCCTTGACATATTCCTTTCCCAGGTTTGAACAAGTCTGTCATTCCATGTCCAGATCTAACTGTTGCTTCTTGACCTTCACACAGGTTTCTTAGGAGGCATTTTAGGTGGTTTGATATTTCCATCTCTCTAGATTTCCACAGTTTGTTGTGGTCCACACAGTCAAAGGCTTTATTTAACACAGCCAATGAAGTAGAAGTAGGTGTTTCTCTGGAACTCTCTTGCTCTCTCCATGATTCAATGAATGTTGGCAGTTTGATTTCTGTTTCCTCTGCCTTTTCTAACATTGTATATCTGGAAGCTCTTGGTTCATGTGCTGTTGAAGCATAGCTTGAAGAATATTGAGCATTACCTTGCTACCATGTTAAATGAGTGCAATTGTGCAATAGTTTGCATTTTCTTTGGCATTGCCTTTGTTTGGGACAGTCCTGTGGCCACTGTTGTTTTCCAAATTTGCTGGCATATTGAGTGCATCACTCTGACAGCATTTTTAGGATTTGAAATAGCTAAGCTAGAACTCTATCACCTCTATTAGCTTTGTTCATAGTAATGTTTCCTAAGACCCACTTGATACATATTCATTATTCTGTAATTGCCCTGCCATTTATACATTGTGTGATCAAGGGCAATCAGGGAGCCTCCTAAACCTTTATATCCTTCCTCCTGTCTGAAATCCAAATTTAATAACTCATGAGTGTGGGTGTGCATGTGTGCTAAGTCACTTCAGTCTTGTTGACTCTTTGTAAACCTATGGATTGTAGCCCACCAGGCTCCTCTGTCCATGAAATTCCCCAGGCAAAATTACTGGAGAGGGTTGCCATACCCTCCTCCAGGGGGGTCTTTCTGACCCAGAGGTTGAAATGGCATCTATCTTTCCTGCATTGGCAGGAGGATTCTTTACCACTAGTACCACTTGGGAAGCCTCTATAGATTCATAATTTCTGACAATAAAGATGAACATATATTTAAGTGATAAATTGCTTTCAGTAAAATAAACTCACCTATTTGATGTTTTAAAATTTATTCAAAGTATACATAGCCAAGTATTAGGTATGGGTATATTTTATAGTAAGCTAATATAAAAAATTACCTAGACTGCAATTAAATTGGTACACATTAAGACAAACCATGAAATCATACAGAATCATCAAAACCTAAATACAAAGGTAGTATATACATAAAGTATTTTCTTTAAAATTCTAATATACGAAAGTCAGCTGAAATTTTCAGGAGGATCAGCAGAAGTATGCTGAGACATATCTCAAAAAAAAACAATGAAAGAGATAAAATTAGAGTGCTCATCTGGGAAGTCCTATAAAAATAGCTCTACAAAGATGTAAAAAAATAGTTTAAAACTTATCAATAAATAACAAAATATGTTTCCAGAATTAAAGATCTCATGTAATGATTAGTTAATGAAAAAAAAAAAACCTTATAATTTATGCTCATCATGAAATTTCAGAAGAGATAAAAATGATTCTTAAAATCACTGAGGAACAAAAACACATCAGAAAAAGGTTTGGAATTATTTTCCTCTATAAGACTAGACACTGATACTTAGTCTTCAAAATTTCTGGCCCAAAATCTCTAGTCTAGAATTCTATGGTCAGTAAAAATGAGTATGGGGAGAGAATAATGATATTTTCATGCATGAACTATCTTTAAAATTCATCCAACATGCCATTTCTCTAGAAACTACTAGAAGATAATCTCACAAAATGATAACTAAACCAAGAAATAGGATCATATTGAATTCAGAAAGGAGAAGATTAAAAAAGCATCTCAGAGGTAACAGTGATGCACTGGATAAACAACAGGAGAAATACTGGGATAACTAAACAACACATCTTGGGAATAACCAGCCAGATTGAAATATTGGAACAGGAGGAAAATTACAGAAGTTTCTATTGATTTTGATGATGAAGTGGAAAATCAGGCCCCTACTCCCATTAATTGTTCCAATAAAATAAAATTTTATATAGCAATTGATATTTATCAATTGACCATTTAATTCTCAGTGGTGACAAGTTACAATATTATATGCCCTGAGTACCAATCCTTGAAATTCCAATGCTTCTGTATTAGAAGGGAATGAGGAAGGAAAGTGTGAATAGAGAATACAATATCCTATGGACTGAGTCTGCCTGTAATGCAGGAGACCTGGGTTCAATCCCTGGTTGGGAACATCCCCTGGAGAGTGAAATGGCAACCCACTTCAGTATTCTTGCTTGGAGAATTCCATGGACAGAGGAGCCTGGTGGGCTACAGTTCACACAGTCAGACATGACTTTACGAGTCAGACATGACTGAGTGACTTTCATTTTACTTTATCACTTTACACTATGAGAGACTTAAATCCTTATCCTCCAGTTGTGGAGTATTATATTCAAAACTCAAACATCAGAAAATGGCATCAAATGTAGAAGCAAAAGGAGAATGAGCTTAAAGAATTGCAAATGGTTATTTCCTGAAATTGATAACCTCAGAAACTGAAGGAGAAATGGGGCATATAACTACTGTGCCTTTGTAATTATTATGAAACTACTTGAATTTGAGACTGACATGGATTTATTCAGCTTAAAATGAATATTTAAAAATAACCATAGCAAAATATATAATTTATTTAGTTCTATCACCTAAAAGAAAATGGTGAAAGGAGAAGAGAAGAAAAAAATGGCAAGTACTTCTGCCATCACTCTTTTGTACTCCACGAGGAAGCCCAAAGGAAGAAGACCAAAACTGAGGGCAGTTTGGTTAAGGGACTCTCACTGAAACAATTTCATTATTCTCCCTTTTTATTTTTCCAAAATCAAGTGATCATGCACTGTTTATCACGAAATGACTGAAGAGCCCCTTCAAAGAGTATACCAGGATGCGTTTCCTGATTGTTGACATTCTGTTTCCAATGCAGCCAACATCCTTAATATAACCCTATCTATCTGCTTCTTATAGATTTGTTCCATATGTTTCTATTTAGTGCTTTGTAAAAATTAATTTCTGTATGAGTATTAGGGGTATACATAGGAGTGTACTCAGTATATATGAATCTATCTCCATCATCATTATACTACTGGCAGTTGTCTGCTTGCAGTGAAAAGAATTACATTTTGCAGCATCTTTACTTGACAAATTTAAGTGTTTTAGCTAATATATTTTCCACAGAGACAGTTATAGGATGCAGAGAGAGGTACAAATTATCATCATGTCAATTACAGTGATGCTTTTACACAACAGGTGTTAGTAGGGGCCATGAGAACCACTAGTCTCCTCCTTGTTACTAATAACATAGTGCCAATCAGATTCTATATATGTGGGTAGATTTTTGCTATTAAAAGCATACCTTGAGCACACAAGACAATTATATTAGGCCATGTTTCAAGCAAAGTGAGAACAGGAACCCAGCACTGATAGTCTCTCTTCCCAAACCTTTTCAAAGATACCATAAACAGAGCCTGGCATTAATGTTTACAGAGAAGAGATAGCTTGTTAGAAATATTTGGATATTACTTTGCAGAGTGATACCAGATAATGCTCAGATCACTGTGAGCATTCCTAGAAGAAGAATATGCAAAAGAGATCTTTAAGGTGACAGTTTATGCTTCTAAGAGAGAGATTCTTAACCTGAGGCCCATGGGCTCCCAAGGGTCTGTGGAAGGATTCAGGGTTTCAACACAAAAATTCATGCATTATGAGAGGTAAAGGCTTGTGTTTATATCACTGTAGTGCCAAAAGTACATGTGACTTTGTCACTAATAAAAACGAGAGACTTTATACATCATGAAGCAGTTACTGTAGATATTTTGATCCATAGTTCATGCTCGTTAACACTTCAAGATTATTGTAATTATTGAGTATACTATTAGAACTTATTACTTTAGTCATTAATAAGAAAATAATAATTTAAGTTTTTAAAAACTATATTTCAATATATTTCTTAAGTTTAATGCATTATATTCATTTAAAAACATTATTATGAAAAGGAGGCCTGGCTTTATAAAACTACCAAAGTGACCTGTAGATCAAAAAGTGGTTGCAAATATTTGGTTAAATTCAGAGATAAAAATATTCTGCTTTTAAATTTGAGGTTGAGTGGTGCTACTGGTAAACAGCCCACCTGCCAGTGCAGGAAACAGAAGACACACGTTCGATTCCTGGGCCAGAAAGATCCCCTGGAGGAGGGCATGGCAACCCACTCCAGTATTCTTACCTGGAGGAGAGGAGGCTAGAGTCCACAGGGTCCCAAAGAGTGACATGACTGAAGTGACATAGCGCACACACAGAATTGAGTACTCAGGTTAATGTCAGGACATCAGGTGTTATTTGGGGATGGCTTTGAAATTTCTTTTTTCTTCTTTTTGAAAGAAGGGAGGAGTGCTTGATTGTTTAGAAGTCTTCTAGAGCATATACAGGTCTAATGTAGAAACATGAGCCATTAAACTTTAAACACTTTGAAATACTGTATTTAGCACCAAGTCAACAGGGAGGAAGAGAGAGATTTCCTGGGAGATGGAGATAATGGATAGAAATTCCAAGTGTTGATGGAGATATTCTGAAATGGCCAAAGCGTGATTTAGCAGTCCATTTTCATGTCATTGATTTTTCACTGTGATTGAATTGAACTTGTTTGTTCATCAGAAATGACCTCTGGTACCTTCTTTTCGCTCCTTTTTCTTTCTTTTTTTCTTTTCATCTAAATCATGTCATATTATTTCTTATTGTTATCAAGCAGCAGAATATGATATTCCAGAGAGGAGAAAGGATTTGGACACTCAAGATCTTTGTCAGCCATAGCTGATCACACTACCAACAGTCAATAAGAAATCAGTGCCTTCTATTATTGTTTTAGTTTATTTGATTTTTTATTACAAATTTTATTTTTAACAGTGTAAGAAGTGAAAGTTAAAAATACCAGATATAGGTTGGGAAGCATTATATTTTTTTTCATTCTTAATTTGGTACCTGGTCAAACATATTCAGTGATGATTGTTGTTTTCAAATTATATATTATTGCTATGATAAAGAAATTTAGAAGATATCTCCAGAACTGTCAATTATAATTGGTATTTGATATTATAATTGATATAATTCTTCTTCAGAAATTCCTTTTTAGTGTGTGTCAGTGATGTGATGCTCTGATTCACTTGAAACATATGTGACATTTTTAAGTTTGATCTTTCTTCACACTGTAAATTGTAAACTAATACAGAGACCAGATATCACGCGCTTTATGTAAACTCTTGCATAGAATATGTATAGCCAAATGTCCTATCATTGGTCAACAAACATGAAAGAGATGGTAGCATATGATAGAGATTTGGTTTTTTCAAGTATTATATTTGTGATATTTTGCATGATTCTGCAACACAGAGATCTTACTTTGTATCTTGTTTAGAGTCATCATGCATATTTGATAAAGATTTTCAAACCATCATTATAAAATCTAGTGATGATTTTATAATAATGTGCCTTTAAAAATATTTGCTTTAAGAATCATATTCAGGATAAAATCCTCTGGCTGGGATAACTTCTCTGAGTGTAAATCTTTTTTTCTTATTATTCTTAATCTTTGTATTTACCACACTTTCACTGAAAAACAACCCAAAAACTCTGCTTCATTTTTCTACAGTTATTACATTATCCTTCCCCTGTTATCATTGCTTCAGGTCTTATATATTAAATTTCTTCTAGTGGTTTCTTAGTAGTACTTAGATGACTTCCAATCCATTTGATTATCTTGTGCTAATTCTTCTTTTTTATCAATTTGGTTAGCAGTATTGAAGTCTACTCTTTGTTTCTGACTTCAGCTTTTTTCAGATTGCACATTTAAGTGAGGTCATCCAGTATTTGTCTTTCTCTGTCTGACCTATTTCACTAAGCATGATGCCTCAAGGTCGATCATGCTGTCACAAATGGCAGAATCCTTTTATTTATGGGTAAGTACATTCTATTTATTTCCTTCATTCATTCATGAATGGATCCTTCGGTTATTTCCATGTCTTGGGTATTGTGTATACTGCTGCAGTGAACATGGAGGGTGCAGGTATTTCTCTGGTGTCTTAGTTGCTCAGTAGTGTTCAACTCTTTGTGACCCCATGGACTGTAGCCAGCCAGGCTCCTCCATCCATGGAATTCTCCAGGCAAGAATACTGGAGTGGGTTGCCATGCCCTACTCCAGGGGGTCTTCCGGACCCAGGGACTGAACCTGGGTCTCTCACATTGCAGGCAGATTCAGGGTCTCATTTATTTGCATTGGTATCTGCACATTTGATAGTAATGCTGAAGAAGCTGAAGTTGAATGGTTCTATGAAGACCTACAAGACCTTCTAGAACTAACACCCCAAAAAGATGTCCTTTTCATTATAGGGGACTGGAATGCAAAAGTAGGAAATCAAGAAACACCTGGAGTAACAGGCAAATTTGGCCTTGGAGTGCAGAATGAAGCAGGGCAAAGGCTAATAGGGTTTTGCTAAGAGAATTCACTGGTCATAGCAAACACATTCTTTCAGCAACACAAGAGAAGACTCTACACATGGATATAACCAGATGGTCAATACCGAAATCAGAATGATCATATTCTTTGCAGTCAAAGATGGATAAGGTCTATACAGTCAGCAAAAAAAAAAAAAAAAAAAAAAAAAAAAAAAAAAATACCAGGAGATGACTATGGCTCATATCATAATCTCCTTATTGCCAAATTCAGACTTAAAGAAAAGTAGGGAAAACCACTAGACCATTCAGGTATGACCTAAATCAAATGATGATACAGTGGAAGGAATTATGGGTGAAAGTTCATGAAATTGTACAGGAGACAGGGAGCAGACCATCCCCAAGAAAAAGAAATGCAAAAAAGCAAAATGGCTGTCTGAAGAGACCTTACAAACAGCTGTGAAAAGAAGAGAAGCAAAAAACAAGGGAGTAAAGGAAAGATATACCCATTTGAATGGAGAGTTCCAAAGAAGAGCAAGGAGAGATTAAAAAAAGCCTTCATCAGTGATCCATGCAAGGAAATAGAGGAAAACAACAGAATGGGGGGAAAAAAAACAAAAACTAGAGATCTCTTCAAGAATATTACAGATACCAAGCGAACATTTCATACAAAGATGGGCTCAATGAAGGAGAGAAATGGTATGGACCTAAGAGAAGCAGAAGGTATTAAGAAGAAGTGGCAAGAATACACAGAACTATATAAAAAGGATCTTCACGACCCAGATAACCCAATGGTGTGATCACTCACCTAGAGTCAGACATCCTGGAATGTGAAGTCAAGCTGGCTTTAGGAAGCATCACTGTGAACAAAGTTAGTGGAGGTGATAGAGTTCCAGTTGAGCTATTTCAAATCCTGAAAGATGATGCTGTGAAAGTGCTGCACTCTATATGGTAGGAAATTTGGAAAACTTGGCAGTGGCCACAGGACTGGAAAAGGTCAGATTCCATTTCAATCCCAAAGAAAGACAATGCCAAAGAATGCTCGAACTACCACACAAATGCACTCATGTCACACGCTAGTAAACTAATGCTCAAAATTCTCCAAGTCAGGCTTCAATAGTACCTGAACCATGAACTTCCAGATTTTCAAGCTGGATTTAGAAAAGGCAGAGGAACCAGAGATCAAATTGCCAACATCTGTTGGATCATTGAAAAAGCAAGGGAGTTCTAGAAAAACATCTGCTTTATCGACTATGCCAAAGACTTTGTGTGGATCACCACAAACTGAAAAATTCTGAAAGAAATGGAATACCAGACCACTTGACCAGCCTCGTGAGAAATTTGTATGTAGGTCAGGAAGAAACATTTAGAACTGGACATGGAACAACATGGAACAACAGACTGGTTCTAAATAGGGAAAGGAGTACGTCAAGGCTGCATATTGTCGCTCTGCTTATTTAACTTATATGCAGAGTACATCATGTGAAATGCTGGGCTGGATGAAGCACAAGCTGGAATCAAGAATGCTGGAGGAAATATCAGTAACCTCAGATATGCAGATGATACCGCTCTTATGGCAGAAAGTGAAGAAGAACTAAAGAGCCTCTTGATGAAAGTGAAAGAGGAGAGTGAAAAAGTTCGCTTAAAGCTCAGCATTCAGAAAATTAAGATCATGGCATCTGGTCCCATCACTTCATGGCAAATAGATGGGGAAACAGTGGAAACAGTGACAGACTTTATCTTTTTGGGGCTCCAAAATCACTGCAGATGGTGACTGCAGCCATGAAATTAAAAGACTCTTACTCCTTGGAAGGAAAGCTATGACCACCCTAGACAGTATATTAAAAGCAGAGACATTACTTTGCTAACAAAGGTCTGTCTAGTCAAGGCTCTGGTTTTTCCAGTTGTCTAGTATGGATGTGAGAGTTGGAATGTGAAGAAAGTTGAGCGCTGAAGAATTGATGCCTTTGAACTCTTGAGAACCCCTTGGACTGCCAGGAGATCCAACCAGTCCATCCTGAAGGAAATCAGTCCTGAATATTCATTGGAAGGACTAATGCTGAAGCTGAAACTCCAATACTTTGGCCACCTGATATGAAGAGCTGGCTCATTTGAAAAGACCCTGATGCTGGGAAAGATTGAAGGCAGGAGAAAGGGACAATAGAAGATGAGATGGTTGGATGGCATCACCAACTCAATGGACATGAGTTTGAGTAAACTACAGGAGTTGGTGATGGACAGGGAGCCTCGTCCCCTGCATTCCATGGGGTCGCAAGGAGTCGGACACAACTGAGTGACTGAATTGAACTGAACTGCACCATTGAGGAAGGAATCTCTTCTCTATCCTTTCACAGCAGTTGGGATAGCCTACTGACTTGCTTGCCTGCTCTGGCAGGCTGTAGGGTTTGCTTCATAACTGCCTAGCATCTCTGGCCAGCACTCCTAACCCTAAACATGTGGGCTGGTTACTTGCTTCCTTTCCCAAGTAAGGCCCTAGAATGAGCTCTGAGGCTGGGATGGCCTACCTGCTGGTAAGTAAACCTCAGAAGAACTGCTGACTAAGCTTACTGGCCATATGGGGTCACCTGCTTGGCTCTGTAGATAAAGATAGCCACTGGTCCTCTGCTCAGGTACTACTGCCAGCAGAAAAGAAGTTCGCCAAGATCTGCACTCATGTTGCTGTGAAACCTGTCATCCTTTTATGTCTCTAGCTGATTCTCAGGAGGCAAAAACTAAATCCTATTGAGTACATATAATGTTGGAGAAGTTGGATGTTTGCCTTGGGCTTTCCTTTTTCCACTGGAGAAACTATAGTTCCTTATTGTATGCTGTACCAGCCTAGGGGAGGAGTGAGACAGTCAAAAGGAATATTGCTCCTATCACCCTTATAATGTGGTATTTCACCATTCTTGTCATCCAGGAGGTTGCTTTAACCTCACTCCCAAGTGCTGGGATCTTCACAAAGGTGTCTCATCTATGGATAGTTGCCAGTAACTCTTTCTATGAAGAAAATTTAAATCAGGAACCATCTGTTTCTCCATGGCACTCTGTCATTCTATCTTTATTTCTAATACAAATTTTGGGTGATTCTTATGCCTAGTAATATTAGAAAACCATTGGTTTGTTAGAGTTGGGGTTCCACACTGACTGTATTAAAGAAATGTATATGTTATCCTGTAACACTCAGAAGCCCCCATCTTTTTCTGTAGTGTGAAAAAAAGATATAATAGTCCTAGTTAAATTTTATTTTACCATCATTTATATCATTGCAACCAAGATAATAAATCTTTTGTATTCCAACTCAAAAGACCAGGTACATAGACTCCTACCTAGGTAGAGAATTTTTAAAGAGAATTCTAATAATAAATAATAAAAATAAATATAATAAATATTAGAATTCTCTCATATGGTGACAAGAACATCTTTTGTGACCGAGAATACAGTTTCTAATCAGCAGAGGCCGGGGTGCTCTTGGGATACAATATATTAAGTTCCAGAGGAATGTCCATAAGTAAAGGCAAAAGATTTGATGTAGAGATAAGATTTTACATACATTTAGGTATAGGTTAAATGTCACCAGGACTTATCATTAGGACTTAGGCATGTAGTTAAACTTCATTTTATTCACAGGCTATAAATGTCAAAGTCTTCCCAGGAAGATATTTCAGACAAGGAGTTTAACTGAGTGCTTTCAATACTCTTTGAAGGGTGGGGGAAACAAATGTCAGAGAAAGCTCATAGTAATCTCAGGAAATTTTTAAGCTGCAGAAACTGCAGGAAACCAGCACTGCTAATTCCAGCAAACTGTAGTACCTAATTCATCAATTCATAGTTGAATATCTGGAAGACAAAGTGTAACCTTGCTTCCAGCCAAAGTCAGTGTGCTTGCTTATTATTGTTATCGTGGAATAAAAAGGAATTCTAGTTTTCCTCTACCTCTAAAATCTTTTGAACGTGACTTTCTTTGGCAGAATCTAAACTGGAACTCAGCTAGGGATTTAATCTTAAAATGTAGTTTTCTATGCTTCTTTTCTGAGATATAGGAGAGAGATTCGAAAGTCTGATATATTGCTCAGTACATGTAGACATTATCTATGTAACCTAAGCTAAATCATATATGATATTCTTCCCTTTTCTTAGATTAAGAGAGACTGGGGAGCTCATTAGAATGTAGATTCCTAGTTTATCCCCAATCGAACCAAGCATCTATACTGTTAAGAAGCACAAAATATATTCTTACTGATACTAGATTTTAAGAATCACTGTCCAAGGGCTTCCTTGGTGGCTCAGTAGGTAAAGAATCTGCTTGGAATGCAGGAGATCCAGGTTTGACCCCTGGATCAGGAAGATCCTCTGGAGAAGGGAATGGCAACCCACTCCAGTATTCTTGCCTGGAGAATTCAATGGACAGAGGAGCCTGGTGGGCTCCAGTCCATGGGGTCACAAAGAGTTGGACATGACTGAGTGACTAACACAGGCATGCCCTAGGAGAACCAAGTTATTATCTGTTTCAATAAGCTATATGTCACACATTTTGAATGAAAAACTAAATGTGGAATGGATTCTGGAAGCAAAAGCCTATGCATATATTTACCAACACATACACATTAATATACACTTGCCTATTTAATATTATTACATTTAACACAATTGCTACAGCTGATTTAGACACAGTATTATTGAGATTAAAAATACATTTAAAAGTGTGAAAGTTAAAAGTTTTGGTATAAACTGAAAATAATTTTATAAGAATAATTTTTTAGATTATTCTTAAGTTATGATTCTCTTCATGGTTAAGGGAACAATTAAAGATCTTCCCACAGTAATTGTAATGATTCTAAATGTAAATAGCTATGCAATTTTAAGGAAACAAACTTTTTATTTCTAAGGTAGGTTAAATTACATTTTAACTATTTATATTATATAAATTCATCATATAGTTATCTTTATAAAATATATTTCTTAGTGAAAATAATGTCTAAAATGTGGAAGCAGGTTCATTATTTTCAAAAGCTCCTTTCTCATCTAAAATTTGTTAATCTATAGTATTTTTGGTTCATTTCGGAAAAAGAACCTGATGATATTCAGTTAAATTTTTCTAATATTCAAGTTACTTTCAACCAAGTTAGATCTGGCCTGAAAGAACTATGTCTCCAAGGAAACTTTATTCTCTTTATAAATCTATAATTACTTTCAGGAGGTTGCCTCCCTTATTCTCAGAGTCTTCTCGTGACTTGATAGCAACTGGTGGAAAATTTAACAAAAACATCTTAAGTTCATTTCTTTTTAGTCCAAATTTTTCTGCACAGGATGAACGTTTTATGAAGTTACTGTTCTCCTTTTAATCCCTTTCCACACCCCATCAACACCATTTACTTGAGCATTTCTTACTCTGCCTGCACTAGCCTGGAATCAGGATTCTTCCTTGATCTGTTCAGTGTTCCAGCCTCCCTTGGGTCTGTGCCAGCTTAGCTGACATGCACTTGTTCTTCCACAGCTCTCCATACCTGCAAACAGCAGGACAAACTTTCTCTCTTTCGGGTAGAGCATACCCCTAAAGATTGATAACCCAACAAACCAATTACAGTAAAACTCTATTACAAAGCGCTTCACTATTTCACAGATTCAATTATACTTTGGGTCAAACTATGACCACTGTGTACATTGTGCATTTCTCTTAATATAACATAGAAGGAGCCTAGCAGGTGGGTGTTATCTTGTCCTCTGACATCAGCATTATTACAGTGGTCTCTTTTATTGCATTGATTCATGCTCCTTGATAGGAAAAAAAATTACTTTCTATGCAATTTTCAAGGACTAGCAGATAAACAATGTCAGGAAATAATATCAGGCATCGTTTTGTCTTGTAATATAACCTTATCCCGTTACATATTGTCCCAGTTATAAATACAGGTGGTGATTTACAGTCATAGGCCAAATATTTTTAAAATGATTTTCTATGAAAGATGTTCTAAGAAGATATGATATTTGACTTAAGTGAAAATATTTATTCACATGATGGATGATAGCAGATACCTCTGATGCCTGCAATCACATCCCTTCACCCACAGCTCTGCACACTTAGACTCACCTTGTGCTGAGGCTCTCATTCCATTGCTCTGATCTCAGGTCTTCAGAACAGATCCAATAGGCATGGTGCCAGAGTCCACACTACTTTTAGGAGCCCACAAAAATCTTTCCAATTTATTTTAAAATTAAAAGAAACAAACTTTAAGTCTATAAAAATATTTTAGTGTATAATAGTAATATATTTTTCTTTATACAAATGCAGTCATAAAATGAAAATTTAAATCCTTTTTATGGTGAAAGGGGCCCACCACAATCATAATATGACCTTGCATGTCTTTCCACTTCTCCTATGGTTGTTGGCTTGGCCTTATATAAGTATAGCTAGGATGTACAGTGGAGTGAACATCCCTGGGGCCAACAAGGTGGAAGGAAGAGTCAGGTAAACAATTTTGAGAGAAATTTTTATAATTTTCCTGGAAGAATCAAGTCCCTTTTGTCCCTTTATTGCATTTTCACATACTCTATAAAGCACATTTGTATATACTTTTCTCCATGTTTCTCTTGTAGTCAGTTTCTTACTTTATAGGTATAGAGAACACAGATTAAGACTTAATTCTGTACTTCACCACCACTTTTAGTCTTTTAAAATTCTTGTTCCCAATTATATTTTCTTTTATACAAACAGATTTATCAAGATTTAATTCACAAACATACAATTCTCCATTGTGAAGTGGATCATTCGATGGTCTTCAATATATTTATAGACTTATACCAGCATCACCATTAACTAATTTTTAATATTTTTATCACCCCCAAAAGAAATCTCATACCCATTTGTGATCATTTCCACTTTCTTCTTTCCCCCAGGTCCTGAAAATCACTAATCTGCTTCTTGTCTACATAGATTTGTATATTCTGGACACTTTGAAGTTATATAAAGTGAAGTCTTTTGTGATTGGCTTCTTTCATTTAGCATAGTGTTTTTGAGGTATATTCATGTTGTAGTATGGATGGTACTTTGTTCAATTCTATGGCTAAATAATGTTCCATTGTGTGAATACATTACTTTTGTTTATTCATTCATCAGTTGATAGACATTTGTATGGCTTCTGCTTTTTGGCTATCAAGTATAATGATGGTGTTGGACATTTGTATAAAAGCTTTTGTGTAGACATATATTTCAAGTCTCTTGGGCTTTTACCTAGCATTGATACTGCTGAGTGAAATTGTGACTCTGTATTTAATGTTTTTAGGAACTCCCAAATTGCTTTCAAAAGTGCTTCATATTTTTGCATTCCCACTGACAGTTCTGAGTATTCTAATTCATCACGTCCTCACCAACACTATTGCTTGTTTGTTTGTTTATTTTTATTTTAGTCATTCTTATAAAGTGGCATCACATTATAGCTTTGATTAGCATTTTCTTTATGACTGCTTATATCAAGCATGTTTTCATGTGCTCGTGGACATTTGCGTATTTTCTTTGGAGAAGTATCTATGCAAATATTTTGCACATTTTTAATTGGGCTGCCTTTTCAAATGAGTTCTAAGAGTTCTTTATATGTTGTGCATACAGTATTATTGTCAGATAACTTATTGTAAATATTTTCTCCCATTCTGTATCATTTCATTTTCTTTGAACCAAATGTTTTTGGTATTAATAAAGTTTATTTTTTTCTTTAATTGTATTTTTACTATAATACCAAAGAAACCACTGCCTAACCCCAGGTCACAAATATTCATACCTATATTTTTCTTAGTTTTATATTTTAAGCTTTTATATTTGTGTTTCATTTGGAATTAAATTTTGTACATGATGTGAAGTGTGGGTCCAATTTAATTCAGTCTTTGTGTGTGGACATCTAGGTGACCCAACACCTTTTGTTGAAACAGCTGTTAGTTTCCCACTAAATTTCATTAATAACTTGTTAAGAACCAGTTGGCCATACTGTAAGAATTTGTTTTTGTATTCTCAGTTTTATTTCATTGATCTGCATGTCTATCTACATGACAGTACCTCATGTCTTGATTAATGGCGGTTTTTAACAATTTTTGAAATCAAGAAATGTGAATCCAACAACCTTACTCTCTTTTCCAAGACTGAATTATTCTGTGTCATTTGTATTTTCATATGAATTTTAGGAGCAGCTTCTCAGTATCTACTAAAGAAAGGCAACTGAGCTAAAAGAGAAAAGTTGTGTTGAGTCTGCAGGTTAATTGGAGAGTATTTCCTCAATGGACAAATTTTCAGTCCAAGAATAGGAGATGTTTTTCTATGTACTTAGAACCTCTTTCAGAGAAGACAATGGCGAGCCACTGCAGTACTCTTGCTTGGAAAATCCCATGGACAGAGGAGCCTGGTAGGCTGCAGTCCATGGGGTTGCAAAGAGTCGGACACGACTGAGTGACTTCACTTTCACTTTTCACTTTCATGCATTGGAGAAGGAAATGGCAACCCACTCCAGTGTTCTTGCCTGGAGAATCCCGGGGATGGCAGAGCCTGGTGGGCTGCCGTCTATGGGGTCGCACAGAGTCAGACACAACTGAAGCGACTTAGCAGCAGCAGTAGCAGCAGCAGCAGGACCTCTTTAATTTCTTTTGACCATGTTTTATAGTTTTAAGTTTACAGTTTCTTGAATTTATTCCTATTTAGTTCTTGTTGATGCTATTATAAATTGAATCGTTTCTTTAATTTCATTTTCAGGTTGTTCATTGCTAGGGAAGATCAAGAGGGAGGGGACATGTATATACCTATGGTTGATTCATGTTTAGGATTGACAGAAAGCCTCAAAATTCTGTAGAGCAATTATCCTTCAATTAAAAATAAATAAATAAAAAAAAATACAGTTGATTTTTGTTTATTGATTTTGTAACCAGAAACTTTGTTGAACTAATTTATTCACTCTGTAATTTTTCTTAATGGATTCATTATGATTTTTCTACAAGAAAAACTAGCAGGCTTCCCAGGTGGGTCAGTGGTAAAAAATTAGCCTGCCAATGCAGGAGATGCTGGTTCGATCCCTGGGCTGGGAAGATCCCCCTGGAGGAGGAAATGACAATCCACTCCTGAAAAAATCTTGCCTGAAAAAATCCCATGGACAGAGGAGCCAAGTGGGCTACAGTCTGTGGTGTCACAAAATGTCAGACATGATTGAGCGACTGAGGAGGCATGAATAGAAAAAACTATGTCATTTATAAATAGAGGTGGTTTTACTTATATTTTTCCAATCTTGGTGCTTTCTTTTTAATGCCTAGCTTAGGACCCTCATTCCTATATTGAAATGAAGTGGAGTGAGTGTATGTATTAGTCACTTACTCATATCTGACTCTTTGTGACCCCGTGGACTGTAGCCTTCCAGGTCCCTCTGTCCATGGTATTCTCCAGGCAAGAATATTGGACTGGGCTGCCATTTGCTTCTCCAGGGGTGAATGTATGTGTGCATGCTAAGTCACTCCAGTTGTGCCCAACTCTTTGCAACCCTATGGACTGTAGCCCTCCAGGCTCTGCTTTCCATGGAGTTCTCCAGGCAAGAATACTGGAGTGGGTTGCCATGTGCTCCTCTAGTGGATCTTCCAGATTCAGGATTCAAACCCACATCTCTTATGTCCTCTATATTAGCAAGTGGGTTGTTTATCATTTGAGCCACTTCGGAAGACCAGGGGTGAGAGTATATCCCTGTCTTTTTCCTGATCTTAGGTAAAGCTTTAACCATAAAGTCTGATATCACCTGGAGATTTTTCATAGATTTGCTTTATTGTTTGAGAAAGTTATTTTCTGCTTCTACTTTGTTAGGTGTTTTCATAATGAAAGGATGCTTTTTTCCCCAAATAATTTTTCTATTAATACATCTGTTAAGGTACTTACATGATTTTGGTCTTCTGAGTAATATGGTGTTATTAATGGATTGTTTTTTTGTGTTTTGAACCAATCTCCTCTTACTGATTTAAATTTAACCTTGGCATAATGTATAATGTTTTGTTTATTTTTGTTGTTGCTGGACTCAATTTGCTAGTATTTGGCTGAGCAGCTTTGCATCCATATTCATAAGGGATATATGATTATTTTTCTCTTGTGCTGTCTTTGCCTGGTTTTGGTTGTAGGTTGATGCTGGCCTCATTAAATGATTTGGGAAATAATCACTCTTTTATACTTTAGAAGTTCTTAAGATTTGGTGTTTTTTCTTCCTTAAATATGTGTTACAATAAACCAGTATATTGATCTTGGGTGGGATTTCCTTTGTTTTTTGATTATCAATTAACTTTCTTTACTGTTGTACATCTTTTCAAATTTTTTAATTTATTTTTTGAGTTAATTTCAGTAGGTTTTTTCTTCCTAGAAATGTGTCCATTTTATCCAAGTTATTGCATTTTTTTACATATAGACATGGTAACTTATATTTTCTCATGCTATTATATCATTTATTATCCTGTAAAGAAGATAGCGGTCTCTCTTTTTTTCTTTCTGACCAGACTTTGAGTCTGGTCTCTACTTTCCTGATTACTCTAGCCAAAAAGTTTTGTTAATTTTGTTTGAATCTTTCCAAAGAAACAACTTGTGATTGTGTTGGTTTTCTCTATTTGTTTTTCTAGTTCTATGTCCTTTTCTTCTGCTCTATTTATTATATATATATTTTTTCTGCTTCTTTCAGTTTTGCTCTTCATTTTATTTCTTAAGGTGAAAAGTTGTTCATTTGAGATCTTTCTTTTTTTAATACAGGTGATATTGTTGTTCACTTGCTGAGTCATGTCTGACTCTTTGCAACCCCAAGAACTGCAGCATACCAGGCTTCCTTGTCCTTTACCGCCTCTAGGAGTTTGCTCAGATTCATGTCCTTTGAGTCGGTGATACAGGGGATAACATCTATAAATTTCTCTCTATACACTACTTTAACTGAATCTCATAAGTTTTTTTTTTATTTTGTGCTTTTTATTCATCATAAAACATTTTCAAAATTCTTTTGTAATTTGAGCCATTTGTTTTTTAAAGAGCATATTGTTTGTTTTCAACATATTTGTGTAATCTGCACATTTCTTTCCTTTATTGATAGCTCATTTAATTCCAATGTGCCTGACCATTATACTTTATATAATTGAAATCATATAGAATTTATTGAGGCTTATTTTAAAGCCCATCAAATGGTCTATCCTGGTGCATATTTCATGTACACTTAAGAATAATTTTCTGATATATTTTTAAGACTAATACTTTGTTGGCCACATTATTTGCAAATATTTTCTCCCAATCTGTGTGTTGTCTTTTTGTTTTGTTCATTGTTTCCTTTGCTGTGCAAAAGCTTTTAAGTTGGTTACATTTTTTAATTTTTGTTTTTATTTCCATTAGTCAGGGAGATGGATCAAAAAGATATAGCTGTGATTTATGTCAGAGAGTGTTCTGCCTATGATTTCCTCAAAGAGTTTTATAGTGTCTTATCTCACATTTAGATCTATAATCCATTTTGAGCTTCTTTTTGCATATTGTTAAAGAATGGCTATCTGGTGGCTCAGCTGGTAAAGAATCTGCCTGCAATGTGGGAGACCTGGGATCTATCTCAGGGTTAAAGAATGATCTAAATTTTTTTTTTTAATGTGGCTGTCCAGTTATCCCAGTACTATTTGTTGAAGAGACTGTCTTTTCAACATTGTGTAGTCTTGCCTCCTCTTTCATAGATTAATTGATAATAGGTGAATGGGTTTATTTTCGGGTTTTCTATCCTGTTCTGTTGATCTATATTACTATTGCCATACTGTCTTGATTACTGTAGCTTTGTAATATAGTCTGAAGTCAAGGAGCCTGATTCCTCCAGCTCTGTTTTTCTTTCTCAAGATTGTTTTGGCTATATAGGGTCTTTTGTGCTTCCATACAAATTCTAAGAATTTTTTTTTTTGTTCTAGTTTTGTGAAAAATGCCATTGGTAATTTGATACTGATTGTTCAGAATCAGTATATTGTCTTGGGTAGTATAGTCATTTTGACAATTTTGTAAATATATTTAGTGCAGTTACTGAAAAGGTGAAAGTTGAATCTGACATTTTTGCTATTTGTTGTCTATATATCTTGTCTTTTTGCTACAGTTATTCCTTTTAAAATAAAACTACTCTTTTTTTTTTTTTGCTAAATAGATATTTTTTTTAGGATATTTAGCTCTCTTTTTTCCCCTTATTTGTTAGTTATCATCTTGGTAGGTCTCCTAGGGATTATAATTAACATCTTAACTAAAGCAATCTAGTTTATATTAAAGTTTGAATTTATACAATATACAGAAATTTTGCCCCAATTTAGTGCCATTCCTCAGCTTTACATCCTATTTTCATATAAATAAACAGTTTTATATGAGTTTATCCTCATAGTTTTAAAATTATTTTTTTGTACAGAAGTGAAGCATTACCAAGAAAAATATATTTATAGTGTCTTTTATATTTACCTGTGCAGTTACTTTTACCAGTGTTCTTATTTTTTCCCCATTGATTTGAGTTATTGCATAGTGTTTTTTCCTGAAGGGCTCATTTAATATTTCTTATAGGAAAGTTTTTTAGTGATGAAATCTCTCAGTTTTTATTTATTAGGGTGTGTGTTAATTTCTCCTTCAATTTTGAAAGATAGTTTTGCTGAATACAGGATTCTTGGTTGACATTCATTTTCTTTCAGCACTTTGAATATGTCATCCTACTGCCATCTGGCATCCATTATCCTGTGAAGAGTCAGCTGTTAACTTTATTGAGAATTCCTCATATGTGATGAGTTGCTTTTCTCTTCTCACTTTCATCATCCTTTTTGTCTTTGGCTTTTATCAGTTGCACTATGATGTGTCTAGAAGTGGATCTCTCTAGTCCATCCATTTTAGAATTAATTGAGCATTTGGATGGGCAGATAAATGTTTTTCATCAAATTTGGAGGGTTTTTTAAAAATGCTGTTATTTATTAAAATATTCTTTCTACTCCTTTGTCTTCTCTTGAGAGTCTAATTAAGCATATGTTTATATGCTAAATGGTATGTCACAAGGTTCTGAGAGTTTGTTTTTCTTCATTTGTTTCTTTGTTTTCTCATATTGGATAACCTTAATTGACCTATCTTCAGGTTCACTATTTTCTTTTCCTATCCAATCCAGCCTGTTGCTTATCCTTTCTAATGAGTAATTCATTTTATATATACTTTTCAATGAAAGATTTGTTTCTCTTTTCTTTTTTAATAGTTTCTATCTTGATTAATATCTATTTGGTGAGACATTGTTCCCACAGTCTCTTTAATAGACTAATATCTATTTGGTGAAACATTGTTCCCATAAAACCGCAGAGATGGTTTCTTTTAGCTCTTTGAACATATTTATATCAGCTTTGAATATAGAGTCCAATGTCTGATCTTTCTCAGGAATAATTTTCTGTTGACTGATTTCCCTCCCTCCCTCACCCCGTGCAAGGGTCATGATTTTGTTTTTGTTTATTTGTTTTTTGTGTGCCTCATATTGCTTTCGGAGAAGGCAACGGCACCCCACTCCAGTACTCTTGCCTGGAGAATCCCAGGGACAAGGGAGCCTGGTGGGCTGCCGTCTATGGGGTCACACGGAGTCGGACACGACTGAAGTGACTTAGCAGCAGTAGCATATTACTTTATTAAAACTTACACATTTTATATAGTATAATATGGATTCAGTGATGCAGGTCACCTCCTCCCCTAAAGTTTGTGTTATTGCTGATTGTGAAGTTGTTTTTTGTTATTCTTCTTGCTATTTGTTTTGGGTCTTTAATGGACTAATTCTATAAGGTCTGTAGTCTTTGTGTTGTGTGGCCACTGAATGCCCTGCTTGGTTACTTTCATTTTCAGCTAATGATTTGAAAGAGATTTCCTTAAATGCTTTGAGCCGGTAAGTTTCCCAGTCTTAGCAGAAGAGCACTGTGCTTGTTTTGATATTTGCTTTCAGTGCTCAGGCAGGCAGTTTATAACTCTGTCTTAGCTTTCTTTCAATTCCTCCTTGTCAGAGATTCAAGGTCAGATAGAGCTGAGAGATTAGGTCTTTTGTTTTTATTTGGCATGAATAAAAGCCTTTATATGGGCATTATCTTCTTGGTTTCTAGGAATACATTAAGGCTTTAAAAGTCTCCTATTGATCTCATTCTCCATTTTTAACTTTTAAGTTTTTGGCCACCCCCTTTTTAGTCCCCAACTGTTGCCACCTCAGGCAAATAGATGGGGAAAAAATGGAAACAGTATCAGGTTTTATATTCTTGGGCTCCAAAATTACTGCAGACAGTGACTGCAGTCACAAAATTAAGACACTTGCTCTTTGGAAGAAAAGCCATGACAAAACTAGACAGCATATTAAAAAGCAGAGACATTGCTTTGCCAACAAAGATGTGTATGGTCAAAGCTTTGGTTTTTCCACATCTGTAGTCACATACAGATGTGAGAGTTGGATAATAAGGAAGGCTGAGTGCTGAAAAATTGATGCTTTCAAACTGTAGTGTTGAAGAAGACTCTTGAGGGTCCCCTGGACCGTAAGGCGATCAAGCTAGTCAATCCTGAAGGGAATCAGTCTTGAATACTCGTTCAAAGGACTGATGCTGATGCTCCAATACTTTGGTCACTTGATGGGAAGAGCTGACTCATTGAAAAGACCCTGATGCAGGGAAAGATTGAGGGCAGGGTGAGAAGAGGATGACAGAGGATGAGATGTTTGGATGGCATCACTGACTCAATGGGCATAAGTTAGAGCAAACTCTGGGAGATCATAAAGGACAGGGAGGCCTGGTGCACTGCAATCCATGGGGTAGCAAAGAGTCAGACTCCACTTACCGACTGAAGAACAACAGGCAGATGAAATTTTAAACAATTGTCACTGATTGTTTTAGGTAAAGATCCTGGTATAGCTGTTTGTTGTTGTCTAGCTGCTAATTTGTGTCCAACTCCTTTGTGACCCCATGAACTGCAGCCCACCAGGCTCCTCTGTGCATGGGATTTCCCAGGCAAGAATACTGGAGTGGGTTGCCATTTCCTTCTCCAGAGGATCTTCCTGACCTATGGATTGAACCTGCAGAATGGCAACCTATCCATTATTCTTGCCTGGGAAATCCCATGGACAGAGGAGCCTGGTGGGCAACAGTCCTTGGGATCACAAACAGTTGGACATGATTGAGCAATTGAGCACACATCCTGTCTTATCAAATTCAATGATGAATTTACTGTGGCTGTGATTCCCTACATTTTTTCATTCCTGAAAAAAATATATATCACATAATGTAAAAACAAAATGAACAGCATATTCTTTAGTTTTCATCTTACTGTAAATTGCTTTCTAGTTCTGGAACATGTTCAGAACATTTTTTAACAAATTAAATTTTGCCTTCTTCAATAAAAGAATAATATGTCCTCTATGGTGGACAAATGTTGTAGTTCAATTCTGTATTTAAACTTATGCTCCAACATTGTGAATTATATATTTTCTTTATATAACTACTAAATTACAGAACTTCCAGATGCTCTTACTTATAAACAAGTCTGTATCTAAGCATTATCTACTTAACCTACATCCAGAATAAAAAGAACCTATATATCACCCATAAAGAAAATTGTTGCAATGCCTCATAACCAAAATGTATGGTTATATAACTCTTTGCCACCATAAAAAAATCTTGTACAGAATTGAGAAAAATCCCTATATGTTTTACCAGGGAAAATGCTAAAAGCTGCTCTCTGAAATAATGTGATCCTAATTATAAGGTGAGAAATAATATGCTTAAGGTATTATTATCACTATTTTTATTTGCAAAGCAAATTCTCAGTAACGTACAGGCATTAGATGGCTGTTATACCCACTCCCTAGGATTACCTTTTCATTTTCAGTGTTTTATTTACTCATCTATCTGCCTGGTACCTGCTAATTGTGCTCTATGTATACCCACTGATTCATAACTTCATTTATTTACTTCATACCTATTAGGTATCAGCTATAAGCTCTTTAAGGGAAGGGACTAGATCTTATTCCTTTTTTTCTATTTTCTAGCACAGTGGCTATAATGAAAAAAATGAAACTAGAGAAATATAAAGCAATGCAATATTATAGTATTACATGGTTATCTTTGAGATTACAAATTGGCTGTTCCATACAAAATTGTTAATATTTGATCATTTTTTACTTTCCAAAATGTAACTTCATGTGATCTGCCTTAGTATAGTTATGTGTAGAAGAACCAAATGATCAGACACCAACTCATAGAACAGGTCAAATCTGACCTCATTTTAGGATTTAGTTTGGAAGCAGGGAATTGGTGATTATCACCTTAAAGTATATGTACCCCCATGTTCATCACAGCATAATCACAATAGTGAACAATGATATGAAAGAAGCCTACATGTCCAATAATGGATGAAACAATAAAGAAAATGTGACACACTCATAAACATACACACTGGAATATTATTCAGCCATAAGAAAGAAGAGAATCAGTCTTTTGTCTTATAGCAACAGAGCTTGAAGATCTTATACTGAGTGAAATAGACAAAAATAAATACTGTATGATGTCATCCTTATGTGAAATCTGAAAACACTGACCCCATAAATAAGAGAGTAGAAGAATGGTTGCCAGGAGTCTGGGGTGAGGGGAATGGGGTGATGTTGATTGAAGAATATAAACTTCCAATTACAAATTGAATAAGTCCCGAAGATCTAGTTTAAAACATGGTAAATATCATTAATAGAACTATATTATTTACTTGAAGCTTGCTAAGAGAGCAAATCTTGAAAGTTTTCAGTAGGCTACAAAAAGCAGGTAATTATATGAGGTGATAGAAATTATAACTAACCCTATTGTGGTAATCATTTCACAATATATATATGAATCAAGTTGTCATGTTCTATGCCTTAGACAATATACAAATTGTATCTCAATTATCTGGAAAATATGTAAAGAAAAAGAATTACTGTTTAAGCTTACATACATTTTTACTCTTTTTCTCCCTTTAATTTATTTATTATAGATAAAATCTGTTCATTTTTAGACAGATAACACTTGCATACCACATATATCAGTTAAGATAATTTCTACTGGAAGAAACTGAAAACCTGACTTCAGCTAGCCTAATGAATGAGGACATTTTAAGCTTCCAACTAGGAACCCAGAGGAGTATGTGTCCCAGTATCAGCCTAGGTATATGGTTCTGTTTTATTCTAATTCCCTCATTTATATTCTTTAGTTGCTGGGTTTGTGTCTTGTACACTGATGTACAAAAACAATGGAAGCCATCTTCCATATTTGCTTTCTCTTGAGTGTGATTCCTTTCCAGAAATCCCAGGCTCTTTATATCTGTTCCCATGGCTGGGACTTTAGATTAGCCCTCATTTCTGAACCTTTCTATGCCAAGGTGTTAAAATTCACTGAGACTCTTCAGACTACTCTAGGAAACACTGGTTTATGCCATTGTATGAGAGATACAATGGTATTGATTATTAAAATGAATGTGCATTTGGGTATTTTCTATTCAGTGCAGAGAAAGATGAAATGCTATGAAAGAAGAAAATGACAGGTGCCTTTCAGCTAACTGCCAACTCATGATACACAGTGAAATGCAGAAAGATTTTATGGGAGAACTAAAGAAACTCTCATCTCCTATGGCTACAGGGAAAATTTTGTTAAAAATTATTCCCAAAACCTGAATGGAAAAACACTGTAATGACTAGGTAAATGCTCAGCTAATGTACAAAACTGGATATGACATCTGGTAAAGCTGGCCTACTGTATTTCAAGATAAAATATATAATTTGAACCAATGGCCATTTTGTGGGACTATATCCCTGACAGGTAGAATATGTTGGCTTGCAAACCACTACATAGAAATAAGATTTACTTCTCTCTTTGCAACTTCCCATGGCCCATTTGGGAATTTGTGTTTCTATGTGCACAACTTTAGGCACCATTGGAATAAAGAAACTGATTCTTAAAGAATGGTGTTTTGGAGGAAAAGGGAGAGGGGAGAGTGTGATTCTATCAGGAAACACAAGAAAGGGTCCATTAGTCCCCACTCTTAGGATTATGTCTCCTGCCTTGTCACCTTGGACTCCTCTAGACAGAGAAACAGGCAGGAAAAAAAGAGTTTAAGATTTAATGTCTGCATTCATTAATATTATCTTGAATGCCAACATGAAGATTCAGAAACAAGGAAGATTATTATTATTTATATAGTGTATTAACGTCTTAGGGCTCACTTTGCCTTTATTCTTACCCTTGGGATGATGTGAGAGGAACCAGATACAATCTGGCATGTAACAGGATCTACTGTAGGCAGGTATCACAAAAAAATGTGGAATTTATAGGGAAGAAAGAGGCAGCTTTCCTTCCTTTCCTTCTAAGAGTTTCTTTGGAAATATAATGGGAAGAGTCCTCACACTTTGGAATTGAAGTAAATATTTGCAGAGAAAGAAAAGATGTTTATATATGGCTTTACAACTCAAGGGATATCTTCGTATGTCAGAGAGTAAGAGGATCTGAATAGTACAAGGGGTGCAGTGTAGCAAATACTGGTGCCACATCTACATCCTATCAGTGTGCTCCAGACCATTTCCAGCTGATAGCACTTGTATTTCTTTGCCTAAAAAATTGTTTTTACTGAAGACTTGGAAGTTACTTTTCAAAGGTAACAGGTTTGAATATGAGGATAATCAATACTCTGTAAGGGTATATCTATGTCATGACTAAAGAAATCTGAATAAAAACCCCAGCTTTTTGCTTGTGCTGAGAGGCCTATCTACATTTCTCAAAGATTTTTTTTGTGTGTGTAATTACATTTATAAAAATACAGTTGTCTTAATTGACAGCATTACCAGAATGACCTCTAGGTGCATTATCCTGCAGGGATCTGTGATCATGTTCTTTTTGATAGCATGACTGCTTTTTGGGAGGCAGACATATGAAACTTAGAGAACTATGTAACTGATAAGCTGAAGGCTGATGTTGGATCTCCATAAGGAAAATTTTTATAACTCACCTGGTTTTCAGACCTAAGTTCACAAATCCTGAGCATTTGTGTTGAAATGGAGGCTGGATCTTTGGCAAAAGACTTGTAACACTACTTATTGTAAACTCTTCCCAAGGAAATCTACTGCCATTTAGTAGAGTAACTGTATACTCAGAAAAAGAATATGTAAAATTCTTTTATTTTTTAATTTATTTATTTTAATTGGAAGCTAATTACTTTACAGTATGGTGGTGGTTTTTTGCCATACATTCACACGAATCAGTCATGGGTGTACACGTGTTCCCCATCCCGAACCCCCCTCCTCTCTCCCTCCCCATCCCATCCCTCAAGGTCATCCTAGTGCACCAGTCCTGAGCACCCTGTCTCATGCATTGAATCTTGACTGGCGATCTGTTTCACATATGATAATATACATGTTTCAATGCTATTCTCTCAAATCACCCCACCCTCGCCTTCTCCCACAGAGTCCAAAAGTCTGTTCTTTACATTTGTGTCTCTTTTGCTGTCTCGAACATAGGGTCATGGTTACCATCTTTCTAAAGTCCATATACATGTGTTAGTATACTGTATCAGTGTTTTTCTTTCTGACTTACTTTGCTTTGTATAATGGGCTCCAGTTTCATCCACCTCATTAGAACTGATTCAAATGCATTCTTTTTAATGGCTGAGTAATAGTCCATTGTGTATATGTACCACAACTTTCTTATCCATTTGTCTGCAGAAGGACATCTAGGTTGCTTCCATGTCCTGGCTATTGTAAACAGTGCTGTGATGAAAATGGGGTGCACGTGTCTCTTTCAGTTCTGATTTCCTCAGTGTGTACACCCAGCAGTGGGATTGCTGGGCCATATGGCAGTTCTATTTCCAGTTTTTTAAGAAATCTCCACACTGTTCTCCATAGTGGCTGTACCAGTTTGCATTCCCACCAGCAGTATAAGAGGGTTCCCTTTTCCCCACACCCTCTCCAGCATTTATTATTTGTAGACTTCTTGATAGCAGCCATTCTGACTGGCATGAGATGGTACCTCATTGTGGTTTTGATTTGCAATAATAAGTGATGTTGAGCATCTTTTCATGTGTTTGTTAGCCATCTGCATGTCTTCTTTGGAGAAATGTATGTTTAGTTCTTTTTTTTTTTCATTTATTTTTATTATTGGAGGCTAATTACTTTACTTTGGCCCATTTTTTTATTGGGTCACTTATTTTTCTGGAAATGAGCAGCAGGAGTTGCTTGTATATTTTTGAGATTAATTTTTTGTCAATTGCTTCATTCGCTATTATTTTCTCCCATTCTGAAGACTGTCTTTTCACCTTACTTATAGTTTCTCTCATTGTGTAAAAGCTTTTAATTAGGTACCATTTGTTTATTTTTGCTTTTATTTTCATTACTCTGGGAGGTAGGTCATAGAGGATCCTGCTATGATTTATGTCAGAGAGTGTTTTGCCTGTGTTTTCCTCGAGGGGTTTTATAGTTTCTGGTCTTACATTTAGATCTTTAATCCATTTTGAATTTATTTTTGTGTTTAGTGTTAGAAAGTGTTCTTCTGCTACTGCTGCTGCTGCTAAGTCGCTTCAGTCGTGTCCGACTCTGTGCGACCCCATAGACGGCAACTTACCAGGCTCCTCCATCCATGGGATTTTCCAGGCAAGAATATTGGAGTGGGTTGCCATTTCCTCCTCCAGTGCATGAAAGTAAAGTCACTTAGTCGTGTCCAACTCTTAGCGATCCCATGGATTGTAGCCTACCAGGCTCCTCCATCCATGGGATTTTCCAGGCAAGAGTACTGGAGTGGGGTGCTGTTGCCTTCTCCAGAAAGTGTTCTAATTTCATTCTTTTACAAGTGGTTGACCAGTTTTCCCAGCATAACTTGTTAAAGAGATTGTCTTTCCTCCATTGTATATTCTTGACTCCTTTGTCAAAGAAGGTGTCCATAGGTGCATGGATTTATCTCTGGGCTTTCTGTTTTGTTCCATTGATCTATATTTCTGTCTTTGTGCCAGTATCATACTGTAGCTTTGTAGTATAGCCTGAAGTCAGGCAGGTTGATTCCTCCAGTTCCATTCTTCTTTCTCAAGATTGCTTTGACTATTTGAGGTTTTTTTGTATTTCCACACAAATTATGAAATTATTTGTTCTAGTTCTCTGAAAAATACCATTGGTATCTTGATAGGGATTGCATTGAATCTATAGATTCCTTTGGGTAGTATACTCATTTTCACTATAGTGATTCTTTCGATCCATGAGCATTGTATATTTCTCCATCTATTTGTATCATCTTTGATTTCTTTATAGTTTTCTATATATAGGTCTTTGGTTTCTTTCAGTTCAGTTCAGTCGCTCAGTCGTGTCTGATTCTTTGCAACCCCATGAATCACAGCACACCAGGCCTCCCTCTCCATCACCAATTCCCGGAGTTTACTCAAATTCATGTCCATCGAGTTGGTGATGCCATTCACCCATCTCATCCTCTGTCGTCCCCTTCTCCTCCTGCCCCCAACCCCTCCTAGCATCAGGTTCTTTTCCAATGGGTAGATTTATTCCTAAGTATTTTATTCTTTTTGTTGTAATAGTGAATGGAATTTTCCCCTTAATTTCTGTTTCTGTTTTCTCATTATTAGTTTATAGGAATGCAAGGGATTTCCATGTATTAGTTTTATATCCTGAAACTTTACTATATTCATTGATTAGCTCTAGTAATTTTCTGATGGAGTCTTTAGGGTTTTCTATGTAGAGAATCATGTCATCTGCAAACAGAGTTTTACTTCTTCTTTTCCAATCTAGATTTCTTTTATTTCTTTTTCTTCTCTAATTGCTGTGGCTAAAACTTCCAAAACTATGTTGAATAGTAGTGGTGAGAGTGGACATCCATGTCTTGTTCCTGACTTTAGGGGAAATGCTTTCAATTTTTCACCATTGAGGAGAATGTTTGCTGTGGGTTTATCATATATGGCTTTTATTATGTTGAGGCATGTTCCTTCTATGCCTGCTTTCTGGAGGTTTTTTTTTTTTTTTTTTTTTTTTAATCATAAATGGATGTTGAATTTTGTCAAAGGCTTTCTCTGCATTTATTGAGATAATCGTATGGTTTTTACGTTTCAATTTATTAATCTGGTGTATCACATTGATTGATTTGTGAATACTGAAGAATCATGGCATCCCTGGGATAAAGCCCACCTGGTCATGATGTATGATCTTTTTAATATGTTGTTGGATTCTGTTTGTTAGGATTTTGTTAAGGATTTTTGCATCTATGTTCATCAGTGATATTGGCCTGTAGTTGTCTGTTTTTGTGGCAAATTGTTTGGTTTTGGTATTAGGGTGATGGTCACCTCATAGAATGAGTTTGGAAGTTTACCTTCCTCTGCAAATTTCTGGAAGAGTTCGAGTAGGATAGGTGTTAGCTCTTATCTAAATTTTTGGTAAAATTCATTTGTGAAGCCATCTGGTCCTGGGCTTTTGTTTGTTGGAAGATTTCTGATTACAGTTTTGATATCTGTGCTTGTGATGGGTCTGTTGAGATTTTTCTATTTCTTCCTGGTTCAGTTTTGGTAAGTTATACTTTTCTAAGAATTTGTCCATTTCTTCCAAGTTGTCCGTTTTATTGGTATATAATTGCTGATAGTAGTCTCTTATGATCCTTTGTATTTCTGTGTTGTCTGTTATAATTTCTCCATTTTCATTTCTAATTTTGTTGATTTGATTCTTCTCCCTTTTTTTCTTGATGAGTCTGGCTAATGGTTTGTCTATTTATCTTCTCAAAGAAACAGCTTTTAGCTTTGTTGATTTTTGCTATGGTTTCCTTTGTTTCTTTTGCATTTATTTCTGCCCTAATTTTTATGATTTCTTTCATTCTACTAACCCTGGGGTTCTGCATTTCTTCTTTTTCCAGTTGCTTTAGGTGTAGGGTTAGGTTATTTATATGATTTATCTGTTTCTTGAGGTAGGCTTGCATTGCTGTGAATCTTCCCCTTAACACTGCTTTTACTCAATCCCATAGGTTTGGGGTTGTTGATTTTTCACTTCTATGCATATTTTGATTTCTTTTTTGAGTTATTCTGTGATTTGTTGGTTATTTAGAAGTGTGTTGTTCAGTCTCCATATTCGTATTTTTAATAGTTTTTTCCCCTGTAGTTGACATCTAAAATTACCATATTGTGATCAGAAAAGATGCATGAGATGATTTCATTTTTTTTTTAAATTTACCAAGGCTAGATTTATGGCCCAGGATGTGATATATCCTGGAGAAGGTTCCGTGTGCACTTGAAAAAAAAGGTGAAATTCATTGTTTTGGGGTGAAATGTCCTATAGATATCAATTAGGTCTACCTTGTCCACTGTGCCATTTAAAGTTTGTCTTTCCTTTGCTAATTTTCTGTTTAATTGATCTATCCACAGGTGTGAGTGGTGTATTACAGTCTCCCACTATTACTGTGTTACTGTTAATTTCCCCTTTCATATTTGTTAGCATTTGCCTTACATATTGCAGTGTTCCTATGTTGGGTGCATATATATTTATAACTGTTATATCTTTTTCTTGGATTCATCTTTTGATCACTATGTAGTGTCCTTCTTTGTCTCTTTTCACAACCTTTATTTCAAAGTCTATTTTATCTGATATGAGTATTGCTACTCCTGCTTTCTTATGGTCTCCGTTTGCATGAAATATCTTTTTCCAGCCCGTCACTTTCAGTCTGTATGTGTCCCTTGTCTTGAGGTGGGTCTCTTGTAGACAGCATATATAGGGGTCTTGTTTTTGTATCCATTCAGTCAGCCTTTGTCTTTTGGTTGGGGTATTCAACCCATTTACATTTAAGGTAATTATTGATATATGTGATCCCATTGCCATTTACTTTGTTGCTTTGGGTTTGAGTTTATAAACCTTTCCTGTGTTTCCTGTCTAGAGAAGATCCTTTAGCATTTGTTGAAGAGCTGATTTGGTGGTGCTGAATTCTCTCAGCTTTTGCTTGTCTGTAAAGTTTTTGATTTCTCCTTCATATTTTAATGAGATCCTTGCTGGGTACAGTAATCTGGATTGTAGGTTTTTCTCTTTCATCACTTGAAGTATGTTCTGCCATTCCCTTCTGGCTTGAAGAGTTCCTATTGAAAGATCAGCTGTTATCCTTATGGGAATCCCCTTGTGTGTTATTTGTTGTTTTTCCCTTGCTGCTTTTAATATTTGTTCTTTGTATTTTATCTTCATTAATTTGATTAATATATGTCTTGGGGATGTTTTACCTTGGGTTTCCTGTTTGGGGCTCTCTGGGTTTCTTGGACTTGAGTGGCTATTTCCTTCCCCATTTTAGGAAAGTTTTCAACTATTATCTCCTCAAGTATTTTCTCATGGCCTTTCTTTTTGTCTTCTTCTGGGACTCCTATGATTTGAATGTTGGGGCATTTAACATTGTCTCATAAGCCTCTGAGGTTGTCCTCATTTCTTTCAATTCTTTTTTCCTCTCTCCTTCATTTATTACCACCATTCTATCTTCCACTTCACATATCCTATCTTCTGCCTCAGTTATTCTACTGTTGGTTCCTTCTGGAGTGCTTTTGATCTCATTTATTGTGTTATTCACTATTGATTGACTCTTTTTTATTTCTTCTAGGTCTTTGTTAAACTTTTCTTGCATCTTCTCAATCCTTGTCTCCAGACTATTTATCTGTAACTCCATTTTGTTTTCAAACTTTTGAATCATTTTTACTATCATTATTCTGAATTTTTTTTCAGGTAGACTCCCTATCTCCTCCTCTTTGGTTTGGTTTGGTGGGCTTTTATCATGTTCCTTTACCTGCTGAATACTTCTCTGCCTTTTCATTTTGTTTAGATTGCTGTGTTTGGGGTGGCCTTTCTGTATACTGAAAGTTTGTGGTTCCTCTTTATTGTGGAGGTTCCTCCCTGTGGGTGGGGTTGGACAAGAGGCTTGTCAAGGTTTTCTGGTTAGGGAAGATTGTGTTGGTGTTCTGGTGGGTGGAGCTGAATCTCTTCTCTCTGGAGTGCAATGGTGTCCAGTAGTGAGTTTTGAGGTGTCTATGTGTTTGGTGTGACTTTTGACTGTGTTTTAATGCTTGGTTATGTTCTTGTGTTGTTGGGGAATTAGCTTGGTATGTCTTTCTCTGAAACTTGTTGGCTCTTGGGTTGAGCTTGGTTTCAGTGTAGGTATGGAGGCTTTTGGATGAACGCTTGTCTATTAATGTTTCCTGGAATCACGAGTTCTCCAATGTTCTGAAGTTTTGGATTTAAGCCTCCTGCCTCTGGCTTTCAGTCTTAATCTTACAGTAGCCTCAAGACTTCTCCATCCGTACAGCACTGATGATAAAACATCTAGGTTAATGGTGAAAAGATTCTCCACAGTGAGTGACACCCAGAGAGGGTCACAGAGTTACATGGAGAAGAGAAGAAGGAAGAGGGAGATAGAGGTGACCAGGAAGAGAAAAGGGGGAATCAAAAGGAGAGAGGGCAATCTAGCCAGTAACCAATCCCCCATTTGCTCTCCACAGTCTGGAATACTCAGAGAGGTTCACAGAGTTACATTGAGAAGAGAAGAGGGAGGAAGGAGATAGAGATGACCAGGAGGAGAGGAGGGGGAGTCAAAAGGAGCGAGACCAATCTAGCCAGTAATCAGTTCCCTAAGTGTTCTCCACAGCCCAGAACACCCAAAGAGATTCACAGAGTTAAGTAGAGAAGAGAAGGGAGAGGGAGGAAATAGAGGTGACCTGAGGGAGAAAATGGAGAGTCAAAAGGAGAGAGAACAATCAAGCCAGTAATCACACTCCTAAGTAAAAATGAGTACTGAGAATTGGATTCTTAAAGGTACAAAATTGATAACAAACACCAAAAAGCAAAGAGTAAAAATCTAGAGTAGATGTTAGACTCTCAAAAATATAATATTAAAAAAACAAAACAAATTCATAATAATTATAAAATATATATATATGAAATTTGCTTTAAAAATAGGGTCTTTGGCAAGGTAATGGTAGGTTTTAAAAATGAAAATTAAAGGAGTACTAAAGAACTTAAAAGTATAATTTTAAAAAATAAAAAATTATAATAGTAAAATATATCTAGGAATTTCTCTGGAGCTATTGAGGGCAGTGTGGGGTCAGTTCAGTTTCAAATAGCTCCTTGTTCCAGCTTATACTTCTTCTCAAGGTCTATAGGCCCCTTTCAATGTAGTCAATGCTAACTACAGGTTTTTAATCTGTTGCACCTGTCACTTCCAAAGAAGTTCCCTTTTTGTTTATTTTGGCTTTCTCTGTTTGCAAGTCTCTTCAGTGTCTAATTTCTGCCCTGACACAAGGCGGCGAAGGTGGTCACTTATTTAGGCTCACTTGTTCAGGCGTGCTGCGGGGAGGGAGTAACACTGCAAGCAAACATCACTGGTGTGTGTGGGGAGCGCTCGCAGTGTCTGGGCCACACTGGGTTTGCCCCCGCTCACGGCGTCTGTGCTCTCCTGGTCTACACTGCTCAGGCTCCAGGTTGCTCTGCAGGGGAACTGTCTAAAGTGGACCCTGGATTGCGTGCATTTCCCAGGACTAAGCTGCTTAGGTTCAGGTTCTTGGCTACTCAACAAAGGCACAGACTCGGTTGGGCCTGCGTTTTGTACCCTTCCCAGGTCTGAGCAGCTCAGGCGACCAGGTGCTTGGCGAACGCACTCTCCCCAGTTGGGGCGGTGTGTCTTACCACCTCCCCCGTCCCAGCCTCTCAGTTTCCTGGTGCGCTGCGAGAATGCCATCTCAGGTGTGCCATGTGTCTCCTCTGGGGAGCTGATCTCTGGCTGTGACCCTCCTGGCAGATGTCGACAGTCCAGGATCCCAGGAAGACTTGGTCAGCAACTGGGAGCCTGCTCCTGGTTTGGTAGAGGATGCCGTCTCTGGGGCTGAGTTTGCCCCTCACCTTCCAGCTCTGGCTGTTGCCTGCCTGCCTCTCTCCCTCTGGTTGGGGGTGGGCCAGCTAGCTAGCCACTAGCTCTCCTCCGGTATGCACTCAGTCTTTTGTTCTGTGAGCGGGCCAGCAGTGCCTTAGGTTAGAGCTTTTTGTGGGAAGTTCTTTCTCTCTCTCTCTCTTTATTTTTTTCCTCTCTCTCTTTCTGGCTAGCCCACAGTTTGGGTTGCTATCCCACATTAGCTCCCTCAGATTGTCCTAAGAGCACTCAGGCCCAGTCCTTACCCTAAGCAATGCAGCCCACGCCTCCCTGTTCAGCCCCGCTTGCTGGTGGCGGATGCAAGCATCTGGGCTACTTCTCTGTTGCGTGTTGCGGTTAGGCACATTATCTGTGGGTTTTATTTATTTATTTTTTCCTTCCAGTTATGTTGCCCTCTGAGATTCCAAAACTCCCCACAGACCCGCAGGTGAGAGAGTTCCCTGGTGTTTGGAAACTTCTCCTCTTTTATGACTCCCTCCCTGGGAGGGGTCTCCGTCTGTAACTCTATTGTCTCTCTTTTTATATTTTATATTTTGCCCCACCTCCTTTCGAAGAAAATGGGCTGCCTCTCTGGGTGCCTGGTGTCCCCTGCCAGCGTTCAGAAGTTGTTTTGTGGTATTTGCTCAGCATTCAAATGATCTTTTGATGAATTTGTTGGGGAGAAAGTGGTCTCCCCGTCCTATTCCTCTGCCATCTTAAGGACCGCCCCTGCAAAATTCTTTCATGTGCTATTAGATATTGGCCATTAACTGATTCTGATATCAGAAGAACAGAAATATCACCATTATTTCTTGGTTTCCAAGAATCCACATAAGGAATGATACACTAAATAGATGTCAGATTGGCTACAGTGGCATCTGCTATAGCTACTAGGAGTCAACATCAAAAATGGCAAAACAAAACCCTTCAGCATTCCTCACCACGTGGGTATTAAGTGTTGGTTTATAGATGCTCTGGACTCCCATGTTTAAGACAGAATTTTCACATGCGTTTTGTATAACATAGGTAAGCGTCACAGGGGTTTGCAGCAAAATGGACCATCTATTGTTACAAAATAGCATTAATCTCATTTATAAATCCTTTAAAAAATTTTCCTTCTACTTTTCCTAATACTAATATAGAAAAGCCATATTTTAAAATTATAATTTTATATATTTTTTAATCTCATGCATATTGCATATTGATTTCATATTTGCATACATTATGAAATGATCACCATAATAAGTCTAGTAATCATGTATCCTATACAAAGTTACTACAGTTTTATTGACTATTTTCTTTATGGTGTGTATTATACCTCTAGGCTTACTTATTTCATAACTGGAGGTTTGTAACTCTTAATCCCCTTTACCTGTTTCACTCTGATCTACCCACCTTTGCTTTGGCAACTCCTATTTGTTCTCTGTATCTGTGAGTTTTTGTGTTATAATTATTTTTTTGATTACATGTATAAGTGAGACTATATGATATTTATATTTCTCTGTTTGATTCATTTTTCTTTAGCATAATACCCTCTAGATTCATCTATGTTATCCCAAATGACAAAATTTTATTCTATTTTCTGTTAGTAGTATTCAGTTTGTATATACTATATCTTTTTAATTTTTCCATCTGTTAATGGATATTTTGATTCTTCCATATTTTGGCTATTGTAAAGATACAATAGACACTGATGTACATGTATTTTTGCAAGTTAGTATTTTTGTTTCTTTAGATATATACTCAGGAGTGGAATTGCTGATCATATAGTAGTTCTATTTTCAGCTTTTTGAGGAACCCCCACTGTTTCCTGCAGGGGCTCCACCACCGTGGCTCTCACGACAGTATACAGAGATTCCCTTTTCTCTATGTTGTCAGCATCTGTGGTGTTCTTCTTGATGATAGCCATTTGACAGGCACGAGGTAATGTCTCCCTGAGGTTTTGACTTACATTTACCTGATGATTAGTGATGATGAATGTCTTTTTATGTGTCTATTGGCTATTTGCAAATCTTCTTCGGAGAAATGTCTATTTAGGTTCTTTGCCCATTTCTTAATTGAGTTGTTTTGAGTTTGATATTGACTTCTATGAGTTTGTTTTCTATATTTTGGGTATTAATCTGATATTAACCTGATATATTTTTTGCAAATATCTTCTCCCATTCAATATGCTGCCATTTTGTTTTATTGATAGCTTCCATTTCTGGGAAAAAGGTTTTTAGTTTGATGTAGTCTCATTTGTTTACTTTTGCTTTTGTTTCCCTTTTCTGTGCAGAGAGACCCAGAAAAATATTGCTAAGATGCTTTCTTCTAGGAGTATTATAGTCTCAGTGATTACATATAAGACTTTAATTCATTATGAGTTTATTTTATATATATGTACTTTTGAGAATGTAGTCTAGTTTGATTCTATGCATATAGCTTTCCAGTTTTCCCAAAACATTTGTTGAAGAGGCTGTACTTTTCTTATTACATATTTTTGCCTCCTCTGTCATAGATTAAGTAAACATAAAAATGTAGGATTCTTTCTGGTCTCTCTATTCTGTTCCACTGATTTATGGGTCTGTTTTTGTGCCAATTTGTTTTTGATTATTGTATCTTTGTAGTACAGTTTGAAATCAGGAAGCATGATACCTCCAGCTTTGTTTTTCTTTTTCAATATTTCTTTGGTTATTGGGGTCATCTGTGTTTACATACAAATTTTAGAATTGTTTGTTCTAGTTCTGTGAAAAAATTTTGATAGGTATTGCAATAAGTCTGTAGACTGCCTTGGGTAGTATGGTTATTTTAACAATATCTAATTGTTCTAATCCATCAGCACAGTGTATCTCTCTATTTGTTTGAGTCATCTTCAATTTCTTTCATCAATGTATTTTAGCTTTCAGAATACAAGTCTTTCACCTCTTTGTTTAGATTTATCCCTAGATATTTTATTGTACTTGATGTAACTATAAATGGGATTGTTTACTTATTTTTTCTAATAGTTCATTATTAGTGTGTAGAGACAGATTTATGTATTAGATTTTGTATCTTGTGACTTTACTGAATGCATTTATTAGGTTTAGCAGTTGTTTATTAGAGTTATTAGGGCTTCTTTTTATACTATTGTGTCATCTGCAAATAGTGACAGTTGTAGAACTTTTTTATTTGGATGCATTTTATTTATTTTTCTTTCCTAATTACTGTGAATAGGACTTCTAATACTAGGTTGAAAACAAAGTGGATAGAGTGGACATCCATGTCTTCTTCATGACTGTAGAGGAAGTTTTCAAATTTTTGCTATTAAGTATGGCATTTGGTGTGGGTGTGTCATGTATGGCCTTTATGACATTGAAATATATTTCCTCTATACCTACTTTGTTGAGAGTGTTTATCATAAATGGAGTTGAATTTTGTCAAATGCTTTTCTGTGCATCCATTGAGAAGATTATATAATTTTTATCCATTTTGTTAATATGGTGTACCATGTTGATTGAGTCATTAAATCACAGAATTTTAAAAATGAAAGTAAACATATCAGTGACAACTGGGACAATATCAAGGGATAATTGAAATTTTAGAAGTTGAGAAAGAATAAATTTTTAGAAAATGGAGTAAATAATGACAAACATTTTTCCAAATATAGTAACAAATGTAAACTCACAGATTTAGGAAGCTCAAAAATTCTGAAATAGGATAAATATAAAGAAAATGATATCTAGGCACATTACAGTCTAACTATTGAAAACCAAAGATAAGAAAATCTTAAAATCAGCATATAAGAGTGACACATTATAAGGTGAAAATTACAGGTAACTTACCATCATATAAAATGGGGTCCAGATGACAGTGCTAAAGCATTGTTAGAGAACTGAAAGAAAAAAACTGTCAATGCAGAAATCAATATACTTTCAAAAATTAAGGCAAGATGAAAGCATAATTTGATGAATCAAAAGCTAAGAAAAAAATTGAGTATAATTGTGCTTCCAAAAATGCTAAGGGGAAAAGTAATCAGATTGGAAAGAATAGAAAATAGTGGCGTTGGTGAATGAAGTTATACTGTTGCAAGTTTATATATTTTATTTTATACAGTACAATGATAACCTTAAATCACCTGTAATATACATTAAAATATAAATGGTAATCGCCAGAGAAAATGTTTTAAATGCAGAGGTATAACTGAAAAGACAATAATAAAGGAAATAAAATATATATCAAACTAATTTTATTAGACTAAAAGTGGTTAAAAAGGGAACAGTAGAGAAAAAAAAGAAATGAAATTTATAGTAAAAAAAAGCAAAATGATAGTATTAAATACAATCATTTAAATAACTATATTGAAAAACAAATGAACTGATACTCCAATGGAATGTATATTTGTCAGACTGGTCAAAATGCAAGACCGAAATATATTCTGTTTACTTGAGGTGAGCTTTAAATAAAAATGTATAAATAGATTTAAATAATTATATGGGAATAAAATTTCAGGTAAACACTAATCATAAGAAAGAGTTAGAATGTCCAACAAGAGCAGAAACAGAAATTAATGAACACAGTCCTAGCCATGACAGTAAATGTATAGTCAAGTTCATCTTTTGTGAATATGATCTGCTTCTGTTTCTCCTTTCTTAAGTCAACTGAGCAAGGGGTAGCGTTTGATAAATCAGTTGCTGCCTGTTTTCTGAGATCAGCGGGTTACTGTTAGCTGGGTTCCATGTTTGTCTGGGCTCTGCATTCAGGAGGGGTTGTTGGGTGGTCTCCCTGATCAGTCTGGGCCACTGGCTGTGCTCCCTGGTCTGATGGAATCACTAGCTGAGCTCTACAGTCACCTCTGATCAGGCAAGGTCACAGAGTATGTTCCCTTACAGGGTGGTGACACTTGTTGAACTCCACTATTGTCAGGGTTTTGAGCTGAGCTCTGCAGTTAATCCTGGTCTGGTGGGGTCTTAGGCTGTGCTTCCTAACCAGATGGTGCCATTGACTGAACTCTGGGGTCCAGGCAGGGCCACAGGCTGGGCTTTATGGTAAAGTAAGTTCTCAGGTCATGTTCTGTGATCAGACAGAGATGCAGACTGTGCCCCAAAGTTAAATGAGGCTGCACGATGCGCTTGGTGGCCAGATAGCCGTCTGGCTGTACTCTGCTGTTGGGCAAGGTCACTGGCTATGTTCTTTAACTGGGAGGTGCTGCAAGTGTATCCTGCAGTTGAGTGTTCTAGAAACTGCGCTCTGAGGTCAGATGGGGTCATTGTTGAGACTTCCTAGTCAAGTGAGGCTGTGAGCTATGTCCCATGATAGTGCAGGTTGCTGCCTGTGGCCTTTCTGGGCAAGGCCACAGGCTGTCTTCAACAATCTATCAAAGCTATAGGCTAGACTCTGCTTAAGCTGGGCTTTGTGGCCTGGGCAGAACCATAGTCTGGGTTATGACATTGTTCAGGATCAATGTTTAGACTCTTGTTATGTGGGACCAGATGCTACACTTGACAGTTGTGCAGTACTCTTGGCCTAGCTCCCTGCCCAACGTGTCTATACAGTAGACTCTGTGCTTGCCTGGGGTCTCTGGTCAGGTCTGGGCAGGACCTGAGGCTATACTTCAGATTTGCTTCCCTGCCAGGGTGGGAAGTCACATGAGCTCCGATCCAGTAAGACGTGTGCTAGGCACTTGAGCCAGGCAGAACTATCCACTGAGATCCTTGGCCAGATGGGGGCAGGCCCTGGATCTGCTCTGCAGATGGAAGAGCTACTTGTGGGAGCTCTGCTGAAGCTCCACTGCAGGGAGGAATGCGGTCTGAGACCTGAACACTGTTCACTTTAAACCCTACCCCTTCTCCATCTCTTTCTGCTCTCCAGAGGTGAAGCTTAGCAGAGTTTCTAGTGATCCCTGTGAGATGAGATCTGGGTGGGCCTCCAAGGAAGCATATTGCAGTGCTGACGAAGCAGGAACTGAACCTTAGGTTTTCTTTTTCCCACTGAAGAGACTAGGTCCAGAGAGGCCCTCTTGGTGTGGTACTGTGCAGCCTAGCATAGGAGCATGCAGAGTGTAACCACTCTTCTTACCCTTCTAATGTGGTCTTTCTCCATCTCTGTGGCCAAGGGAGTGCTTCAGTCTCATCTCTGGGTACTGGGATTTCCTCAGTGGTGACTTGTCCCTAGATAGTTGCTAACTGATCTTAAGAGGAGAAGTGAAGTCAGGAACAATCTGTGTCACCATCCTGATGATTCTGCCCCGAAATATTATTTTCATGGTAAAAAAACAAAACTAAAGTAAAACGTGAAATAAGCATGAAATAAGTGAAATTTCTATTTCATTTTGAAATGAAAATTCAGCATAGTCACTATCCACTGAAGACAAAAAGCTTAATTTGTTATAGTAACATGAATAGAAATTTTAGATTATTATCTTATATTGAATATTAGATAACTATGTTCCAATTAATGTGTTGGTTGATTAGAATATTCATTCTGACCTCCCTACCACTTCTGCTCAAAGATTTCCATTTTTTAATTTAATATGTAAAATGTACTAAATATGAGTGAAATTTGGGAATTTACTAATGTGACTCCTTTCAGACCATAAGGTCATTGGGATAATAATGTAAAATTAAGTTAGTATGTATGTCTTTGAAACTTGTTTCTATTTATTCTTTGTGTAGTTTAAGTTAGTCATGAGACTAGCAACCTCTCTGAATTGGCTTTCTTTTTAAGATGCATAGCAGACACATGTTAATATGTCTAAATGGTCCTTTTTCCCATTTTCCTGATTTTTGATTCATGTGCAAAATTGTGAATCAGATTGAATTGCCTAAACGAATCCTCACACTCCTGCAAACTTCCTGTGTGTTTGCACCCTGTCTGTTTGAACGTTTATATTTAGAATTCTCATCATGCCCAGGGAGTAAGAAATATACAACAGAAACATCTGTTCCTCTTGGCAAAATTATTTCATGCTTTTTTACTTTTGCAGGGTCAAGAAAAATACCTAGGGATTATTTTCATATCTGAGAGGTTTAACATTTCTTATTTGTAATCCTAGCCTTATTGCAATGATTTAAACACACACACAAACACACATACCCACTGTACACATGAGACGGAGGAATGCACACAATGGTGAGATCAATAGAAAAAATTGTTTTCCTTTTTTCGATATGTGATTTTTTTTTTCTTAGCAGTTTTTCCAGCTTATTAAAGAGTAAAGAAACCACTCTTTACTGACCCAGCCCACGTTTCTGCTGCTTCATTCTCACTCTCACTCAGGCCACCTTTAGATTTTATAAGTATGAAATAGATGTTTTAAAAATAAAAGCAAATATTCTTTGACGTCAACTTAGCTGGTTGCTCCCCAGTTACCTAAGGTCAAAACTCTAAAGCGTATTTATATACTTTGGCAGGGCTGGCGGCTGAATTCACTTTTTAGAAGTATGATAAAGGTCACAGCTCAATGTGGTATGGTTTTCTGTTAGTTCTTGCTGGGTAAGGCCTGAAGCAGAGTGTTCCGTTTCTAAGTGGCTTTTGACAGGGGTGCCCTAGGGAAAAAGGAAAAAAATGATAATTTTAACGTCCCTCCTCCCTGTCTAATCCCTTCTTCCAAATTTAAAATCCATCTAAGCCTGTGGGGCCAATTAATTTTTTTGAAGGCTAAGGATAGCCCCAAGACAAGATAAAGCCTTTAATATTATTACTTATTTTATAGTGAATATCTCTAATGTATTATCATCTTTTACTTGATAGAAATAAAGTTGTTGCCAACTGTGTTGGAAATCACAAAGGTCTTGCTAATTGGGAAGTGGATTTAAAAGTTAGAGGATGTGAATATTAAGTTAATTATGGTTTAGAACCTTAAATTCCTAGATTTGAAATTATTGGGTGTAAGAATTATTAATTCAATATTTATCTAAGATATATCGTTGAACAACCATAAGAAGGTGGTATTAGTGTTGTTATTCAGTCACTTACTTGTGTCCCACTCTTTGTGACCCCATGGACTATAGCATACCAGGCTCCTCTGTCCATAGGGTTCTCCAGGCAAGAATACTGGAGAATGCCGGATTGCCATTTCCTCCTCTGGGGGATCTTCCTGGACCCGGAATCAAACCAAGTTTCCTACATTAGCAGGCAAATCATTTTACCACTGGCCACCAGGGAAGGAATACCAGAACCAAATTTTAATATCAGAGTGAAATAAAACTGTGATGAGAAACATCTATTCCAGAGGGAACATATTTAGAATATTGTTGTTGTTCAGTCACTAAATTGTGTCCAACTATTTGCAGTCCCATGATCTGCAGCATGCCAGGCTCCCCTGTCCTTCACTCCCAGAGTTTGCTCAAACTTATGTCCATTGGGTCATTGATGCCATTCAAAAATCTCATCCTCTATTGCCCCCTTCTCCTCTTACTTTTCAATCTTTCCTAGCATAAGGGTGTCTTCCAATGAATCAGCTCTTAACCTCAGGTGGCCAAAGTATTGAAGCTTAAGCTTCAGCTTCAGCATCAGTCCTTCCAATGAGTATTCAGAATTGATTTCCTTTAAGATTGACTGGTTTGATTTCCTTGCTGTCCAAGGGACTGAAGAATCTTCTCCAGTGCCACAATTCAAAAGCATCAATTCTTTGGCACTCAACCTTCCTTATGGTCCAACCCTCACAACCATACATGACTCCTGGAAAAACCACAGCTTTGACTGTATGGACCTTTGTTGGCAAAATTATGTCTCCGCTTTTTGATACCCTGTCTAGGCTTGCCATGGCTTTTTTCCCAAGGAGCAAGTGTCTTTTAATTTTGTGGCTTCAATCACTGTCTGCAGTGACTTTGGAGCCCAAAAGAAGAAAATCTGTCACTGTTTCCATTTTTTCCCCCATCTATTTGCCATAAAGTTATGGTACTGATGCCCTTAGTTTTCTGAATGTTGAGAGCTTTTTCACTCTCTGTTTTGCCTTCATCAAGAGGCTCTTTAGTTCCTCTTGGCTTTCTGCCATTTCAGTCATATCATTTGCATATATAAGGTTATTGATGTTTCTCCTGGCAATCTTGATGCCGACTTGTGGCATGTCTTACATTACAGAATGTGTTTTATTCTATGGCACTTGCTTTAAGAAATATATTTAGCAGCTTTTTGAGATATAATTCACATGCCATAGGGCTTCTCTGGTAACTCAGATGGTAATGAATCTGCTTGTAATACAGGAGACCTGAGTTCAAACCCTGGGTCAGGAAGACCCCCTGGGGAAGGGAATGGCAATCCACTCCAGTATTCTTGCCTGGAGAATTCCAGGACAAAGGAGCTCCATGGGGTCCCAAAGAGTTGGACACGACTGAGCAACAAACACAATTTACCCATTCGAAGTGTTTAATTCATTGGTTATAAAACATCTTGAAGAAAACATAGAAAATATTTACTTTGGTTTAGGTAAAAGTTTCTTAGGTATGATATTAAAAACATGAAACAAAAAGAAAAATTGTTAAATCTGACTTCACCAAAACAGAACAAAAATCTGCACTTTGAAAGTCCCTACTGAAGGCATGGAAACATAAACCATAGATGGGAACAAAATATTTAGAAGTCATATAATTCTGTGGTCTCCAATCTTTTTGGCACCAGGGACTGGTTTTTTAGAAGAGAATTATCCCATGTACTATAGGGTAGAGAGATGGATTGGGGATGATTCAAGTGCATTACATTTATTGCTCACTTTGTTGCTATTATTGTTACGTCAGCTCCACCTCAGATCATCAGACATAGATCTCAGAGGTTGGGGACCCTAGATATAATATGTAAAAGACTTTTTATCACATATGAATATTTAAGAAAGGCACTCAAAATATAATAAGAAAACAGAATGTAATTTTTTAAATGATGAAATATTTTTAATGCTTTATTTGAAAAAGCCCATGAAAATCCAAGGATCCCATGAAATGATATTTTACATCATCAGTCATTTAGGTAAATACAAATTCAAATCACTTTGATATACCACTAAAGACCTAGTAGAATGGGTAAATTTTAAAGAATGGCAATGCAAGTCATTGAAACCATGGGACATGAAAAATGGTACAACCACTTTGGAAAAAAGATAGCAGTTAAGTTTTTAAAAGTTAGAAAGCAGTTAGCTTTTTCTAAAGTTACCTACTGCTACCATAATAGTCATACCACTCTCCACCACTTGAGAGGCAGGTAAGCATATGTCGATACATGTGGATATTCATGTACATATGAACATCCATACATGCAAACATTTACAACAGTTTTATTTGTAATGGTTCAAAACTGGATAAAGCTCAAATGTCCATCAACAAGTGACTAGATACACAAATTGTGGTATAGTTGTTCAATTGATTTAACAACTGGTTAAAAAAAAAAAAAAAACTATTGATACACAGTAAATATGGGTTCATAATCTCAAAATAATTATGCAAGGCCAAAAATATCTGTATGATTCCATTTATATAAGTTATCTTAAGTACAAAATAACTTTTAGAAAGAGAGAAAGGATGGCATATGTTTGCTCAAAAGTTGGTAGCTGTATAGTACTTCTCTTCCTTCCAAAATCTTAAATACATAACCACAAGCATCTGAATAACTACAGATACAATTAAGACTTAAAAATTTATTCAGCTAATACCATCAAACTCTAAAAGTCAAGTCATCTGAGAAAAGTTTTTTTTTTTCAAATATATTTTTCAACTCAGTTATTGAATGATCATCATCCCAGTGTATTTCAGAGCTTTTCCAACTCTTTACTAAGTCTCCTAAAACTTTTGGTGAGTTCTGAGCATTAGACAAATGAAAAGGACAATAAAGAAGACCATATTGAGGCACTAAAATTATGGCACCGGAGTTAGAACTCTTTGAATATTTCAAACAGGTGGGGAAAAGAATAAAAATACACTCATAAATATATTTCCCAATCAAAAGCAGTCAGTCAGTTCAAAAAGTACGCATGAAAGCCTGAGTGATTTCTAGTACTCTTAGCATCTGCTGATACTACTAGTTGAAACAGGTAAGCATTGTTATTTCCATAATAATGACTTTTGAACGTGGGCATGACCATAAGGTAAGGTATTGGATCAATGAACAGGTACACACAGGAGACATATTTTAGAGATTACTTCTCTGTAACACACAACCAATTTATAGGCTTTAAACTGCAAAGAACTTGTCAGTGTCCAGTAATATGCAGCACGTAAAGCAGCAAAAACAACATATGGTTGTCAAGAGCAGCCACTTAAAGTAGCAGGGAGTGAATGACTGAGAGGTGTATTTGCTTTTTATGAATATAGTAATGGCTATATATTTGTCATACTTTTTACTGAATTTAATACTGCTCTGTTTAGGCCTTAGTCTTTTTGAATATTGTGCAGTGAGTTTTAGAAGCACATCCTTAATATCAACTCTTTACAGAAATTGGAAAATAGAAAGTATAAAAATTGAATAACTAATAAAGAGAATATGGACATTAAAAGGTTTCTATAATATGAAAAAACACAAGGGCTAATATATTCCAATAATTAAGTAACAGACAATAAACATTAAAGAATTCTTAGAGTTTTCTCTCTCAACAGCAATGATTTTTCTTTCTGGGAATTGCATACAAAAAAGACAAGGAAAAATATTTTTAGTGCATTAAAAGTGATGTTAGAAAATTATGTAAGCTTTTTTTTTATAAAACAGAGAAGCCATTTTCAGTTAGCCATTTAATCATTATCTGTTCTTGCCACAGATTCACACTGTACTTTTTATGAGGCTGATTATGTATTAGAGGCTCTGTAGTAAGTCTGCATTTTCCTTCATCCCTCTAATCCCTTCTCCATGATTTAACAATATGGCCTTTCTTTCTTAATCAGACTGTTTGCCTTGCTCTCTATTTTCTCTCTAGAGTCTCTGCCTTCTCCCTCTCTGCTCTGAATTTCTATTTCTTTACCTGTATAAAAGATTTTAATACATACTTTATCATTTTGATCCCCTCAATTTCATATACTAGTCTTGTCTTGCCTTCAGTTCAGCTCAGTTCAGTCAACCAGTCGTGTCTGACTTTTTGTGATCCCATGAACTGCAGCATGCCAGGCCTCCCTGTCCATCACCAACTCCTGAAGTCCACCCAAACTCATGTCCATTGAGTTGGTGATGCAATCCAACCATCTCATCCTCTGTAGTCCCCTTCTCCTCCTGCCCCCAATCCCTCCCAGCATCAGGGTCTTTTCAAATAAATCAGCTCTTCGCATCAGGTGGCCAAAATACTGGAGTTTCAGCTTCAACATCAGTCCTTCCAATGAACACCCAGGACTTATCTCCTTTAGGATGGACTGGTTGGATCTCCTTGCAGTTCAAGGGACTCTCAAGAGTCTTCTCCAACACCACAGTTCAAAAACATCAATTTTTTGGCTCTCAGGTTTCTTCACAGTCCAACTCTCACATCCACACATGACTGCTGGAAAAACCATAGCCTTGACTAGACGGACCTTTGTTGGCAAAGTAGTGTCTGCTTCTTAATATGCTGTCTAGGTTGGTCATAACTTTCATTCCAAGGAGTAAGCGTCTAATTTCCTGGCTGCAGTCACCATCTGCAGTGATTTTGGAGCCCAAAAAAATAGTCAGCCAGTGTTTCCACTGTTTCCCCGTCTATTTGCCATGACGTGATGAGACTGGATGCCATGATCTTAGTTTTCTGAATGTTTAGCTTTAAGCCAACTTTTTCACTCTTCTCTTTCACTTTCATCAAGAGGTTCTTTAGTTCTTCTTCACTTTCTGCCATAAGAGTGGTGTCATCTGCATATCTGAGGTTGTTGATATTTCTCCCGGCAATCTTGATTCCACCTTATGCTTCATCCAGTCAAGCGTTTCTCATGATGTACTCTGCACATAAGTTAAATAAGCAGGGTGACAATATACAGCCATGACATACTCCTTTTCCAATTTTGAACCAGTCTCTTGTTCTGTGTCCAGTTCTAACTGTTGCTTCCTTACCTGCAGACAGATTTCTCAAGAGGCAGGTCAGGTGGTCTGGTATTTCCATCTCTTTAAGAATTTTCCACAGTTTCTGGTGATCCACACAGTCAAAGGCTTTGACATAGTAAATAAAGCAGAAATAATGGTTTTCTGGAACTCTCTTGCTTTTTCAATGATCCAGCGGATGTTGGCAATTTGATCTCTGGTTCCTCTGCCGTTTCTAAATCCAGCTTGAACATCTGGAAGTTCATGCTTCATGTATTGCTGAAGCCTGGCTTGGAGAATTTTGAGCATTAGTTTACTCGAGTGTGAGATGAGTGCAGTTTTGCAGTAGTTTGAGCATTCTTTGGGATTGCCTTTCTTTGGGATTGGAATGAAAACTGACCTTTTCCAGTCCTGTGGCCACTGTTGAGTTTTCCAAATTTGCTGACATATTGAGTGCAACACTTTCACAGCATCATCTTTTAGGATTTGAAATAACTCAACTGGGTGTATAAACATTATGAGGACACAGGCTTCAGATATATTCAGTTTTGTTTTTCCCAACAGTAACTTGTTTAACAGCTGAAGAAGTCATTAAGCACAGATAAGCAAGAATATATAGGGAAGAGACCTGAGTTCTTGTGTAAAAATGTGAAAAAGATAAGTAAAACTTCTAATTTCATCATTAAAAAAAATCTTAAAACCCATTCCTTAACCTTATCTTTGAGAATATGATGAGGAAAGCTAAACTGGTGTCTCAAGTTTGAGATATGACAAAAAGTATCCCTAAGATTTAGGCATGTTTATAGAAAATAATGAAGGTAAAAATACTGCAATTTCTAACTTATGTGCATGTTTTCGTGTAACAATATGTAAAACTAGAATATATATTTGAAAGCGTATCATTCCTTTGTTCTAGTCTCACCAAAAGTCTGAACACTGGATGCTGCAAACGTGATGTTGAAACATAATCCCCATCAAGCATTATGATTTTGCATAAATTTCTTTGGGAGCTGATTTTTTGTAAAATAATGCTTGTATTATAAGTGGAATTTTACCTTTGAATGATTCTTCTTTAAACCTCCAGCCTTTAGTAGTAGTATCAATGTCTATAAACACATATACATTACTGAGAACTATGTTTAGATACTTATTACCTCATGACCCAGACATTAATGTATATTTTCATGACCACATGTGGTTACATGAATTTTTTAAAGTTTTGTCAAACAATATTTTCTCTAATTGCATAGTTATACACATGCTTTATTTCTTTCCTTGGTCTATGGTGATTACAATGAAGTTGCAAGATATTAATACCTATTTATATGACATGGAGTGGTAAACATATCTCCTCTCTTGAAACCTATCATAGGCTAAAACATAACATTTAGTCTTTAGTGCTTAAAACACCACATTCTTTGTAGATAATAGGGAAAATAAAACTACTTGGGAAAGTAAATTCTCTTAATAGAGAAATTGTTAGAAAACCCAGGGATTGTATCAGTCTAAGCTATATTTTTATCATGGAGCTGTCACAGCATAAATTTCTTATCAATGTGCTAACACAAACATTTAGGATGGTGATAGGAGATGTTGTTATTTTAGTTGCTAACGTGTCTCCAGCTCTTTTGCAACCCCTCTGATGGTAGCCCACCAGACTTCTCTGTCCATGGGATTTCCTAGGCAAGAATACTGGAATGGGTTGCCATTTTCTTTACCAGGGGAGCTTCACAACCCAGAGATAGAACCCATATCTCCTGCACTGGAAGGCAATTCTTTACCACTGAGCCACAGTGGAAGCCCAACATGAAATATTATAAAACACATTTTGCGAATGAAACATACAATGAGGCCTCTAAATTTTCCATTTGTCCACTTTAAATACTATACACTTTGAAATAATTAAAAGATTATTCAAATCTCCTTCATAGAATACTTGGATGCAAGAGCTATTAAAGATTGATATAATTGTGTTGATTAACCACATGAATTTTACAAATTGTGTTGACATTGATGTTGCAGTATTCTGAAATAATAAAAAATTAATAAACTATAAGCAAAATTCAGTCTTATTTAGATTTACATGATACTTACATTCCTGAAAATTATAGTTTATAAATCCATCAAACAGTATAAGCTCAAGAAATTATAAAATGATTATTGAAGTGACAGTATGTCACATCATGTTGAAACTATGGTGCCTCAGCTGGTAAAAATCTGCCTGTAATGCAGGACCTGGGTTCGATCCCTAGATTGGGAAGATGCCCTGGAAGATGGCATGGCAACCCACTCCAGTATTATTGCCTGGAGAATCCCCGTGGCAGAGGAGCCTGGCGGGCTACAGTTCTTGGTGTTGCAAAGAGTCAGACAGGACTGAACGACCAAGTGCACACACACACTTTTACTGCCAATACTATATTGAAATGACAATAAATAATTTAAATATATATGTGTATATGTGTGTGTGTATGTACATATCCACACATGCATAAATGCATCAGGGGAAAAGAGAGAACAACTTGTAAGAGAGTTCAAAAAAATTTTTTTAAAAAGCATTAAATTATTGGAGGCGTGGTTATTAATACAACAAAGGCAAGGAAGTTAAACTTGGGTATGTGTAGGATGTGACACCAAAATAAGAATTTAAGTCAACTAATATGTTCCTTGACAGTGGAATGAACTATGAGAATAATAGCAAAAAAAGCTAGAAAATGTCTACATAAAACTATAGCCATAAAATTGTTTAAATAAACTATCACATTACTCATGGGTTGAAATTGAGAGGAAAATTTGAGAGTGTTTTGAATTGAATGAAAATAAAAAAACTACATATAAACAATGCTGGATTCTACTAAAGCAGCATATGGAAGGATATTTTAGCACTAAAAATATTTATATATCTGAAAAAAATTGTCTAAAATCAATAACCATAATTTATACCCTAATAAATCCAATCCAGATACAATCTCCCAGTAAAATGAAGAATAAAGGGTAGTTTTCTCAGTCCCTTGAAAGCACCCATGAAAAACCTACAGTTAACAACTGAGTGGAGAAAGACTTTTTTTCTAAGATGGAAATTATAGAAATAAATGATGTCTACCCTCATAACTTCTATTTATCACTATATTTGGGATTCTAGCTAGTACAGTAAGATGAAAAAGAGTTCAAGGCAACCAGATTGGAAAAGAAATGGTAAATCTAGCTTTATTTGTGAGTAAAACAAATGTCTATATAGAATATCTATTGGAACATGCAAACAACCAAAAAACCTAGCTCTGGTTACCATACCTACCAGAGCTATAAGGTTATCTTACTGAGCTTGCAGGATATACAATCAATATAAAATAACCACATGTACTACTATAAATAGCCAAAAAAATAAATAAATAAAAGGAAAGCAATTGGACAATTGAAATTAAATAATACTATATAAAAACATAATATACTAGAGATATGATACAAAATACTTACAAGATCTGCATGTTGAAAACAGACACTGCCTCAAAAAAAACAGGGTCTAAATACAGAGAACAACAAACTATATTCAACAGTGAGAAATTTCAATACTATTAAGATGTCAAGTCTTCAAGTTGATTAATAGATTTCATGCAAGTCCAGTCAAATCCTAACAGGATTTCTTTTTGTGGAAAGTTGACAAATGATTGTAAAATTCACATAAAAATACAAAATACCTAAAAGAGTCAAAACAACTTTAAAAACGAACATATTTGAAATATTAAAATTATATTATTTCAAGTTTTATTCTGTTCCTGGTAGCTCAGGTGGTTAAGAATCTGCCTGCAACATAGCAGGCCTGGTTCAATCCTTGGGTCAGGAAGATCTCTTGGAGGCGATCATGGCAACGCACTCCAGAATTCTTGCCTGGAAAATCCCATGGACAGAGGAGGCTGGTCGACTACAGTCTATGGAGTTGCAGAGTTGGACATGTCTGAAGCAACTTAGCACACTATAGTCATACAAGTTTAGGGTTGATATAAAAGATAGGAAAATAGATCAGTGGAGTAGAACAGAGTCATTAAAAGTAGAAGATTCATTAAAAATAGAATTAAATTTCAACAAACTTTTAAAGATTATTCATGGGAGAAAGGTTAGTCTTTTCAGTAAATGATGCTCGAAAGCTGTGTGTGTTTATGTATATATGTAAAACAAAACAAAACAAACAAAACAGAGGGAACTGTAATACATACTTCATATCTTATATAGAAATTATCTTAAAAATGATCATAGACCTAAATATAAAAACTAAAATTATACTTCTATTAGAGCACATAGGAGAAACTCTGTGATATTGGGTTTAAAGATTTCTTCATATGAGACCAAAAGCACAATCCATAAAAAGAGATAAAACATATATTGCTTTTCATGAAAATAAAACTTCTAGCTGTTAAAGACACTAAAGAGGATAAAAGACAAATTGCATATTGACAGGATATATTTGCAAATTGTAACCCTGATAAAAATACTTTTATCTAGAATATATAAAGAGCCCTTAAGAATTAATGAGAAAGCAAGCAATTTATTCTGCAATATAGTTGAACAGAAACTTCAACAAAAGTAGACATATGAATAACAAATGTGTATGTGAAAAGATGTTCAACATCATTAATAAGTAGGAAAATCCAAATTAAAACTTCAGATTGATACAATGATAAATATATTAGGTAGATACAAAGACCGGCCATACCATCTATTAGTGAGAATATGAACTGGGGCTCTAATGCACTGCTAGTGAGAACTTGAATCACACAGCCACTTGGCAAAATTGACAATTTCTTAAAAAGTTTAAGAAATACATACTACATTATGTGGCTCTTATATTGTAAGATATTTACTTAAGGAAAATTTTAATTGTCCATAAAAAGCTTGTATATGTGTATATTCATAGAAATAGAATTAAAAAAAATTTTTTGCATTAGCTAAATCTGAATCAACCCAAATGACCATTAGTAGATGAATAGATAAATTGTGACATGTTGTTTTTGTTCAATTGCTAAGTCGTGTCTGACTCTGCAACCCCATGAATTGAGCATGCAAGTTCCTCTGTCCTCCACTATCTCCCAGAATTTGCTGAAATTCATATCCTTTGATGCTCCTCTGCCGCCGCCTTCTCCTTTTGCCTTCAGTCGTTCTCAGCATCAGAGTCTTTTCAAATGAGTTGGCTCTTTGCATCAGGTGGCCAAGTATTGGAGCTTCAGCATCAGTCTTCCCAATGAATAATCAAAGTTGATTTCTTTAGGACTGACTAGTTTGATCTTCTTGCAGTCCAAGTAGCTCTCAAGAGTCATCTGCACCACAATTGGAATTGTGATATATCAATATAGTTAAGACTTTCTAGCAATAAAAAGGCAATTATTACACATAAAAGCAGTGATAAATTTCAAAATAATTTTGCTGCAGAAAAAAATCTAGATAAAAATACATACTTGGTGATTCCAATTTGTAAATTTTCAAAAAATTGAGACTAATATGTAGTAACAAAAAAGAGATTGATGGTTCCTAGTGATGCATGGGGTAAAAGGATGGAAAGGAGAGATTACAAAAAAAGCATGAAGGAACTTGGGGGAGTGCTAGATACCTTTATCTTGATTGTGTTGATCATTTTCCAGGTATGTATGTAACTATGTGTATAAGTATGTATCTTTAATTATACATTTAAGATATGTGCAGCTTATTGAATATTAAAATGCATCAGTAAAATATTTACAAAGAGAATTCTGGAAGACAACTGCCAATAATTTTCTGAAACTGATGAATGCAGTACCTTTGTACCACAAGTTTAATAAACATAAACTGAAGCAAGTAAAACACACAAAGAACCTGGTGCATCACAGTAAAATTGCTTAAGTTAAAGAAGAAGAGAAAACCTTAAAAGCAGTGAAAGAAAAATAGGCACATTATCTTTAGAGGAATAGCCATCATATGAGGGAGGACTGACCAACAAAAATAATGGAGCCATAATCTCTGCAATGTTATCTTTATGATGCTGAAAGGAAAAAAGAAAGCTGCCATCCTAGATTTCTATACCCAGCAAATTGTTGATAAAAAAGTTTCCAACACACTGATGACAAAAACAGAAAAGATTCATCAATATGTTCTCAATAAATTTCCTCATGACTATTTATAATCTTTCCTTCCCACACTTATCCCCATAAAGTCAGTGATTTGCTTTCTGTTATTATAGATTAATTTGAATTTTATAAAACTTTATAAGTTGGAATCCTAGAGTATATACTTTTTCATGTGTATTATAAGTACACACAGAGGAAAAAGTCCCATCCTTAGCTAAGGAATGACAGTAATCCTTTCATAAACTTTTCCAGAGAATAAATTAAATTAATGAGAAGCCACCCACCAACTTAGCTAAAATTAAACCAGTGGCAACACTAAGTTATGACAAACAATATAGGGAAATTGGAACTTTTTATGTATTCCTGGTAGAAGTAAAAATTAGAATAATCACTTTGGAAAACACACAGAATTTATTATGGCTTATTTTATAACCCAGTGATTTCATTTTTAGATATATTTCTAAAATAAATACAGACATATGTCCATAAAAGGGCATGTATAAGACTATTCATTGCATTTTTATTTAAACTAGCTAAAACCTGGAAGGAAATAAAATGTCCACTAGTATTAATATGGATCATAAATTGCAGTATAACAGGTGATAAAAGTAACAAGTATGAATTAACTATAGCTACTCACAACATAGATGAATTGAGTAAAATATATATGTACTTATGATTCTATATATGATTTTACTTATGTAAATTTTGAAAGGAGCTAAAGATTTCTTGTTTCTTAGAAGTTGGCATGGTGTTTTCTACTGAAATTAGAGGATGGGGTGGTTAGTTTCTGTTTGCTGTGTGTGTGGGAGGAGGAAGGGGGTTGTGCAGTGCTAATGATCCTGTCTTGATTTGTGTGGTGGTTACACATGTATTCCAATCATAAGGGTTTATTGAAATGTACACTATGTGTGTACTTTTCTTTATGCTACATTTCAATTATTAAAGTTTTAAAAAATGACATGTTAGTATAAAAAAGATTGATCAAATAATAAGAAAAGTTCTTGGAAAATGAACATATAATAGCAAAGAAAATCAATAGAACATTTTAATGATAAAGTTCAGAAAATCTCACTGAAATATAACAAAATTAAGTGTTATAGAAAATAAATGTTAAGAAAACTAGAGTACTGATGAACTATTTGCTACTATTTGCAGAGTAGCAATGGTGACCCAGACACAGAGAACAGACTTGTGGACACAGGGTGGGAAAGGAGGTGGGGTGAATGGAGAGAGCATCATGGAAATATATACACTACCACATGTAAAATAGATAGCCAGTGGGAATTTGCTGTATAACTCAGGAAACTCAAACTGGGGCTCTGTGACAAACCAGAAGAGTAGGATGGACTGGGAAGTGGCAGGGAGTTTCAAGAGGGAGAGGACATATGTATACCTATGGGTGATTCATGTTATTGTATGGCAGGAACCACAATATGGTAAACCAATTATCCTTCAATTAAAAATATACTTTCAAAAAATTAATAAAAGAGAATATTCAAAGTATTAGTGCAAGAACCAATATCTAAATCTAGAGAAACTAAAAAAGGAGAAAAAATGGAGGGAAATAGAAAAAAGTTAAGGTTAAAAAATTAGAATTTAGGACCATGTCTCTGCCAGCTAAAAAGTCTCTTTGAATCTTTAGTACTGCAGAAGAAAAGGACTAGCAAGTCACAATGCTATATAATTTCAGAATATCAAAATATAAAATTAAAATTCCAAAATTTTCCTAAAAGAATCAAATTACATACAAAATAAAGAGAGCTAGAATGGAATTGTTAACAATATTGTAATATATGACATTGGACAAAGCATTTAAAATCATATATTGAAATGTTTTAAAGTATATATTCATTCTATACTAAAACTACCAACCAAGTTGAGAGTGAAAGGAATAATATTTACACATCAAAATTCTCAAAATATTTAGTTCTCATGCTAACTCTCTCAGGTGATATAGAAAAATAGGAACATAAACCCAGTAGGAGGAATATATGGGATTTAGAATTCAGCATAGGAAAGAGATGAAGAAAAATATTAGAATGATAGCTGAGTAGCAGATATAGAGTATTCTGGTGAGAAAAAAAGAGGGCTTCTGAAGTGGGGTTTCTGGGAAAGGAAATAAATAGATTTTTTTTCTATTAAATAAATCAGTCAGTCAGTTCAGTTGCTCAGTCGTGCCCAACTCTTTGAGACCAGATGAACTGCAGCATGCCAGGCCTCCCTGTCCATCACCAACACCTGGAGTCCACCCAAACCCATGTCCACTGAGTCGGTGATGCCATCCAACCATCTCATCCTCTGTCGTCCCCTTCTCCTCCTGCCCTCAATCTTTCCCAGCATCAAGGTTTTTTCAAATGAATCAGCTCTTCACATCAGGTGACCAAAACTTTGGAGTTTCAGCTTTGACATCAGCCCTTTCAATGAACACCCAGGACTGATCTCCTTCAGGATGAACTGGTTGGATCTCCTTGTAGTCCAAGGGACTCTCAAGAGTCTTCTCCAACACCACAGTTCAAAAGCATCAATTCTTCAGTGCTCAGCTTTCTTTATAGTCCAACTCTAATTAAATAACTTATTAAATAAATAAGTTTATTTAAATGAAAAATGAAAAAATAAATTAATTTTTCTAAATAAATAGATGTGATCAAGCACGCTGTTGCTGCTGTGAGGTCCAACACTTTGCGACTCCATAGACTGTAGCCTGCCAGGCTAATCTGTCCCTGGGATTCTCCTGGCAAGAATACTGGAGTGGGTTGTGATAATCCTCTTCCTGGGGATCTTCCCAACCCAGGAAGTGAACTCACAGCTTCTACCCTGTTCCCTGCAATGCAGGAGGATTCTTTACCACTAAGCCAGTGGAGAAGCCTGTGATCAAGTGTAATGACTTACCATATTAAGTAGAAGACAGAGGTACTGGAACACATTGAAAAAAATTAAAAGTACAATAAAAATGTAGGACAGCTTGTTTTTAAGTGTATTTTTCAGATATTTCCTTATATCTTACGTTAAAAAGCCAACAACCCAGTACTTTAACAAAACCCCCTCTTTTTTTTTCTTGGATGTTTGAATTTCTTTTCTAATTAACTTTATTTTAATTGGAGGCTACTTACTTTACAGTATTGTGGTGAGTTTTGCCATATATCAACATGAATCAGCCATGGGTGCACATGTGTTCCCCCATCCTGAAGCTCCCTCCCACCTCTCTCATGACCCTATCCCTCTATTAACCCTCTTCTTTATTTGAGGATTACAGCTTTAAATACTACTGGGAAAATTTTAATGTCACTCAACATCCCAGACCTCTCTCATTAGCTCCAGATTCATACAGCTAACTGCCCACTCTACATATTTACATGAATGACTAATAGACATTCAAAACCTAACATAACAAAAATTGAAATCCAGATTTTCCCTCAAACCTCCCTTATCTGCCATCTTCCTTAATTCACTTGATGGCAATTTTATCCTTCCAATTGCTTCAGTAAAAAACTCAAAGTAATACTTGATTTGTCTGTATATCTTATACTCTCAAATTCAACCTATTAGCATGCCTCTCATAGCTAACATTAAAATTTAACCCCAAATCTGACCATTTCTTAATGGAACATCTCTCCTCCTTCTATTGGACTCCAAATACCACTGAAATGTTTTCATAATTGATATTCTTGCTTTAGCCCTTGAGTTACCTTCATTCTATACATAGAAAACAGCAACTTTCTAAATATAAATGATTATAACATTTATCTGCTAAAAATAAGTATAAAATCTTTTTCTAGATCATATGAAGCATCCCCTGAGGTCTGTGCTAGTTCTTCCCTTACTATCCTATCTAAAATGCCACTTTTCTCTACCATCCTCATAATACCACTTCTTCATGTTAAGTTACATATTGGGGTTTGTGTTTTGTTTATTGCTGCCCCTTTCTCCTCAATTCAAAATATAAGATCTTTAAGGAAAGAATTTATCTCTTAACTGTTGTTTCCCTAGTATTCAGTACATATAGTAGACATCCAGTAAATATTTGTTGAATAAACCATTTTGTTCTCTTTCATCTTAATGTAACATGCAAATATGCCCTATTCTTTTGTTTTCTGTGATTAAGAGCTAGTTAGAAGCAAACAACCTCAAAGTTTTGCTCTATGAAATTGAAACAGAATAACTGTAAAATTGTTTCAGAATTTCCATGCTATCTATTCTCTTTGGCAAGATTTTCCATGGTTCCATATAAGGAGAGGTAAGAGATAGTTGTATCAGTCATTTAGATGGGAGATTATGTATAATGTCACACAGGTAAATCAATATTTATCCAATCTGTGAACACATTCAGCTAAAGTAAGTTTTGATATTGTTTTGTGGGATAGGCCTTACGGGTTTTCTTAATATTCCACAAACTCAATCTTGAGTACCAAGAGGCTTAAGTATCAGAGAGAATCAATGAGAACAAGTAAGTCAGATAAGAAGAGAACCTTTCAAATAATCTGATTTCCAAATTATTCAGGTATCTGTATACCACTCAAACATTTATATATTAAAGATACAGTAACCAAAATCTGGATTTCTATTTAGTGATGTACAAATCCATTGTCCTGTTTCAGATAGATCTCACTTATTCTTAACCTAATGTTTTATTTGATGTACATAAATTAGTCATTTAGAAATACTGCAATATTGAAACAACTTAAAAATACTTCAAAAGTAGTATCCAAGATATTAGAAATTTTCTTTATTCATGTAATTATATAAAAATCTGGAGAAGGAAATGGCAACTTACTCCAATATTCTTGCCTGGAGAATCCCATGGACAGAGGAGCCTGGTGGTCTACAGTACATGGGATCACAAAGAGCCAAATATGACTGAATGACTAACACACACACATACAAAAATATCATTCATGTTATTCTCTGGTAGATTAAAACAGGGGGTGAAGAGAAATAGATATACATCATTAATATTTAGGAGTAGTAAGAATAAAGTCAGTTATACAAATAGATGAGTAACCTGATTTAGTTTTCCTTTCTGAAATATATATAATATAGCACAATGTTCTTTTTCCTCCCTAGTGCTTAACCTATTTCCTGATCTAATATTCTTGTCACCTTGTTTACCAATGAATAGTAAGGTCCTTAAAACACTTTTAAGTTGTTAACATGCAAATAGTTTTCTCCTAAAGAAAAAATAGTTTTATTCTGTCCCAGTGAAATTCCTACCCTTTTGTAAAAGTCAAAATCCACAAGAAACTCATAAACTCTATTACACTGATGGATAAATGAAGATAAAAACGTACCCTCATTTTGACGATCACAAACATTGTCTTTGTTTTTACATCCTTTTAATTTCAAATGATTACTTCAAATTCATTATAGAAATTTGCTGCATTGTTGTATACAGTTACCTAAGTGAACACTAAGCTTAACTTATGCCATACTGTGTAGAAATATTTTATCATTGGAGACCTTCTCTTGGTTTCCTGAATATATTGTGGTGGGAAACAGTTTGAAAAATTTGATGAAACCAGATTGATTGATTTGTCACATAATGTTGAAACATAGCTAAATGACAGTTATAGAGAGGGAGATGTTTTAATTTTTTTCTCTCCTTTTGAGGCCAGAAAAATATGGTCATAATGTGTATATGTGTTCCTCAATCAACCCTGGGGTTTAGTTCTATGAGGAAATATTTACCAAGATTGTTTAAATGGATATAACCCTCATATATCTCTGTTTTAAATTGTTTTTTTTTTAATAGATCTTAGATTATGGATGCTAGTCTGTAAATCTCTCAATATGGTCATTCGTATCTCCTCAGTCTTCCCACTAGTCATTTATGTAAGTTAGGAAAGGAGACAAAATTTAGAAGACTGAATTTTCCTGAAAAGAGGGGAAGAAAACCCCACTGATGTGTGTGGTATCTCAGAAGGCAATGTTAAAATGAAATGAAAGTAGTACATACTTTTCTTTCTGGGACAGTGAAGTAAATTGGGAAGTCAGATTCAATTATGTGGTGTGACTTGCTTCTTGGAACAATGTTGTTTGCTACTTTTTTATTATAATAATTTTTGATAATTGGAGATATGGAAGAACCTACTAATATCATGTTTGACACATAATTTGTGCCCCCAAATTACCTGTTAAATCTATTGCTGAGTCTGGGTCTTTATATGTCCTATGTTAAGAAAATAAATAGGCTTACCTCATCTTCTATTTGTAGAGGATTCAATTTCTTCCAACAGCTGTGCAATACAAAATTTCTACAATTGCTGTCTGGAGAATTTTGAACAATTTCATATAGGAATGTCTCACTATAATAGACTTCAGTTCAGTTCATTTGCTCAGTCATGTCTGACTCTTTGTGACCCCATGGACTGCAGCATGTCAGGCTTCCCTGTACATCACCAGCTCCTGGAGCTTGCACAGACTCATGTCCATCGAGTCAGTGATGTCATCCAACCATCTCATTCTCTGTCATCCTCTTCTCCTTCTGTCTTCAATCTTTCCCAGAACCAGGGTCTTTTCCAATGAATCAATTCTTCTCATCAGTTGGCCAAAGTATTGGAGTTTCAGCTTCAGTATCAGTCTTTCCAATGAATATTCAGGCCTGATTTCCCTTAGCATGGACTGGATTGATCTCCTTGCAGTCCAAGGGACTCTCAAGAGTCTTCTCCAACACCACAGTTCAAAAGCATCAATTCTTCATATAACAGACTACCCAAAGACAAATTAAAATTTTAAATACAGAATAGTTATTAAATATATCTCAAAAAATTGCACAATTATACTGCTCATTTCAATGATACAAAACAATATTCTAAGTTTGGGCCTGTAACAAAGTTATATATTCCATACACTTGAATAAACAGTGAAATATGGTAATTTGGGAACAATATTTCCCAAAGTGCATTCCACAGAGTTAATAGTTGAAACATGCTATTAGAAACCTCTACAGTCAAATAGATTTGGCTAATGCAGAGTTAAATAAAGTTAAATAGTTAATTTTGCAATATGACCTCTCAAAGTTGCTAATCCATTAATACACATTTGAGTATATAGGTGGAGTTTTAAGCAATAAGCAGAAATTTTGATACATATTTGATCAAAAATTATTTTTAGATGCAAATCTTTAATACTGGAGTATTAAATTGAAAAAGGCCTTTTATCTCCCTCTTCTAAAACAGTTTTCAATCACTAGTCAGACTGTCTTCCCTATAGCATGATGCTTGCTATCTAGTTGATATAAGGTATATCTACATATGCATATCAGAAATTCGGCATGATATTTGCAGTCAGTTCCGAGACTTTGGGTTAGGCTTTTCTGACACTGAACCCTGTCTTGAGATTGTCAGTATGAAGCTATCTATTTACTCATAGGTGAACCACTCTACAAGCATCAGTTTACAATTTAATAGGATCAACTCTGATCGTTCTTTTTAATTTGTTGGTATTTGTTTTTATGTGCTTTATTTTTTTATTTAAATAATTTTTATTCTCTATTGGGGGCATATTTGGTTTACAAGGCTATGTTAGTCTCAGGTGTATGGCAAAGTGACTCAGTTATTATGCATATATATATTTATTCTTTTTCAGATTCTTTTGCCATGTAAGTTACTATAGATTATTGCATAGAGTTACCTGTGGTATGCAGTAGGTCCTTGTTGATTATCTATTTTATATATAGTAGTGTGCTTATGTTAATCCTAACTTTCTAATTTATCCCTCCTCCCCTCATTTCCATTTATGGTTACTTTGGTAACCATACATTTGTTTCAAAGTCTGTGAGTCTTTCTGTTTTGCAAAAAAGTTTATTAGTATATATATTTTTTAAGATTTTAGCGATATCATATGATATTTCTCTTTGACTTACTTCACTTGGTATGATAATCTCTAGATCCATCAATGTTGCCACAATTGGTAGTTTTTCAGTTTTTCTTATGACTAACATTCAGTTGTGTATATGTACCACATCTTTATTCACTCATTTGTTGATACCATTGTTCCATGTCTTGGCTATTGTAAGCAGTGTTTCAGTGAACACTGGGATGCATATGTCCTTTTCAAGTGTGGTTTTCTCTGGATATTGCCCAGGAGTGGGCTTGCAGGATCATACAGTAGCTCTGTTTTTTTCTAAGGAAGCTCCATTCTCTTCTCCATAGTAGCTGTGCCAACTTACATTCTCACCAACATGCAGGAGGGTTCCCTTCTCTCCACACCCTCTCCAGTATTTATTGTCTGTAGACTTTTGGATGATGGTCATTCTAAAAGGTGTGAGTTGATACCTCACTGTAGTTTTTATTAGTATTTCTCTAATAATTAGTGATCCTGAGCATCTTTTTGTGTACTTTTTGGCCACATGTGATCACTCACCTAGAACCAGACATCCTGGAATGCAAAGTCAAGTGGGCTTTAGGAAGCATTACTAGGAACAAAGCTAGTGGGGGTGATGGAATTCCAGTTGAGCTATTTCAAATCCTGAAAGATGATGCTATGAAACTGTTACACTCAGACCAGCAAATTTGGAAGACTCAACAGTGGCCACAGGACTGGAAAAGGTCAGTTTTCATTCCAATCCCAAAGAAAGGAAATGCCAAAAATGCTTAAACTACTGTACAACTGCATCTCACATGCTAGTAAAGTAGTGCTGAAAATTCTCCAGCCAGGCTTCAACAGTACATGAACCATGAAATTCCAGATGTTCAAGCTGGTTTTAGAAAAGGCAGAGGAACCAGAGGTCAAATTGCCAACATCCGTTGGATGATCAGAAAAGCAAGAGTTTCAGAAAAACATCTACTTCTGCTTTATTGAATATGCCAAAGCCTTAGACTGTGTGGATCATGAGAAATTGTGGAAATTTCTGAAAGAGATGGGAATATCAGACCACCTGACATGCCTCTTCAAAAATCTGTATGCAGGTCAGGTAGCGACAGTTAGAACTGGATGTGGAACAAAGGACTGTTTCCAAATAGGAAAGGGAGTACATCAAGGCTATATATTGTCACCATGCTTATTTAACTTATATGCAGAGTACACCATGAGAAATGCTAGACTGGATGAAGCATAAGCTGGAATCAAGATTGCTGGGAGAAATATCAATAACCTCAGATATGCAGATGACACCACCCTTATGGCAGAAAGTGAAGAAGAACTAAAGAGCCTCTTGATGAAAATGAAGGAGGAGAGTGAAAAGGTTGGTTTAAAGCTAAACATTCAGAGAACTAAGATCATGGCATCCAGTCCCATCACGTCATGGCAAATAGATGGGGAAACAGAGGAAACAGTGGCTGACTTTATTTTTGGGGGCTCCCAAATCACTGCAGATGGTGACTGCAGCCATGAAATTAAAAGACTCTTGCTCCTTGGAAGAAAAGTTATGACCAACCTAGACAGCATATTAAAAAGTAGAGACATTATTTTGCCAACAAAGGTCTGTCTAGTCAAGGCTAAGGTTTTTCCAATAGTTATAAATGGATGTGAGAGTTGAACTATAAAGAAAGCTGAGCACTGTAGAATTGGTGCTTTTGAACTATGGTGTTGGCAAAGACTCTTGAGAGTCCTTTGGGCAGCAAGGGGATCCATCCAGTCCATCCTAAAGGAGATCAGTCCTGAATATTTATTGGAAGGACTGATTGATGTTGAAGTTGAAACTCCAATACTTTGGCCACTATGTGAAGAAGTGACTCATTTGAAAAAACCCTGATGCTGGGAAAGATTGAAGGCGGGAGGACAAAATGACGACAGAGGATGAGATGGTTGGATGGCATCACTGACTCAATGGACATGAGTTTGAGTAAACTCCAGGGGTTGGTGATGGACAGTTAGGCCTGGCGTGCTGCAGTCCATGGGTCTCAAAGAGTCAGACATGACTGAGTAACAGAACTGAACTGATGTCTTCTTTGGAGAAATGTTTGGGTCCTCTACCTTTTATGATTGGTGTGTGTGTGTGTGTGTGTGTGTGTGTGTGTGTGTGTGTGTGTGTGTGTATTAAACTGTACGAGCTACTTCTATGTTTTGGAGATTAATCCCTCATGGGTTTCAACATTGCAAGTATTTTCTCCCCTTCTTTTTCATTTTGTTTGAGATTTCCTTTGCTGTGCAAAATGCTTTAAGATTAATCAAGTCCCATTTGTTTATTTTTGTTTTTATTTTTCTTACTCTAAGAGATGGACCAAAAAGGTATTGCATTGATTTATGTAAAAGATTGTTCTGCCTGTTTTTTCCTCTAAAAGTTTTGTAGTGTCAGGCTTTACATTTAGGTTTTTAATCAATTTTGAGTTTATTTTTATGTAGGGTGTTAGAGAATATTTTAAATTTCATTCTTTTAGACATAGATGTCCAGGTTTACCAGCACCATTTATTGAAGAGAATGTCTTTTCTCCATTGTATATTTTTGCCTCTTTTGTCATATATTACTTGACTATAGGTATGTGAGTTTATTTCTGGACTTTCTATTCTGTTCCATTGGTCTGTAAGTCTGTCTTTGTGCCAGTTTTTGTTCAGTCACTCTGTCGTGTCCAACTCTTTGCAACCCCATGGACTGCAGCACACCAGGCCTCCCTGTCCTTCACTATCTCCTGGAATTTTCTCAAACTCATGTCCTTTGATTCGGTGATGCCGTCCAAGCATTTCATTCTTTGTCATCCCCTTCTCCTTCTGCCTTCAAATTCCAGCATCAGGGTCTTTTCCGTTGAGTCAGGTCTTCACATGAGGTGGCCAAAATATTGCAGCTTCAGTTTCAGCATTAGTTCCTCCAACGAATATGCAAGGTTGATTTCCTTACTGTCCAAGGGACTCTCAAGAGTCTTCTCCAGCATTGCAGTTCGAAGGCATCAGTTCTTCAGTGCTCAGCCTTCTTTATGGTCCAACTCTCACATCCATACATGACTACTGGAAAAACCATAGCTTTAACTATACACACCTTTGTCTGCAAAGTAATATCTCTGCTTTATAATACTCTGTCTAGGTTTGTCATAGCTTTTCTTCCAAGGAGCAAGTGTCTTTTAATATCATGACTGCAGTCACTGTCCACAGTGATTTTGGAACCCAAGAAAATTAAGTCTGTTATTGTTTCCATTGTTTCCCCTTCTATTTGCTATGAGGTGGTGGGACTGGATAACATGATCTTAGTCTTTTGAATGTTGAGTTTTAAGCCAGCTTTTTTACTCCCCTGTTTCACTTTCATCAAGAGGCTCTTTAGTTCCTCTTAGCTTCTTGCCATAAGGGTGATGTCATCTGCATATCTGAGATCATTGATATTTCTCCCAGCAATCTTGATTCTAGCCTGTGATTCATCCAGCCTGGCATTTCATATGATGCACTCTGTGCATTAAAAAAGCAGGGTGACAATTTATAGCCTTGACATACTGCTTCTCAATTTTGAAACAGTTCATTGTTCCATGGCCCATTCTAACTGTTGCTTCTTGACCTGCATACAGGTTTCTTAGGAAGCAGGTAAGGTGGTCAGATATTCCCATCTCTTTAAGAATTTTCCACAGTCTGTTGTGATCTACAGGGTCAAAGGTTTTAGCATAGTCAATGAAGCAGAAGTTGATGTTTTTCTGGAATTCTCCGGCTTTTTCTATGACCCAACAGACATTGGCAATTTGATCTCTGTTTCTTCTGACTTTTCTAAATCCAGCTTGTACATCTGGAAGTTCTTGGCTGACATATTATAGAAGCCCAGCTTGAAGGATTTTGAACATTACTTTGCTAGCATGTGAAATGAGTGCAATTGTGCAGTGGTTTGAAAATTTTTTTGTATTGCCCTTCTTTGGGACTGGAATGAAAAACTGACCTTTTCCAGTCTGTGGCTACCATATTGTTTTGATTACTGTAGATAGTATTGACTGAAGTCAGGCAGCTTCATTTCTCCAGCTCTGGTTTTCTTTCTGAAGATTGCTTTGGCTATTTGTGGTCTTTTGTGTTTCAAAACTAATTTTAAGATTTTAGTTAGGTATCTGCAAAGATGTCATTGGTGTTTTGATCAGGATTTCATTGAATTTGGAGATTACCTTGTATAGTTTAGTCATTTTGACAATACTGATTCTTCTTTCCATCTCTTCATGTCATCTTCAATTTATTTCATCAATTCCTTATAGTTTTCTGAGTACAGGTCATTTGCCTTCTTAGGTAGGTTTATTCCTAGGTATTTTATTCTCTTTGATGTGACAGTAAATGGGATTGTTTCTTTAATCTCTCTTTCATTGTTAATTTTTGGTTTATAGAATTGCAAATGATTTCTGTGTATTAATTTTGTTTCCTGCAACTTTACCATATTCATTGATTGCTGTAGTTTTTCTGGTTATATCTATAGAATTTTCTTTGTTTACTATCAAGTCACTTGCAAACAGTGATCATTTTACCTCACCATTGCCAATGATATCATATCCATTTCAATTCTTATATGAAAAACACATTGCTAATTTTAATTCATATCTATAAGCTATTGAAAACATTACATTCATCTTGATAAATATTTTAAAATTTTTATTGAAAATCTTAAATAGAAATAAATCCCGAACTTGTCTCCTATGATATGTACAAGACTGGTACTAAATAATTTATCTATTTTTGGAATATGTTCAGTTGTTCTTTTCAGTTGTTTATCAAAATTAAAAATGAATATTTTATTCCCAGTTTATGAGTTAGCACATATATGCACAAGGCATTTGAAATCCTATTAAAGGCAATTGCATGTATCCATGAGTCTCGAAATTTACCCTGTACTGTAAAATGAAAACATTTTTGTTCTGATAGAATATATTTTTTACAAAGCCATGTTAACTTGAAATTTCTTCAATGTTTGCTTTCTAAGATTCTATTGTATTATTAGGTAGGTAAATGAGGTTGATAGAAATTGAACATGCTTTTCCATTTTATAAAACATATTATAGGATGCTTCCAAATTTCTGATTCAGCATGTAAAGCACTTACTATCTCTCTTGTCCTTACATTAAGAAAAAAAATTGCAAACTGAAAATCAACCAGTCTTTTATAGCCGTCAGAAAATTGGGAAGACCACAGTCCATCAGACTGGAGAGAGAGGAAAACACAGAGTTTCACAGCTTACTGGGAGCGGAAGCCACTGCTAGAGGCCAGTCAGAACAGTTAAATGTAATTGACCAATTGCTGGAAACTGAGCATGAACCAGCTTGAGATAAAAGCTAATGCGTTCTCTTATTTCATAAATTTTACTTCTGATTTAAATTCTTCAGAGCAAAAACTAACCATTTCAAATACATCAAGAGTACTCCATTTTCCTTAGAAAAACTTGCCCTCAGTGAATATAGCTTTAACAGAGTCTAACTAAATTGGGTGAACAGAAGTACATATCTCCAGCCTCTACTTTCCTGCCCCTTGGGTCTTACCTAAGTTGGAAGAAAAAGTTCAGAAGGTCGTGAACAACATAGCAGAGAGAGAGAACACAAGCTTATGAAAGAGACCCAATCTTATGGGATTATATAATGTTGCCTCTCTCCTCAAGGTATGTTCCCACACAACTCAGTCCTTATCACCTTATCATCACAGTTCAGTTCAGTTCAGTCTCTCAGTCATGTCTGACTGTTTGCGACCCCATGGACTGCAGCACGCCAGGCCTCCCTGTCCATCATCAACTTCCTGAGTTTACTCAAACTCATGTCCATTGAGTCAGTGATGCCATCCAACTATCTCATCCTCAGTCATCCCCTTCTCCTCCCACCTTCAATCTTTCCCAGCATCAGGGTCTTTTCTAGTGAGTCAGCTCTTCACATCAGGTGACTAAAGTATTGGAATTTCAGCTTCAGTATCAGTCCATCCAATGAATATTCAGGATTGATTTCCTTTCGGATGGACTGGATTGATCTCCTTGCTGTCAAAGGAACTGTTAAGAGTCTTTGCCAACACCACAGTTCAAAAGCATCAATTTTTTGGTGCTCAGTTTTGTTATAGTCCAACACTCTCTTCCATACATGACTACTGGAAAAATCATAGCCTTGACTAGATGGACTTATGTTGGCAAAGTAATATCTCTGCTTTTTAATATGCAGTCTAGGTTGGTCATAACTTTTCTTCCAGGGAGCAAGAGTCTTTTAATTTCATGGTTGCAATCACCATCTGCGGTGATTTGGGAATCCCCAAAAATAAAGTCTGTCACTGTTTCCACTGTTTCCCCATCTATTTTACATGAAATGATGGGAACAGATGGAATGATCTTTGTTTTGTGAATGTTGAGTGTTAAGCCAACTTTTTCACTTTCTTCTTTCACTTTCATCAAGAGGGTCTTCAGTTCTTCTTCACTTCCTGCCATAAGGGTGGTGTCATCTGCATATCTGAGGTTATTGTATTTCTCCTGGCAATCTTGATTCCAGCTTGTGCTTCATCCAGCCCAGCATTTCGCATGATGTACTCTACATATATGTTAAATATCCATGGTAACAATATATAGCCTTGATGTACCCCTTTTCATATTGGAACCAGGCTGTTGTTCCATGTCTAGTTCTAAATATTGCTTCCTGACCTATATACAGATTTTTGAAGAGGCAGTTCAGGTGGTCTCATATTCCTGTCTCTTTAAGAATTTTCCACAGTGTGTGGTGATCCACACAATGAAAGGCTTTGGCATAGTCAGTAAGCAGAAGTAGATGTTTTTCTGGAACTCTCTTACTTTTTTGATGATCACAGATGTTGGCAATTTGATTTCTGGTTCCTCTGACTTTTCTAAAACCAGCTTCAATATCTGGAAGTTCACGGTTCATGTACTGTTGAAGCCTGGCTTGGAGAATTTTTAGCCTCACTTTACTAGCATGTGAGATGAGAGCAATTGTATGATAGTTTGAGCATTCTTTGACATTACCTTTCTTTGGGATTAGAATGAAACCTGACTTTTTCCAGTCCTATGGCCACTGCTCATTTTCCAAATTTGCTGCCATATTTAGTGCAGCATTTTCACAGCATCATCTTTCAGGATTTGAAACAGGTCAACTGGAATTCCATCACCTCCACCAGCTTTGTCCATAGTGATGCTTCCTAAGGCCCACTTGACTTCGCATTGCAGGATGTCTGGCTCTAGGTGAGTGATCACACCATGGTGATTATCTGGGTCGTGAAGGTCTTTTTTATACAGTTCTTCTGTGATTTTTGCCAGCTATTCTTAATATCTTCTACTTCGGTTAGGTCCATATCATTTCTTCCCTTTATTGAGCCCATCTTGCATGAAATGTTCCCTTGGTATCTCTAATTTTCTTGAAGAGATCTCCAGTCTTTCCAGTTCTGTTGTTTTCCTCTATTTCTTTGCACTGATCACTGAGGAAGGCTTTCTTATGTCTCCTTGCTATTCTTTGGAACTCTGCATTCAAATGGGTATGTCTTTCCTTTTCTCCTTTTCCTTTCACTTCTCTTCTTTTCTCAGCTATTTGTAAGGTCTCCTCAGACAGTCATTTTGCTTTTTTGCATTTCTTCTTCTTGGGGATGGTCTTAATCCCTGCCTCCTGTACAGTGTCACGAACCTCTGTCCATTGTTCATCAGGCACTCTGTCTATCAGATCTAGCCCCTTGAATCTATTTCTCACTTCCACTGTACAATCATAAGGGATTTGATTTAGATTATACCTGAGCAGTCTAGTGGTTTTCCCTACTTTCTTCAGTTTATGTCTGAATTTTGCAATACGGGGTTCATCATCTGAGACGTAGTCAGTTCCCAGTCTTGTTTTTGCTAAGTATAGTGCTGAGTATACAGCTTCTTCATCTTTGACTGAAAAGAATATAATCAATCTGGTTTCGGTATTGACCATCTGGTGATGTCCATGTGTAGAGTCTTCTCTTATGTTGTTGGAAGAGAGTATTTACTATTACCAGTTCATTCTCTTGGCAAAATTCTATTAGCCTTTGCCCTGCTTCATTCTTTACTCCAAGATCAAATTTGCCTGTTACTCCAGGTGTTTCTTGACTTCCTACTTTTGCATTCCAGTCCCCTATAATGAAAAGGACATCTTTTTTGGGTGTTCGTTCTAGAAGGTCTTGTAGGTCTTCATAGAACCATTCAACGTCAGCTTCTTCAGCATTACTGTTTGGGGAATAGACTTGGATTACCCTGATAATTGAATAGTTTGCCTTGGAAACAAACAGAGATCATTCTGTCCTTTTTGAGATTACATCCAATACTGCATTTTGGACTCTTTTGTTGACTTTGATGGCTACTCCATTTCTTCTAAGGAATTCTTGCCCACAGTAGTAGATATAATGGTCATCTCAGTTAAATTCACCCATTCCAGTCTATTTTAGTTTGCTGATTCCTAAAATGTCTATGTTCATTCTTGCCATCTCCTGTTTGACCACTTCCAATTTGCCTTGATTCATGGACCTAACATTCCAGGTTTCTATGCAGTATTCCTCTTACACTATTGCTCTTTATCATCACAAGTCTGTTGCATAATAACAGAGAACCACAGATAAAACATGGCTTCCCATGTGGCATAGAGATAAAGAATCTGTCTTCCAATGCATGCGACACAAGACATGTGTGTTAGATCTCTGAATTGGAAGTTCCCCTAGAGTAGGAAATAGCAACCCCCTCCAGTGATTTTGTCTGGGAAATCCCATGGACAGAAGAGCCTGGTGAGCTACAGTGCTGGGGGTTACAAAAAGTCAGACATGACAGACCACACACACACACACACACACACACACACACACACACACACAGATAAAAGAACTACAAGCCTCAATCCCTATTTAAGAAGGCTTTAGGAAAACCCAAAGACGATAGAGGAAACAAAAGGAAGGACAGTATAGGAAATTTTGTTAGCCAGCAAACAGAGCATAATGCCAACCACATACACATAAAACCTCACACTATAGGCCTATATCCAGAGAAGGCAATAGCCACCCAATCCAGTACTCTTGCCTGGAAAATCCCATGGATAGAGGAGACTGGTGGGCTGCAGTCCATGTGGTCGCTAAGGGTTGGACACGACTGAGTGACTTGAGTTTCATTTTCAATTTCGTGCATTAGAGAAGGAAATGGCAATCCACTCCAGTGTTCTTGCCTGGAGAATCTTGGGGACAGTGGAGCCTGGTGTGCTGCCGTCTATGGGGTTGCACAGAGTCGGACATGATTGAAGCGACTTAACAGCAGCAGAGGCCTATTTCACCTCAGTTCCTTTTATCTAATACATCAGGTTTGTCTTTGAACAAAAAATTAAAAGGCAAAATCAATTTCAAGAGAGATAGTAATCATCATATCCAGAGAGACGATTTGAAATGTTCTGATCAGGAGTTTAAACAACAATGATTAATATGCTAAGGACTCTAATACAAAAAGTAGACAACATGCAAGAACAGATAAATAATGTTAATAGAGTGATGCAATCTCCAAGAAAGAATCAAAAGGCAAAGCTAGAATTTAAAACACTGTAATAGACATGAAGAATAATTTTGATTGGCTCAGTAGTAGTCTGGGCATAATCAAGGACAAACTCAGTGAGCTTGAATATATGTCAATAGATACTTTACAATATAAAAAGCAAATTGAAAAATTAATGGAAAAAACCCATGGGTCGATTATGATAGAAAAACCCTATCATAAGTATTACAGAAATACCTTAAGAAGAATAAAGGGAAAGGGAAGATAAAATAATTCAAGTATACTGACCAAGACTTTTAATGATAGATATTAATATTAAACCAAAGATCAAGAACCTCAGAGAGGAAGCTGGATAAATACTTACTCACTTAGATGCTGGTCTGGCCTTGAAAAGTCTCAAGAAGACACGAAGAGTTTACTCTTGTTCACTCAGTCCCCTGGCCTTCCATCCTGTTTCTTTCAATGTCAGCTCCCCACATTCAGGTCCATGACATTCAAACCTTAAAAGGATAGCTTGCATCTTGATAGAAATTCTTGCATCTAGGAAACAAATATCTGGTACCCTTCTAAGCCATCATACAATCTGGCTACCACTTCTGGCTGATACTCCCTTGGGGTCACTCCCACATAACTATTGAGGAAATTGAGAGGGCCAAGGAAGGTAAGGAGAAGTAGTAGAAAGGAAGTAACGAGAGTAGCTCCAGGTTCTGGTCACCAAAGGAATTTGCCAATGAGTGGCACCTCCATTGCAGAAGAGGGGACTCAGATTAAGGGACTGCTCCCACATAGGTGTCAGACTCCAGAGGATTCTTAGATCATGGTTTCTCATTTTCATTATTCCTATTGAATTTTGACCCTATCTAATGTGTTTGGTGAGCTTCCCTGGTGACTCAGATGGTAAAGCATCTGTCTGCAATGCTGGAGACCAGGGTTTGATCCCTGGGTCGGGAAGATCCCCTGGAGAAGAAATAGCAACCCTTTCCAGTACTCTCGCCTGGAAAATCCCATGGACAGAGGATCCTGGTAGGCTACAGTCCATGGGGTCACAGAGAGTAGGACACGACTGAGTGACTTTACTTACTAATGTGTTTGGTAAAGCCATCAGAAGCCTCATAGTTCATAGGAATTCAGTTCAGTTCAGTTATTCAGTTGTGTCCGACTCTTTGCAACCCCATGGACTGCAGCATGCCAGGCTTCCCTGTTCATCACCAACTCCCAGAGCCTACTCAAACTCATGTCCATTGTGTTGGTAATGCCATCCAGCCATCTCATCCTCTGTTGTCCCTTTTTCCTCCCACCTTCAATCTTTCCCAGCACCAGGGTCTTTGCCAATGAGTTGGTTCTTCTCATTAGGTGACCGAAGTATTGGAGTTTCAGTTTCAGCATCAGTCCTTCCAATGAATTTGTAGGAATTAACAGACTTTAGTTTTTTGTTTTTTTTTTGTTTTTTTTTTTTTTATCAATAAAAGGAATATCCAGTTGGTACAGAGAATTTGCTCTATGCAAGATACTGCAATATATTTACATTAAATAATAAGAATACTATGAAAGTGAAAGTTGCTCAGTCGTGTGTGACTCTCTGTGACTCCATGAATTTTGCAGTCCATGGAATTCTCTAGGCCTGAATACTAGAGCGGGTAGAGCGGGTAACCTTTCCCTTCTCCAGGGGATCTTCTCAACCCAGGGATCAAACCCAGGTCCTCCCACATTTCAGGTGGATTCTTTACCAGCTGAGCCACAAGAATACTATAACTTTAGCTTATCCCCATTTATAAGGTGAAGTAATTAAAGCATAGAAATGACTTAAAATTTAAGTAGCAGAGCTGAAATTGAAACACATTCAGCCTAATAACAAGAGTTCAGTCTCTTAAATGCCACACCACTCTAATTCTGCAGGTTTAACTTTCAGCCAATTAAATATGGCAATGTAATAAAATACTCTCATGACTTTTTCAATGATAGGGATATTGAACATTATAATTACAGATTGGGTTAAATTTTTTTAATGTACTTGCTGTTAAATAAAGTGGAAGGGAAAGATGATTTGGTACCTTGATGAAATTTGGTACCTTGATGAAAAATTCTTTTACTTTTGATGATACAAATGACCTAATAAGCTTCCATTTAGTGGGGAAATTTTTGGAAAAACTTAATATAGTCTCTTGTCAAATAATTGCATAAAGGCACTAGTTAGCTCTCTATTCACACACACAAACACCCACACTATTCAAATAAACTTGACACTAACTTATAAAAATTGATTGATTTTACTAACTTTTTTTCTATTTGAAGCAAATATTTGAATGTCCATAATAGATCATGATATACACAAATTTATTAAATGTCACATTTTATCATAGTTTATTCAGAAAATTAAATACTTATTTATTAACTTTGATATATATTGATTTATAGACCTATTAATATTAATTTACTGATGGTTAAATATTTTGAGTATTACATTTTTTACCAAGAAAAATGATATTATCTTGTATATGGTTTTATAGCTGATCAGTCAGTTCAATTCAGTGGCTCAGTTGTGTCCGACTCTTTGCGACTCCATGAACCACAGCACACAAGGCCTCCCTGTCCATAACCAACTCCTGGAGTTTACCCAAACTCATGTCTATTGAGTCAGTGATGCCATCTAACCATCTCATCCTCTGTTGTCCCCTTCTCCTGCCCTCAATCCCTTCCAGCATCAGGGCCTTTTCAAATGAGTCATCACTTTGTAACAGGTGGCCAAAATATTCGAGTGTAAGCTTCAACATCAGTCCTTCCGATGAACACTCAGGACTGATTTTCTTTAGGATGGACTAGTTGGATCTCCTTGCAGTCCAAGGGACTCTCCAGAGTCTTCTCCAACACCGCAGTTCAAAAACATCAATTCTATAGTGCTCAGCTTTCTTTATAGTCCAACTCTCACATCCATACATGACTACTGGAAAAACCATAGCCTTGACTAGACAGACCTTTGTTGGCAAAGTAATGTCTCTGCTTTTTAATATGTTGTCTAGGTTGGTCATAACTTTCCTTCCAAGGAGTAAGCGTCTTTTAATTTCATGGCTGTAATCACCATCTGTCATTATTTTGGAGCCCCCCAAAATAAAGTCAGCCACTGTTTCCACTGTTTCCCCATCTATTTCCCATGAAGTGATGGGACTAGATGCCATGATTTTAGTTTTCTGAATGCTGATCTTTAAGCCAACTTTTTCACTCTCCTCTTTCACTTTCATCAAGAGGCTCTTTAGTTCCTCTTCACTTTCTGCCATAAGGATGGTGTCATTTGCATATCTGAGGTTATTGATATTTCTGCCTTCAGTCTTGATTCCAGCTTGTCCTTCATCCAGCCCAGCATTTCTCATGATGTACTCTGTATATAAGTTAAATAAGCACGGTGACTATATACACCCTTGACGTATTATTTTTCCTATTTGGAGCCAGTCTGTTGTTCCATGTCCAGTTCTAACTGTTGCTTCCTGACCTGCATACAGGTTTCTGAAGAGGCAGGTCAGGTGGTCTGATATTCCCATCTCCTTCAGAATTTTCCACAGTTTCTGGTGATCCACGCAGTCAAAGGCTTTGGCATAGTCAACAAAGCAGAGATAGATGTTTTTCTGGAATTCTCCTGCTTTTTCAATCTGATACTTAACACCTTATTCCTTCATTCCTTCATCTAAAAATATGGAGACAGAACCATGAATGATGAAAAATTTAAGTAAAAGAAAAAAACATGACATTCATAAAACAGGAAATATTAAATTCCAAGTAATTCATGAACTAGAATGCAGTTATTACCAAAAAAATCTTAAATATGCTAGATTTATAAAGAGAAAACAGATTGCAGTTTAGCTATGAAAAGAAACAGTTATCTGTCTCATTAGAAATGAGACAACTACAGTAATAGTGCAGTAGACAAGATTTTAGTGTTATCGAACATTAAATTGAGTTGGAAGACCAAGGATCTTCTACACAGTACTGTGAAACAAACCAAAACAGACTTAAAGACAATGAGTAAAAAGGTATAAGCATTGATGATAGACTGTGGCATTATAATATTCCTGTTATAGAATCTATACAAAGCAATACTACAAAAAATTTTCTACTCACATTTTTAGATTAAAAAAGTTGTCCATTAAGAATAAATATATAAAAACTATACCTAGAAACATGATAAAATTTTAGAAGGCCTGGGGCAAATGGGAAAAAAAAAAAAAAGCTTCAGATGAAAACAGAAAGACTACCAACAAAGAAAAAAGCATTATATTCTCTTCAAATACTGGGTCAAGAATGACCTAAAAGTTCTGAGAAAATATTCTTTTTGCACCTGAAATTCTATGTCTAGCAAAAAGATCATTTTAAGTGTGAAGTCAAAATAAAGACTGATACCTTCAAGGCCTCAGACTGTTTATCATTCAAAACTGTATTTACATGTTGTGAAAGAACAATTTGCAATATACATATACATACACATGCTCACACAAAAAATCAATACAAGAAAAGATATCAGTAAGCATACAGTCAGTCCTGAAATACTGAAGAGGTTTTTCTGAAGCTTAACATAATTAAGGAATTATTCTTAGAAATAAGGTAAAATAACAAAATTGGTGAAAACTGGGAATTAGAATTAAATTCTAGATAACAGGAAACAAACATATTCTGACCTGGTATGAGTCCTGTCTGTATTCTGGGTGAAGACACTGTAGACATTGCTTTTCCTTATTGTGATATTAAAGAGAAGTTTAAATATAGGCATTGCACATTTGGACTTCCCTGGTGTCTCAGGTGGTAAAGAATCAACCTGCAATGCAGGAGACCTGGGTTCGATCCCTGAGTTAGGAAGATCCCCTGATGAAAGAAATGGCAACCCACCCAGTATTCTTGCCTGGAGAATCCCATGGACAGAGGAGCCCAGCGGGTTATAGCCCATGGAGTTGCAAAGAGTTGAATGTGACTGAGTGACTAACATTTTCACTTAACTGCACATGTAAGATTATCTACTAACCCAATATACAAATAAACAAATAGGTACAGCTTCCAAAACACTAGGGGGAGAAAATAACTGTAAAGGAAAGGATAATAAATAGCAAACAGAAAACAACATGATAGTGGTATTTTAAAAATGTAGTGTTTATTAAATTGAAATGGATAAATTCCCCTTATAAGATGGTTATAAGGTGGAAGTCAGACCACTAAATTTGATCAAATTGTAGACTTTGAAAAGCCCTGTAATTGGGCTTAGTACATCCTAACCACAGTCAGTGAAAAGCCTTGTCAGCAGTTCAGTTCAATTCAGGCGCTCAGTCTGATTCTTTGCGACCCCACAGACTGCAGCATGCCAGGCCTCCCTGTCCATCACCAACTCCTGGAGTTTACTCAAACTCATGTCCATTGAGTCGGTGATGCCATCCAACCATTTCATCCTCTGTCATCCCCTTCTCCTTCCACCTTCAATTTTTCCTTGCATCAGGGATTTTCAGCAGGGGACCAGGCAAAAGACAATTTTCCTCTGTGTCTCTTGAGGTTCTGAAGGGCTCTACATTTGGTTCTATGTGCCTTAGATCTTTATCTTATTTAAGTCTCTCACAAACCAATAGAGGAGAAAAAAAAAAGCCCCATTCATTTTCTAGATAAAGAAAATGAAACAAATAATTCCATAATTCCATCAATATCATACAGTGTACAAGTGGGAGAGATGGGCTTAAGAACTGAAGGAACTTTGGCCTGCACTCTTAAACCTGAAATTGCAGCACTATTTTATTTGATTATTTTTTCCCATATACTATGTTTATAAAAACAAAAATAAAAATGTGATATTGAAACTGAGCATCGATGCCTAGATGTGATCTAATATCTGCTCTGTGTTTTTAAAAAAATGTAGTAATATGGCCTTAAAATTTAGGTGCAACTATCAACCGGAAAAAAAAAAAAAGACATACTTTACAGACACATCCAAATGCCTTGAGCAGCCATGCAATTGAGTCCAGGCCAATGGAACATGAGGTAAAATGCAGCTTTCAAATTATGCTCCTAAAGAACACAGGGGTGCCCTTTTATTTTCGCAATTCTGACTGGTTGAAGTATCTTGCTAAAGAATCTCCTTGGGCATGTGAACAAAGGCAACATCTTAAGGGATGACAGAACAATGAAATGGAAGACTAGTCCTCTATCTCTGGAGTATTTTCGTTTGTGTTATTGTTCTAGAAATAAACATATACCTTTAAAATCTACTTTTAGTTTTATATTGTTGCATGACTTGTAATTATAAGAAACTTATACAGAATTTGATTCCAGATGTAGAGCTATGGTTACAAGTCTCAAACACCAATCATCAGCCTGTTTGTGTGGCAGTCCCAAGCACACAGATGTTGTAAGCAAGAACTTTAGTTACCTTTGTTATGCAAAACAAAATATTTGTTACCAGCCTTATCCAATAGAACTTTCTGTGATGTTAGAAATTTCAGAAGTCTGAATACCAGACAAAAGTGTCTATGGCTTAAGGGGGTGGGATAGGAAAAAAAATCAGAATATTGAAAAAGTGTTGCTTTCTTAGAAACATTTGTAGCAAGATCTTGTTATAAAGATAGCATTCTGGAATAGTTATAGAGATTTCAAAGAAGAAATACTTGAGAACACAGTTTTGATAAGGGTTATTGTTGTGGTTGTAGCCTTTTTTTTTTTTTTTCTTTCTTTCATTAATTCTGATAACTTCAACCCTGGTAAGGTTGAAAAAGCCAACTGCTTTTGTAGACCAAACTGAAGTAGGGGTAAGATGTGACTCTCAGGATACAATTTTGAAAGCCAATAAAACTGTAGCCTTACAGGTTTAAACAACTATCATTGAGTTATTTCATAGACAGTGGGAAACAGTTCAACAGCAAAATTCAGATATTGCTGCTCTACCCAAGACTTTGTTTCTGATAACCTCAAGGTGGATGCCATGAAAGAATGTGGAGTAGGGAATGCATAGAATATGGAGTAAAAGAACTTTTCAGAATTAGAAATTGTATCTAGAATATAAACTTGCCTTTGTCTCCTCATTCATGGAAGTGTATGAAAGTAAACAGAAACAAAATCTACTGTTTTCAAGGGATTATATTACCTGGAAAAACTATATGCCTAACCTGAAAAAGCCTACACTTGTTGATACTCAAAAATCACTCACAGGTCCCAGAGACTGTACCAACGTGAAATAGATTGTGAAACAATTTAAACTCTCAGGGCACAACCTGCATTGGCCAATTCAAGATTTGCAGAGAGGGAATAAATGAGGAAGAAACTTCCAGAGGGCAGAGTCAGGGACAATGAGGATGATAGAGGAGTCCTTCAGAGAGAATAGTAAGAACCAAAGGCTGTGATATGGACCAACCTAGGAATGTTCTCTAGCTGTACTGCAGAGGGTCTTGCAGCTTATCTAGTAGGATAAAACAGCTGTTTGGGGCGACTAAAAACTGTGTTTTCCATTGTTCCCTGCTCTATGTGGGAGTTTTTCTTACAGTTATCCTATTTCAATTTTTACCTTTATATTTATATTGGATAAAGGGTAGTTGAAGAAAAGCGGGGGGAGAGCAGCTTTAATGTAGGTTTCCAGATTACAAATAGCTATGTTTATGCTTCTAGAGGCTGATATTAAAATTCTTAGAGTCTTCTCGTACATCCCATTGACTTTATCTTCCAAATACACAGAGTCCTCACTTACCTTTGCATATGCTAATCCAGTATTCAGTTCAGTAGCTCAGTCATGCCCAACTCTTTACAATCCCACGTACTGCAGCACGCCAGGCTTCCCTGTCCTTCACGAATTCCCAGAGCTTGCTCAAACTCATGTCCCTCGAGTAGGTGATGCCATCCAACCATCTTATTCTCTGTTGTCCCCTTCTCCTCCTGCCTTCAGTCTTTCCCAGCATCAGGGTCCTTTCTAATGAGTCAGTTCTTCACATCAGGTGGCCAAAGTCTTGGAGTTTCAACTCAGCATCAGTCCTTCCAATAAATATTCAGGACTGGTTTCCTTTAGATGGATGGACTGGTTTATCTTGCTGTCCAAGGGACTCTCAAGAGTCTTCTCCAACACCACAGTTCAAAAGCATCGATTCTTCTGCATTCAGCTTGCATTATAGTCCAACTCTCACATCCATACATGACTACTGGAGAAACCATAGCTTTGACTAGGCGTACCTTTTTGACAAAGTAATGTCTCTGCTTTTTAATATGTTATCTAGGTTGGTCATAGCTTTTCTTCCAAGGAGCAAGTGTCTTTTAAAATCATGGCTGCAGTCCCCATCTGCAGTGATTTTGGAGGCCCCCCAAAATAAATTCTCTCACTATTTTCATTGTTTCCCCATCTATGGAATCAAACCCCATATCCTCCAAAGATGCTTGGAGAGCTCAAACAAAACCTTGTGTGTACCAGGAAGCCCCACAGACATTGGGCCAGGCCTGTCTGAGTGTTTCAGTGTCTCCTGCAGAGGTCCAGGTCAGCAGTGGCATGCCCCAGCGGCAGGGGCTCTGGGTACAGCAGACCTGGGTGTGGAATAAGCCCTCTTGGAGGAGGTCACAATTAACCCCACCACAGAGCTGCTAGAACTTATACAGGACTGGGGAAACAGACTCTTGGAGGGCACAAACAAAACCTTGTGCGCATCAGGACCCAGGAGAAAGGAGCAGTGACCCCAGAAGAGATTGACTCAGACTTGCCTGTGAGTGTCCAGGAGTCTCTGGTGGAGTTGTGGGTCGGCAGTGGCCTGCTGCAGGGTCAGTGGCAATGAGTGTGGCAGTGTATGCATAGGGTGTTTTGAAGGCGATCACCATTTTCTACATTACCTCCACCACAGTTTGGTCTCAGGTCAAACAACAGGGAGGGAATACATCCCTGCCCATCAACAGAAAATTGGATTAAAGATTTACTGAGCATGGCCCCGCCCATGCTCAGACAAGACCCAGTTTCCCCAGTAGTCAGTCTCTCCCATCAGAAAGCTTCCTTGAGCCTCTTATCCTTATCAGTCAGAGGGCTGACAGAGTAAAAACCACAATCCCAGAAAACGAATCAAACTGATCACATGGACCACAGCACTAACTCAGTGGAACTACAAGCCATGCCCTGTAGGGACACCCAAGACGGACAGGTCATGGTGGAGAGTTCTGACAAAATGTGGTCCACTGGAGAAGGGAATGGCAAACCACTTCAGTATTCTTGCCTTGAGAACCCCATGAACAGTATGAAAAGGCAAAAAGATAGGACACTGAAATATGAACTCCCTAGATAGGTAGGTACCCAATATGCTACTGGAGAAGAGTGGAAAAATAAGTCTAGAAAGAATGAAGAGACATCCAAAAGCAAAAACAATGCCCAGTTCTCAATGTGACTGGTGATGGAAGTAGAGTCCAATGCAGTAATTAACAATATTGCATAGGAACATGGAATGTTAGGTCCATGAATCAAGGCAAACTGGAAGTGGTCAAACAGGAGATGGCAAGAGTGAACATTGACATTTTAGGAATTGGTGAACTAAAATGGACTGGAATGGGTGAATTTAACTCAGATAACCGTTATATCTACTACTGTGGGCAAGGATCCCTAAGAAGAAGTGGAATAGCCCTCATAGTCAACAAAATAGTCCAAAATGCAGTTCATGGGTGCAATCTCAAAAAACAGCAGAATGATCTCTGCTCTTTTCCAAGGCAAGCCGTTCAGTATCACAGTAATCCAAATCTATGCCTCAACCAGTAATGCTGAAGAAGCTGAAGCTAAATGGTTCTATGAAGACCTGCAAGACCTTCTAGAACTAACACCCAAAAAAGATGTCCGTTTCATTATAGGGGCCTGGAATGCAAAAGTAGGACGTCAAGAGATACCTGGAGTAACAGGCAAATTTGACCTTGGAGTACAGAATGAAGCAGGGCAAAGGCTAATAGAGCTTTGCTAAGAGAACACACTGGTCATAGCAAATGCCCTCTTCCAATAACACAAGAGAAGACTCTACACATGGACACCACCAAATGGTCAATACCAAAATCAGATTGATTATATTCTTTGAAGCCGAAGATGGAGAAGCTCTATACAGTCAGCAAAAACAAGACTGGGAGCTGTCTGTGACTCAGATCCTGAAATGCCTATTGCCAAATTCAGACTTCAATTGAAATCCATCCCTGACCTGTGCCAAATTTATCTCTTGACTGGATCATTTTTCTGTAGTGTTGTAATTTCTCTCTTCTATAGGCTCTCTATAGTCTATTTTTTTGAGAATCCGCCAGAGAAATCATGTTAAGGATAAGAATGATAAGATTATCTCACTCTCTGCTCAGAGATCATCAGTTGAGTGCCTACGCATTTGAATCACATAAAAAGTCCTTCTAAACATTGACAAGGCTCTCCATGGTCTCACCTCAATTTCCTCTTTGAGTTCGTCTCCTAAATCATTCTTTTTATTTACTTGGTAGCAGCCATGCTAGTCAGTTTACTGTTCTTCAGAGTACCAAATCCTTAATTTTTAGCAAAGGTTCTTTCCTTCCTTTGAAAGAACTTTTCTGCCATATATCCAGATAGCACAGATGTCATTGTGTTATGTGTCTGTTTCTAATCATGATATCAAAATCTAAAACCATACCTTTCTTGAATTCCTGCGATATGCTGGAGTGAACTCACATTTTCATGATAGTGAACTATTAATATTTTAGAAATTTTGCAACATGGTTGATAACACATTGGTAGCTAAAATTGTCTGTGGTGTGGGATTATTTACTCCATGGAAATTGGAAAATGCTATAAATTAGGAATTATTTTCACACCTGGTTATTGAACATTTGCCAGCACATTACTATCAATCTCTTTTACTTCCTCTATTTCTATAGTACTTATAATTTTCTAAAATGCATATTTATATACTTAATTTTATGTTTATTCATTATTGTCATTCTTCTCTATTAAATTATAAAAACAAGGATAGACATTTTTATTCTTTTCACAGGTGTATATCTAATGTATCTAATGTACTTGGAAAAGTGTTGATACCTAGAATCTATTCAATAATACTCGTGGAATATATGAGCCATTAACAATTTAAATTATTTGATTGGAGATAGAAAGAAGTACATCCAAAATAAAGGTTATATTTCTCAGATTCCTTTCAAGTTTATCATGGTTATTAATCATCTTCTGGCCAATAGAATGTAGCCAGAAGTGATGTGTTCAGCTCTTGCACTAAGCTTTAATAGGGTAGAAATGAGTTTTCAGGCAATTTTGAGCACAGGATAGGAATGAAACTTTTTAGCAAGTTAGAGTACAACTATAGTCGTGTACCATCCTGGATAAGGTGTATGATATGAGTATAAAGTGGTCCTAGATCCCTAAGGCAGAGGTGATGCAATTTTAGGCCTGGATTGATCATGTTTAGATTGTTATTAAAGAGGTAAATAAAATCCTGTCTTATTTAAGTCAGTGCTTGACACTATATTTAACCTTTTTGCACACATAAAAAATGCTGTTTGTATAGCATGCTGGGCATACAGATGAGGTAAAAAGCTCATTGGTTTCTGCTACCAGTGGCATGGGCTTCCCTCATGGCTCAGCAAGTAAAGAATCTGTCTGCAATGCAGGAGATCCAGATTCGATCTCTGGGTGGGGACAATCCCCTGGAGGAGGGAAAGGCTACACATACCAGTATTCTTGCCTGGATAGTCCCATGGACAGAGGAACTTGGAAGGCTATAGTCCATCGTGTCACAAAGAGTTGAACACAACTTAGCGACTAATCGTGTATGCACCAGTGACATATGTGTCTGTGACACAACTATTGCAATGCTCTGCTTTCTACCAATGTTATTTGGTTTCTGTTAGGGTAGCCAGACCTGTATTAATAAAGGAAACCGTCCATGTTGTTGAATTATTTATTTGTCTAGAATAAATTAATTGCAAGTACTCCCTTTGTTATTATATAATAATATTGGATTATAAATAGAAAATTTAGGTACCAGCTTTCTTTCACATTAGGCTATTTTTACTTGCTGATTCCTTTATCTGTAATATAGTATAACCACCCTCTTTTTCCTCTTTAATTTCTACTCATTCTTCGGATATAAGTTCAAATTTCACTTCCTTAAGAAAAGTTTCCCTGATATCTCAGGAAAGATCAGTTTCCCCCAATTATATGTACTTTTGTGCTTTTTTGGTCATATTGCTTAAAACAATTTTTTGTGTGTCATTGATAAGTGAGTTTGTATCATAGAGGGTAAAAGGGAACATATATATTTTGCTCATTGCCTGGCACCTTGCAGGTATCCAGTTAACATTTGCCAAAGAATAAATTAGCAAAGTAACTTAATATTCCTGAAATTGATGCTCTTCACTAAAAAATGACATAATAAACTAATATATGCCATGTTAAGCTTGAAGTGTTTATGTGAACATTAATGAGTCAATAGTTGTTAAGGCATTTTAATAATTGTATGCATGCATGCAAAGGTGCTTCAGTAGTGTCCAACTCTTTGCAACCGTATGGACTCTAGCCCGCCAGGCTCCTCTGTCCATTGGCTTCTCCAGGCAAGAATACTGGATATGACAAAACTGAATTTTGCTGCACATGGTACATTATTAATATAGGTTTTGCATGCTTTTTATTTCATTAAATGACTTAATTTTGCTTACTTATATACTCATTAGAAATACTTAATAATAAAACTAGATAGATTTTAAAATTTCATTCCCATTTTTAAAAGTCAACATGGTTCTATTTTCATAAACACATGATTCTGTTATTTATAGTCAAAGCAAGATTTGGGATTTGATAAAATCTCAAATTAAGATAATATGGAGTTATTGACCTTTATAAGTCTCCAAAGAAAACATTTAATTTTTGATAAACAAGATAAACAATTTTGAGAATTAGTGAAAAGCTTTGGAATGTAATTATTCCCCCTAAACCAGTGTTTTGGAACTAAGTATGTGTGGATCTCATTCCAGATGGTGACCTTTAATTTAAAACTTTCTGAGTTTATGCAATTTGAGCTCCTGAGAATTGCTGTCTACCAGCTGGTAGCAGGGCACCATTACAGAGTTAAAGACAGTCTAACTTCATTTATCACAGTTCCTAGGACTCATTTCTATACGGTTCTATCCATCCTGTCAGGCACCAAGTATTTCATTAATACTTACTTTTTTCCAAGCATGGTACACACACCAGTGAATGTACCTGTGTTCTCAGGTGACCTAAAATCTTTTGTGGAGTACATGCAATGATTGAAAAAAATGAAACAAATGCAAAACATAAATATGATAGTTCCACAGTTAGTTAGCAGTTAATTCAATGAACAAACTTAAATGGGACAGAGATTGGAGTAATATTTCTGCAAAGACAATGCAGAAGAGATGACTGCATGAAACTCTGAGTAAAGTGCATTTTAGCATTTATTAAGCAGTCATTAAATATTTGTTAAGTATGAGAGGAGTGTACACATACAAATTACATAAGGCAATAGTTGTGCAAAGATATGGATAGGCTGGAATGAGCAAGTTAAGTTCATTAGAATATTGTAATTTCAGGAGTCAGATAGAGGTTCCAATAGCATTGGAATCTCAGCTTCTTTCATCAAGTAGGAATAATATCTAAATTCATTGTATTGCTGAGAGCTTTTAGGATCTTATATATATAAAGCAGCTAACAATAACTAGCATACCCTAGCACCTGCTTTTGAATATATCATAATCTCTCTTTCCCTTTCTTTGGATTTGATGTAGTATAGTATCTCTCCTGGTACATATATTGAGTATTTTCCCAAGGGGAAAAAAAATGTAAAGAATATAAATGGAATTTCTGGCTCCCTGTTTTTTTTTTTAATACCTTAAGCACTATAAATAAATTAGATGTAAGAAATTGTTTCTAAAACTTTTTAAAAAGAGTACTTGTTGGGGAGGTGGTTGTTTTTTGTTTACTCAATTTCCCTGTGTTTTCTCTCGGGGTTCCAAATTTTTGAGTAGCATATTTAAACAATGATACATTGCTGTATTTAATCCATGAGGACAGGCCTGCATAGTTTTAAATTGGTCCCAGTGGAACTAATAGTAGAATCACTGGGGACTATGTCACCAGAAAACAGAAAAACAATTCTTTGGCCAAAGGTGTGATGCTAAGCAATTTGCTTATGTCTAGCATGCCTAGTAAGAATATTTAAAATGTTAATTAATATACATATTACATATATATTACATATTTTATTACATATGTTTAAAGAAATTATTGTTAAATAACCATAATGCAACTAGAGGTAGTTTTACAGTATAATTGAATGTCTTCTATTTTGTAATTTCATTATATACACAAAGGAATATTGGAAGTGTGTTTGTGTCTGCATGTTTGTCTATACATAAAAACATGAATATAGATAAATTATATATATATAAATATATGGCAAAAATAAATATGTTAAACTGTATATTTGCACACAACTGTAATATAATCACATCAAACACTCCTAATTTGGATTTATGAATACACATGTTTTAATTTAGCTTAATGTTAATTAGTATTTTATTAGTTTTCAGTGTAGGTAAAATATAACCAAGACTATGGTTTTTCAGTGGTCATGTATGGGTGTGAGAGTTGGACTATAAAGAAAACTGAGCACAGAAGAATTGAAGCTTTTAAACTGTGGTGTTGGAGAAGACTTTTGAGAGTCCCTTGGATTGCAAGGAGATCCATCCATTGCAAAGATCCAGTCCATCCTAAAGGAGATCAGTCCTGGATGTTCATTGGAAGGACTGATGTTGAAGCTGGAATGCCAATATTTTGGCCACCTAATGCAAAGAGATGACTCATTGGAAAAGACCCTGATGCTGGGAAAGATTGAGGGCAGGAGGAGAAGGGGACGACAGAGGATGAGATGGCTGGATGGCATCACCGACTCAATGGACATGGGTTTGGGTGAACTCCGGGAGTTGGTGATGGACCGGGAGGTCTGGCGTGCTGTGGTTCCTGGGTCGCAAAGAGTCAGACACGAGTGAGCGACTGAACTGAACTGAAAATATAGCCAAGTGAGAAAGTCATCCTTTGGGAAAAAATATCTGGTTTGGATAACCTAAAATTTAAGTGGTGAGTATGAAGATATTTTAGCTAAACCTGGAAAGGCAAAACCTACTATAATTGCTCTAATGGTGCAGGCATCTATATTCATGTTGAGTTTTACGATCAATATTTTAAAAATTCACAATGTATAATCATACTTTGGTAATAGTAATAGTTTTTCCTTTTCTTTTCAGAGAAAGTAATGATCTTTCAAAATCAGAATAAAAAGAAACTTTAAAACAATAACTTTCAAATTTCCTATTTTAACAAAGGCTTACTTGCCAGATGTTATTCTGGTTAAGGAATGAAACAATCAAATAGGCAGTTCAGAAAACTGATGCAGCCCTGTGGAAATGCCATTGTCTTCCACACAGAGAAATGTCTAATCTATTTCTGGGATCAAAGCTAGTGTTTATGATTGATAACAGATTAAAGACAGTAATGTATACATATATCACATGAACCACAAACAGAATTAATTATTGTAAAGAAAAATGACATATTATTTATAAAGGAAAACAATCTACAATGAATGTGAAATAGGTAGCTTTTTCAGTTGTAATATTACATACATTTATTTTAGCTCAGGAGAAAATGAAAGTTTTAACTAAAAACTGATAGGCACATCAATATCATGCAAAGTTGATAACCTTGTTATACAGAAATTGTATTTCTCAAACATTTGATATTTCTAATATCTACAGTGAATTAAGGATAAATTTAATTTTTAAAAAATAGTATAATAAAGATTTCAAATGAAAAATTTATAAATTGACAGTTTTCGGGGCCTATTTTTTTCTTCTGTGAATTCATGAAAACATACCAGTATTAAAGCTAGAAAAACAGAGGTATAGAAGCATAAATTTTTTAAAAGATCAGAAATCAAGTTCTAATTAGAAATGAAAAAACTTTTTTTGTAAAATCTAAGGTAGACATTGTACCTACTATTATGTTGTATAGTTCTGCTGAATGTAATCTGTTGGTTCAAGCATAAATGGAGAAGATTTAATAACTATGAAATAAAAATCGATTATAAGAAAAAAGAAGGAAATAACGTGTTAATAAAAACAAAATTTCTATATTCACATTTTGGTTTTAATGTCAGTAGTGATTAACTTCATTGTCCTTTTTATATTCATTCCTTACTCTTCTCCTTTTCTCAAATCCTCTTATTATGTCTTTTCTTTTTTATTATGTCTTTTCATGAAAGTAACTAACTTATTTTTCCAAAAAAATACAGAAAACAAAAAAAAGAACCCTATAGCTGTATACTTACTTTCATTCTTTCTGAAATAGGCAAAATGTATTATTACAATATTATTAATTGTTTCAACATAATCCAACTGTATGAAATTAAATAGAAATATACGTATATGTATGTGTGTGTATATATATATACATATATACACATATATATATATATATATATAAAGATTATCTTGATTACTGTTTTACTATGATGAAGATTTATGAACTAGCAAAAACATGAACACTCCCCCAACCCCCATATGTACACACCACACGTTCAGCAAATAGTAATGGAGCATTAAAAAGAAACAAGCAACCTGTAGCTATCGCTCTATGACAGTTACTGTTTCACTCCATGACCTAAATGACACATCTATAATCCTTCCTGAGTAGACTCCTTTCTCCTTTGGGTATGTGGCCAGTCCTCCATATTACGATGGAACAATTCCATTATAATTCACAGAGATTTTTTCTGTAGCTGAGAATGTCTAGGTTGAGAGTGTCTTTAATTTTTTAGATGTCTTAGTAAGAGTTTAGTGTATAAACATCTTAGTTATCTGTTCCTGTATTATAACCGATTCAAAATGTAATGACTTAACCTAGCAGGAGCTTATCATGGCTCACAATTCTGTGCTTTGGTTGGACATAGCGGGTTTGTTGTGCTGCTCCACTAGGGCTGTCTGTAATCAATCTTTGGGTCCTATACAGTGGGGAATTTTGGTTCTGCTTGAATATACAGAATGGCTTCTCTTGGATGTCTGATGTCTGAGTTGGAATGACTGGAATAAAGGTGGTTTGCTGTCTTTTCTCTAGCAGGATAATTGACTCCTTAAATGTTGCACTTGTAGCTCCAAGATAGGAGAAGTGGAAGTTGTCAAGCATTATATGAGCTTTGTCTGGAATTGGTGCATTATCACTCTTCTACATAGTATTGGTTAAAGCAAGTCACAAGAGCAGATTAGATTCAAAAAGGTAGTAATAGGATTCTACCCATTGAAGAAAGAACGAGTATGACAATATAGGGACAGGAAAATTCTTGGTGACCATCTTTGGAGGTTATCTTTGCACATATGATAAGTTGACCATAAAAAGATTAACAAAACAAATCTTCAGTATCCCTCACCAGACAAAGAATAAGTAAGTAAGTGTGCCCGACTCTTTGTGACCCCATGGACTGCAGCCCACCCGGCTCCTCTGTCCATGAGATTTTCCAGGCAAGGATACTGGAGTGGGTTGCCGTTTCCTTCTCCAGGGGACCTTCCCAGCTCAGGGATCAAACCCAGATCTCCTGCACTGCAGGCGGATTCTTTACCGACTGAGCTACAAGGGAAGCCCAAGAATAGGTCCCTTCTTTTACTCAACAGAAATCATCAAATGATCAGAAAATTAAATCTTAGTTCCCAAACACTACTGCCACTGTTGTGAAAGTCATGTTTAAACTAGAATCAAAACTATACTTGGCCAAAAACAATGAACAAATGAAAAAGAGTCAGAAGTGTAAACAGAGAATCAGAGAGGTAGCAGTTCTTTTGCTGCTGTGGTTTAAGAAGAAAAAATATACATATATGCCTGGATTTAAACAGCATAAGAAGTACACTTTTTTGGGCTACATGGTTTAATTGTCTTCAGCAGGTGACCCCACTTGGATGTCTTACATTAAAGGATAATTTTTTTTAAGTTAAAAACTGTTACACAAAGCGTCAGTATGTTTTAAAGATTTATTTAATTCATAAATGGGGAAACCAATAAAATGGTAAGACTGATTTTGACCATATAGTTTTTAATTATATAAATGAAGCTACTGCATCTTAGGGGAGTTGGTTGCTGAAAATCACATGAACAGTAAGTGTTAGATGTGAGAATAAGTTACTCTGAACCCACCAGTTAGTTGCGTGCTGTTCAGGGTTCTAGTCCAGGTAAGATAAGCCAAAGGTTAATTTGGAGGAATGAGAGCCATAATTTAGGCTACTGTTCCCTGTATAAGTTTACATCAGACTTCCAGTAAACTTAGCCCCTCTTTATAGTAGTACAAAATTTGTTTCCTAAGTGTATCTAAAAATGTGTTTACTAAACAGAGTATCACATAATATGCCATTCAAATCACTATTTGTATGAGTGAGAAGACACTACTGAAAATTATACTTGGAAAACAATTGCTTATAGATCAAGAATGTATTTTTATCCAATTAATAAGTTGTTTCCATTATTCTGTGTTAGTAATCTGTATGCTACACAGTATATTAGAAGACCTCAGATTCCTAAGGCAGCAGGACACTGATCTATTTTTTTCTAGAAACAAGAAATGTTTTATTAGAGAATATGTGTTATAAGGCATTCAATGTGTTCAAGGATAGCAGTACTCATATAAGTATGAAAACCAGAAAAAAAAAAAAAAAAAGAAAACCAGAGGCAAAACTCATTCAGAAAATAGTGTCATTACTTCTTTCTAAAACCTGCTTGTAATCAAATGTCTAGTCTTTTTCTTTCCAAGCCCCTTGTTATTCAGTACGTTTTGTCATACCCTTCGACACCAGGCACAAACCATAATATATACCCACTATAAGTCATTTGTTCTTCTAGGATAAGCAGGCAAAATGGCCACGTGAAAGATTGACTGTCTCCATTGTCTTCAAGAAACATACCTAGATGGGAAAGACATGCTACAGCAGTCTATTTATGAAAGTGAAAATGATAGTTGCTCAGTCGTGTCCGGCTCTTTGTGACCCCATGGTGTATATTTGTGCCCTTAGAAGCAACCATAGTAAGCAGAATGCTTCAGGCATCTGTATGAAAGTGGAAGTTGCTCAGTTGTGTCTGACTCTTTGTGACCCCACGGACTGTATAGTCCATGGAATTCTCCAGGCCTGAATACTGGAGTGGACAGCCTTTCCCTTCTCCAGGGGATCTTCCCAACCCCAGGATTGAACTCAGGTTTCCCACATTGTAGGTGAATTCTTTGCCAGCTGAGCCACAAGGGAAGCCCAAGAATCATGGAGTGGGTGGCCTATCCCTTCTCCAGTGGATCTTCCTGACTCAGGAATTGAGGAATTGCAATATTTCTCTTGCATTGCAGGCAGGTTCTTTACCTATATACTGAGCTATCATATATAGCTAGTGACAGATATTAGGCAAAGTCGTTGGTAAGCCAGGCTCAAGCCATTTCCTCCTCTATGAGCTGGTTATAGAAATCTCTCTCTCAGGTCATATTTATGGCTTGAAATAGGGGCTGCAATGTGGTGAGACATAGATATATATATGGAATATGAGAGAAGTTGGATTTTACTTTATTTGTTCTTTTAGTATATGCTTGGACTCATCCTTATCCCTGCCTGATTACTGAGGCCTGATGGGCAGGCCTAACCTTGGTGGTGGTGGTGGTTTAGTCACTAAGTCATGTCTGACTCTTGTGATCCCATGGACTGTAGCCTGCGAGGCTCCTCTGTCCATGGGATTCTCCAGGCAAGAATAGTGGAATGGGTTGCAATTTCCTTCTCCAGGGGATCTTTCTGACTAAGGGACTGAACCCAGATTTCCTGTATTGCAGGCGGAATCTTACCAGCTGAGCTATGAGGAAAGTCCTACTGGGTAAGTCTTATTCAAGTGAAGCAGTGTAGGTCACCATGGTCATCTGGTATCCTGGGGCCCTGTAGCAAGCCAAAAATTATTTCTTAGATAGTAAGCTCCTGGAAATATTTCTTAAATTTCTTACACTGAACTCCAAATTCGCTTTTCCATTCCAGGGTCTTTCTGGTAGAGTTGGAAAGTATATTCATTGTCAGTCAATAAAAATTGCATAAAAAGCATTTTGGATCTTTACATAACTATAGCAATACTTACTGAAGCACCTTGAGTGAAACCTCCACAGAGTTGAGCATTTATGCCTTCTGCTTGAGATCACAGGAGGATTAATGACATAAAATAATAAAGAAGCAGAAATATTCAAAGGATATACAGGTCAAGGTTGCCCATTTTAATGCACAGTTATTTTATGCAACAGGGAAACCAGCTTCCCTGTTGCATAAAATGACAAGTTTTCTCTGTTGCATAAAATGATAAAAAAAATTTGTTTACAATTTGCTTGCCTTGGCCTTTGCTGTACAGCATAACAATGTATTCATTATTGAAAGGAGAAATTTGGAAATTTGGTAAGGTTTATAGCATATGTTCTGCTAGAGAAAAACTCCCCATTGATGTTCAATGTGGTGAAATATTTTGAACCCCTTGGAGACTCATTGATGTTCCTGGAGTCTGAGGCATCAGCAATAACCACGAATGTCTCCGTTCATTTGTAAAGTGCTCCAGCCAGAAAATTAAGCTGCAAGATGAAGATCTTGCTTCAGTGATCCATACTTTTGACATATTCAGCCTTTCAACCTGGTATATTTCAAACCTCTTTATTTGAATCTCTCCAGGGAAGCTAGTCAAAGAATAAAAATGGCCCGTAAAATAGCAGACTTCTTTTTGAATTGAACAAACAGCATTCTGCAGTGATTTTCTTTACCCTTTGCTCATTGCCAGGATACTTCCAAATATAGGAAAACCCTTTCTTCTCATTTTCAAAGCATCACACAAGATGAACCCTAGCTTCTTCAAAGAGCATCAAACTCCACACTGTTATATCTGAATCCAGAATAGCACTGAACCAAAATGGCACAAAATTCCTAGAATCCCAGATGTTGGAACTTTCTACTAAAAGGTCATGGGGGAGAAAAAGAGAGCAAAGAATTCCTCATACACTAAGACAAGTATCACAGAATAATAATTTAGACAACTAGTGTGATAAATATAAATTACTTACTATAGTAATAGCTATGTTTATACACTTATATATAAATATATATAATTTTAACCATAGTAAATATGTTAGTGTTACATACATAGGGTATGAAACATCACTCTGTGCAAAGACATTGTTATAAATTACATGCAAAATATTATAAAATGTTTATATTTTAGATTAAACTGTGTCACATATGTATGTATTGGATGTCTAGTATGTATCACAATGAGCAAAAAAAGTAGATGTCTTTTATCTCAGGTTTTAAATAATCAATATTGAAGCATTTCTCAATATATTCTATACATTAAGACTATAGTAGGCAAAGTGAGGTCATGTTAATACAAAGGACTGAGTTGTCAAGCTGATTTATGCAAGTTATACTTCTTACCCAATACCAAACTTTACTAACGATTTCAAGGATACAAGATATAAATAAGTATAGTAATAGACATTTTCAGGAGAAAGCCCCATCCATCAAACACAGCTTCCCCAAAATGTCCCCTTTTCCTATATAACAGGTGGTTTTTGGATTCAGATAAACAAAAATTCTGAACACTGTATACAAGAACATTGTTACAAAGGAAGCCATTTTGTATTGGAGAATCCTGTGTGCCTAATTCCTTTGCTACATGTACAGAACAATATATTTTACTTCCTTTTTCCCAGATAGCTATGAAGAGTCCATAAATATAGGTTTGTTTATAATAAGTGATCTAGACAGACCAGATATATCCTGCTAAAAAGCATTTTTAGATAGGGGCATCCCTATCCTTCTTGCAAATGATATTAACATGTTTACAAGGAGGTCTGGTCAAGATCATTAGGTGTCTCATGTAGAAAAGAAATAGAGAGTGAGTTATAAACTGAAGTAAACCCTTTTCCTTTCAGAGGTAAGAGCACAAATGAGGTAATATAAAGTCCTTGAAAGCTAAAGAACTCTTTTATCCTTTTCTTCTTTTCTGATCTTTAGTTGCTTGTCTTTCAAGGAATTTGTCCTTTTCATATGAATTATCAAATATGCTGACCTAAAATTGTTCATATTTCCTTATTATCTTTTGCATATCTATAGAATCAGTACTTATATTACCTCTCTTATTCCTGATACTATTAAATATTGGTTTTTGTTTTTTTTTTTCCTCCCTAATCAGTCTGGCTTGAGAGTTACCAATTTTGTTAATATTCTTAAGAACTATCTTATGGTTTTATTGATTTTCTCTATTACTATTTTTTCTATTTCATTTATATTTCCTCTGATCTTTATTACATTCTTATGCTTACTTTGGCTTTAATTTGTTCATCTTTATCAGTTTCTGGTTGAATCATTGATTTGAGACATTTCTTCCTTTCTAAAATAGTCATTTAGTTGTATATGAAGGGATAGTAAGAGGATGTGAAGTTCAGCTAAACCAAGGAACATATCAAAAATATATCTACATATGAGATGATTCTCATTAAAAACTAACTGGAAAATGGCAGAAGGACTCCTATACAAGCCAGAGTGTAAGAACATTGTACATATAATAGGGTAGGAAGGGAAGAAAAGCAATAAGGTTGGGCCCAGGGCTCCTGCAGCGGAAAAGGAAAAAGTACACAGACAGACACCTACCCTGGGGACTGAGCAGCGAGGGCTGCAGACTGGGTACTCCAGCCCTGGCATCTAATGTGTGGGTGTTGTGTCCTTTTCAGGTGGTTGACAGACGGACAGGACAAAAGGAGGGCTGTGGGAAGCCTGGACTCTGCTCCTGAGGAGCACACCTGTGCTGGTTTGCTGCCGAGGCAGGGCAGAGAGAGGTCTGCTTTAATGACTTCTAGATTTCCCATGACCACCTTAGTTCCCACCTCAGCTCCTGCGGTCTTAAATGATGTAATAGGTTAATAGCTGGAATTAATAGATATTCACATGATATTACATCCCCAAGTAGTAGAACACACATTCTATTTAAGGGACATAAAAACTCTTTGGGTAGATCACATGCTAGGCTACAAAATAATTATCAACAGAGACTGAGACAGAACTGTGTTTGAGTGTCTCCTGTGGAGGTATGGGTCAGCAGTGGACTGCCGCAGGAGGCGGGGCTCTGGGGGAAGCAGACTTGGGTGTGGCATAAGCCCTCTTGTAGGAGGTAGCCATTAACCCCACCATAGAGCCTCCAGAACTTACACAACTAGGGAAACAGACTCTTGGAGGACACAAACAGAACCTTATGTGCACCAGGAGAAAGGGGCGGTCACCCCACAGGAGATTGACCAAGACTTGCCTGTGAGTGTCCAGGAGATTTTGGTGGAGGTGTGGGCTGGCGGTGGCCAGCTGCAGGGCTGCGGGCACGGAGTGTAGCAGTGCGTGCATGGGACCTTTGAAGGAGACCACCATTATCTTCATTACCTCCTCCATAGTTTGGCTCCAGGTTAACAACAGGGAGGGAACACAGCCCCAACCATCAACAGAAAATTGGATTAAAGATTTACTGAGCATGGCCCTGCCCATCAGAACAAGACCCAGTTTCCTCCTCAGTAAGTCTCTCCCATCAGGAAGCTTCCATAAGCCTCTTATCCTTCTCCATCAGAGAGCAGACAGACTGAAAACCACAGTCATAGAAAACTAACCAATCAGATCACGTGGACCACAGCCTTGTCTAACTCAATGAAACTATGAGCCTTGTCCTGTAGGGACACCCAAGACAGATGTGTCATGGTGGAGGGTTTTGACAAATCATGGTCCACTGGAGAAGGGAATGGCAAACCACTTCAGTATTCTTGCCTTGAGAACCCCATGAACAGTATGAAAAGGCAAAAAGATAGGACACTGAAAGATAAACTCCCCAGATTGGTAGGTGCCCAATATGCTACCGGAGATCAGTGGAAAAATAACTCCAGAAAGAATGAAGAGAAGGAGCCAAAGCAAAAACAACACGCAGTTGTCGATGTGACTGGTAATGGAAGTAAAGTCCAATGCTGTAAAGAGCAATGTTGTACAGGAAACTGGAATGTTAGGGCCATGAATCAAAGCAAATTGTAATCCCTTAGAAGAAATGGAGTGGCCATCATAGGCAACAAAAGAGCCCAAAATAAAGTATTTGGATGCAATCTTAGAAACAACAGAATGATAACTGTTTGTTTCTAAGGCAAACCATTCAATATCACAGTAATCCAAGTCTATGCCGCAACCAATAATGCTGAAGAAGCTGAAGTTGAATGGTTCTATAAAGACCTACAAGACCTCCTGGAACTAACACCCAAAATGATGTCCTTTTCATTATAGGGTACTGGAATGCAAAAGTAGGAAGTGAAGAAACACCTGGAGTAACAGGCAAATTTGGCTTTGGAGCACAGACTGAAGCAGGGCAAAGGCTAATAGAGCTTTGCTAAGAGAACACACTGCTCATAGCAAACAACCTGTTCCAACAACACAAGAGAAGACTCTACACATGGACATCACCATATGGTCAATACCAAAATCAGATTGATTACATTCTTTGAAACCAAATATGGAGAAGCTCTACACCATCAGCATAAACAAGACTGAGAGCTGACTGTCGCTCAGATCATGAACTCCTTATTGCAAAATTGGAGAAATATATTGAAGAATGTAGGGAAAACCACTAGACCATTCAGGTATGACCTAAATCAAATCCTTTATGATTTTACAGTGGAAGTGAGAAATAGATTCAAGGAATTAGATCTGATAGACAGAGTGCCTGAAGAACTATGGAGAGAGGTTTGTGATATTGTACAGGAAACAGGGATCAAGATCATTCCCAAGAAAAAGAAATGCAAAAAGGCAAAATGGCTGTCTGAGGAGGCCTTACAAATAGCTGTGAACAGAAGGGAAGTGAAAAGCAAAGAAGAAAAGGAAAGAAATACCCATTTGAATGCAGAGTTCCAAGAATAGCAGGGAGAGATAAGAAAGCCTTCCTCTGTGATCAATGCAAAGAAATAGAGGAAAACAACAGAATGGGAAAGACTAGAGATCTCTTCAAGAAAGTTAGAGGTACCAAAGGAACATTTCATGCACAATAAAGGACAGTAATTGTATGAACCTAACAGAAACAAGATATTAAGAAGAGGTGGCAAGAATACACAGAAGAACTATAAAATAAAGGCCTTTGCAGCTCAGATAATCACGATGGTGTGATCACTCACATCTGGAATGTGAAGGCAAGTGGGCCTTAGGAAGCATCACTATGAACAAAGCTAGTGGAGGTGATGGAATTCCAGTTGAGCTATTTCAAATCCTAAAGATGATGTTGTGAAGGTGCTGCACTCAATGTGCCAGGAAATTTGGAAAACTCAGCAGTGGCCACAGGAATGGGAAAGGTCAGTTTTCATTCCAATCCCAAAGAAAGGCAATGCCAAAAATTGTTCAAACTACCACACAATTGCTCTCATCTCACACGCTAGTAAAATCATGCTCAAAATTCTCCAAGCCAGCCTTCAACAGTTCATGAACCATGAAATTCCAGATGTTCAAGCTGGATTTAGAAAGTCAGAGGAACCAGAGATCAAATTGCCAACATCTGTTGGATCATTGCAAAAGTGAGAGAGTTCCAGAAAAACATCTACTTCTGCTTTATTTATTATATCAAAGCCTTGGATTGTGTGGATCACAACAAGCTGCAGAAAATTCTTAAAGAGATGGGAATACCAGACCATCTGACCTGCCTCTTCATAAATCTGTATGCAGGTAGGAAGCAACAGTTAGAACTGGAAATGGAACAATAGACTGGTTCCAAATAGGGAAAGGAGTACGTCAAGGCTGTATATTGTCACTCTGCTTATTTAACTTATATGCAGAGTACATCATGAGAAATGCTGGACTGGAGGAAGCACAAGCTGGAATCAAGATTGCTGGGAGAAATATCAATAACCTCAGATATGCAGATGGCACCACCCTTATGGCAGAAAGTGAAGAAGAACTAAAGAGCCTCTTGATGAAAGTGAAAGAGGAGAGTGAAAAAGTTGGCTTAAAGCTCAACATTCAGAAAACTAAGATCATGGCATCTGGTCCCATCACGTCATGGCAAATAGATGGGGAAACAGTGATAGACTTTATGTTTGTGGGCTCCAAATCACTGTAGATTGTGACTGAAGCCAGGACATTAAAAGACTCTTGCTCCTTAGAAGAAAATTTATGACCACCCTAGACAGCATTTTAAAAAGCAGAGACATTACTTTGCCAACAAAGGTCCATCTAGTCAAGGCTATGGTTTTTCCAGTAGTCATGTATGGATGTGAGAATTGGACTTAGGAAGCTGAGTGCCAAAGAATTTATACTTTTGAACTGTGGTGTTAGATAAGACTCTTGAGAGTCCCTTTTAATGCAAGGAGATCCAAGCAGTCCATTCTGAAGGAAATAAGTCCTGAATATTCATTGGACAGACTAATGCTGAAGCTGAAACTCCAATACTTTTGCCACCTGATGCGAAGAACTGACTCATTTGAAAAGACTCCAATGCTGGGAAAGATTGTAGGCATGAAGTGAAGGAGATGACAGAAGATGAAATGTTTGGATGGCATCCCCAACTCAATGGATATGAGTTGGAGTAAACCCTGGGAGTTGGTGATGGACAGGGAGACTTGGTGTTCTGCAATCCATGGGGCTGAGAAGAGTTGGACATGACTGAGTGACTGAACTGAACTGATAATGGAATTTAAATAATATCCAGCATTTTTTCAAACCACAGTAATATGAAACTCGAAGTCATTTACAGAAAGAAAAATAGGAAAAAAATATAAACTATGCTATTAAAAAGAACAATGGGTGAAAGAAAAAGTCAGAGGCAATCAGAAAAATACATCAGAAAAATGAGAGTGGAAATACCATTCTAAAATCTATGGGATGCAGAAAAGCAGTTCTAAGAGGGAAATTTATAGTGATAATCAAGAAAAATCTCAAACAACCCAAACTTCCACCTAAAGAAATTAGACAAAGAAGAAAAAACAAAGCTGAAAGTGGCAGGAGGGAGGAAATAATAAAGTTTGGATATGAAAATAGAGATTAGTAAAATAGGAAAGATCAATGACTGATTGTTGATTTGAAACATAAATAAAATTGATAAACCTATATTCAGGTTTACCAAGTAGGAAAGAGACAGGACCTAAGTGAACAAAATAATAAATGAGATGTAACAATCAACACCACAGAAGATACAGAAAATCATAAGATATATAAAAAATCATATTATGAACAGTTATATACCAACAAAGTGGTCAACCTAGAAATATGGACAAATTTCTAGAAACATACAACCTATGAAAACTGACAAAGGAAGAAACAGATGATTTGAACTAACTGATCACAATAGTGAAATTCAATTTGTAACAAAAATAAACTCCCAGGAAACAAATGTCAAAGACCAGACATTGTCACTGGGGAATTTTACCAAACACTGAAAGAAGAGTTAATGCCTGTCCTTCTCAACCTATTCTAAAATCTCTAGGAGAAGGAACACTCCAAAATTCATTCTATGAGGCAGCATTACTCAACCAAAACTAGACAAATATAGTGACCTCCCCTCCAAAAAAGAAAAGATAAATAAAATTACAGGCCAATATCTCTGATGACTATAGATGCAAAATCCTCAATAAAATATTAGAAACCAAATCTAACATATGTAAAAAGGATTATACACTGTGATCAAGTTGGATTTATTCCAGAGATGCACAGATGGTTAAATGTTTACGAATCAATATGATTGATCATATTAACAAAAGGAACAAAACGAAGGACAATCACATGTGCATCAAAATAGATACAGAAAAAACATATGACGAAAGTCAGCATCCATTCATAAAAAATTCTCATAAATGAGTATGAAAACAACATATCTCAACATAATAAAGGCTATTTATGACATATCCAAGCAAACATCAAGCATCATGCTCCATGGTGAAAAGCTGAGCCTTTCCTTTAAATTCAAGAACAAGACAAAGATGCCCACTATCACCTTTTCTATTCAGCATAGTATTGGAAGTTCTAACTACAGCAATCAGGTAAGACAAAGATATAAAAGGTAACCAAACTGAAAGGGAAGCAGTAAATCTGTTGCTGTTTTTTTGCAGAAGAAATGTTACTATATATAAAAAATTATAAATTCTTTACCCAAAAGCTATTAGAACTAATAAATGATTACAGAAAAGTTGTAGGATACAAGATTAATATATAGAAATATGTTGCTTTTCCATACACTGATAATGAAGTAACAGAAAGCTTAAAAAATAGTTCTGTTTAAAATCATATTAAAAAGAGTAAAATCCGAAGAATAAAATTAATCAAGGAGTGAAAACATATACTTTGAAAACTGAGAAACACTGATGAAAAAAATTGAAGATAATACAAATAAATGGAAAGATATCATGTGCTACCAGATTTGAACTAAAAATATTAAAATGGCCATACCACTCAAAGTGATCTTCAGATTTAATGTGAACCCTATCAAAATACCCATGAGATTTTTCACAAAACTAGAGAAAATAACCCAAAAATGCATATGGAATGACAAAATATTCTGAATTGCCAAAGAAATCTTGAGGGTTTAAAAAAAACAAACAAACAGATCAAGCTATCACCTTTCCAGAGTTCAGACTGTCCTGCAGAGCTACAGTAATCAAACAGCATGGTTCTTGCACAAAAGTGAACACATAGATCAATGGAACATAAGAGAGAACCCAGAAATCAACCCACACACCTGTGGTCAAAAAAAATCTATAACAAAGGAGGTAAGAATGTACAATGGAGAAAAGATAATATTTTTAAAAAGTGGTGGAGGAAAACTTGGATATATAAATATAAAACAATGAGATTAGAATATTTCCTCATACCAAATAAAAAAATAAACTCAAAATGGGTTAAAGACCTGAATATAAGTCCTGAAACCATAAAACTCCTAACAGAAGACCTAGATAAAATACTGTCTGACATAAACTGTAAGAATATTTTTTGAATGTCTCCTAAGGCAAAGTAAACAGCAGAAATAAACAAATGAGATCTAATTATATGTAAAAGCTTTCACACAGCAAGGAAACCATCAAGAAAATAAAAAGAGAATGTATAGAATGGGAGAAAATATTTGCAAATAATATGACTGATAAGGGGTTAATATCCAAAATCTATAAACAGCTCATACCACTCGATATCAAAAAACAAAACAACTCCCCCAAACCCAACCCAATTAAAAACTGGGTAGACCTGGATAGACATTTTCCAAAGGGGTCATACAGATGGCTATCAAGCACATGAATAGTTATAAATTGTTGCTAATTATCAGAAAAATGTAAATCAAAATCATAATGTGATATCACCTCATACTTGTCAGTATGGCTATCATGAATACAAATAGCAAATGTCTGAGTGGAAGTAGAGAAAAAGGAACTCTTGTAAACTGTTGGTGGAAATGTAAATTGGTACAGCCACTATGGAGGTTCCCCAAAAAACTGAAAATAGAACTACCATATGATTCAGTACTTCCTTCCACTCATTAGTGTATATTTGGAAACAATAAAAACACTAGTTTGAGAAGATTAAATGCAGCCCAATGTTCATACCATCATTCTTTGTAACAGCCAAGATTTGGAAGCAACCCCAGTGTCCATCAACAGATGAATGGGTAAAGAATGTGTTATACATGTACAATGGAATATTACTTAGTTGTAAAAGTAAAAATGAAGTTCTGCCATTTGAAGCAATGTGTATGGACCTAGGGAATATTATCCTTGATGCTGTAAATCAGATAGAGGAAGATCAATACCGCATATCACTTAAAAGTGGAATCTAAAAATAAAACATATAAATATATTTATAACAATAGAGAGACTTACAGAAAACAAATTAGGGATTGTGACACTCTTCTTGCCTGGAAAATCCTAGGGACCGGGGCTGCCGTCTATGGGGTCGCACAGAGTCGGACACGAGTGAAGCAGTTTAGCAGCAGTAATGGGGAGAGGGATGAGAGAGGCAATACAGGAGTATGGGATTAAAAAATACAAACTATTAGGTGTAAAATAGATAAGCAAGAAGGATATGTTGTATAGCATGGAGAAATGTAGCCACTATCTGGTAATAACTTTTTAAAATTGAAGTATAGCTGATTCACAATGTTGTGTTAGTTTGGGTATGCAGCAGAGTGATTCCGTTGCATATATTTTTCCCATTATAGGTTATTATAAGATACTGAACATAGTTCCCTGTGTTACACAGTAAATCCTTATTGCTTCTTTATGTATAATATTTTGTTAATTTCATACTCCTAATTTGTCCCTCTCTCTCCCTTTCTGCTTGGGTGACCATAAAGTTTCCTCCTCCTTTTTATTTTTTCTTTAAAATTTTATCTGTTTGTGGCTATGCTGAATCCTCATTGGCCTGCAGGCTTTTTACACTATTGCAGCAAACAAGAGCTATTCTCTCGTTGTGGTGCTCGGGCTTCTCATTGCGGTGGTTTCTCTTGTTGTGAAGTATGGGCTCTACGATCCGTGGGCTTTAGTCGTTGCAGCCCACGGGCTCAGTAGTTGGGGCTCCAGGCCCTAGAGCGCAGGCTCGCTAGTTGTGGCGCTAGTTGCTCCATGGCATGCGGGCTCTTCCCAGACCAGGGATCAAACCCGTGTCTCCTGGATTGGCATGGAATTCTTTACCACTGAGCCACCAGTGAAGCCCAGTTTTTGTTTTTCCTTCCTATGTGAGTCTGCATCTGTTTAGTGAATAAGTTCATTTGTATTATTTTGCTTAAGATTCTATTTATAAATTATACCATATAATTCTTACTTGACTAACTTCACTTGATATGTTTTTCTTTAGATATATCCATGTCACTGCAAATGACAAAATTTCATTCTCTTTGATGGTTGAGTATTTATGAAGATTGATAAGAAAAAAAAATCTTGTGTATTTACCCATGAAGTTACCATTTCTGGTACTCTTCATTATTTTCTTTTTTGTAGACTAGAAATATTTTGATTTCTTATGATTTAACTTTTAATCTGGATCATTTTCCTTTTGCCTTAAGAACTCATATGTGGTGGGTCTGCTGGCAATGATTTTTTCAGCTTCTGTATGTCTTTAAAAAGAATCTCTAAATTTATTTCAAAGGGATATTATTGGGTATAGAATTCTGGGTGTATAGTTCCTTGATACTTTAAAGATGTAGTATGTGCTTCTCACTTGTGTTGTTTCCAATGATGAATCTGTAGCCATCCTTCTGTTCAGAATGTATTTTTGTTCTTAATAATTCTAATACAATTTCTTCTTTAGTACTGGTCTTGAGGAATTTGATTACAGGGTGCTTTATTATAGATTCTTTCATGTTTTTTGTGCTTGGAGTATGTTGAGCTTATTGTGGGTTTATAGGTTTCATTTCTTCAAATTTATAAACTATTTGGTCAGTATTTTTTCAAATATTTTCTCTGACTCTTTTGTCTTCCTTATCCTTTAGAAACTCCAGATTCAAGTATATCAGAACACTTGAAATTTTCCCACAGATCAATGATTCTCCATTCATTGTTTTTCTTTCTTTACCCTCATTTTCTGATGGTTTCTACAGTTACATCCTCAAGTCAACTAATTATTTGTTCACAATGTATACTTTGGTGTTAAACCTATCTAGTGCATTTCTCATTTTAAAAACTGTAAATTTCACTTCTAACTTTGGGAAAATGTGGAACATATTTATAATAATTACTTTAAGTTCTCTTCCCCCCATAATTTTGACCCTTCTATCCCTTCTGGATTGATTTCAATTGATTGGCTTTTCCCCTCATTATATATCTTATTTTATTGGCCTTTTATTTATTAGATGTGAGACATTCTATATTCTCTCCTGCCAGATATTAGGTATATTTGTATTCCTATATTCTTGGACTTTGTTTTTGAGTGCAATTAAGTTACTAAGAAACAGTCTGATCATTCCTGGTTTTGTTTCTAAGACATGTCAGGTGGGATAGGAAACATATGAAACTTAAGGTATCGTCTACCTAATTATGAGATGTTTTCAGTCCTGTATGAGAACCAGCTGCTGCTCCTTTTGTTTGCTTGTTTATTTCATTTTCCTTTCCCCTTGGCTTTGATTAGTTTCCCTAAATAGGCATGCTGATGAATATTCAGCAAAATATTCAATTGTTGTTGTTCAGTTGCTAAATCATGTCTGACTCTTTGTAACGCCATGGACTGCAGCATGCCACATTCCCCTGTCCTTCACTATCTCCCAGAGTTTGCTCAAATTTATGTCCACTGAGACTGTGATGTTGTCTAACCTCCAGCTCTTCCTCTACCACCCCCTTCTCCTTTTGCCTTGTCTTTCCCAGCATCCATATTCAAAGGGAGCCTTTACGAATCTCCAACTAAACATGGACATCACCATAGGGCCAATACCGAAAAAAGATTGATTATATTTCTTGCAACAGAAGATGTAGACGCTCTATACAGTCAGCAAAATTAAGAAGAGGTGCTGAGTGTGGCTCAGATCATGAACTCCTTGTTGCAAAATTCAGGCTTAAATTGAAGAAAGTAGGGAAAACCACTAGGCCATTCAGGTATAACCTAAATCATATACCTTATGATTAGAGGAAGTAGACACATTGATTCAAGGGATTAGATCTAATAGATAGAGTGCCTGAAGAACTGGATGGAGTTTTGTGACTTTTGATCACTGTGATGGAGGCAGTGATCAAAACCATCCCCAAGGAAAAAAAATTCAAAAAGGCAAAATGGTTGTTTGAGGAAGCCTTACAAATAGCTGAGAAAAGAAGAGAAGCAAAGGGCAAAGGAGAAAAGGAAAGATACATCCATCTGAATCAAGAGTTCCAAAGAAAAGCAAGAAGAGATAAGAAAGCCTTCCTCAGAGATCAATGCAAAGAATAGAGAAAAACAATAGAATGGGAAAGACTAGAGATACCTTCAAGAAAATTAGAGATACCAAGGGAATATTTCATGCAAAGATGGGCACAATGAAGAAGAGAAACAGTATGGACCTAACAGAAGCAGAAGATATTAAGAAGAGGTGGCAAAAACATACGTAAGAACTATACAAGGAAGATCTTAATTCCCAGATAATCACAATGGTGTGATAACTCACCTAGAGCCAGACATCCTGGAATAAGAAGTCAAGTGGACCTTAGGAAGCATCACTATGAACAGAGCTAGTGGAGGTGATGGAATTCCAGTTGAGCTATTTCAAATCCTAAAAGATGATGCTGTGAAAGTGCTGCACTCAATATGCCAGCAAATTTGGAAAACTAAGCAGTGGTCACAGGACTGGAAAAGGTCCGTTTTCATTCCAATACCAAAGAAAGGCAATGCCAAAGAATGTTCAAACTACTGTAAAATTGTACTCATCTCACATGCGAGCAAAGTATTGTTGAAAATTCTCCAAGCTAGGTTTCAATGGTGCATGAACCATGAACTTCCAGATGTTCAAGCTGGATTTAGAAAGGCAGAGGAAATATATTTTGCCAACATCCTCTGGATCTAGAAAAGCAAGAGAATTCTAGAAAAAAATCTGCTTCATTGACTATGCCAAAGCCTTTGACTGTGTGGATCACCACAAGCTGTGGAAAGTTCTTAAAGAGATGGGAATACCAGACCACCTGACCTGCCTCCTGAGAAGTCTGTATGCATCTCAAGACACAACAGTTAGAACCAGACGTGGAACAAGGGACTGGTTCCAAATTGGGAAAGGAGTATGTCAAAGCTGTATATTATCACCATGCTTATTTAACTTATATCCAGAGTACATTATGTGAAATGCTGGGCTGGATGAAGCACAAGCTGGAATCAAGATTGCTGGGAGAAATATCAATAACCTCAGATATGCAGATGGCACCACCCTTATGGCAGAAAGTGAAGAAGAACTAAAGAGCCTCTTGATGAAAGTGAAAGAGGAGAGTGAAAAAACTGGCTTAAAACTCAACATCTAAAAAACAAAGATTATGGCATTGGTCCCATCACATCAAGGTAAATAGATAGGGAAACAATGCAAACAGTGAGAGACTTTATTTTCTTCATTTCCAACATTACTGTCGATGGTGACTGCAGACATGTAATTAAAAGACGCTTACTCCTTGGAAGAAAAGCTGTGACAAACCTACATAGCATATTAAAAACAGAGACATTACTTTGCTGACAAAGTTTCATATAGTCAAAGCCATGGTTTTTCCAATAGTCATGTATGGATGTGAGAGTTGGACCATGAAGGCTGAGCTCTGAAGAATTGGTGCTTTTGAACTGTGGTGTTGGAGAAGACTCTTGAGAGTCCTTTGGACTGCAAGGAGATCGAACCAGTCAGTCCTAAAGGAAATGAGTCCTGAATATTCATTGGAAGGACTGATGCTGAATCTGAAACTCCAATACTTCGGTCAACTTATGCAAATATCTGACTCATTAGAAAAGACCCTGATGCTGGAAAATTGAAGGCAGGAGGAGAAGGAGATGACCTAAGATCAGTTGGTTGGGTGTCATCACTGACTTGATGGACTTGAGTTTGATCAACCTTTGGAAGCTGGTGATGGGGAGGGAAGCCTGGTGTGTTAGAGTCCATGGAGTCACAAAGAGTCATACATGACTGAGCAACTGAACTGAACTGATTAAATTTCCAGAGTTTTAAATTTTCTCCTCTCCATTTCCCTGTCTTATTTCTAGTTGTTTGGTTCATCCTGAACTGTCATCTCTCTGCTCAATTCATTTAATTTTCTGGTCTCTACCAGCTTCTCCTTCTCTGAACCATAGCCTAGAAACTCTCTTATGGTGATAAACTAGACAAAGAGTTTGTTGTCTAATTTATTTTTTCACTTGAGATGATGTTCAAGGCATTTATTATTTCTTTCTTGAAGCTTTTGCCTCATTATTTTGTGTTTTCATTTTCTTTGCTTATCTCTTTACTATTTCATATAGTAGGATAAATCTGATCTCTGGTACTTCATTTTGGTGAGAAGTGGTAATCAATTTGGAAAAAAATTTAATATTCACATATTCTGGCCTTATATATTTGAAAACATTAGAACTTAGAGTGAAAACATTTTCAAGTCACATATCCAATAAAGGTCGTATATCCAAAATATATTTTTAAAAAACTCTGCATCCAATAGTAAGAAAACAATGAATCCAGTAAAAAGATGGACAAAAGCCTTGAACAGATAATTCACTAGAGAGGATATACTAATGGCAAATAAGCACACGAAAATGCTCAGCATCATTAGTAATTAGAAAAATGCAAGTTAAAACCATGATCATACACCACTGCTCACCTATGAAGGTGTTAATCACTCAGTTGTGTCCAACTCTGTGACCCCATGGACTGTAACCCACTAGGTTCCTCTGTCCATGGGGCTGTCTAGGCAACAATAGTGGAGTGGGTTGCCATTTTCTTCTCCAGGGGATCTTCCTGACCCATGGATTGAGCCTAGATCTCCTGTATTGCAGGCAGATTCTTTATCATCTGAACCACCAGGGAAGCCCAACCCACCTATGAGAACATTTAAAATTAAAGTCTGAATATATCAAGTGTTGCAAAGACATAGAGAAAACAGAGTTCACATACATTTTTGGTGGAAATATAAAATAATATGATGACTTTAGAAAAGAGTTTGATAACTTCTTAAAAAGTTAAACATATGCCTACATAGCCATTCCACTCAAGGTACTTATCCAAGAAAAATAAAGCATTATTCCATAAAATTATTTATACATGAATATTGATAGCAGCTTTATTTGTAGTAAGCAAAAGCTAGAAATAGTCTAAATGTCTGTTAATAGAAGACTGGGTAAACAATCTGGTTAATCCACAAATAGAATACTATTCAACACTAAAAAAGGAAAAAACTATTTAAAAATAATTATGCTAAGTGTAATAAGCAGAGTCATAAGATTCCATATTATATAATCACACTTATTAAAATTCTAGAAAATTTAACCTAACAGACCTTCACAAAACACACACCTAAGGTTGTGGGTCACTGACAAAATGTGGGTGCAGGTGTGAAAAGATTAGAAAGTGACATAAGGAAAATTTTCACTAATATGTTGATTATCTTGATTCTACTGATGGTTTCATGGTACATTTACATATCCAAGCTTGTCACATTGCACATAAGCATTTTAAACATATGTAGTTTATTTTGTGCTAACTTTATCTCAAAATGCTTTTTCAAATATTTTAAAAAATCAGAGCTTTCTATGGACTAGGTATTATGAAGACAATGAGTGCACAGGGTTAAACAAAGTAGACATATTGTCTTTTAATATTAATGTGCAGTCTGTTGGAAGTAAAAGATGTATAATTGCAAGTTTTGATTACTGCTATGCATGGGGGAGAAACTTTATATATTAAAGTCCGTATTGTCATGTTTTGTGTCCTACAAAACAGGAAAAACATCTTCCCTTTTACTTTTTCATATCTGGAATATTGCACGCTATAGAGTAGCCACTCAACAAACACTTTTTGAATTAAGTTAACAGTGTTTCATAGATGAGAAAAAGATACTGTTCTAGTTCCCCACAAAAGCTAATCAATGATATTTAGATAAAATTACATGATAATATCATAAATTTTATGACTAATACATGCCTAGCATACAGGGGGAAACAAGGGGCCTAATTTATATTTGCAGGTCAGGAAATAATTCTTGGATGAGCATTTAGTTGAGCTTTAGTTGACAAATAACATTAGAGGAGAAAAATAGTGGGTAAGAAGGGTTTTATAAAGAATGACCAATATGTTCAGAACCATAGAGGTGAAAAATATAGGCTGTATTATTAAATCTGATGTGGCTGAGGTTTGAATTGCATTTGGTAAAACAGCAAGATATGAAGGTCTAGAGTTAGTAATAACCAGATAAAGGACTGTGTGCTAAGTTATTAATCTATATTTCATAGCTAAAAGCCAGGAGGAGCCAGTAATAACTTTAAGTAGGGGAATAATACAATGGAATTTGCATTTCATAGAATCATTCTGGCATTGACAAGAATTAAGACCCTTGTATGGGGACTGAGTAGGACATTTTTGTAATAATGTAGTGATGAGGTTCAGGCCTATAGCTGAGGCATTGAAAATAAAAAAGAATAGATTTGGAATAGATTTGAGATGTATTAGAATAAAAACTGATTTTGGGAACCAATTGAATTATGGTAGTAGAGCAAAGGAAGGAATGACTTAGGTGACTGAATAGAGGAGGATATCATTCATGGAAATAGATACTAAAGAAAAGTGGCAGGTGTTGTGCAGAAGAAATATAATTAAGTCTGACCTGGTTGGTAAATTTGAAGATACCTCCCTAAAACTCTTAAGCCTTTCTTACTTGCTGGTAAAGTCTTTTTTTTTTTCCTGCAGAAATTTAGTATTATGCCCTGGCATTTTGGTCAGTTCTAACAAAAAGGAGCTATTGGGTTTCAGAGAAAGACTTTTCTCCCCCTAAATAATCAGGTGAGGAGAAGCTGCTCCCAGTTTCTCTCTTTGCAACAAGCTCTATGTCAACATGCATCTTGGGTCTTCAAGTTATGAGATGCAAGCCTCCGAATCAAACTTGACACTTTGAGATGATGGAGCACAAAAAAAGGAAGTACTTAGGTTTTGATAAAAAAAAATTTAACTACTCCACTAACATTGAAACTGCTCTTTTTTTGTGTGAGGTAATGGTGCATCTACATTGTTTAAGTCACCTTTAACAGGGTATGGTGTTTCATGGCAGCTGAAAACACTCTGATACAGAGGCAAAGCCTGGGAGCTTGGAAAATCAAAAATAGATTAAAAAATACAGAGATATTAGCATCTTAATGATGAGTTCATTATTATATATAATCCATTTTTAATAGAGAATGTATATCCCATGTTATCCATCCCACCCTCCTCTAGCTTGCTTTCCTATAATACAGAGGCTGGAAGATATAAAATGCGTTTTCCAAACTTATTGGGCTCAGATTTCTAGATGTGATTTAGATTTGGCAGATCATATGAACACACAAGACACTGGAAGACAGAAGTGAGAAGCAGGCCATGTGGCAGCTTCTTTTGCTATTTCACCTGGCAAATACAGATACTGAGGCATTTGCTGTTTTATGCAACACCACAACAGTTCTGCCATAGTTCAGTAACTGGCTCCATGAAAGCAACAGACAGGGTACAAACACCAATTGTGTTGATGCAGGTTGTAGTAGGTACAGTGTGGTTCTTGAGACAAGAGCAAAATCTGTAACTTTTTCTTTCTTTTCTTTTTTTCTGCTTTTTGGCCATGCATGTGGCCTGTGAGATCTTCCTTCTCCAACCAGGCCTCAAATCTGGGCCCATGGCAGTGAGTGTGCTGAGTCCTAACTACTGGACAGGCAGGGAATTCCCTGCAATTTTTTCAACAGTGGTATGCTGACTATCTGTAGGCATGTGAATATGGGGATCCCTAATTATGGTGCATTTTGATTTTTCATAGTTGCTGGTGACAATGTAATGTGGTGCTAGGGTTTAAAATTTATAATCTCAAAAAGAAACTTCCTTGGCATACTGATCCCCTGGAGTGATTTGAGTAGTTGTTTCTGAAACTCAACCTAGCATCTCCTCCTTCAGGCTTATGACTGATTTCTTAAACCTTTTAATATACTACAAAATATATTTAATATAATATACTACTTAGTGCTTTAGTCACTAAGTCGTGTCTGACTCTTTGTCACCCCATGGACTGTAGCCTGCCAGGCTCCTCTGTTCATGAGATTCTCCAGGCAAAAATACTGGAGTGGGTTGCCATTTCCTTTTCCGATATACTACAATAATATCCAATTAATATATTTTAATATTCTGAAGCAAATTGCCTCTTTCTTAAACTAGAATAGAAATATAAAAAACATAAGTAATCATTATATACACATTTATGCATTAATTGTATGTTTTCTGTGACTGTCACTTTTTCTAGTATCTAGCAAAGTGCTACACACATGGAAATTCATAATTTTATATATATATACAAATAAAAATTAATTTATGAACAACCTAACATCATATTCATGTAGTGTTTATTTCAAAATATCCCTTTTTACTAGATTATTAAAAATAGCAGTAAGAAAGTATGTTATACATTCACTGTGAATGTTTTATGATGAAATGCAAAAGGTGAACTTCTGACATTTAAAGTGTAAAATATATATAGACATTCATTTAGAGAATACATTGACTACATAGTATATGTATCATTAATGAGAGGGGTTTTAGTTCAGTTCAGTTGCTCAGTCATGTCCAACTCTTTGCAACCCCATGGATTGCAGCATACCAAGTTTCCCTGTTCATTACCAACTCCCAGAGCTTGCTCAAACTCATGTCCATCAAGTTGGTGATGCCATCCAACCATTTCATCCTCTGTCATCCCCTTCTCCTCCTGCCTTCAATCTTTCCCTCCATCAGGTTCTTTTCCAATGAATCAGTTCACATCAGGTGGCCAAAGTATTGGAGCTTCAGTTTTAGCATCAGTCCTTCCAGTGAATATTCTGGACTCATTTCCTTTAAGACTGACTGGTTTGATCTCCTTTCAGTCCAAGGGACTGTCAAGAGTCTTCTCCAACACCACAGTTCAAAAGCATCAGTTCTTTGATTTTTATGATGTCAAAAGCGATCTTTTTATAGTGAATAAATTGGTGAATACAGGTATAGTGCCTGAGCTAATCTCACTCTATTTTTATCTGCTGTTCCTAAATAAATTTTCCTATTAACTTGCATAGAGTTTCTGTCCCCATACTTCCCCATTGACTATTTCTGGTTTACTTTAAAATATATTCTTCAACTTAATGTGAACAATTATTGGAAAGAAGAGAAGAACCCATAGAGACAACATTTATACTGTTGTTCACAGCTAGCTATAGGTTGACTGTCAGTAAATTTCTGCTTTACACCTATTAGTGTATTAGTCATCAGGAAACAGGACTATCCTTGGAGTGAGTAGCATTCAATCTAGTTTTACTTGAGGAATTATGCATAGTTCCTGAAGTTACAGCTGTCTCTGGGCTCTGACTACATTGGTTCAAATCTTGAAATCTATCACTTGCTAACCAAGAGATCCTGAATAACTAAATTAACTTCTCTGAGGTGGAATTTCTGCATGTACTAATTATCTGTCAATTATTCTACATATATTCATACTTAATAATAGTTATGCTAGCATAGACCTCATAGGAGTCACATAAAGATTAAGCAGGATTTGTTTGCTCCTAAAGTGCTTAGCCTTGTATTTGTCACATAGGTATATATTCAATAAAGGCCAGGTTTTCTTAATTGCTGAGGAGCATTTGGGCTCTCCTATTTGAAACATTTCTCTTACAGGCCTCTCAGTGTTTCCAATGAACAATTTTAGCCTTAGTCTACAAAAGTTATCTTAAAAAGATATGAGGATGATATTTTGTATGGGCATGAAATTATAACAAATGCATTAACTAAATGGCTTTAAGTATTTATGTCAAAGAATATAATATCCACCTTGCAGAAAATAAGGATGATATGGTGCAGGCATATATATTTTGACTAGAACAAAGGTGAGTGACAATACATTGTGATAATTATGGAGTTGTGAAAGAATTTCAAAAAGTGAGAAATGATAAGTCATTTTTAAAAGGTAGTAAATTAGTTCTGCCATCTAACTCAAGCTTCTTAAAAAAGATGATGTTAAAAATTTTGAATGTCTAAACAAACTTAACCAAAAATATGTCAAAAGTATGATTTCGGTACTCAAAAAACTTGATTTAATGCATGATAGCAAGCAGTGATATCTTTGATATTTCAAATATAAACGTTAAGAATCATTGATATGATAATTAATCAAATTTACAAGATGTCTTCCTTATTCAATCATATGAATATTTACACAAAAAGTTTGTAATGATTTCAATTATTCTTTCATTTGACTTTTTTGCACTCCTTTAGCAAGACTTAATTAGCTTTCAATAACTTGCCATGGAGCACTTGTTAAGGTATAGTAGATATTACAGAGGCACTGAATACATTAATTTTGTATGACTTGAGCTATTAATATGTTATTCCAGCAAGGTTTTTGGACAGTTAATTAAAAATGTTTAACAAGGCAGCACATTGCAAAGTACTTAAGTTAATCACCAAAGTAAGACACTTTAATAAAAATACAAAAGAAAAAAAAAGACCTTAATCGTGGCAACAAAATAATATCTTTGTTACTCTAAATAATATGTATTAAATATTATTCCAGTTTCTAATATTATTGGGTACTATCAGTCACAGTGTGGATTTCATCATTTAAGCAGTGAACTGGTATTACTGTAAATGTGTTATGTTCTGATAATACAGCCAGTAACTAGTGTTGCCACATGACAGAATGTGTTAGAGATATAACTTAATTACCCTGTACCTCCATTTACACTTTCTCAATATGTTCAGTCATAATTTTAAAAAATATCAGTCTCAATATCACATTAATTTCTTTCTCAGAACAAGATATTTATAATCTGTCTTCTGGGGGCCCATGTCATTAATATCTTTGAAAACTGGGTGTATGTTCTGGAGAGAGAAATCACTGTAAACAAGTACTTGCAGAAATTTATATTATGTCAGTTGATTTAGAACATGCTTATTATAACAGATCAAAGAGTATAATTTAGTTCTTCATAGAAAATTATAATTTAGAGTTGGAAAATTTCTTGAAAATTTATGCTTATAAAAATTTATTGAGGGAACAAAAAGACTGATTTTACAGAGGATGTGCAGAGATTTTAGTTTTGGTCTGATACACCAGTTATACCTCACTAAAACTGTTAAATAAAGGCTGAATCCAAGGTAACAAAAATTGTCTATATGCACAACTAGCACTAAAGCAGAGGCCTTCATTCCATATAACTTTTCAATATAATTTCTACTTGTAAATTATAGTCCAAATGATTGGTAACAAAAGATAATAAAGCCTGTATGTATATGTTCAAAATGCAATGTAAGAATCACTGTATAAAAACTTAAGGCAAGAGCATTTAAATTTCTAGATTCATGTTTCTATCAGCTGAAGCAGGTAGATTATGTTAAAAATTCAACATTTTTGCAGTTTCTTTGAAGTACTCAAATGATTATGATATTAAAGATGCAATTTACAATTAATTTTTTAAAAATCATAAGGGTCTGCACAAACTTACTTGTAAGGGATTATGATTCACATTGTAGAAGTTTTTTTCTGCTTATGTTCTTTCAACTGGAAATGTCTCCAAAGTTAGTAGATTTCAAAAACATGCACACTTATTACTTTTTGAGAAATTATCTTAAAAGCATAAATTGAGTCATATCTACATATAGGGTAAAATGTATGGATCTAGAACATAGTTGTGCATTGCAAAATTTTTTTAACCATTTTTTGAGAAACATAATAAGTATTTTCAATATAGGAACAAAAGTTATAAAAACATTTGTTTATTTAATCATTATACAAATCCTTCTTGCTTACTGTTCATTAGCTATACTTGCTGTTACAGTAGGCCAGAAAGAAATTATAGAGGGCATATTTTCTTTTGGGTAAGCCAATATATGTGGATATTATAAATAGTAAGCCCAAAACATTGTGATATTACAAAGGAGATTGACGATAAGTGAATTTCTTCTTTTAAAAATGACAAAAAGATTTTTTTCCATGCATCATGAAGCCAGCAACCCAGAGAAAAACTGAAAAATTCCTTAGGGCCCTTACCACTTATTTAATTAATCCAGTTTGTGACTAATTTTCATGAGTCACAGAGGTAGTTATTGGTGATAACAAGATAAAAAGCGTACTTGTTTTCTTGAAGTTGTAGGAGAGGAATAAGTAAATAAGGAATTTGGAAACAGTGTGGTATGTTCCTAGAACTGAGAGATCCCAAAGGAATATCAACAAAACACATACTGCTAAACATCATTTGAAATTCTCACAACAATATTTCAAGGAACTTATGACTCCCCCTTTGTAGAAGTTAACTGCTCAAACAGGCGAAGTGTCCTTATTTATCTGAGATTGCAAGAGATAAAGTTTGATTTCAATCCCACCTTTAACAGTAAAAACTCCTTACACTTCGGTATGACATGGTTCAGAAATTTGTATCCTATATTCATCTTATCTTTTTTATTTGGTTTTACTTCCTTTACCCTTCTGCAATTATCAAGTCAGAAAATCAAGTTAGGAATATTTCTAATTAAAAAAATCTTAAAGTAATGTTTTCTGATTAAGAGTATTTAAAATCTTTTTCTCTCTTACACACTGGTCTGTATATAAGATACAGGAGGTAATGCTCTACAGTGACGTTAAGGTAAAATTCTATAAAAACTCATTAAAGCTACCAAAACACTAAACAACCTGAGGACTCTTTTATGAAGCCTTTTCTTTAGTACTATTCCCATCATCTTACATGTCCAGAAGGAAAAAGGGCTCAACTAAGTACTACAATAATGCTCAACTTAGTACTAGATTGAATAGCTAATGTGGACTACACTTGGTTTTCCTAGAGTATATTATGATGCATGTGTTCAATACAAAGTATAGGATTTCATATTCTTAAAACACACAAGAAAACAAGAGAAGAGGTCAAGAGCTAATAAAAGAAATGATTTCTGCTTCTGGGAATATGGAGTGAAAGTGAACGTCGCTCAGTCGTGTCCAACTCTTAGTGACCCCATGGACTTACAGTCCTGGAATGCTCCAGGCCAGAATACTGGAGTGGGTAGCCTTTCCGTTATTCATGAGATCTTCCCAATCCAGGCATCAAACCCAGGTTTCCTGCATTGTAGGTGGATTCCTTACCAGTTGAGCCATAAAGGAAGCCCAAGAATACTGGAGTGGGTAGCCTATACCTTCTCTAGTGGATCTCCAGACCCTGGAAACAAACAGGGGTCTCCTGCATTGCAGGCATATTCTTTAGTAGACGTATTTTTTCCCCCTCTTTCTCCCATTAACAATTAGCAGTGCTGAGTACTGCATATTATAAAAGAAAGATGAAAATTCCTAAAAGTATAGAGGAGGAGCCTGACTGGTCAAGACCTCAGGACACAAAGGATGACACATTAAGTTCTTTTTGACTCATTGATCTAAGATTAGCAATGGAAAAGCTGGCAACCTAGAATTGCCAGCAGGTGCAACAAAAAGTAAGCTCCAACAAAGGCCTTTCTAACCAAAGGATCAACAAAAGGAAAGCCTAGGAAGACAAAAACTTTTAGAAAATAGTCACTGCACGGCAGCCAGACACCAAAGCAAAAGCCATGGCCCCCACCTGCATCCATGGCAGCAAAAGCTGAATGGGGAGCCAGGAGTTCTAATCTTGCCATGTTGCACCAAGATGCTCAAGCTCTTTGCCACAGTGGTGTCAGGGAAAGCTAGGTAGGAGTCAGAGCTTCCATCCCACCAGATAGGGCCTCCAGTGTGGCCCCATTCTGGTGACAGAGAAGCCCACAGAAGGGCATGAAACTCCCCCATCCAGAAATAGTGTGGCACACGTTCGCCTCTCCTTCCTTGTGGGATGGCATCACAGGAGGTCTAGTGGGAGTCAGAACTCTGACTATATCAGTCAACAGAAAATGGGCCATCATCTCTTTCTTCATGTGTTATCAGGGGAGACCATTTGGCCTGTAGCTAGTGAAGTACTTTTATCCTTCTTAACCAGGGTTGAACCTGTGGAGGCCTAGTGAGAAGCTAAGACTCTCACTCCAACTTACAGAACCTTCCCCCTCAGGCATCAGTGGAAGCCAAGTGGAGAATCTGAGCTTCAATCCAGCCTTGGTCATGACAAGCGAGGCCTCCCACCCAAGCCAGAACAATGTCTGAGGAATATGTAAAACAGGTTTAAAATCAGATCCAGACTATCATAACATAATGCCCCCAAATTTTTATGTTTCAATCAAAAGAAATGTGTCATACCAAGAACCAGGAAGGTCTCAAATTCAATGGAGAAAGACAGTCATTAAAGCTAACACCAAGATCATGGAGATGTTGAAATTATATGACAAAGATTTTTAAGTAGCCATCATAGGAATGATTCAAGGAATAATTGCAAACATATTTGTTGAAGTAAAATAGATTCTGTAAAAAATTCCAAAAACAATAGAATTCCCTATGCATACTGATATGTAGCATACTATATGGGTAAAATAATTATTTGATCAATTCAATAGAAAAGTTAAGAAAACCAGAAAGTCAGTCAAAAGGCCAAACTTTGAAAAAGAGATTTCATCAGATTGTAGAACACTGATACTGTGTAAAAGTGCAACCCTCTAAAAGGTATGAGGCAATTTTCTTTAAATTAAAATAATTTTACCTCCTGAGTAAATAATTATAATGCAGAAAACTGTATAGAATGAAAAGTAAATATATATCTCTAAAGTATTATCATTTAAACATAGTTTTAAAATATATTTGGGTTTCCCAGGTTGGCTCGGTGGTGAAGAATCCACCTGCCTGTGCAGGTGATGCAAGATACGTGGGTTTGATGCCTGGGTCAGGAAGATCCCCTGGAGGAGGAAATGGCAACCCAGTCCAGTATTCTTGCCTGGAAAATCCCGTGGACAGAGGATCCTGGCGGGCTACGGTCTATGGAGTTGCAAAGAGCCAGATGTGACTGAACACGTACACATATACCACATACACACATGTTAGCTACACCTATGTTTTGCTTCCCTTGTGGCTCAGCTGGTAAAGAATCTGCCTGTTATGCGGGAGGCCTGGTTTTGATCCCTGGGTTGGGAAGAGCCCCTGGGGAAGGGAAAGGCTACCCGCTCCAGTGTTCTGGCCTGGAGAATTCCATGGACTGGACAGTCTGTGGGGTTGCAAAGAGTCAGACACGACCGAGAGACTCACTTTCACCTTAAACTATATAGAGACAATGATTTAAAATAGCCATACACCTAAATACCTATTCAAACCTAAAACAGTCCTGGGAGACCGTGTAAGAAACTGACACTAGTGGCTGTAGGGGTGCGGTGAGTGTATGTGTGGGCAACAGAAGGGAGTATTTATAGATCCATGGTCTGTCTTCAGTTGCAGATCTTCATTGGAATGTGACTGGTATGGGCCATTGACATGATTGCTCTGTACTGATGTCCACTGATGTTTCTGTTCTCTTAGGAGAATAATTATGTTTGTTGCTGATGTTTGTGAGCTCTGCTTAGCCTCCAGTAATTTTAGTCTCCCTGTTAATTGTCCCAGGCCTCTTCCCGATCTATTCTTGTTGGACAAGCATCTCTCCACCTCCCCTCAAGATATTGCTAGTACACTTCCCAACACCAATCTGGACATGGCACTGTACAAACACAATTTCTTCTCCTTTGCCCTAGGAAGCAGGATTCCCCAAATGTAACAGAATAATTCTACATCTCCTATTTCCTGGTCTATGACCTCAAATGTTGGGAGATTCAGGCTAACTGAATCTCATCTCCTGTCTTTCTTCTTTCCTCTCTCTTTTTGAGGTATCTCCCTGGAAGCAACTACATCAGTCTCAGATTTTATTCTTGTAGATTGAGCATATCCCTTACTCATCATTTTATAAAGCAGGGTTCTCCAGAGAAACAAAACTAACAGGCTGTGTGTATATATAGAGAGAGATGTTTATTTTAAGGAACTGGCTCACCCAATTATGGAGAGGTGATTCCAAATTCTACCGGGTAGGTTGGTGGGCTGGAGACCCAGGGAAGTGTTGCAATTCAAATTCAAAAGCAGTCTGCTGATGGGATTTCTTCTTACTTTGCAGGATCTCTGTCTTTATTTCACTGAGGCCTTCAGTTAATGGGATGGGCTCATCCATATTTGCTTTACTCAGGATCTACTGATTTCAATTTTAATATCATCCAAAAAACACCTTCACAGAAACATCCAGAATAATGTTTGGCCAAATATCTGAACAGCTTGGCCTAGCTAAGTTAACACATAAGATTGACTGTCTCACTTGAATCTTTAATTCTTCCTTGTGTAACACGATTCTATGGGAAACCTTCTAAATTTCATTATAAATGCATGTTCAGCAAGTGCTAGAATTTATAAAAACCATTTATTTTTTAAAACAGATAGGTTTTTTATAATCTCAGTATGGAACTAGCAAATCTGTGGGAAGAAAAACTGATATATTATTTAGGGAGAATGAAAAATAAATCAGCTTAATATTTTCAAAATATTATTCATTTTTAGAAGCATACAGATATGTAAAAGTGAGTAATAACCAAAATATGTTGAGATTCTGTCTTCTCTCTTAACCTTATGGTTTTCCTATTTTAAAAACTATTTGATGGGAACATATGGTTGATTTTATAAAGAAAAAACATGAAATTAAAATATTTATTTCTGATGCAAAATACATTAGGAACATTTGAAAACAATTGAACATCTATTGATGTTCAAAACTAATTGAACACCTATTTGAAAATTTTAAATAAAAGAGAATTTATTCTACACATTGTTCTCTTTGGCATTTCATCTAGTTACATACTTATGGGACCTCTGAACTAGATTATGTGATTGATGAATTAATACCTATAACATCTTCTTTGAGTAGCATAAAAGATAATCTCCCTGACATGCAAACTCATTAATGCTACTGGTCACTTTTCCATACTTCCACTTGTCCCTTATAATGAATTTTCTGCTTGGGGATTTTTTTTTCCCCACAATAGAGACTGAAAAGCAGGTGATATATATTAGACATTGGAACTTGGTTATGGCAGAGGCATTTATTTTATGATCCTTATAGCAGAACTGGCTAGAACTGATAGCCCAAGGTCAAGCTTCAGTCTTCTCTGAAAAGTAAACAATGAATCTTTTTGAAGCATTTTGACAGGGAAACAATTGTTTCCAGCTGAAAGGACATAAATGTGGGATATGTACATTATAGTGCACATGTCAAAATTCAGAAATGATAGTGGCTTTTGTCTCTAACCTAAGTAGCCTTGTACTGATGGTTCAGGGTATTTTAACTGAAATCATCAGAATGCACTGTTCCTCTCCTTTTTCCTTGTGGTAAGACTTGTGGCAATAAGTCTTTTTGCAATAAGAAGTCATTTTGCTTAGCCTATTCTGAAGGAAGAGTCACTCTCTAAAGACTGATTGACACAAGTCAGCATGTAAAATTTAAGTTTTTGACTTTATATTTTCTACTAAATGCAAACTGTTTTACCTAATTTTTCAAGAATCTAGTTCCAAAAACGTGAGAGAATTTTTGTGTATTCAGATCTTGATCCAATGTTTGATATAGGATATGTGTGCTTAGTCGCTCAGTCATGTCTGATTCTTTGCAACCTGATGGACTGTATTTCACCAGGCTCCTGTGTCCATGGAATTTTCCAGGCATGAATACTGGCATGGGTTGCCAGTATTTCCTACTCCAGGAGAATCTTCCTGACCCAGGGATCAAACCAGAGTCTCTTGAGTCTCCTGCATTGGCAGGAGGATTCTTTACCACTGTGCCATCTGGGAAGCCCCTTGACCTAGGGTAGGTTTCCAAAAATATTCATTCAATTGAGCTTAATTTGTGTGTTTTGTTCAAAAGTAAATTAGATTATCCTGTTTATAACTTTCAAAAAGAACATAAAATCTATGTGATTGAATATAAAGCTGGAACAATGAAAAATGTTTGATATGCTGTGTGGTATTTATTCATTCTAATATGTGAAACTGGAGAAAGAAATGTTAAAAGTTTCTAAAAGTTTATGAAAGCTTTTAGAGCCTGAAAGCCTATCCTAGTGCAGGAGAAGAAATCACAAAGTGAAGGGGAGCAATAATGCATAGAATTAAAGGAGTAATGAGCAATAAAGAGCTTTCACTGGACACACAAGTAAAAACAAATTATACAACACAGCACAACCTCCTAAGATACAAAATTTTCTTGGCCCAAATACCTCATTTTTTTCTTATTTTTCACTTTAACAGATGTCCCTTTCATCAAAGACTTCTTAAATACATTGGCTTTGTGCGTGTGAACTATTTCTACAAAATACAAATGATCTAAATGTCATTTTCTTTCATTAAATTATATATTCTTTAGCACAGGTAAATACTATCCAGATTATTCTCAAAGACTCAGAAACATAATAAAAATATATTTATATTAGATGGCTAAGGCAGTAAATCAGGACAACAGAGGCTGAGATGGTTGAATGGCATCACTGATTCAGTGGATATGAATTTGGGCAAACTCTGGGAGATAGTCAGGGACAGGGAGGCCTGGCATGCTGCAGTCCATGCAGTTACAAAGAGTCGGACACAATGTGATGACCTAACAACAAGGCAGTAAAATTCGTAAAAAAGTCACTTTTCAAATAGGGCTTATGAACCCAATGTGGCCTTTTATGTTCCTAGAGTTGATAGATTGTCCATAAGCACTCTAATTTGTGAATGTTAATGAATGCTTATTAGCTTAGGTCAATGAATATTTCATGAATCTTCACTAATGATTCATGAGAATTTCACTTGGCTAGTATCAATTTTAGAATTTTGTGTTGGAATTATTTTAGAATAGATGTAGTAATACTACAGTTTTTTAGATGAAGTATACATGTTAATTGCATTACATTAGCTTATCTAAAATATTAATTTCTTCCATCAACTATGTTTTAGTTAACAGAGTCACAGTAAAAATACTTAGCATGAAAATCTGCTTACTTTGCTGTATATACCATGCAAGCAACAAGCCCATAAAAATCAAAAGTTTTTAGATTTTTCTCCCCATACATACTTATATGAAAATATCCTGGTCCAATACTTCGGCCACCTCATGACTGACTCTTTGGAAAAGACCCTGAAGCTGGGAAATATTGAGGGCAGGAGAAGAGGGTGACAGAGGATGACATGGTTGGATGGCATCACTGACTCAATGGGCATGAGTTTGAGCAAACTCTGGGAGATAGCAAAGGACAGGGAAGCCTGGGGTGCTGAATTCCATGAGGTCACAAAGAGACATGACTTGGCGACTGGACAACAACATCCTGGCCCTATGATTTAATTGTGCATTTGGACTTTCTTTCATTGCCATCTACTTCCTTATTTTTCATCTCTATTTGATGTCTCCTCCTGTCTTACAAGGAGCAATTTAGGCTAAATGGAGTCTCTGAGAAGGAGGCAGAAGCCTCCCAGAAATGTGTCATGGCATTAATGTGGAATATATTAGTTTCTTAAATTTGAGAAAACTGACAGGGGAACGTTCATTCATTGAGATATCATTTTAAAATAATTAATTGATTATGAGCACCTGTGCCAAATACTAGGTATTAAAATACTAGGTATTAAAAAGATAAACAAGAAACAGGTCTGATCCTCAAGGAGGTCACCGAGAGAAGACAAATTACAGCAAAATTGCATTGTGATGCTAGAACTGTAAAATAGGTGCCACTAAATGATGCGTGGACAAAAGAGGGAGTGGGCCACATGAAAGTTTAAGACAAACAGTAATATTTGATTACAAGTTTTAAAGTAATTTCTAAACCATTTTTTCCATATACACTATATATTTTGCCTACATATGTTACTGTACTATCAATGACAAATTTAAATGTCAGCTTTATTTCATTTTATATCTCAACTCTTTTATACACAGCTTCTTTTTCTATCTTTAAGTAAGGTATCTGGGAGTTGGTGATGGACAAGGAAGCCTGGTGTGCTGCAGTCCATGGGGTTGCAAAGAGTCAGACATAACTAAGTGACTGAACTGACTGACTGACCCTAACAATTTATAACTAATGGCTTTATTATAGATCATTGAATGGATGATTATTAGGTGATTCTGTTGAAAAATAAATAATTGTTTAAGAATACATGATTTTATTTTTTTTTTTTTATAAATCATACATGATTTTAAAGACTTGGTTTCTAAAGTGATTAATAATTTTCCCCGATAGACATATTACTGATCAAGTAGAGTGATTATGTCATAAGGATAGAATCTCAATTATATATAAAAGAAAATTTTGGAAAATGTGCTATTTTATTTATAAAGATTTTTCTTTTTTTCAAAAAAACAACAGTATTGCCATATGTAAAATAGATGAACAAGGATTTATTTATGGTATAGGGAACTATATTCAATAACTTGTAATAAGCTATAATGGGAAATAATTTTAAAGGAGTATAGATATATACATATATATGCATAACCAAATCACTTTGCTGCATACCTGAAACTAACATGCTATTGTAATCAACAATACTTAAATTAAAAAATCTTTATTGAGGTAAAATTGATGTAAAAAAATGCACCTTTAACATGTCTACAATTTGATGATTGTGTATTAATACATATGCATACACCCATGAAACCATCCTCACAACCAAGGTATTAGATATATTCATCACCTCCAATAGTTTCCTTGTGCCTATTATGTGTGTGTGGTAAGTACATTTAACATGAGATCTAGCCTCTTAAAAATTTTTTAAGTGCACAGCACAGCGTAGTTAACTCTTGGTAGAATGTTATACAGCCAATCTCTAGAACTAATTCATCTGGCATAACTGAAACTTCATAACAGTTGAATAATTTGCCACTCTTCTCGCCACCAAACCCCTCGAGCCACCGTTCTATTCTCTATTTGACTGTTTTAGGTACCTCATGTAAGTGGAGTCAGGCAGTATTTGTCTTTCTTTGACTGCCTTAGTTTATTCAGCATGGTGTTCTCAGGGTTCATCCATATTGTCACAAATGGCAGCAATTTCTTCTTTTTAAAATCTGAATAATTTTCCATGCATGTATATACTGCATTTTCTTTAGCCATTGATATTTTGTTTGATATCTGGGTTGTTTCTATTCTCTCCCTGTTGTGAATGTACTGCAAAGAAAATGGAAGAGCAGATAACTCTTATCCTAATTTTAATTCTTCTGAGTATAAACCCCAAAGTGAAATCACTGAGTCACATGGTAGCTATGTCTTTAATTTCTTGGTAAACCTCCCTAGTGTTTCCACAGTGGTTGCACCATTTTATTCTTATCAACAGTTGAGAAGTATCCCAATTTCTCAAGTTCTCCACATCCTTGGCAACCCTTGTTGTTTTACTTATTTATTTTGGTTTTGTTTTTAATAATAATCATCCTAACTGATGTAAAGTGAATTTATCATCGTGTGTGTGTGTGTTCTGGCATGTGTTCCTAGAGTTATTGCTTATAATATATTGTTAGTTGCTCAGTCGTGTCTGACTCTGTCCAACCCCAAGGACTGTAGCCCACCAGACTCCTCTGTCCATGGCACTTTCCAGACAAGAATACTGGAGTGGATAACCATTTCCTTCTCCAACAGATCTTCCCAACCCAGGGATTGGAATACTGCTTACGTGACTGCAAAGTAAAAGACAATTTGCTATGAAAACACAACAATAATTATATAGAAAGACTTTACTTTTTTGAGCTCATAGGAATAAGACTTGATAATATTATGCTTATGTTTAATACATATTCTCAGGTCGTACACTTGGCCCAGAAACCTATTTACATTACAGTTTTCATCCTCTCCCTCACCAAATTTGACTTATTAATTCCACTAGTACTCTATTTTTTAAAATTAGAAGAATTGAGCTATTAATAAAGAAAACAATTGTTTCTGCTAATCAGTAAAGGGTTGTAATCATAAGCTAGTTGATATCTTCACATAATATCTGTACTTTTCATAAAATACAATTGAGACTACTAATGTTCAATAAAATCTTCAAATATGATTCTGTACTAATCATTAAGTATAGCTTTATTCCTTTCCTTGCTATTAGAAAATAAACTGATAAATTTAGCTTCAGTTCAGTTCAGAGACTCAGTCATGTCTGACTCTTTGCGACCCCATGAACCGCAGCACGCCAGGCCTCCCTGTCCATCACCAACTCCCGGAGTTCACCCAAACCCATGTCCGTTGAGTCGGTGATGCCATCCAACCATCTCATTCTCTGTCGTCCCCTTCTCCTCCTGCCCTCAATCTTTCCCAGCATCAGGGTCTTTTCAAACGAGTCAGCTCTTCGCATGAGGTGGCCAAAGTATTGGAGTTTCAGCTTCAACATCAGTCCCACCAATGAACACCCAGGACTGATCTCCTTTAGGTTGAATAAAAAAGAGGAGCAACTTTCTGCCGGTAAACCACATTAAGCTTTTCCAGTGAATAGTTTCCACTATCCCCTCAGACCCAGAAAGAGTGGGAAAAAACTCTGATGGATGGAAATTTTGCTAATGGTTACTAATTATCTACCTAATGAAAGGAAAATTTGCTGCTTCTCTTTTTGTCAAATTCTGTTTTCTAGTGATATAGAATATGAAATAAATAATGAAGCATAGAAGTCAATAAAAGATTTTAAATTACTTAAAAATTTCAGCATAACTAAAATTCACTTAATTTCTACAGGAATAAAAAATGCATATAAAAATACATTTGATTTTAATATTAAAGATAATTTGTGTATTGTATGTATATTATTATAGTAACCTTTGATATCCATTAAAAACAAGATAACAAAATTTCTTTCGGGCTTCCAGAATTCTGAGCAAAAGACTCTACCTGGAGTTCCAGTGCATTTTCTTACCTCCTCTTCACCCCACAAGGCTACTTAAAACATTACTTTTATTTTGTTTGTTTTTTCCTTCCCCAAAATATTGATCCTCATCATAAAAATTTATTAGCCAACATTTTCTTTGAAAGTTTGAAAACAGGCCCAATGAGTGAGAGATTTTATGATTCACCATACAAACCATGTTGCATTAATCACCTTTAGCTATACAACAGATCACTCCCAAATCTAGTTTTTTAACAACTGCCATTTATTACTTCCCACAGATCTCTGTGTTGATTAGACACTTCTGCTGATGTAGGCTATGCTCTGCTGACCTCAAGTTGGTCTTGTCTAGGCATCAGGAGGTCATCTAGGACTGGTTGGTCTAGGGTGGCTCATTCTTATGCTGGAAACTGGAGCTACATACTAGTTGGAGTTACAGGGGTGATGTGATCATTGTTTTTTTTTTATCAGGTGACAGGCTACTCTGGCATTTTTTTTTCCTATAAACAAGACTGCATATTTCAACAGCACTAAGATAGGGAATGTCTCAGTGAAGATGCGATTTTCAACTTTCTGCTTTGCTACATTTGCCACTTCATTATTAACCACAGTGATCTGCATGGCTGTGCTTAGAGTCAGTATAGGAGGCAACTATCTGGACAGGGAGGACTGAATAAATTATAGCAATCTATGAGAAATTTTATATCTGAATAGTTTTGATTTCTTCCACAAAGTTACACAATACCAAAGATTTTATTTTGCAAAGACTAGGTTAGTATGGAAAGGAAGGGTGTGGGAAGAACTGGCTTCAACTATAGAGAGGAAACTAATAATAAAAAATGAAGCCAGCATTACTGAGTATTGTCCAGGGCTGGTGTACAAACTGATGTTTTCCTTCAAAATTTGTTTTCTTCTCCATTCTGGTCCCAATGTAAACATTTATAAGCTATTAAGTGCCTGAGTGATTTGAAATACAAACTGATCCAAATTGTCAGTGCCAACAGGCTAGGAAATAATAGCTAGCTGACCAAATATGATATGAAGATAGAAATAAATTATGACTTTTGAAACTCCTGCATACTTTTTGAAAATTAATTTCAGAACAAAATGGTGAATCTGTCCAGATGGCATCTAGACAATTAATAATGTCATAAATCATTACTTTTTTATGTGAGGAAAAGGTTTACTACATTCCAACATCATTATTCAATAAACAGTGAAACTTTATAATGGTAGAACACAGAATAGACACTACAGTCATTCACTTTTGTTTAATTATTCACATTCTTTTGATATACTTATGCTATTCAGTTTCTTTATGCATAATTTGCATAATTAAAATATTAATGCTGACTTATAGGATAATTGGTAGAAATACTTAATGAATATTTTACAAAATTTTGAAACTGAACAGTACTATATATCTTCTGTTCCATTGCAATTAGATAGGTGCATTCTTAAAAAAAAATACATTGTTAAAGCAATACTGTTATATAAATTATTTCAGTAGAAAAAAGACTGATGAAATATAGAATATTTTTTACCCATTGCTTTGGTTAAAAATATTCAGGCCACCCTGACATAATATACCTCTGAGGCATGACACAGTATTTTTTTCCAAATTAGGGTTAGGGTTTCTAGCAGATAGTTCCAAATTGAGTAACATTAATAATGTTTAGTATAATCAAGTCATCTTACATAAGTAATGGATCACATTATAGCTAAATTTGTGTCACACAAAATAAGCATATTCTAACATACAGAGTAATAAGCAACTACTTGAAATGTTTGTTTATATGGCATTCCACTAATTACAATTTCTGAGACTTTAGAGACTATATTTCATCATCAATTTCTAGATATATACCACAAATATTATGAGAGTGTCTATATTTTAGACTTTTTACCCAAGAATAAATATTGATGAATTTTTGTGAGTGATCCTCAAAAGTCATTTGGGAGAATAATTTTTTTTGTGAAAATATGAGAGCTTTAAATAAAATAGGATTTTCAAGGGAATGTGTTTGTGAGAGAGAATTTCACTTACTTATCTTTAACAAAATGTTAGTGCTTAATATGTATTGGACTGTCTTCTCAGAGCACTAGAAATATTATCTCAAAATTATCATAATACACTTTTGGGGTAGTATATTAATATTTCACCCACTTCACAATGAGAAAATTGAGGTTAAGCCTTTGCTTAGATTCACATAATTATTACACATTGAAGTACAAAAGTTGATTTTTGAGCCTTTTGTTAGTGGTGTTTAGCTTGAAATTAAATAGTTTATTTGTGTGATTATATCCCAACCTTTGGTCCATTGTTCCTTTCTGAAATGTTTCTATTGTAAAAACACTTAGACTGTTTTGCTTATTTTATTCTTTCCTCTCCAGGTCTGCCCTTAAAACTTCCCTGTATTTTAAGAGTTTTCTGTTTCATCAAACAGATTTTTTTTCTTCAAATTTTGTCAAATTTCTTTAGTTGCTCCTGTCGTTAGGTTAGCATGCAATATTGTTCTTTAGGGCTTCCCTGATGGCTCAGTTGGTAAAGAACGTACTTGCCAGTGCAGGAGATATGGGTTCAGTTCCTGGGTCAGAAATATCCCCTGGAGAAGGAAACAGCAACCTGATCCAGTATTCTTGCCTGAAAAATTCCATGGACAGGGGAGCCTGGTGAGCTACAGTCCATGGGGTAGCAAAGAATTTTACATGACTGATTATGTATGTACACATGCTTTGTTATCATCCCAAGAAGCAGACCTCTTGTGATCTATTTATATAATAGGATTTCATATTTTAGCTAGACAACATTTCTCAGTTACCAATAGTCCTAACATATGAATCTCTCTCTATTTTCCGTAAAGGAAATTAGCCACTGTATTATCTCAGACCCTCTGTTGCAGATATCAGCATTGGACTGTGCTTAAGGAGATATATTTGAGAAAATAAGCCCCCAAGACAGAGAAGAGGAAGAGCAAAAGTCGGCAGAGAGACCTTGCAGACTGCGGTCTTGGTCTGACGTTTGTTCAAGAAGGGAAGAAAGGGGCACTGAGCAGAAAGAGCCTTAGACCGCAGTGCAGCCTGGGGAGAGTCCCAGCCAGGCCAGTGGGGGTCCCAGGACAAGGATTACCCGTTAGCATTGCCCCATGGTAGGCAGGGATGGCTCAGTACTAGGAATCCCACCAGGCTCAGTCCCTGGCTGGGACCACCCAGGGTCCATGGCCCTGGCCTAACCCAAGGAGGTAGTGTAGCCTAGAGGTGGAGCAAGTGAAGGCTGTTGATTCTCTATATTCCACGCAGCAAGTTTGTCCTTATGGAAGACCTGGACTGTGAGTTTCTGTGGTTGCCACAACTGCACTCTTACCAATGTCCCCCTGTTTTCCTTAGATCTTTTATGATTTGTTTTCTCCTCTAAATAATGAGATACACTTAAGTCCTGATTTTTAAGATTAATGAAAATATCAAAGGAAAGATAGAAATGTATTATGAAAACTTATAGGTGCTATACAAATACTACTTTTATGTCATCCCTTAGATATAGTTCCTTACAAAAATATTCTATTGCTAGACTTAAGAAAATAGATAATAAATTTGAGTCATAGCAAACTATTATCCATTTTTATATGCTAATGATATATATGGTAAGACATTTCTAATGGAAGCAATAGTACCTAAGACATACTCTACCTAAGCTCATGATTAGAATTTGTCATTGTTTTCCATATGTGCAATTCAGAATATTTAATAATGTGATTTTCAATGGCCAGCTCTTAATTGAGAAATTTCAAATGATTCCAAAATTGTAATCAGCCTTGAATTTCTAAGAAGAAAGCTGCCTCTAAGAAGGTACAAATTCTTGTGAGAGTACATATCAACAGAAAATAGGAAAATACATAAAATATATAGATGAAGTTTCTTTTTTTCATACCACATGTAATTTTTCTGGCTATATGAAACTGTTTTTGAAGTCATTTACATTTTAAGAAAATTAAGAAATTAACTAAAATATTAATAAATTATATAAAATAAACTTTATAATCATAAGTATGCATTCCAATTAAAAAATCATAATTTTCCTCTGCCTATCAGTTTGTGACACTAGATTCTTTGCTTATTAGTACACACACATAAATATTTGAAATGGTAAAGATTATATTCAGTTGGAGAATGATTGTTCCTATATTAAAATCACTTTGATTGGAGTTGCTCTGGGGTGAATTTAGTAGATAGAGAAGAGGGAAAATTAAAAATGTATGACTAATATGTAATATCATATTAAAATACCTTGTTTCAAAATATTGATACTATTAAATTCAAAAATAACAACTTGGCACATGTATTTAAAATATTTTCTATGTTGTTTCATAGCATAGGAATAAGCAATTAAAACTAAATATCTCCAAAACCACTTTATGATTTCCTTATAGTAAATTATTAGTCCTGTGGAACCTCCAAACCACACTTAGAAATACACATTTATTATTATTTCAAAGGTTTCAGAGAAGTAAATGAACACACATATGAAAAATTCCCATTTGTTGTTCCATTGCTAAGTCCTGTCTGACTATTTGCGACCCCATGAACTGCAACATGCTAGGCTTCCTTGTCCTTCCTTATCTCCCAGATTTTGCTCAAACTCATGTCCGTTGCATTGGTGATGCCATCTAAACATCTCCTCCTCTGTCACCCCCTTCTCCTTCTGCCCTCAATATCTCCCATGATCAGAGTCTTTCCAATGAGTTGGGTCTTTGCATCAAGTGGCCAAAGTATTGGAGTTCAGCATTAGTCCTTCCAATAAACATTCAGGGTTGATTTTCTGTAGGATTGACTGGTTTGATCTCCTCGCTGTCCAAGGGACTCTCAAGAGTCTTCTCCGGCACCACAAATTGAAAGCATCAGTTCTTTGGGGCTCGGTCTTCTTTATGGTGCAGTTGTCACATCTGTACATGACTACTGGAAAAGCCATAGCTTTGACTATATGGACTTTTGTTGGCAAGATGATGTCTCTACTTTGTAATATGCAGTCTAGGTTTGTCATAGCTTTTCTTCCCAGGAGTAAGTTTCTTTTAATTTTGTGACTGCATTCACCATCCTCAGAGATTTTTGGAGCTCAAGAAAATAAAATCTGTCAATGTTTCTGCTTTTTCTCCATCTATTTGCCATGAAGTGATGGGACCGGATGCCATGATCTTAGTTTTATGAATGTTGAGTTTTAAACCAGCCTTTTCACTCTTCTCTCTCACTTTCATCAAGAGGCTCTTTAGTTCCTCTACATTTTCTCCCATTAGAGTGGTATCATTTGCATATCTGAGGTTGTTGATATTTCTCCCAGTAACATTAATTCCAGCTTGTTTCATCGAGCATGGCATTTTGCATGGTATACTATGAATATAAGTTAAATAAGCAGGATGACAGTGTACGGTCTTGATCTACTCCTTCCCCTGTTTTGAATCAGTCTGTTCCACATCCATTTCTGTTGCTTCTTTGCCTGCAAACAGGCTTCTCAAGAGGCAGGTAAGGTGGTCTGGTATTCCCATCTCTTTATGAATTTTCCACTGTTTTTTGTGATCCACATAGTCAAAGGCTTTTGTGTGGTCAGTGAAGCAGAAGCATGTTTTTGTGTTTGGAATTCCTTTGCTTTCTCTATGATCCAGTGAATGTTGGCTATTTGATCTCTGGTTCCTCTGCCTTTTCTAAACCCAGTCTGTATGTCTGGAAGTTCTCAGTTCATGTACTGCTGAAACCTAACTTGAAAGATGCTGAGAATTACCTTGTTACTGTATAAAATGAGTACAATTGTACAATAGTTTGAACATTCTTTGGCATTGCTCTGCTTTGGGATTGGAATGAAAACTGACCTTTTCAGTCCTGAGGCCACTGGTGAGTTTTCCAAATTTGCTGATATATTGAGTGAAGCATTTTAACAGCTTCATCTTTGATGATTTGGAACAGCTCAGCTGGAATTCCAACCCGTCTACTAGCTGTGTTCATGGTAATGATTCCTAAGGTCCACTTGACTTCACACTCCAGGATGTCTGGCTCTGGATGAGTGACCACATCTTTGTAGTTATCCGTGTCATTAAGACCTTTCTGCTATAGTTCTTCTGTGTATTCTTGCCACCTCTTAGTCTCTTCTGCTTCTGTTATGTCTTTCCCATTTCCATTATTTATTTTGCCCATCTTTGCATGAAGCATTCCTTGATATCTCTAATTTTCTTGAAGAGATCTTTCCCATACTATTGTTCTCTTCTATTTACTTGGATTGGTCACTTAAGAAAGCTTTCTAATTTCTCCTTGTTATTCTCTGGAACTCTGCATTCAGATGGGTATATCTTTTCCATTCTCCTTTACCTTCCATGTCTCTTCTTTTCTCAGTTATTTATAAGGCCTTCTCAGATGACCATTTTCCCTTCTTACTGTACCTTTAGGATAATGATTTTCAACTTTTTGTATTCTTTTGTTGTATTTCTGATTACCAAATTTGTTGTATATTATTTAATTAAGAATGTTTATTTTATATTGGAGCATAGTAGATTAACAATGTGTTAGTTTTAGGTGTACAGCTAATTGATTCAGTTACACATATGCATTTATCTATTCTTTTTAAAATTCTCTTCCCATTTAGTTTATTACAGAATTTTGAGCAGATTTCCCTGTGTTGGTGATTACCAAATTTTTTTATAATAGATGAGTCAAGTTAAATATTTTAACACACTATATGAAAATACTGAATATCTATCTTCAGAGCTGTCTTCAGATCAGATCTATCTTCAGATCAGATCTTCAGATCTATCTTCAAAATAATACAATAGTTTAATGTTGTTGTTCAGTCATGTCCTGCTCTTTGCAACCGCTTGGACTGTAGTACATCTGGATTCCCTGTCCTCCACTATGTCCCAGAGCTTACTCAAGTCCATTGAGTCAGTAATGCTATCTAACCATCTCATCCTCTGCCTCCCTCTTCTCCTTTTGACTTCAGTCTTTCCCAGCATCAGAGTCTTTTCCAGTGAGTGGGCTCTTTGCATTAGGTGGCCAAATTATTGGAGCTTCAAAATATGCACTAATTAAAAAAAATTTTGTGTTAATCGCCTTCTTCTTTTTATCTACCCTAAGCATTCTCTTAGATTTTGAATAGAACTCTTTAAATGATTTCGACTCATTAGATTATGATTAATCTCATAATTATCAAGTGTCCCTAGTGTACATAAACATTATAGTGCCCTGGATGCTTACATGTATCTGTAACTTTTCTGGGTACAAACTTAATTCTGAATCAAATTTATCTTTTAGAGCTTTAAGTAGTAGATTTAAATGCTACATTCTAATGGATGGATATCAGTGTAACACTACACATATTCACTATAGAAAATTCTTAAAAATTTAACTTGGTTATACATTGAGAACCTATGCCTATGTTATGGATATTCAGGTATACTTCACTCACTTCAATTATTATATTATGGCATCTTGAAATCTTTAGAGAAACAATCTTTAAAGTAATGCCAAAAGTTAAAAATAAAAAGTCCTACTTATTCATTATCCTTCTATTAAGGAATGATTCTGTGTGCTCATTTTTAAAGGGATGAAAGCTTTCAAGCAATGAATAAGAAATTTAAATTTTTTGGTGCTGGTATCATTATAGATTAAAGTGTTTTCAGAAAACTGACTATCCGCTAAAAATCCAGCTAGCCGTATAACAAATTATTAGCAAGAAAAATGTACTTTCCTTTGAAAATTTCCTACAAGATGAAGTATTTATGAAATAAGCTGCAATATATATATTATATATACATATTATATATATTTGCATTGAATATATTGTTTCCATTAGTTTAGTAAGATGTGGGGGTGGTGTAAAATTTATGTTAAATAAAAATTTTAACCTGTTAGTAATTTATGACCTAAAATATAATCAACATTAATGAAATAAATGTGGTAAGTTTTTAAGTATATATGTCTAAAAAATGATAAGCTTTTATCTCCCCATTAGCCAGAGTTGTTTCTAATATTGATGAACAGGGAAAACACATGCTGACTAGGAAGAGGGCATAGTGAGTGTTAAGAAATAGAGGTTTTTGTGGAGCAGTAATATCATAGCAAGAATAAATTTAAAGTAACAAGAAGAAAGAAGCTGAATTTGCTATATGTTATCTGGGAACTGTCTTTACAACCTCGGCCTCATTTGTAACAGAAAAATCTATTTAAACTTCTCAAATACTTGTACATAATCAGCTCCAAACCTACAAAAATGTTTTTCTTCTAGTCATAAAATAACTAGGCTTCTGATATCATGAATGAGTTTAATAAGAGAGGAAAAAATTTCAAAGTTATCAGGGCTTTAAAGTAAATATTGTCTGTTTAATCAGCTGACCCTAGACCACATAAGAATTTGTACAAGAACCTGGAACATACAGGATTTTGGATCAAGATGGTGACATAGAAAAATCCTTGGGACTTCCTTGGTGGTCCAGTGGCTAAGACTCCAAGCTCCTAATGCAGCAGGGTCCGGGTTCAGTCCCTGGTCAGGGAACTGGTTCCCACATATTGGTTCTGGAAGCTTGCATACTGCAAGCTTCTGCTGCCACAACCAAAGAACCCACATGCTGCATCAAAGATTGAGGATCCTGCGTGCAGAAGCTAAGGTCCAGCATGGCCAAATAAATAATACATGTAAAAGAAAATTCCTGGCCTCACATTTGTCCAGAGACATGCTGAATCTATAGGTATACAGTAAATGGAACAATTTCCTCTTAAAGAAAACCCTGAAGTCTGTCAGGATGACCTTTTCACAAGGGCAAATAACATTGAAGCAGATAGAAATGGCTGAGACACATTTTTGTTTCCCATAAACGCCATCCCCAGCCTAGAGTTTCTACCTTGCATCAGGCACCTCAGCTTTTAATATGTACACCTGTGGCTGATTCATGTCAAAGTACAGCAAAAACCACCACAGTATTGTAAAGTAATTAGCCTCCAATTAAAATAGATTAAAAAAAAAAAGACCAGCATTTGAGAGAACTGGGAACATACAAACTGAATCAAAATTATGTAATGGAAAAGAAATCTTACCATTAGTTCTAAGGAAAAGTGTTGAAATGTCAAAGCACTAAAGTATAGTCAATCTGAATTGCTTTATTCCCAAATATAGTTTGTCTAGTCTTTATGGTACTGTTTGATCTAGGTAAAATAATTTTTTGATCTAAGTAAAATAATTTTATAACATACCATTTATAAGTGCATTCCGTTATCTGGATTTTATAAAACCAAAGCTAAAAATGTGAATTTGAGTAAGGAAAACAAAAATTTTAATATTGACCCATATATTTTGGACAGAGTAGCCTGGCAGGCTATAGTTCATGGGGTCACAAAGAGTCAGACACGGTGGAGCAACTAACATATATTTTGGGGGATGTGTATATAGCTCAGTTCATTTAGGGTTAAAAACAATTTTAAAATATAAGTGATGACAATAGCTCTTCACAGAGTAATAGGACTTAAGCTTTTAGCACTGCATTTTTCAGTCCTTGACCCAAAACCTTGATGAGAGGGTTACAACTGACATGAGGAAGTGTTATTTAAGTTCTTGAACAAAAGATATCTATTTTTGAGGAACCGTTTTTGAGTGAGGATTTTATATAGTATCCTTTTATAACCCATAATAAAATTCATGATTGTGTCTGTCATTCCTCAGCAGAGCTAAAAATTATAGTCTAGAATCTGATCAATAGTATACTTAAGATGGAATAAAATGTGGTATATTAATATTTTCACTATCGTTATTTTCTCAAAAACTATTACCTAATATGTGTGGTAGTTACAGAAGAAAAATACAATATATAGATTGCAAAATGATATATAACATACCATATAATGATGCTATTCTAAGGCATTTCTAATCAAGTTTTTGCTCTTTTCTAAATTTTATGTTTTTCTGATATTAACTGCAATGTTGCAAACTGGAAGTAAAGCACACAATGCAAATGATTCAAAATTTCTCTCATTGTCTTCAAATACCTTCTTGCAATCTGATTTCCACTGGCCTAAACTGAAAATGAAAACAGCGATTGTAAGGAATGGGGAGATTCATCTTCCTTATATTGCCTTTAACACATATCCATCTTGTTTACTTGCTAAGTTGTCCTACTGTCTGCAGCCGTTTGGACAGCAGCCTGCCAGTCTCCGCCGCCCATAGGATTTCTCAGGCAAGAATATTGGAGCGGGTTGCCACTCCCCTCTCCAGGGGATCTTCCTGACCCAGGGATAGAACCCATGTATCCTTCATTGGCACGTGGGTTCTTCTACTGCTGAGCTACCAGGATAGCTCATATGCATCTAGAAGATTTTTATTTCATTACTATGGGAATTGCTTGCCTAACAGAGGAAGGAGCACAAATTTCAGAAAGGACTTTCTAAGTACTATCTATGGAAAGAAGTTTCTTTTTATGGACTTCTGCTGAATCAGAGAAACATTCAGAGGACACTAGTTATATAAGAATCCTTAGAAAGTTACCATGAAAGAGTATGCCTGCTAACAGTGACTTAGTCAAAGTCAAGGACCCAAGTATATGACTTCTGAATTAAAAAATGATCAACCACAATGATGATGATGAAGTTAAAGATGTTATATAACTAATATATATATATGGAGAGAGTACCTCCTGTGTGATAAGATTGATATTAAGAATTTAAGATGCATTTTCTTTATTTAATGACTTAGAAAATCCCAAATGATTTTTCTGAAGATTTTTAGCACTTGTAAAACTCACCAACAAAAACTCAAAAAGTTTTCGGCATCTCACTTTATGAATAAAGACATTAAAACTTACAGGCATTAAATAATTTACCCAAGGTCACATAAAGTGACAGAGTCAAGATTCCTCACATACAATTGAATTTAGAAACAGCTGTACATTTGTATAGCTGCAACATCAAAAAATGTTTTCTTCTTGGGTGCTTTCCTTTAGGGAACATGTTGTTCCCTAAAGGAACATGACTTTAGTCTTGTTTAGAACTTTTAAAAATTGTCTTGACAATTTCATGTTTAAACTACACTTAGACCTTTGAGTTAATATGGACATTCTAATCCTATTACTATATATTGATGACCTGGTTGTTGAAAGAGGTTGGTGGTGGATGGGACCTCTGTTGGCCCAAAAGCCAGACCCTGACAATCAGAGGCTCCTTTACCTATTTCCCTTCTCCTCGGAAATTTATCCTCTGCTCGCCATTTCCATTGTGGGAACCATTTTCATGGATTCAGCCTTGAGAAAGCAATGTGTGACTGAGACAACATAGACTGTATATGTGATTGAACCCAGTTAATTTCCTTCTATAAATTTTAAGATTCTTGTGGGAGAGGGTGGAGATCTACTCATCTTATGGCAATCCAAGATAAGCCTTGTATTTAAGTTCCTTTGCTCATTAAACCTGCCACCTACCAGTCTGGAGTGGCCCACTTCTTTCTTCAGTTTATCCTTTACCTCTGTGTATGGGAGCTCGTGTCAGATTTCTCCTGGGAAGCTTTTAAGGGTTTGAACCAACAATGGTGCAGTGGGTTATTTCCAGTTTCTTATTTTAGTCTCAAGAATAGGAAATTCCTATTTCTTTGTGAACAATTAAGAAAAATTATTTTATTCTCTTCACATCATATTTGCTCCTCCCTCTCTAGACAAAGATGCAGCAGTAGCAGCAGCTCCTTTGTGTATAACAGGCGTAGGACATTTCTGTTTGTGACTGGGTTGCCTTAGTTCAATATACGAAGAAGTAGATGAAAGTCCAAATTCCCTGTAAGTCCTAGATCATGTTTAAAATCCTATTTTGCCAGCTGATACTGTGGTTAGCCACTTTAAGTAAAATTCAGTAACTAAAGCAATCACTGTTCTTTATAATTATCGCATGAAAGCATGTACATTCAATTATTTCACTCATTTTCTCATTTCTTCTCTTTTCATTTATAGAATCATGCATGTGTTGAATAATCAAGAAGTATTAAGAATAAATGTGCTGGCCTTTAAGAATGACTTTAATGGTGAGTTTACATTAAAATAAGTACATACTTGCATCTATATAAGTGCATAAATACATTATGCATTAATTTGAAGAACTGATATGACAGAGATCAATTTACACTTAGAATGCAACTATAGTGTTTCTCTCAGAAAAGTTAATATACTTATTTGTCCATGATAAAAAACTTCTTAAGAGCAGTGGTATTAAACTTAAGAAAACATGCCTGCCTGGTAAGAGAATGAATTATTAGGTTAATACTTTAAATCTTATTTCAGATTCTTTGACATAAGTGGTGAAATTAAAATATATATTACTATTTTATTTTACTGTTTTCTACTTATTATATTTTCTGTATGTTTTACTATAAGCATATTACATGCAATGGAAATCTTTTTAAGTTTGGGGACAATTAGGATAATTTGAAGAAATTACAATTCTCAGCAAGTCTCTGAACTGGGTAATATATTGTGTTTATTTCCCAATATGGTGTAGCTGAAACCTATATTTGCACACAAAAAATCAAGCTCAGATTTCATTACTTGATGGGGGGATGGGAAATCTAGGGGTGGAGATGGGAGAAGTATAAATTATTGGGTGCAAAGGTCTCATGGTTGTATTATACAAAAGGGGGAATATAGCCAATATTTTGTAATAATTGTGAAGTGAAAGTAACCTTTAAAAATAATGTGTGTATATCTATATATATGTATTTAATTTAAAAATATTTTAAAATTGACTATAAGTGGGATTTTTTAAAAGTCACTTTAAAAATACTTCATATTTAATAAATGTATTGAAAAAGTCAAAAGCAAGTTTGTAGTGATAAAATGAATGCTGACAATGTACTCCTGGAATAAATATATCTTTGTCTAAGCTATGTGAGACTTTCAAAGGACTAAATGAGGTTTACATTTTTAATCCATTCTAAGTAATTTCATTTAATAATCTGTTATAACCCATATAAGATTTAAAATCAGACAAAATTAATAAGATGCTGAATCTTTGATTTTATGAAACAATTGTTTATTTCTAAGCCAGCTATTCTATTTTTAAATCTGTCTTCCTAAAGAGAAGGTAAGACTCATTTCTGCTTTTCACACAGTTGGTAGATAATGTGGCCTGTCACAACTCCTTGGTTTTATTTCCAAGTGTTAATTGACTGAATCTCCATTTCCTTATAGCTCAGAATGTGTTAGAATTTTAGTTATTGTTTCTATACAAAGAAATAAAAAAGTGACCCATTTAATTCTTTCTCTATCAAAGGAAGTTTTTAGTATCATTGAATTTTTATATGGTTGGAAAGCTTATCTAAGGTATCTTTAAATGCACAGAGAAACCACATTTAGTTGACTACGGTAAAGTTTTGCTGCTACTACTTATAGACTAAGTAGCTGACGTATAGCAAGTGCTTAATTTTATATTAGCTTCTACTAGTATATTATTACTTATAGCAGTGATAATAACAGTGCAACCACAGTCATATTCATTACGGTTTCACTGGTCACTAAGTCGTGTCCGACTCTTGTGACCCTGTGGACTATAGCCTGCCAGGCTCGTCTGTCCATGGGATTCTCCAGGCAAGAATACTGGGGTGGGTTGCCAATTCCTTCTCCAGGGGATCTTCCTGACCCAGGAATAGAACCCAGGTCTTCTGCACTGCAGGCAGTTTCTTTACCAACTGAGCTACAAGGGAAGCCAGTAATTATACTGAAATTCAAGCATTCTAAAAATTGTGTTTTGCTCTTAAACCATTTTGGCAGTTAAATCTTATCTGAGTTGACCTGAACTCAGGTGATGACAAAGCCAAACCAGAGCTGAAGCAAATCCATTTATAGTTTTTTGTAAAGCCCAACACATATGGTATGCTTTTATTTGCTGAAGTAATGTGAATGCATTTCACTGAGATGTGTTCCTGGACTCAACTGAAGGTGTTAAGTGATGTAACATGTATGAAGCTTGAAGAAAAAAAGAAAAGAAATTTAAAGCTCAGCTGGCCCCATGAATTTCTGATGGAGTATAGTAGATCTATAATCACATCTTCTAGTCCTAGTTCTTGAAAAAGAAACAGTAAAAATCAAAGTACAAACATCTTACTTAAACCTAAAAAGCATGCCTCCAAATATGCCTAGTCTCTCTGATCATCTGCATGTCCTTTACTTGACCTCTTCTATTCACTCTACTTTTTGTTATATTTTTTTCCTATACCTGTCTCACTAACAGCCTTTGCTAATAACCCCCTCTCTCACAGTATATATTCTATTCCACCAGTTAATTTTCTTGTCTCTTGCTAACTGAGCTTTCAGACTAGATTTTCCTAGTAGCTTAGTAATACTTCTGTAATTTTCCAACATATTACTTTGATATGACATAAAAAGTTACATAAAGTTATTAAATCAAATAGACTGTGATTAGAGAAAGTATAATTTAAGTTAACTTAAATAAATTAAAAGTGAAAAAAGGCAGTTAATCTGTGGTAGATATACCTGGTTGATGAGTCAGCATCTATCCTCTCCTCTGCCTTGGTAAGAAACCTTTGTCTTTTTTAACTCTCCTGTGAGAATCCATGTATTTTTGTGAAGACTTCTGTAAAGGTTTAATAAGTTAGAATGACCTCATTCCTTTTTACCGTTTTTATTTGTGGAGAATATAAGACACATAGAGATTTTCAGTGAACTTCTAGAAAAGGTTTATATACTATTTGCAAAAATGTTAAATAAGATCCAGATAGCTCCTTAGGGCAATTCTCTCAAATTTGTAAATTCAGAAGATTAAAGTGTTCTGAAGCATAGAAAAAGGACAACATTTAAATCATTTGTTTATAGTGAATATACCCTTAGTCTGTTACCAAAACAAGAAAAGAATTAAAGTCAAAACAACCCAGTACAGGTAAACATAGCTTGTGAATGCTCTTAAATAAAACATCTGCAAAATAAAATATTTAAAAAATACAATACATCACCTGTTTATTTCAGGAATGCAAAGATTATTCAATTTTAGAAATATAGTAAGTTTATCATGTTGATAGTTATAAGAAAAAGGGCCTATGATTATGTCCACAAATACTGTTAAAAATGTATGTCAAAGTTTATCACTCATTCCTATTCATTGATATTTTAATTTTTATCTCTTTTTTGGCATACTTTCTAGTAAATCATTCAGAAAAGCCAAACAAAAAGTTTGTTAGGTTTCTTGTGATAAAGTTTTATAAATTTCTATTTTTTACCTTTGATTTTTCTGTTTTAATCACAATACCTTTTTTAATTTTCTTTTTTTGTTTTTGATCAATCTTTCAAAGTATACTGTTAACACATCAAAAAACAACTTTTGACTTTGTTGATTTTATTTATCCCTGTTTATTGATTTGCATTTTAATTTTTATTGTCCTGTGTTTTTACTATTTATTCTTCGGCTGACTTATATTAGCCACTGATTTTAATATTTCAATTTCTCTCTCTCTGGCTTATATCAGTGTTTTTTAAGACTTTATTTTTTAGAATGGTTTTAGGTTTACACAAAATTAAGAGGAAGGTATAGAGACTGTCCATATATTCTCTGCCCATATACATGCATAGCTTCCCTCATTATCAAAATCACTCATCAGAATGGTGAACTTTTTATCAAGAACGAACCAGCATTAACTTATCATAATCACTCAAAGTTTAAGGTTTACTTTAAGGTTAATTATTGTAATTGTACATTCTATTGGACAAATGTATAATGGACAAGTGTGTAATGACATGTGTCCATTATCATAGTATGCACAGACTATTTTCATTGTTCAAAAAATCCTCTGTGCTCTCCCAATTCATCATTGTCCCCCCCCTAAACATTCCGGGATACCATTAATCTTTTTATTACCTCTAAGTTTTGCATTATTCTGAATGCCATATAATTGGAATCATATAATATTTATCCTTTTTCATATTGACTTCTTTCACTTAGAAATATGCATTTAAGATTTGCCATGTCTTAATCATTTCTTTGTAGTATGGAATAATATTCTATTGTCTGAATGTACTACTGTTTATTTATCCAGTCGTCTATTGAAGGACATCTTGGTTGCTTTCAAATTTTTGCAAATAGGAGCAATGCTGCTATACATATCTGTGTGTAAATATGTATATTGTGTGAAGATATTTTATGGATACAAATTTTCAGCTCCTCTGGGTAAATACCAGGAAGTCTGGTAAGACTACGTTTATGTTTCTAAGAAACTGTTAAGTTGTCTTCCAAAATGTCTGTACCATTTTCCATTCCTAGCAGTAATGTATGAGTGCCTGTTGTTTCATATCCTTGCCAGCATTTGGTGATGTCAGTGCTCTAGATCTGGCTATTCTAATAGGAATGTAGTGATAGTTTATTGTTTTAAATTGCATTACTTATGACATATGATGTAGAGCATCTTATCATGTGCATATTTGCCATCTGCATATCTTCTTTGACTAAGGTTTGTAGAGCTTTTTATTGTTGTTGAAGTTCAGTTAATTTACAATGTTGTAAACCCTCTCCGACATAAATCACAGCAGGATCCTCTATGACCCACCTCCCAGAATATTGGAAATAAAAGCAAAAATAAACAAATGGGACCTAATGAAAATTAAAAGCTTTTGCACAACAAAGGAAACTATAAGCAAGGTGAAAAAACAGCCCTCAGATTGGGAGAAAATAATAGCAAACGAAGCAACAGACAAAGGACTAATCTCAAAAATATACAATTAACTCCTAAAGCTCAATTCCAGAAAAATAAATGACCCAATTAAAAAATGGGCCAAAGAACTAAACAGACATTTCTCCAAAGAAGACATACAGATGGCTAACAAACACATGAAAAGATGCTCAACATCACTCATCATCAGAGAAATGCAAATCAAAACCACAATGAGGTACCATTACACGCCAGTCAGGATGGCTGCTATCCAAAAGTCTACAAGCAATAAATGCTGGAGAGGGTGTGGAGAAAAGGGAACCCTCTTACACTGTTGGTGGGAATGCAAACTAGTACAGCCGCTATGGAGAACAGTGTGGAGATTCCTTAAAAAACTGGAATTAGAACTGCCATATGACCCAGCAATACCACTTCTGGGCATACACACTGAGGAAACCAGATCTGAAAGAGATACGTGCACCCCAATGTTCATTGCAGCACTGTTTATAATAGCCAGGACATGGAAGCAACCTAGATGCCCATCAGCAGGCGAATGGATAAGGAAGCTGTGGTACATATACACCATGGAATATTACTCAGCCATTAAAAAGAATTCATTTGAATCAGTTCTAATGAGATGGATGAAACTGGAGCCCATTATACAGAGTGAAGTAAGCCAGAAAGATAAAGAACATTACAGCATACTAACACATATATATGGAATTTAGAAAGATGGTAATGATAACCCTATATGCAAAACAGAAAAAGAGACACAGAAGTACAGAGCAGACTTTTGGACTCTGTGGGAGAAGACGAGGGTGAGATGTTTCGAGAGAACAGCATCAAAACATGTGTATTATCTAGGGTGAAACAGATCACCACCCAGGTTGGATGCATGAGACAAGTGCTCGGGCTGGTGCACTGGGAAGACCCAGAGGAATCGGGTGGAGAGGGAGGTGGGAGGGGGGATTGGGATGGGGAATACATGTAAATCCATGGCTGATTCATGTCAATGTATGACAAAAACTACTACAATATTGTCAAGTAATCAGCCTCCAACTAGTAAAAATAAATGAAAAAAAAATTTACAATGTTGTGTTAGTTTTAGGTGTACAGCAAAGTGATAAATAAATAAATAAATATATTCTTTACCAGATTCCTTTTCCTTGTAGTTTGTTATAAACTGTTGATTATAGTTCTGTGTACTATATGGTAGGTCTTGATGGTTATCTGTTTTATACATAGTATTTATATATGTTTACCCTAAACTCCTCTTGTACCTACCCCTTCCCTTTGGTAACCATAAGTTTGCTTTTTATGCCTGTGGGTCTATTTCTGTTTTGTATATAAATTAAGTTGTATCTTTTTTTAGATTCCATTTATAAGTAATAATACATGATATTTGTCTTTGACTTACTTCATTTAGTATGATAATCTCTAGGTCCATCCATGTTGCTGCAGATGGCATTATTTTATTCCCTTTAACTGCTGAGTAAAATTTGATTGTGAGTATATATATATATATATATATATACACACACACACACACCCCACATCTTCTTTATCCATTCATCTGTCAACGGACATTTAGTTTGCTTCCATGTCTTGGCTATCGTAAAAGTGAATTTTTAAGAGTTCTTTGTATATTTTGAGTAACAGTCCTTTATCAGATGTGTCATTTGCAAATATTATCTCACAGTCTGTGGTTTGTCTTCTAATTCTTTAGAAACTGTCTTTCACAGAGTTGAATTTTTTAATTTAATAAACTCCAGATTGTCAATGAGGTATTTTTCTTTTCTTTTTTTTTTAGTTGATAGTTTCTTTGGAGTTGAATATAAGAAGGCATCACATGTCCAAAGTCATCTTGGCTTTCTCCTATATTACCTCCCAGGGGCTTTATAGTTTTGATTATACCTTTAAATGTCCATCCATTTTTAGCTAATTTTTTGTGGAGTGTGTATGGTTTATGTTTAAATTAATTTTGTGCATGTGGATGATCAGTTGTTCTAGCACTATTTACTGAAAGAGTGTCTTTGTCAAAGATCAGTTGACCTTATTATGTTGTTCAGTCACTCATATACAGACCACTCATGTTCAGACCTATATACATGTTTCTCAGGAGGCAGGTAAGGTGGCTGGTAATCCCATCTCTTTAAGAATATTCCACAGTTTGTTGTGATCCACACAGTCAAAGTCCTCAGTCAACGAAACAGAGTAGATGTTTTACTGGAATTCTCTTGGTTTTTCTGTGATCCAACAGATGTTGGCAATTTGATCTCTGCTTCCTCTGCCTTTTCTAAATCCAGCTTGAACATCTGGAATTTCATGGCTCATGAACTGTTGAAGCCTGGCTTGGAGAATTTTGAGCATTACTTTGCCAGCAAGTGAAATGAGTGCAATTTTGCAATAGTTTGAACACTCTTTGGCATTGCCCTTCTTTGGGACTGGGATGAAAACTGACCTTTTTCAGTCCTGTGTCCTCTGCTGAGTTTTCCAAATATCCTGGCATATTGAGTGTGGCACTTTTGCAGCATCATATTTTAGGATTTGAAATAGCTCAGCTGGAACTCCATCACCACCACTAGCTTTGTATGTAGTGATGCTTCCTAATGCCCACTTGACTTTGCATTCCAGGATGTTTGGCTCTAGGTGAGTGATCATACCAGCATGGTTATCTGGGTCATTAAGATCTTTTTTGTATAGTTCTTGCCACCTCTTCTTAATATCTTTATTCTGTTAGGTCCATAGAGTTTCTGTCCTTTATTGTGCCCATCTTTGCATGAAATATTCCCTTGGTATCTGTAATTTTCTTGAAGAAATCTCTAGTCTTTCCCATTCCATTGTTTTCCTCTATTTCTTTGTATTGTTTAGTGAGGTAGGCTTTATTTTCTCTCCTAGCCATTCTTTGGAATTCTGCATTCAAATGGGTATATCTTTCCTTTTCTCCTTTGCTTCTTTCTTCTCTTCTTTTCACAGCTATTTGTAAGGTCTTCTCAGGCAGCCATTTTGCTTTTTTGCATTTCTTTTTCTTGGGGATGGTCTTGCTCCCTGTCTCCTATACAATGTCACAAACCTCCATCCATAGTGAATCAGGCACTCTGTCTATCAGATCTTGCCCCTTAAATCTATTTTTCACATCCACTGTATAATCATAAGGATTTGATTTAGGTCATACCTGAATGATCTAGTGGTTTTCCCTACTTTCTTCAATTTAAGTCTGAATTTGGCAATAAGGAGTTCATGATCTGAGCCGCAGTCAATGCCTAGTCTTGTTTTTGCTGACTGTATAGAGTTTCTCCATCTTTGGCTGCAAAGAATATAATCAGTCTGATTTTGGTGTTGACCATCTAGTGATGTCCATGTGTAGAGTCTTCTCTTGTGTTGTTGAAAGAGGGTGTTTTCTGTATCTTTACTTTTCTTCTTTGCCTTTCACTTCTCTTCCTTTCTCAGCTTTTGTAAGTCCTCTATTTAGCCTTTTTGCATTTCTTTTTCTTGCAGGTGGTTTTGATCACTGCCTCCTGTACAGTGTCATGAACCTCCATCCATAGTTCTTCAGCACCCTCTCTATCAGATCTAATCCCTTGAATCTATTTGTTACTTCCAGTATGTAATCATAAGGGATTTTATCTAGATCATAAATGAATGGTCTAGTGGTTTTCCTTACTCTTTCAATTTAAGTCTGAAAATGCCATAATGAGTTCATGCTCTGAGCCACAGTCTGCTCCTGGTCTTGCTCTTGCTGTGTAGAACTTCTCCATGATTGACTGCAAAGAATGTAATCAGTCTGATTTTGATATTGATCATCTGGTGATGTACTTGTATAGAGTTATCTCTTGTGTTATTAACTGTATTTACATGAGTCTATGTCTGGTCCCCATATGTTTCATTGATCTTTCTATTTTTTAATCTATACTATTTTGTCTTGGTTAGTGTAGCTTCATAGTGAGTCTTGAGGTTATGTGGTGTCAGTCCTCCAGCTCTTCTCCTTCATTATTATATTTACTGTTCTGCCCTTTTGCTAATGTAAATATTACTGCTCTGTTGCATCACACAACATTGATATGTTGTGTCTTCATACTCTTTTATTTCTAAGTATTTAAGTATTTTATTTTCTTCTCTTATTTTTGGTTTATAATATTAATACTTAGACGTGTTAATTGGCAAGCTAGTTCTCAATCTTATATAAAATAGTATAGCCATAAATTGTCAAAAATTTTTGAAGAAGTATCAGGTTCATAATCATCTCTACCAAATATCAAGTTTACTGTGAAATTGCAACAGTATTCATATGTAGAATATATAAATGACCAGAGCAATAGGAAAAGATTGCCCACGCAAGAACCATCACTGAAATTTATGATAGAAGTAACATGTAAGGTGAGGATAGAATAAACTTTTAAAAAGAAAGATTAAAAATATTTATAGACATGGAAAAGATAAAATCCTACTTCACATTGTACATAAAATTCAAATATGAATGAATCAAAGATTAAAATATATAAACTTAATGTTTAAAAAATTAGTATAATGCCTAGTGAACAACCTTTTATTATTCAGGCATTGTGGGAATTTTATAATAAGACATAAAACTTTTGTATTGATTATAATAAAGTTGATGCTATGCCAGTATTTCATGAAAATACAATAAAAAATAAAGTTATAAACAGGAAAATGATAATTGAAATAATAAAGATTGATATATCATAATTTCTACTAATCTCTAGGGAAATGATAATACAATATGAAAATGTATATAAGATATATTTTTCCAATTTTAGAGAATAGAAAACATACATGGTACATAAAATAATGAACAGATACTCTACTCTCCCTTATTAGAAATTAATGAAAGACAAATCATAGTAGTTAAAATGATTTTTTTAAGCACAGTTTATTGCTATACTTAAGAAGCTGAACTTTATTAAGTGTTAACAGGAATGTGAATTAACAAAATCTCTTTTATTCCCTATTAACTGACATCCCATACTTAGACATATCTACAATAAAAATTCTGTACTTGTATACAAGGAAACATGAATATGAATATTCAAAACAGCAGTACAGTCAGCCCTTCATATCCATGTATTCCACATCTGCAGAGTCAATGAAACTTGGATAGAAAATAAGTTTTAAAAATTGCAGGAAGTTCCAAAAAGTATAGATATTTATATAGCACTTACAACATATTGGGTTTTATAAGTAATCTAGAAACGATCTGAAGTATTCTGGAGGTTATGTGTCAGTTATGCATAAGTACTCTGCTATTTTACACAAGTAACTTTTGGTATTTACTGTGAATCCTTGAAGCCAATCCCTTGAAGATACCAAGAGATGACAATATTCACAATAGGAAGTAGTCTAAATACTGAGAAATACTTAATAGAAGAACAGACACATCCATTGTGATATATTTACATAGCAGAATATCATGTAGCAGTGAAAATCAATGATTAGACCTACTTAGAGTAACAGAACTGAATTTAACAATATTTAGTGAAAAAATAGTTCCATGAATATTCCATATAATGTGATCCTGTTTTTATAAAGTTAAAACAGAGGATAATCATCAGATTGCTGGGAGAAATATCAATAACCTCAGATATGCAGATGACACTACCCTTATAGCAGAAAGTGAAGAGGAACTAAAAAGCCTCTTGATGAAAGTGAAAGAGGAGAGTGAAAAAGTTGACTTAAAGCTCAGCATTCAAAAAACAAAGATCATGGCATCTAGTCCCATCACTTCATGGGAAATAGATGGGAAACAGTGGAAACAGTGTCAGACTTTATTTCTCTGGGTTCCAAAATCACTGCAGATGGTGACTGCAGCCATGAATTAAAAGATGCTTACTCCTTGGAAGGAAAGTTATGACTAACCTAGATAGCATATTAAAAAGCAGAGACATTACTTTGCCAAACAAAGTCCATCTAGTCAAGGCTATGGTTTTTCCAGTGGTCAGGTATGGATGGAGAGTTGGACTGTGAAGAAAGCAGATCACTAAAGAATTGATGCTTTTGAATTGTGGTATTGGAGAAGACTCTTGAGAGTCCCTTGGACTGCAAGGAGATCCAGCCAGTTCATCCTACAGGAGATCAGTCCTGGGTGTTCATTGGAAGGGCTAATGCTGAAGCTGAAACTCCAATACTTTGGCCACCTCATGCGAAGAGTTGACTCATTGGAAAAGACCCTGATGCTGGGAGGGATTGGGGGCAGGAGGAGAAGGGGACGACAGAGGATGAGATGGCTGGATGGCATCACTGACTCGATGGACATGAGTTTGAGTAAACTCCAGGAGTTGGTGATGGACAGGGAGGCCTGGTGTGCTGCGATTCATGGGGTCGCAAAAAGTCGGACATGACTGAGTAACTGAACTGAACTGAACTAACTGAATCATATATATTTTAGATAATTAATAGAACAGATAAATGATAACACTAATTTTGGATTATCTCTAATGTGGGGAGGCAAACGTTGAAGTTATTGTAACTTTCATCGTTGTTTTATTTTTCAAGCAGGGGTGTCGTTCCCAGGTTATCCCGTTAGCTGTTTTAGAGGTTATTACAAAATTTTACCAGGCTGGTAAAATCCACGTCATATGTTTATGGATGTTCAGTTCAGTTCAGTTGTTCAGTCATGTCCGATTCTTTACGACCCCATGGACTGCAGCACGCCAGGCTTCTCTGGCCATCACCAACTCCCAGAGCTTGCTCATACTCATGTCCATGGAGTTGGTTATGCCATCCAACCATGTCATCCTCTGTTTTCCCCTCTCCTCCTGCCTTCAATCCCTCCTAGCATCCGGGTCTTCTCCAAGGAGTCAATTCTTCATATCAGGTGGCCAAAGTATTGGAGTTTCAGCTTCAGGATCAGTCCTTCCAATGTTAATTTTATTATTTTAAAACAATGTGGAGTAAAAATAAAATGTGTTTCCCAGGTTGCTCAGACAATAAAGAATCTGCTTGCAATTCAGGTGAACTGGGCTTAATCCCTGACTTGGGAAGATCCCCTCGAGAAGGAAATGGCTACTCACTCCAGTATCCTTGCTTAAGAATTCCATGAACAGAGGAGCCTAGCAGGCTGAATTCTATGGGGTTGCAAAGAGTCAGACATGACTGAGTGACTAACACATTACAGTGTGCATGGATTCTTAAATTGAATCCCTAAAAAGTAGACCATGTGTCAAAGATTTAAGGAGACAGATTTCATTTGATAGGTGACCCTAAGAGTATCAATGCGGGAATGGGAGAATAGAACAGGGAAGGAAAGTAGGCCAAAATTGGTGCATTAATGAGTAGGTTGCTTCTATGGGAAAGTAGAACATACGTCAGACTTGCTCCAGAGTTGTCCAAAATGTCCAAAGTTGGACTGTGTAATAACATCTTTTGCCATTGGCAGAGGGTTTCAAATTCTTTTAAAAGCATTTATCTTTGGAATTCTGACCTGCTCTGCATATAGCAAATCCTCCTCATGGCAGTAGGGAAAGTTCTCAGGAAGAGATGCTATCATCTTCCAAGAAGCAATGAACTTGAACGCTGGGGAACTATGAGCCAAACACCAATAGCAGCTACTATAGTCCATTCAAGCATACTGGTACTTTACATTAAATTCCTCTGTCCTCCCATTGATTTTTCAAGATCATTACCAGTCAGAACTTCTAAATCAAAAGGATTTACATAGTATGTTCAGTGAGACAAGTTACACTCTCTGGTTGCACTCGTTTCTGAGGCTGTAATTGTTCTGTGTGCTCTCTGTCCTCTATTGTCCCTTCTAGATTCCACTCATCTTTGGTTAGCATTTGTGTTAGTTTATGTTGATGACCCAGGAGAAATAACTCATGGTTAAGGTTTCTGAGTCCCTTTAATACTGTGCTCTTCTCTGGTAGTGATCGCTGTAATTGCCCATTTATTCTCCTCTCCCCAGTTGGGAAGTATAAAGAAGAGTCCCAGTTACTTTTTCCTCCTGAAAGTAATTACTTATTCTTTTGTAGACTTCACTATTTTCATGGCTATAAATATTTTTATTTAAGTAAGGTCATGTTGATATCAGTATCCCAGAGCTCTTGCTGTTACAGCTTATAGCTACTTCTTTCTACAGCACCTTTCTTACTAAAAGTATAATGACAGAGTAAAATATTAAATGTTCAATTCTTCAGATGTATTCAGCATTTAATTTTCCATGGAAAAATAGAAAAATTAATCATTTAAGCATTAAATAATATTCAGCTTTGCTAACGTACTCTGTGCTCTTTCTAAAATAAATTTCAAGTAAAAGAGTTAAAACTGTTTCAGGAGAAATAATTATTAAGGGAGACATGTTGACATTTTGATATTTGTAGGAAAATGAAAGACAATATTGTTATTGGTCAATTTAAAAATCAAGAAAGCATGAAAAAAATATACTGTTCAACTTTAAAATATTTACTGAATCTTACTATGACTCTCTTGAAATCTAGGGAAATTGTAATTTATAAATTTAGTTGCAGCTCTTCAAGGAGCAAAATACTATATTTAAATTTTGTTTTATTTATGTTGTAGATTCTCCATCTGGTAAATTTCACTTATTTATTTTCTTCATTGTAAGCAAGGAATTTGCTTTCTTTGTACAGTTAGTCTGAGTAACAGTAAAGTAAAACTGTTTCAAATTGCCTTGTTTCAAAATAGATTTTCCTCTCCTTTATAACATATTGATAAGGAATTTGGGTGCTTCACTACCAAGAAAGAAATATGAAAAGCATTAGAGTTTACTGATGCATTATTTTGCCTACTATGACCAACCTAGGCAGCACATTAAAAAGCAAAGACATTACTTTGCCAAACAAAGGTTCATCTAGTCAAGGCTATGGTTTTTCCAGTGGTCATGTATGGATGTGAGAGTTGGACTATAGAGAATTCTGAGTGCCAAAGAATTGATGCTTTTGAACTGTGGTGTTGGAGAAGACTCTTGAGAGTCCCTTGGACTGCAAGGAGATCCAACCAGTCCATCCTAAGGGAGATCAGTCCTGGGTGTTCATTGGAAGGACTGATGCTGAAGCTGAAATTCCAATACTTTGGCCACCTGATGTGAAGAGCTGACTCATTTGAAAAGACCCTGATGCTGAGAGGGATTGAGGGCAGGAGGAGAAGGGGATGAGAGAGGATGAGATGGTTGGATGGCACCACCGACTCAATGGATGTGAGTTTGGGTAAACTCCAGAAGTTGGTGACGGACAGGGAGGCCTGGCATGCTGCAGTTCTTGGGGTCGCAAAGAGTCGGATACAATTGAGCGACTGAACTGAACTGAATACATTTGTTTATTTTCAATTAACTAGAAATGCTAGAACATAGTTTAGTAGATGAAATAAAAAACTTGTTTTGCATAGATTCCTGAATAAACTAAAAATGCTTTAAACTATAATGTTAAACTTTGTTGTAGAGGATTGGAGTTCTAATTTCTATTATTCTGGGTTATAAGATGATCTACAAGACAAATATCTTTCATTTGTTAAAATAATTATTCCTAAATGGCTATGTTATTTGCTGACCATACAGCATAAAAGTAAGACATGGTCTATTGCCTTAGACCATTTCCTTCATTTAAGATGTTAAATGTCTTTTAAAGATTTGTTTGGCAACTAGACAAGAGTTAAAGATAACATGAGCTTTTTTTTCTTTTTCTTTTTCCCTTAAAAAGAAAAATGTCCAACATAAAATAAAAAGTTTAAATAAAAAACAAAGGGAAAACAGAGAAAAAAGTCATCAAACTTATTTTCCAGTGTGACAGAATAATAATTATCAATTTCTTAATTTAAAAAGTATCATATTTTGCATGACTAGGCAGTTAGCATTACAAAGAAATCATGTAGACTATTTAAGTACGTATGTATATGGGTTGTTCTTGTTTAGTTGCTAAGTCCTGTCCAACTCTTTTGTGACCCCATAGACTATAGTCTGCCAGGTTCCTCTGTCCATGGGATTTCCCGGGCAAGAATACTGGAGTAGGTTGTCATTTCCTTCTTCAGGGGATATTCCCAACCCAGGGACTGAACTCGCCTCTCTCGTGTCTCCCGCATTGGCAGGCAGATTCTTTACCACTGAGCCGCCATGGAAGCCATGTATATGGGTGCAAACAGGTATATCTGCCATGTCAACTGTACTACCACCACCATCATTACAAAAGTAAAGTTGTTGGAGTTGTTCTCCCCAACCCAGTGTAGGGCCCTTGATAATTTATTTTAGGTAGATTCTGTTTTCAATCCATTCAAGAAGATAAATAGTGTGACTTGCTAGGAATCAAAACTTTTTTAATGAGGAGATCCTAGGTTCTATAGACCCTCTTAGCTTTGGTCCTGGGTCACAGTCTGGGCCTTTGGTTTTGTTCTCAAATATTAGCATCAGGTAGAAATATTTTGGAGAAGGGAATGGCAACATACTTCAGTATTCTTGCCTGGGAAGTCCCATGGATAGATAAGTCTGGTGGGCTACAGTCCATGGGGTCGCAGAGAGTTGGACATGACTTGGAGCCTAAACAACAACAAGAACAGAAACATTTTAGCTCAGTAGTTTCAGCAAGAATCTTTTTAGTAGATTAGAATGATATAATTTGTAAAATCTTCTAGTAAATTGGTTATTTAGAATGAACAATGTAATTGTCTATAGACACTACAGTAAGAGAATATTTTAAAAAGAAACAACTCTCTGCTTTTAATTTGCTTTACCTCAGACAGTTTATTTTAAATGCAGTTCCTCTAGTTAAAGTAATTATGTTTTTTATTTTAACTATAAGTTACTGAGAAGTCCACTGGACTAGGGTTTCCACACATGCCTGGTAATAGCCGCTTGAGGTGCTTAATAAAAATGTGGCTTTCTAAGACTTTTCTAACAAATAGAGTTGAAATTCCAGGAGATAATTTGACAATCTCTGCTTTTAACAAGGTCACTTAATATACCTTTCCATCAGATAAATTTGCAGGATGCTGCATTAAACTGTAGGCTTCAAGTGACTAGGGACCATTGCCTGCCCATAAAAAATGCTTAATATATTTGTTAGAATGAATGATATTAAAATATACTGTTTATTTTTCCAGACTTTTAATAAAGATTATCTGCTTAAGCAGTGATTGACATCTATAAGCTGCAGTAGATATTTTTCTAAACTTGTGTTTATTGGATGGTGCTTCTGTTTTGTGGGTTAGTTGCTAAGTCAAGTCTGACTCTTGTGACTCCATGGAATATAGCCCACCAGGCTCCTCTGTCCATGAGATTTTTCAAGCAAGAATACTGGGGTGGGTTGCCATTTCCTTCTTCAGGGGATCTTCCAGATCCAAGGATTGAACCTGGGTATCCTGCACCACAGGCAGATTTACTGACAGAGCTACCAGGGAAGCCCTGTATTTCTGCTTATTGCCTCAACATATAACATAAGCAAGCATTCACAAACTTCCTGTAAGGCATTTCTTTCCATGAAATCTTCTACCTCTGGACTTAGAATAAAAACAAATAAGCCATACCCAAAATATATTTGTGCTACATTTTTCTCCTAATTGTTTTTCTTTTCTTGGTTTAGAGAAAGAAAGAAAGAAAGAAAGAGGGATCACATTCCAAATACAGAAATCTCCTACCTAAGTGGTTACATTTAAATGGATATCATATACTCTTTGTTATCTACTTGATATACAGCATTGCTCTGCAATTTTTTTTTCTTTTTATCATTTTTTCTTTTCTATCTTAACCTCAGTTTCCTGCACCTGACTTAAACATTGAGTTGAAGATTAAATAACAGCAAACATAGCATTGAAAGGAGTAGTCTCCTATGCACAGTCCTGCTACCCTATTGTGTATGCCTGGACCTTGGACCTTGTTACTTCCTTACCAAGAGATAAAGAGCCCATGCAATCTATGTCAGGCTTCTTGCCTGGGGTGGGAATATCTGTCCCTATTGCAAACTCAATGAGCTTTCTACTTAAGTATGTAAATCAGTAGCCCTAAGGCACACCCTCAGCTTTCGGACTCCTTTCGGATAATGTGTGTGGATCCTTATACTGCAGCACAAGACAGGTGTCTTGTGTTGGCTGCCAGAGTGATGCTCTAGCCATGGAGGGGCATGCGTTGTTGGAGCTGACTTTGCTCTGTCTCTTCTTACCTGAGTTAAGTGTGGTTCAGTTGAGTGCTTGACTGCATTGTATTTTCCTTGGCAACTCTGATCCCAAGATGCAGTATTGAGTCTTCTCATGGGATTGGTAACGAGTGCATGGTGTTCTGCTTGACGCATGACATCTGAAGTTCAGAGTCTTCATTCATAAATTGCTTTCTCAGTGGATATGATTTACCAACTTTGTCATCTACTAAGTGACATAACCCTCACCAGATTAATTTGGTCTGAAGCATTATTAAATGCCATTTTCCAGGAAATATTTTAAAAACACACAAGTTATAATAAAATGATTATGAAAAAATTAGCCTACTTCTTGCTTGATTTAATATTAATTGTGGCTGTTCAAATGAATATTATTGGAAAAGTTACCTTGTCCATAATAATTTATAAACGGTATATAGCTGAACACCTGTGCATGGAAATGGGAAATATTTTCCTGTGTTTACCTTCAGTGCCAGACGCCAATATGCGTAACATTAAAGCCAAGACATGGATGTGTAAAAGAATTTAATGTTCAAACTGTTATCACTGATGCTTTCACATTATTTTTTAATAAAATCATATATTGTCTAAAAAAAAAGATTATGAAAAATTAAATAGTATAATTTTCTCCAGAGGATATTAAGTTGAAGAAAAATTCATATAATAAAATAATGTCATGAAAATTATATTGTCAATACCTGGTTTGGCTTCAAAAACTTGGCTAGTGTGCCCCTTAATCTATATAAACATAGATTACTACCATAAATGTAGACTTAGTACAGCACAGCATTCGCTTAGCCATCTGTTATATTTACATAACCAGTGTCCAGGTTGCTCCCTGGTGTTCTACAACTTAATCAAGTACTCTGTTCACACAGTCATGTATTCCCTGAGAGCTGCCTCTAGTGAAGCTTACCCCGCTAAAGCTATCAGTTAGTTCTAGCTACTAGCCAATCAGTTAATAAAACTGGAAAGCTAGGTCAAAGAAGAAAATCTTAGTTAAAATTCCTTTGTCTATCTCACAAGATTATTTTAAAATGCTGAAATTGAGGTATTCCTTCATTTGCTTATGAAGTAATGAAATAAAAGTAAAGGGGCTGTATTCTTTGTAGATAACTTAAAAACAATAAAAACCCTACTAAAAGTTATCTACTTTTTATTACACTAGTGTTTCTAAATGTTTTCAGTGATAAAATACTCTTTCACTAAAAAATCCTTTGTGATTTAGGTTCTAATGAAAACAAGTGTAGCACTTAGTGTTGTTTTATGCATGCATATACATATCTTTTATACATGTACAGATATGTGTACACTATACTTATATGCATGTATTATATAGATTTGTGTGTATATACGTGTTTCAAACTGATCTCAGGTGGACTCGGCCTGAGCACCTTGAAGCAGGATTTCTGTTCTCCAGCCAGAGGATGAACTCAGGTCATGGCAGTAAGCCTGCTGAATCCTAGCCACTAGACCACCTGGGACCAGTGGTCATTGACAATGCCTGACCAGTGACAAGGGCCTGCCCAGCACAGCTTTGTAGAAAATCAATTTCCAGAAAGGAATGGAAAGTAGTGAAACAAGTAGAGTATTTACTAGGAGCAAAAGAGTACGTATGAATAGGCACACATGGGTGGGCTGAGAGAGAGTTGTGTCCTTGTGGTAGTTTGAATCACTTAAATGGGGCATTTCTTCTGCCTTTCTTTTGGCTAATCATCTTGCTTTGCCTGGTTCTGGATCTGTATTTGGTTTGTCTCAGTGTCCTCCCACATGTGTGTATACATCTCTTAGCCAAGTTGGATTCTACTGAAGAGGTTTATGGGTAGGTTGACATCACCTATGATGGGGTGAAGCCCCTTCCCTTTTGACCTCCAAAGAGCATTTCTGCACATGTGTAGTCAGGAAGGTCTCCTTGCCCTCAAGACTGAGAAATATGTGGTCTCTTGGCATGGCTCAGCTTGTCTTCCTCTTCATCTTGGAGTATCTGTCCACAGGGGGACAAACTCCAGCTATTCAGCCCAGGGCCCATCTATTTCCTGCCTTAAAGCTATCACTGCTTTATTACTTATCTTTTGATTAAAACAATGTATTCTACCTGAAGGGTTACTCTGAGTGGCAGTGATTCAGCTCTTTGCCCTGGGGAAAGGGGAAAGACCTTCTCCAGGCTAATCTATATTTCCAAAACAGGCTATCCATGTGGAATGTGTCAGGAGGTACCTTTAACCTTGGCTGTAAATTAATCCCCCATCTGTCCACAGCATGGGAATTCTCTATGCTCTGTACTGGCATTTACTTTAGGGACAGTCAGGTCTGTGCTGTTTCCTTTGACTCACATGCCACTGAAGGGTACTGTTTTCAGGTGTAAATGCTGCCCTTCTGGTCAGATGGGCCTGAAGACAGTCTTCACAGGGCGTGGGAGCATAACTCAGTTTCTTGCCTAGGTGTAGTAAAACTGTACTTACTATAGGGCTCACAAAACTGCTCATTTGAGAGTCCAAATCAGGCAGGTCTGCACCCACTGAATTCCTTCATCAGAGTGTGCCCACAACTTCATTCTGCAATGAGCAAAGCCATAGGGTACTACTTGGGTACTGCATGTGTGAACTTGGTCTGCCAAGATCTATGTGATGGTTGTTTCCAAGCCCTTCCTCTCTCATTGTCAGTGGTTGAGCCCTGCAGCTTTTCTTGTCCCTAGTGTGTTCTCTTTTCTCACTGGGGGAACCAGAGCCCTCTCCACATGGTCTTGTGCTGGCCTTGGGGAGGGGCCATACAGTCTACATGTAGCCACTTCCCTTACCCTTCTAGTCTGTCTTGAAATCTTTGGTACAGGGGGCACTTCAACCTCACCCATATGTTTTAGGATTCTCTCAATGATGTTCTTAAATAGTTGTTAGTTGTTCAGTCTTGTGAAGGGGGATGAAGTTTAAACAACCTATGTAGCCTTCATCATCATGTGACTCTTCCCTCCATGCCTTTTTGTGGCTTGAAGCTTTTTTCCTTTTATTGCTGAGTAATATTTTTATTGTATAGGTATATCACAATTTGCGTCATCATTAACCTATTGAGAAAGAAATGACAACCCACTCCAGTATTCTTGCCTGGAAAATTCCATGGACAGAGGAGCCTGGTAGGCTACAGTCCATGGGGTCACAAAGAGTCGGACACAACTGAGTGATTTCACTTCACTTAGCCTATTGAAGGAAAACTTGGTTTCTTCCAGTTTTAGGCAGTTATGAATAAAGCTACCTCAAACATTTATATGCATTTTTGTATGTGTGGGTATATATTTTAAACTCATTTGGGGAAACCCCTGGTAGTATAGTTGTTGGATCATATAGTAAGACTATGCTTAGCTTTGTGAGAAACTGCTGAACTCTCTTCCAATATGGCTGAATCATTTCAGTCTCACCAGCCTTTAATGCGAGTTCCCTGCTGCTTCAGAGCCTCAGTAACGTTTGGTATTGTTAGTTTTAAAATTTTTTTTAAAAATTAGCCATTCTAATATATGTCTATCTCATTGATGTCACATTAAGTTGCAATTGCCTAATAACACATCTTGTTGAGCACTTTTTAAAATGTTAATTTGCCACCTGCATATCTCCTTTGTTGAGGTTAGGATATTTTGCCCATTTTTTAATTGACACGTTTCTTTTCTTATTGTTAAATTTTGAGTCCTATGTATGCTTTTGAAACAAGTTCTTTACCAGATATGTGTTTAGCAAATATTTTTGTCTTTTTGTTAATGGTAACTTTTGCAGAGCAGAGTTTTTCATTTTAGTTCATTCCAATTTGTCAGTTTTTTCTTTAGATCATGCCCTACTACCTTCCTCTATACACTTTCTCCTCTCTAACACTTCCTTTAAGATTTATCCAACGAAAGCATCTCTAAAATTTACAATATGGGGCTTTGCATTAGTTTTCTAGGGCTGCTTTACAAACCACCACAAAAGAGTACAGCAAATTGTCTAGAAGTCCAAAATCATGTTGTAAGGAGGGTTATTTCTTCTTGAAGGCTCTGAGGGAGCAACAGGGAGACACCAGCTTGCACCTTCCACATTTTACTTGGCGATCTTCTCAGGTAAATGTTCAAGTTCATTGCTTGCAAGTTCTATTTTGCACTCAATAGTTGAACACGATTTAGACAGTTTTTCTTGCTTAATAATAAGAAACACCTTACCTCCAGTGTCCAATAACATATTCTTCATTTCCATCTGGAATCTCATTAGAAAGAACTATTATAATTCAAGCAGTGTTCTGTCGTTAATTATATATGTGTATGTGTAAGTGAAAGAAGCTTTCTCTCTAGCTCTCCTCACTTCTTTCTGAGTCTTCACCATGTGCTTAGTTTCTGAGTCATGTCCAACTCTTTACCACCCCATGGACTGTAGCCCACCAGGTTCCTCTGTCCATGGGAATTCTCCAGGTAAGAATACTGGAGTCCATCTTGAATCTCATTAGAAAGAACTATTATAATTCAAGCAGTGTTCTGTCGTTAATTATATATGTGTATGTGTAAATGAAAGAAGCTTCCTCTCTAGCTCTCCTCACTTCTTTCTGAGTCTTCACCATGTGCTTAGTCGCTCAGTCATGTCTGACTCTTTACCACCCCATGGACTGTAGCCCACCAGGTTCCTCTGCCTATGGGAATTCTCCAGGCAAGAACACTGGAGTGGGTTTCCATGTCCTCCTCCAGGGGATCTTCCTAACCCAGGGATCAAACCCAGGTCTCTTGCATTGCAGATGGATTCATTACTGTCTGAGGCACTAAGGAAGACCGAGTTTGCACCATAATCAGCTATAAGGTCTATGTTTTTACTTCAAACAGTAAAAATATAGACAATCACTTTAAAGCAATCCAGGCTTTTTCTGTCACTTGCTTAAAACTCTTTCAGCCTCAATCTATTACCAACCTCAGATGTAACTTCCATATTTTTAGATATTTGTTGTGGCAGCACCTTACCTCCAAGTGCCAAAATCTATATTAGTTAGGGTTCTACAGAGAAACTGGCCAATAAAAGATCTTATCTATATCTGCTCATCTGTTTATAGTGCCTATATATCTCTCTGTCCATATATCTGTCTGTCCATCCACCTGTCCATCCATGAAGAGATGTATTTTAAGAGTTGGCTTATGTGACTGTAGGAGTTTGCAAGTCCAAAATATTTAGGGCAGTAAACAGACTGGAAAGTCAAGCAGGAGTTGGTACTGCAGTCTTGAGGCAGAATTTCTTTTTATCATAGGGATACCAATTATTAGACAAGAACCTGTGCTATTCTGGTATAAGCTCATCTTGGGCATTTTACCTTGATTATATCTGCCACTCCTGCTGCTAAGTTGCTTCAGTCGTGTCTGACTCTGTGCGACCCCATAGGTGGCAGCCCACCAGGCTCCCCCGTCCCTGGGATTCTCCAGGCAAGAACACTGGAGTGGGTTGCCATTTCCTTCTCCAAGGCATGACAGTGAAAAGTGAAAGTGAAGTCGCTCAGTCGTGTCTGACTCTTAGCGACCCCATGGACTGCAGCCTACCAGGCTCCTCCGTCCATGGGATTTTCCAGGCAAGAGTATTGGACTGGGTTGTCGTTGCCATCTCCGTTGATTATATCTACAAAGTTCTTATTTTAAAATAAAGTAACATTCACAGTTACCAATTGTTAGGATTTAGATATATCTTTTGAGAGGATACAGTTCAACCTACATAATGATAGAAAATTGTAAGTATCAAAAACCTCTTAGCAGTAAAAGATTATATCATTTTCTAGTGAACCTGAGAGTAAGTAATATAAAATATTTTGCATTGGCTTGCTTTTTAAAAGTCAAATTGATTATAACATGAATTTTGTGATAGGTAAATGTCACCTGCTAACATCTCAAAAGCCACTTAAGAAACACAATCAAACAAAACTAAATCTACTAGACTTACTGCATTAAGGACAGATACCATTAATAGAGTCTCAAAAAGAAGAATTTAGAGAAAGGTATTTATAGTATTAGGTCCTGGACTGATGATCTGAAGGCGGCTCTTAAAAGTCAGAGAACTTGTTGGAATTGTACAGAGTTTCTGGCACTATAGATTTCAACTGATTTGTACTGTGCAGAGGGAATCTTGATGTGAGAAGTTTGATAAACAAGGGGGTTAAAGTCTACTTTTCCAGGGACAAATATTTTATACCAGGAAATATATAAATTTATGTGTGTGTATGAATGCACATAATGTATTTTTTTAACCATTTTTTAAAAAATTTTATTAGTTGGAGGCTAATTACTTTACAATATTGTAGTGGTTTTTGTCATACATTGACATGAATCAGCCATGGATTTACATGTATTCCCCATCCCGATCCCCACTCCCACCTCCCTCTCTATCCCATCCCTCTGGGTCTTCCCAGTGCACCAGGCCCAAGCACTTGTCTCATGCACCCAACCTGGGCTGGTGATCTGTTTCACCATAGATAATATATATGTTTCGATGCTGTTCTCTCGAAACATCCAACCCTCGCCTTCTCCCACAGAGTCCAAAAATCTGTTCTGTACATTTGTGTCTCTTTTTCTGTTTTGCGTATAGGGTTATCGTTACCATCTTTCTAAATTCCATATATATGTGAATGCACATAATGTATTTTTAAGCTTTTATTTTTGGAAGCATCTCAAAAACGTTTCGAGTCCACTAAACCTCTTGAGAGAATCACAAATCTGCCTAAGCCAAAAGATTTTCCAAGGGGTCATTTGGTTTTCAAATACTATAGATTGTTGAATTTACTAAGATCTAAACAAAACAAAAGGAATCCTTTTACAAATAGAAAAATGGAGTCAAGAGAGAAATGGTGACAAAATGATAGTATTTTGATAATTTATGAAAACATTTTTGCACCCTTCATTCTCTCTTCCTTGTCTTCTTAATATTAAAAGTAAAGCAGCAAGACATATGGACATAGTTCAAAGGAAAAATTGATTAAATGTAAGCCAATATCACAAATTAAAACATTACCTGTTTGATAAATGAAAAAGAGTTTCAGGAATCTATGCATATAAAATATTGATGTAGTTTCATTGCCTTAGGTCAGTTAACACGGGATTGTCTTCTTTCACCATTGTTCTCTGAATGCCCTAAGTACTTCTATCTCTAGAATAGAGTTGTCTTAATTTTCACAAACTGTCAGACAATGAGATATGCCTTTTTCTTTTTATATTTATGGGTAGCTAAAATTCCTGAGGGGATGAATTACTCAAGATAGTTAAAGATGGTAAGATAAGAAGTAATGGCCCGAAACATGAAGAGAGAATTCTTAAGCTAGATAAGATGAAGAAATTCTTAGTCATGAGGTCAATGAGGCAATCTAATAGGGTGCCCAGGGAGGTAGTCAAGATACCATCACTAAGCATTATTCAGACTCAAGGGAAAATTTAAAAGACAAGCTCTGGATATGAGAATGAGAAATCTTATATTTTTAAACAAGGAAGAAATAATCTATTATAAGCAAACTAAAATGCAACTTTTAAATAGTTAGCTTATATAAAAATGTTAATTCTAATTGTGATTAAAGTAACACATCTTAAGAATTAATTGTACATTTTAAAGTGATTTTTAGAGGCTTCAATCAGTACTTATTTAACAAATATTTACATAGTCTCTACCATGTGCCAGACACTTTTCTAGTCTTCTTTAATATATACCTATAACATCATATAGGTGCATAGAATATTGGTTTCTAATAAAATACACTAGTGACCTCAGTTGGTGACCTCAAACAATACATACACTTAAAATACACTAATGCTTCACTCACATAGCAGCACAGAGTCATATATATTAGTACTTGATATACATGTTTCTATGAAAGCAGCATGATGTTTCTTAAGTGCTTTAAATTCTGTCAGTCAGTATTAATTTCCCCTACTGTTTCATTATGCTATTCAACAAAAATAATTAATAGTTTATGCCTTTTGTATATGGATTAATTTCTTTATCCTATAATGAAAAGTCAAAAGTCTGAAAGTGTTAGTCACTCAGTCATTTTCCAACTCTTTCCAACACTGGAGAGGGTTGCCATTCCCTTCTCCAGGGAATCTTCCCAAACCAGGGTTCAAACCTGAGTCTCTGGCATTGTGGGCAGATTATTTACTGTCTCAGCCACCAGAGAAGTCACTATAATAATTAAATATAAAAGCTCTATTTTAAAAATCTAAACTTATTTAAGTAATGTAAGTATTTCATCAGGGATCATATTACATAAAGTTAAAGCAAATCTGATATGTAAAAAGTTCTATAAATGACTGTAAATATTTATATTATACAATTTGATTAGTTGTGATATGTGTATAAGCTTGAAATCATCACTACCCGTCACTACAATTAAGGTAATGAAAATAACTGTCACATCCAAAAATACTCTATGGTAATTTCTTTACCTCATCTTTCCCCATCCCATACCCATCACCAGGTAGCCATTGATCTACTTTCTCTTATTATTGGTTATTTGAATATTCTATAAATTTATATAAAGGTATCATAAAGTATACATTCTTTTTTGTCTGGCTGCTTTCACTCAGCATAATTATTTTGAGATTCATTTTTACTGTTGAGTGTCTCAATAAGTCTATTCCTTTTAAATGTTGAGTAGTATTTCATTGTATGAATATACCATTATACCTTGGAGTAGAATGACCTATGTTTAAAGTTTTAGGAAATTCCCAAGCTGTTTGCAAAACGTTGTGTCATTTTACATTCACATACCTGTGGAACACTCTTACCATGGAGTCATTCTACTATGTGTACAACAGTATTTCACTGTGGTTTTAAGTGAAATATTTCTAATGAGTAGTGGCGTTGAATGAGTAGTGGTGTTGAATATATCATCACTTGCAATCTATGTATCTTTCTATCTATCTATCTATCTTTCTGTGTTAGTGCTCTTCAGATCTTTTGCACATGTTAAATAGATTATGGGCTGTCCAGTGGATACCTTGAAGTTGTCTTTTCATTCTCTTAGTGTCTTTCCAAGAGCTTAAATTTGATAAAATCTATTTAACATTTACATATTTAATGGATTATACATTTAGTGTCTAAAAAAATACATTTCTTAACTCAAGTTCACAAAGATCTTCTCTTAGTTTTTTGAAATTTTAAGTCTTTTGTTTTATACATAGATCTATGATACAATCTGTGTTAAGGTTTTTATATGGTGGTAGGTATGGATCAAAATTTGTTTATATATATATACACACAGACACACACACACATATATATATAAGTTCATTTGTAGAAAGGACTGTTTTTCTCAAAGCAATTGCCTTCATACTTTGTCAAAAAAAAAATTGTCCATCTAAGTGTAAGTCTATCTCTTGACACACTATTGTGTTCCAGTGATCTATTTGTCCATCTTTGCCATAGTATCTATTCTCTTGATGACTGTTACTTTCTAATAAGGCAGTTTGTCAGTATCTACTGAGATTTTGACTGGAATTATGAGAAACCTGCTAAATCAGTAGGGGTAGAATTAACCTTTTAACTATATTGTTATGTTAACACTGCATATCTCCCCATGTATAATGTCTTCTTTCTTTAATTTGCTCAGCAATGGTTTCTATATTTTAGTGTATAGGTCTTTTACAACTTTTATCATATTTATCCTTAACTATTTAGAATTTTCATTTTAAACAGTATGCTTTTTCATTTAAACTTTTGACTTTGTATTAGTAGTATATATGCATTATAATTTTTATGTTAATTTTGTATCTTGCAACCTTGCAAAATGCAATTGCTATTTCTAGTAGTTTTTGGTAGATTCCATTGACTTTTCTACATAGATTATTATGCCATCTGCAAACAGAAGAGTTTATTTCTTCTTTTCCAAATTTGATTTGCTTTATTTCTTTTTGCTATTGTTTATTGCACTGCCTAGAGGTACAAGTAAAGTGTTGAGTAGAAATGTTACGAGTAGCTTTCCTTTCTTTGTTCCTGAACTTAGCAAGGAAACCATTCACATTTTTATAATTAAGAATGTGACAGAAAGAAACCTATAGATCTTTCCTAGTTTCCTTTCTCAGGTTGAGGAAGTGCCTTCATATGAGAGTTTCCATGAGAGTGGATGTGCAATATCAGTACCTAGTCGGATAAGGTACTTTCTATAAATATCCACATACTTTTCAATGTCACAAGTTCTGTTCTCAGTCCATGTAGGTTGAGAATTGTGTTATATCATATGGCCTTGTTTATAGGATTTTGAATGAGATAGTGATTTGAACAAGAGCATTACCATTCTTTGGAGAAGGGAAATGGCAACCCACTCCAGTATTCTTGCCTGGGAAATCCTATGGACAGAGGAGTCTGGCAGGCTATAGTCCATGGGGTTGCAAAGAGTTGGACACGACTGAGCAACGAAGCATAAAGGCACATTAGCATTCCCCTCTTTATGTGATTCAGATATTACCAGAGATTATTGAAGAAAATGGGGCAATATAAATGATGAAAAAATACTTTGAAAATTAATCCTAGTCCTTTATGGCTATACTTATGAAACATATTAGAAAACTAATAAAGAGAATCTGTGTGGTTTATCAAGTTTACTTGTAATGCACAGTATTGATACTGTTATAATAAGTAAAATATTTTCAGAAACAACAGGTAGGAGTGCAAATTAACTAGTTTGAGACAATCACAATATACTATTAGGTAAAAATCCAAGTTACAAAACAAAATATACAGCATAATCAAATTTTCGTAGTGTAGGTTAACTGTAAAACAGTTTAGAAAATAATTAAAAATATATGCAATGTATACTTATAGATTACTGAATGATTGACTATATGAATTCTCTTTGCTTTCATCTCTGCAACTTTGAGAGAAGGAAATGGCAATGCACTCCAGTGTTCTTGCCTAGAGAATCCCGTGGACAGAGGAGCCTGGTGGGCTACTGTCCATAGGGTCGCACAGAGTCGGATACGACTGAAGCGACTTAGAAGCAGCAGCTGCAACTTTATGTTTTTGAAAATTTTGCACAACAGCCGCATTGCAAGATGTGTTTCTCAAAATAGATTTTGAGCAGAGATTAGCATGCAGGGTATTTACTGGGGAGTGTTCTGGGGATTACAGCCTTTAATGGAAGGGAAGAACACAGAATTGGTCAGAGGAAGAAATCAACTTGCGATTCAATTTCAAAGAAAACCTCATCTGTCATGCTTATTTTTTTAAAGAGAATAATTTATGTGCCAAAGAAAACTGCTATTGGGTATTTTCTACAAGTAAGAACATGATTTTTAATGTTATAAATTATACTTTCATTATAAGCAGCCTGGAGACGTTATTGAATAACATAAGAAGTATTTCTAGGAGTACCGAGATACTAGGTTAAGAAAAATGACTTCAAAGCAGCTATTATAAAAATACTTAGAAAACTAAAGGAAACTATGCCTAAATAATTAAAGAGAGGTATTATGACAATCTCCCATCAAGCAGAGAATATCAATAAAGAGATGGGAATCATAAAATAGGAACCAATTGAAAATTCTAGAGATAAATATAAAACAACTGAAGTGAAAAATTCACTAGAAGAGCTCAACAGTACATTTGAACTGGCAGAAGAAAGAATCAGCAAATGTAGATAGAGATTATACATTCAGAAGAACAAATAGAAAAATGAATGAAGAAAAAGGAACAGAAACTTAGAGAAATGTGAGACACCTATTTAAGCATACCATCATAAGCATAATAGGATTACACACAAAGAGAGGAGAAGATACAGCAGAAAAATATCTGAGAAAATAATGGCTAGAAACTGCTAGAAATTTGATGAAGAATATGACTGTACACAAACAATAATTTAAATTAACTTCAAGTAGGATATATAAACAAAAAGATTCATACCTGTACATATCACAGTGAAAATGTTAAAAGCCAAAGAAAAAAAAAGAAGTCTTGAAAGTAGAAAGAGAAAAATGAGTTGTAAGAACTAACAAAGCAGTCCAGCAATGTTGACAGATACAAAATCAAAATACAAAAATCAGTTATAATTCTTTGTAGAAGAAATGAACTATCTGAAAATAATACTATGAAAATATTTCTACTTAAATGATAGCATAAATAGAATAAAATATCAGTAGTGAATTTAATAAAAGAAATGGAAATTTACATTAAAAATTGCAAAGCATCCATGTTGTAGCATGTATCAGCATGTCATTCTGAACATTTATGCATTTTGTGAAAATCCAAAATGAAGCAAAACTAAGAAAAAGTCCTGAAAAGATAAATGAACAAATCAAATTATAGTCAGAGTTTTAAACCCTCTCAATAATTGATGGAGTAAGAATCAAAAAAATTCATTAAGTGTGTGGATGACTTAAATAACAAACTTTAATTAATTGATATTTATATTATACTTGCTCAACAGCAGAATGAACATTCATATCAAAATAATACAGAACATATACTAAATACATCATATTTTGGACAATAGAGCTTATATGAATATGTTTAGAAAGATCCAGTCATACAAAATACATTCTTTGATCACATGAAATCAAATTAGAAATACATTTCAGAGGAATATCTGAAAAACAAAATATTTGCAAACTTAAACACATTAAAAAAAGAAACCTCAATGAATCAAAGAAGATATTACAAGGGAAATTAGTATTTGACATTGAATTAATATGAAAACTCAACAAAAAGTTTTGTGGGATTCAATTAAAGAATATCAATGGAGAAAGAATTGTTTCTAAATAATTTAACTTACTTTCTTAAATGCTTAAAGGAAAATCCACTAAGTCAAAATTAGCAGGAGAACTATGTAAAAGTTACACTTGGGAATTCCCTAGCTGTTCTATCTGTGTTGATGGGAACTAAGATTCTGCAAGCTGCGTAGCATGGCTGAAAAATGGAAAAAGAAAGAAAAGGTTACATTTCTCTGCAAATTGATCTATTGATTCAGTTTAATCCCAATCATATTTCTAGAAGTGTTTTTGTAGAAAATGCCAATATGATTTTAAAAAGTACATAGTTATGTATAGGACCTTGAAAAGCCAAAGCGCATTTGACATATAAGAAGATAATTATAAGATTTCAAGATATTATGGAACTACAGTAATCAAGACAGCATAGTAAAACCAAAAAGACAGATAGTGAGACATAATAGAGAGTCCAGAAATATATATATATGAATGGTCATTAATTTTTGATAAAGGTATTAATATAATTTAATTGGGGAAATAATAGGTTTTTAAGAAATGATGCTGGAACAATTGAGTAGACATATGTATTCCCCCCAAAATAAACACAAAAAACAGAAACAAAACCAGAATTTCAAATGTTACCTGAAACCATACACAAAAATTAACTCAAAATGCATCATAAAATTTAGTGTTAAAATATACAATTTCTCAAAAAACATAGTAACTTTTGTTAGAAAAGTATTTTCTAATTAGGATATGACATGCATGAACTGTGAAAGAAAATTTTTTAAATTGTGCTTCCTCTAAATTAAACACTTTTTAATGCAAAATGCCATTTATACAAAAATGAAAGTGTAAGCCATTGCCTGGCAGAAACTATGTGCAAACATATGTCAGACCAAGAGTTTGCATCTAGAAAATATAAAGAACTCTTATAACTCCAAAGTAAGAAGACAAAGAATTCTATTAGAAATGGTCAAATTGTTTGAACACTTTCTCAAAGATTTGTATGAACAGTAAATAAACACATGAAAAAAATACCTGCCATTAGGAAGATCCAGTTAAACTCATAAAGACATACCATGACATTATACTCCCAGTAGAATGGGAAATAGGAAATGGATGGAAAATCCCGAGGAGTGGGATCGAAGTGAAGCAAGCCTGTCTCCCCTGTGTACTGCACTCTGCGCTGTGTTCAGTCCTGCCCGTCTCTTTGTGACCACATGGACTGTAGCCCACCAGGCTCCTTCTGTCAGTGGAGATTCTCCAGGCCAGAATACTGGAGTGGGTTGCCATGCCCTCCTCCAGGGGATCTCCCCAACCCAGGGATCGAACCCAGGTCTCCCACATTGAAGGTGGATTCTCTATAATCTGAGCCACTAGGGAAGCTCCCCGTGTACTATAAAATGATACATCTGGAATTAGTTTTGCAATTTAAGACAGCTTCTATCCTATAACCCAAAATTTCTACCCCCTAGATATTTACCTAAGGGAAATATAAAGATCTATCCACATAAAGACGTGCACACAAATGTTCAGAGCACTATATTCAAAAAGCCCAAACTGTTAAAAACCAAAAAACTCAACATGTGAGTGAATAAATTAGTAACTATATAATGCATAGTACTCAGCCATAAAAGGGAATGCATTATTTAAACATACTTTAATAAGGATGAATCTTGAAATACTTACTTTGAATGAAAAAAAAAGCAAGACATTCTCTATGGTTTCTTTATATAAAATTATAGAAAATGAAAACAACTATATAGACAGATTAGAAGTTGCCTGGTGATGGAACAGCTAGGAAGAGGCAGAGGAAGAAAGTTAAATTGCTCAGTCGTGTTCACTGTTTGTGGCCCATGGACTGTAGCCTGCCAGGCTCCTCAGTCCATGGTATTTTCCAGACAAGAATACTGGAGTGGGTTGCCATTTCCTTCTCCAGGGGATCTTCCCCACCCAGAGATCAAACCTGGGTCTCCCACACTGTAGGCAGACTCTTTACATTCTGAGCCACCAGGGAAGCAGGAAGGGGAAGAGAAAGGAATTTAAAATGGGAAGAGGAGACTCTGGGCTGGTGCATTTCAATATCCTGATATAATAATTTCAAAGTTATATGTTTATGTCAAAAACACATAAAATTGTGCACATTAAATATGTTCACTATGTTGTTTGTGAGTTGAACTTTAGTAATTCCGTGACCACCTGTTGTGATGAACTGACTCATTGGAAAAGACCCTGATGCTGGGAAAGATTGAAGGCAGGAGGAGAAGGGGATGGCAGAGGATGAGATGGTTGGATGGCATCATGATGCAATGGACATGAGTTTGAGTAGGATCAGGGAGTTGGTGATGGACTGGGAAGCCTGGTGAGCTGCAGTCCATGGGGTCGCCAAGAGTCGGACACAACTGAGCGACTAAACTGAACTGAATTCACTGGCAGTTTGTATTTTAAGCTTTAGTCATGGAAATTCTGAACAACTGAAGAGTAATAATGACTATAGGGATAAGAAACTTTTACTTAAGAAACCTAGTTTTGACAGCTCGTAGTGTCATTTTGATATTAAATGCAGATGATATAGATGTATTCTAATTATTTTATTGCAAGTATGCTGAAATAACTCAATGGAGTGGTATTAATACAAACAAGAGTGAGAGAACAGATGAGGTAGCTATCAGAAGCTGAAAATCAGAATCCTACATCTTTGAAATAACATGAAGTCAGAGGTAAATGTCAGTGATCTTAAAGTATGGTGATTATAAGGAGACTCAAAGACTGAACATCCCTAAGTTAAATAAAGACCTAGAGCTTGGTCTTGGAAATATTGGATAGAACAGAGTTTGGTTAAGGTATAAAAGGCAACAACCAAGTATATATATATTTTAATTTATTTTTAATTGAAGGATAATTGCTTTACAGTATTGTGTTGGTTTCTACCAAACTTCAGCATAAATCAGTGATAGGTTTACCCATGTCCCTTCCACTTGAACATCCTTCCCACCTCCCTCTAGGTTGTTACCAAGCCCTGGATCGGGTTTTGATATATTTGTATGAAGTGCATTCCAATTAGTATGCAAATTTGTTTTATTGTTTCTAACTACTACTGATGTGAATTATGTAGACATTAGGTGAAACTGAAAGTATCATTAGCAAATAATTCAGATAATGTTGGTTGCCTGCTTTCCTCTCTCTCCATATTGTTTCTTTTTCCATAATAACTTATTTCTTTCAAACAAAACTTATTTTTAAAGTTTTCTACTCTATCTGTGGCTCTGCAAGATCAACTAGGAAAGTATTTAATAAATTTAAGCCAATTAGTTTGTATCATTCTCCTGACAGATGGTATTACTCCAGAAATGGTCAACTTGACCCAATAAATTTGAAGGGAAGAATTTATAGTTCTTTCGTCCATTTCTCTTTTCTCTTCTTCATTCCTATTACATGTATATAGAAAAAACAAAATTAAAACACTTTCACAAGACATCATCTTGCTACCGTTAAGTGTTGCCAGCATTAGGATAACAGAGAAGATAGAACAGCATAAAGATGAAAAAAAAAAACAAAAAAACAGAGGTCTTTGATGACATGTTTAGTTGATTGTCTAGATTTCCAGTTACTGAGATAAAAGACATTTTTATTGTTTAAGTCATTCGAAATAGTTTCTCTTACACACAATTCACCTAAAAATCTGTTAATGTGTTTTGTTTTGCTACTAAAACAAAGGCTAAAACACTGATGAAAGTAATGCCTAGTTATTGACCATGTTTTCTTAAAACATTGGTAAATTATACACAAAAATTATTTTGATTGTAGTTTAAACCAATGGCTTAATATGACTAAGTTAGTTAGGATAATTCTTTACTGTTCATTTTGTGATTTTTAAATTGATGTGTTAATATATTATTCATAGAAAACTATATTATTTGAATAACTGAGATGATCTCATTGTTTACATTCAATATATAGATTTATAAAAGATATGTATGCATTAGATTCATTTTTCTATCATTTATAAAATGTTATTTCCATTAAAGTAAATATCTTAAGAAAAAAAAGGCCAACACTTGTTTTCTTTTTTTTCAGTGCTTAATCAACACAGTATTTAATGTAACAAAAAATATCACTTCCTTAATGAGTATTAAATTTGGGAGAATGTTCAGCTATAAATAAATCATTTAGAATTATCTCATGGCCAAATGCTCTACCAAACACATAACAATGTTGAATTAATGTAATTATGTTCATGGAAGGTTGACAAAAAGTCTTTGTAGATATTGATTCTTGGCAGGTTATAATTAACACTTGTAATAATACTTACAAGTGATAAAATTATATACATTTACCACTTTTGTTGATTTATAAAGATATCTTTTACTATATAAGGAATATCACAATGGAATTAGTGTAAATTTTTCAAATTCTATTTAGATTCTCCCTAACAAGAATTGAGGAACAATCAAATGTTAGATATCTTTTATATCTCCTCTTTCTGGATTGCTATTGAATATTTATGTGCTTTGTAATAAAAGATAAAAGCATTCAAATATTTAACAATTCTCAGAATATTTCTAGATTTGCTATTTCCCCATGCTATAGAGTTCAGTGAAAACCAGGTAGGTGTTTTAATGACTTGACCACACTGTAAACATGGATGGCACCTATTTCAATAAGAGAACAATAGCTACACAAACCAGGGGAAAAGTTTTTACTTAAAATGAAAATATCACCAACTAATTTAGATGCCTCCACAACAATTGTATTTTTATCCTTAAAGAAAAGTTAGGCATCTAAAAAATGAAATATTAGTTGACAACTCTATATTTTAAAATTAGGGTGTTTAGGAATTTCCTTAATAAGTGGTGAATAAAACAGTAAATATCAGACTTTCTTTAGTTCAGTTCAGTTCAGTCGCTTAGTTGTGTCCGACTCTTCGTGATCCCATTAGCTGCAGCATGCCAGGCCTCCCTGTCCATCACCAAATCCTGGAGCCTACCCAGACTCTTGTCCGTTGAGTCAGTGATGCCATCCAACCATCTCATCCTCTGTTGTCCCCTTCTCCTCCTGCCCTCAATTCCTCCCAGCATCAGGGTCTTTTCAAATGAGTCAGTTCTTTGCATCAGGTGGCCAAAGTATTGGAGTTTCAGCTTCAACATCAGTCCTTCCAATGAACACCCAGGACTGATATCCTTTAGGATGGACTGGTTGGATTTCCTTGCAGTCCAAGGGAATCTCAAGAGTCTTCTCCCACTCCACAGTTCAAAAGCATCAGTTCTTTGGCGCTCAGCTTTCTTTATAGTCCAACTCTCACATCCATACATCACCACTGGAAAAACCATAGCCTTGACTAGACAAACCTTTGCTGGCAAAGTCATGTCTCTGTTTTTGAATATGCTGTCTAGGTTGGTCATAACTTTCCTTCCAAAGAGTAAGCATCTTTTAATTTCATGGCTGCAATCACTATCTGCAGTGATTTTGGAGCCCAAAAAATGAAGTCAGCCACTGTTTCCCCATCTATTTGCCATGAAGTGATGGGACCGGATGCCACAATCTTAGTTTTCTGAATGTTGAGCTTTAAGCCAACTTTTTCACTCTCCTCTTTCACTTTCATCAAGAGGCTCTTTAGTTCTTTAGACTTTCTTAATCTTCATCAATTAAGAATTTATCATACTAAGATATTCATTCTCCCATTATATTAACTGTGCTCATTGTGGGCTATCTAAAGACAGCCTAGATATTAGGGATTCAGGAATAAATAAAGTTTTGATCTGTTTCATTAAATCTTGGAACTTAGATTTTAGTAATAGATGTCATCCTCAATATCACTGAGGGTAAGTTAACAGCTGTGTAGTAGTTTTTGTTTAATTGTGACTAAATGAGGTAGGAATTTCTTTAATAACATGCCAAACATATATTTGCAATGTGTATAAAAAGTCTTTTCACAATATATAGTACACTATCCCTCAATAATTTCTGCAGGAAATGTCAAATTCCGAAAATTCATGTCTTTGCACCACAGAAATATAAAGAACTTTTATATAGATAGAATATACATACTTAAAATGTTATTTACCAGACATAGAAACCTATAAATCAGACTATACCAATCGTAAGTAAAGTGATGCAAATTGGCTTATATATATTAAATGTTTTCAGAAAAAAATCCTCTGTTATTGCATTTATTATTGATCTCAAAGACAACTAATTTTAAGTATCAAATGTTCCACACTTAGCATAGCCTTATAACTTTTTTTATATTCCAACTGTGTACCAAGTAATATAGTACCCCTTCCCCCAAACTTTATGGCAATCTCACAATATGATATTGTTTGGAAACAGAGTCACTGCAGAGGTAATTAGCTAAGATGAAGTCAAACTGGACCAGGCTAGGCCCTATATCAGTTGACTCTTAATAAGGACTAGTGTCATTATTGGGCTTCCCTGGTAGCTCAGCTGGGAAAGAATCCACCTGCAATGCAGGAGACCCCAGTTTGATTCCCGGGTCAGGAAGATCTCTTGGAGAAGGGATAGGCTACCCACTCCAGTATTCTTAGGCTTCCCTGTTGGCTCAGTCAGTAAAGAATCTGCTTGCAATGCGGGAGACCTAGGTTCGATCCCTGGGTTGGGAAGATCCCCTGGGTTGGGTAGATCCCCTGGAGAAGGGAATGGCTGCCCACTCCAGCATTCTTGCCTGGAGAATCCCCATGGACAGAACCCTGGCTGGCGACAATCCATTGGATGACAAAGAGTTGGATACAAATGGACGAGTAAGCACAGAGCAGTGTCATTATTAGGCAGGCCATAGGAAGTTACTGAGAATACACACAGAGAATACCTTCTGATGATGAAAACAGAGCATCCGGTAGAGCCAAGGAACCCATAGATTCCCAGCAACCTCTAGAAACTAGGAGACATACATGGAAAATGTTCTCCCTCAGAACCTCCAGAAAGAACCAAACTTGCCAACACTTTGATTCCAGACTTCTCTCCTCCAGAACTGTGAAAAAATAAATTTATGTTGTTTCCAGCCAGTCAATTTGTGGTTATTTGTCTTGGCAGTCCTAAGAAAGAAAGATAAAGCTAATATTAAAAACCACAAGCATTTTTCTGTTAATAGAAAACTCTAGAACACTAGAAAACATTTTGAAAAATTAGAACAAGGATAATGTTGTGCCATATAAAATTTGTTATTTGTTTAAGCAATATTAAACAACATAATATTCTGATTATTCTTGATTCAATGCCATCATATAATTTTTCTCAATGACATATATGTATTCTATTTTTCCGTGCACAGTTAGCTAATATTAAACATTTTGTTTCAGTTGTTTCCTTTAATTTTAGAAGGGACAAGTCTTCTTCATTTAGATGTATTGTTAGAAGGTGTAAATATAATTTTAATACCAGTCAAGAGTATGAGAATTCATGCAATTTCTTCATCGTAGTTTATGAAGACATTAACAAAGAATAACTGGCAAATAATTGACTTTGAGATTTAGAACTAATGCAAAGGGCACAAAGGAAATGGGAAATATTATAAACTCAAAAAGTGAAGCCTATGTTTAAAAAATCACCACTTGCGTTGAATGAGTAGAATGCAAACTGTAAGCAGAATAATTTATTTGAAGCAAAGAAGGATAGTGTATCAGCTGAGCTTATGAATGAATGGGAAAAATCTAAGGCTTCAGAATGAATATGGTATTTGCTTAGTGAGTTTGTTTAAAGTGATAAGAATGTTAAAGAAGGAATTGCTTATATTATTTTTTAACTGGCAGTGATTATACATGCCCAGTAGTATCAATAATTCTGCAAAAAAAAAAAAAAAAAAAAAAAAGAGAGAGCCTTTAAGTGGCAAAGAATATGTGTAGAATAGGTGAAATGTCAAGAAGAAATTAGTATAGAAGTTAACTTTTTGGGTGAAATTTAAGGATAGAGTAAGTAAATTAACTTTTGACAAAACAGACAATATTAAATGATACATTAAATTTTTCACATGAATTTATTTTGCTTTCTTCTAAAACGAATTAAGCTCAGAAGTGCTTTGAATTTTTATAAATATTATAAAACCTTACAAAGTTTTAACTAAACTTGAGGATCACTTACTTCAAAACCTCTCCTAATACAAAGGAGGGAGTATAAAAGGTTGTTGCAGTGTCATCAGACTAGGAGTGTGGATTTGATATTTTGCATCACATTGGTAAAGATTAACCTAACAATTATAAAGGGTATTTGCAACTACACATTTCCATTATTCCAAAATATATAGAACTATTGATGACATGAAGGAGCTGGCAAAGTTTTGATTACAATGATTAGAATCATTTTTTTATTATTTAGAATACTATCCTTTTGTGCCTTGTGTTACTTAACATTTTAAAATATATAATATTATGACAGCTATCAGTGTATGAGCACTCTATCAACCTTAAATGAAGTAGGCATTTCCATGTTCCAAATGATGAAAATGAAGCTCTGATCATTTAATTTGCTTAAGATCTTCTGGTTAATAAATGCTAAGATTATAACAAATCCTTATCCTAAAGCCCCACAATGCATCACATTCATTTGATGATTTTATTGATTTTCCTCCATAACTCCAATTGAGCAATATTTCCATATTAAAGTTTCCATTAGTATATGCTACATTTTGCTCTGATGCCTAATCCTTCATATTTTCTCTGCTTAGTTTTTTTTTTTTTTTTTAACCTGGCCTTTTTTTAAGGCTGTTTTCTGGGTTCATTAACTCTTAGTGCATCTGCAGTTCTCTCCATGGATCACAAATATCTGGAGAAAGAAGAAGAACATCTCTTCTGATGAAGTTAAACATTTTAACATTTCCAGCTCTTTCCATAGCTCTAGAAATAAAATAGATGAAAAATTCTTTCCTTCTAAAAGTCCCCTTTGTTTATAATTCAAACTTTTAAAAAATTATTTATTTTTAATTGTAGGACAATATGTTACAGTATTGTGTTGGTTTCTACCAAATATCAATATGAATCAGCCACAGGGACATAGGTAAACCCATAATAAAACTTTATAAATAATTTTTCATGAAAAAGTATCATTATCATTATTTTTCCTAGTAAAACAATTCTCTCTCCTTAGCCTTTCTTTTCTTCTATTCAACAAATATGGGCACACAAACTCCCACAGACAAATACACACATCCCCCTTTTGGAATTTAACTTCTGCTTTCTGTTAGTAGAGAACAGAGAATATAACAATTTGCTGATCTAGTGACTAACAATCCAAATAAGTTTGACATTGATGTAGTCCCACTTGACTATTTTTGCTTTTATAGCTTGTAATTTTGGTTTCCTATCCAAAAAAAATCATTGCCTACATCAAACTAAAAACTTCTGCACAGCAACAGATAAACAAACAAACAAACCCAATCAATAGAGTGAAAGGCAACTGATAGAATGAGAGAAATTACTTACAAATTACTTACAAATCGTACTCTTAGTAAGAGATTAATATCCACTATAGATAAGAAATTAATACAACTCAATAGAAAAAAATAGTTGATTAAATAAAATTAAATAAAATAGTTGATTAAAAATGTGCTAAGGAGTTAAATGGGGCTTCCATGGTGGCTCAGATGGTAAAGAATCAGTCTGCAAAGCAGAGAACCTGAGTTCGATCCCAGGGTTGGGAAGATCCCTTGGAGAAGGTCATGGTAGCCCATTCCAGTATTCTTGCCTGGGGAATCTCATGGACTGAGGAGTCTGGTAGGCTACAGTCCTTGCGGTCACAGAGAGTAGGACATGACTGAGTGAGTACCACACACACACGAGGAGTTGAATAGGCATTCCTCCAAAGAGATGAAAATCTCAGGTGTATGAAAAGATGTTCAACATCAGTAATCATCAGAGAAATGCAATCAAAATCACAATGAAGCATCACCTCACACGTGTTATCATGGCTGTTATCAAAATTGAAATACAATAACCAAAACAAATGTCCTAAACCTAGGAAATAAGTGCTGATAAAGATTTAGAGAAATTAGAAACCATGTGCACCCTTGATATGAATGAAAAAAGGTGCATTCAATGTGGAAAGCAATATAGAAGTTCATCCAAAAAAATTAAAAATAGGGCTACCTTATGAAATGCCAATCCCGTTTCCAAATGTTTATAATTGGGATCTGGGAGAGATAGTTGCAATCTCATGTTCTTTGTATCATTATTCAGTAACCAAGAAGAGGAAAAAACCTAGTGTTCACTCATAGCTGAATGGATAAAGAAAATGTAGTATATATAGTATATAGTATATAAAAAGTAGCATATTTACATACAATAGAGCACTATTCAACATTTATTCAAAAGGAAATTCTGCCATATATGATTACATGGATGAACCTTGAAGATATTTTGCTAAATGAAATAAGGCCATCACAGAAGGACAAATACTACAAGATTCCATTTAACTGGGGTATCTAAAGTAGTCTAACTCTCAGAAGCAGAAAGTATAAAGATGGTTCACAGAGTCAGGGGAGAGTGAGCCTTAGTTAGACAAGAAGGAAGAAAGTTCTAGAGATTTGCTTCATAGGAATGTACATACAGTTAACAATACTTGTACTAGATACTTAAAAATTTAGTGGCGGATTTCTCAGTATGTCTATTTACCACAATAAAAAGGAAATCAGACACAATAATACATAAAAGAGTATAAGAAGTAAGCCAGTCATAAAATAATATATCATTGATTTGAAGTTGAAAGAGATAAATCTAATCAGAACATTGTTTAGGAGGATGTGGCTGGGACAGAGAATATTGGAGATTTCTGGAGTTGGTAATATCCACTGTCTTGTGTTAAGTGGTGTTTAAATGGATATGTTCACTTTGTAAATTGGCCGAGCTGTGCACTCTGGTTTGTGTACTTTGCTGTAGTACACTATACTTGCATAAAAAATTAAAAAGAAACATACCATGGGTAGGGAAGTTCAGAATGTATTATTTTAAAAAAATCAGTTTCATAGTAAGCTACAAATAAAATAGGGTGCCATGTTTGGAAAAGTGACAAAGCTCAAAGGTGGCGTTTTGGATGAATGACAATACCACCACTGTGGCTGGAATGTAATGTGGAAAGGGAGAATGTTCAAATATGAGCTGGAGAAGAAAGTGCAAGATTTATGTAGGGCCAGGTAGGTGAATATGGGGCTCTGTATTTTCACGTTAAGCTTGAAGACATTTATTGAAAGAGTGTAAGCAGAGGCATGAAAAGATGTTTTAAAAGCTCTTCCACATGGTAAATGAATATCCAGGTAGGGGAGAGGGTAAAATTTGACTGAAGAGATTGTTAGGGGGACCTAGGCATTAGTTCTGGAGAGAGATGATGGAGGCTTGATTTCACTGTAATCAGTAGAGGTGGTGGTTAGATCAAGTTTGTTTAGTCAGTAATGACTTCATAGATTTATTTCCTATGATATATTTAGGAAGAAAAATGCATATATTTTAAGTTATATACATACACTCATATGTATTGTATAGACACATAAATATATATATATATAATTTCTAATTATCTGCTAAAATGGAAGTAGTTGGAACTTATATAACATGAGGTTTATTCATTTTGGAGCATGTGACATGAATAAATGCACAATTTAGTCATCAAAATTTCAAATAGTTTAAAGGAGAGAAACATGACTTTTATATCTTACAAATCATAAAACAAAATATTAATAGCACAGAACATTAGTAGCAAAAATTTTGCTAACAACTCATGGGAGTCACATAAAATATCCACAGCTAGGTATTTCAAATTGTTCTTGGCTTGTTGAGCATGACTTATTAAGGTCCCACGTACAGAAATAGTTGACACATACACTAACACAATTTCACTTGCCAAGCAGTGCATTCATTATTAAACAAGCTTATGAAGTGTCTAATAAGAAATAATTTCCACCTGCTGCATATAAAAATAAAACACCCCTTAAAATGTTACTCTTGTCTTCTCTCGAATAGAGTGGGTGGAGCTGAAATCAGTTTGAAAGAGCCTGAGAAACGAGTAGGAGGTTAACATTGAAGGAACTTAGTATTGGTTCCAGCTTTCAAGTCATTTGATGATAAGGACAATGAGGAATTGTACCAAAATTGAAAGACAGTTTTTAAAACATTTGTAGCATTTGCAAAAAAAATTTAGAGCAAGATCTCCATTTTGTGAGGTAACTGTATGGTTTCTTATATTTACCACTTCTTTAGACCAACATGCTTCCCTGGTAGCTCAGCTGGTAAAGAATCCACCTGCAATGCAGGAGACTGCCATTCTGTTCCTGGGTCAGGAAGATCTCCTGGAGGCGGGGTAGGCTACCCACTCCAGTATTCTGGGGCTTCCCTGGTGAATCAGATGTTAAAGGATCCTCTTATAATATGGGAGACCTGGGTTCAGATCCCTGGGTTAGGAAGATCCCTGGAGGAGGTACAGGTTACCCACTTGAGTATTCCAGCCTGGAGAATCCCATGCACAGAGGAGCCTGGCAGGCTACAGTCCGTGGGTCACAAAGAGTCAAACATGACTGAGCGATCAATCACAGCACAGCACCAGCATACACTATTCTTCACAGTATTATGTTTGATATCAGACAACCTGGACTTAGAATAAAATTCAAGTCCTCTCTGTAGCATCTGGCAAGGCTAATTAGCACTAGGCCACTTCAGCTTATTCATTTGTAAATGTGGGAAATAATAACTAGTTGTCAAGCTTTTTATTTTTTTTTTATTATTATTTTTTTTAATTTTATTTTATTAGTTGGAGGCCAATTACTTCACAACATTTCAGTGGGTTTTGTCATACATTGACACGAATCAGCCATAGAGTTACACGTATTCCCCATCCTGATCCCCCCTCCCACCTCCCTCTCCACCCGACTCCTCTGGGTCCTCCCAGTGCACCAGGCCTGAGCACTCGTCTCATGCATCTCACCTGGGCTAGTGATCTGTTTCACCATAGATAATATACATGCTGTTCTTTTGAAACATCCCACCCTCGCCTTCTCCCACAGAGTTCAAAAGTCTGTTCTGTACTTCTGTGTCTCTTTTTCTTTTTTGCATATAGGGTTATCATTACCATCTTTCTAAATTCCATATATATTGTATTAGTATGCTGTAATGTGGGAAATAATAACTAGTTGTCAAGCTTTTTCAAAATAATTAAGTTAGCTGTAGATCTAAAAGAAATATCATGCACCAGCATCATATACTCTGGATACTTCTTGCAGACTTATCAACTCACACGGTGCTAACAAAAATCAAGCCATCATTAAGAAAGTAGGAGGTCTGATGTAAAAATTCTGAAGACTGAGATATTTCTAAGAATCTTGAAATGTGATAATACTAGTCTTGTATTCTTGTGAGAATCTAAAAAGTAGCTATCTACTAGAAGGGGATTAGCTTTCCAAATTACCAGACTCTACACTATTTATCCGGAGAAGGCAGTGGCACCCCACTCCAGTACTCTTGCCTGGAAAATCCCATGGACCGAGGAGCCTGGTAAGGCTGCAGTCCATGGGGTCGCTAAGAGTCGGACACGACTGAGCGATTTCACTTTGACTTTGCACTTTCATGCATTGGAGAAGGAAATGGCAATCCACTCCAGTGTTCTTGCCTGGAGAAACCCAGGGACGGGGGAACCTGGTGGGCCGCCGTCTATGGCGTTGCACAGAGTCGGACACGACTGAAGTGACTTAGCAGCATGCTATTTATCAATATTGCCTTTCACTGTTAAAGAAAATATTAACAGGTGTAGACAGCTAGTTAGTAGGAATTTTAACTTTAAGATGCTAGTCATAGCATATGGTCTTATCTTCTTTCTCCCTCCCATAGTTCCATTTATTTGATAGTAACATTTTTGTTAAATAAGTGAATGCCCACAAGTATGAAAAGAATGAGAAGATGGAAGAAACAGACAAATGAAAAATCTTTCAAAAAATGTCTAAAGAACTGAAGTGGGTTTAGAAATGGTAACTGGCAAAGAAAAGCAGAGGACAAGGAATTTAAAAGTACACATGGACAGGCTGCAGCCAGGGCAGACTCAATATTCCTTATAAAATCCTTGAAGTCTGGGTTTTTCTAGACAGAACTTGTGGGATAAAACCTGATAGTGACAACAAAATGTTATTTACAGATCTTTACTTGCAATTATATAATATACTCTTATTTCATGTACAGAACACCCAGAAGCCAGTTTTTCATTCAAAATTAGGGAGGTTTTTCTCAATGTTGACTAAGTAAAATTTCTAGCAGGCATCCAAAGAAGACAGTGTGGTTGTTAAAGCCTGAGTATACATTTCATTCTGGCATTTCTGAAGGTGGTATATGTCAGACCCCACTCTTGTAATCAGAGCTCCTAAATAGTTTTTTTTTTTTTCAGTTTTCTTTGTTTTTCTTTTTTGTCTTCATCTTTTTTTTTTTTTTTCTTTTTTGGAGGGGTGGCTAAAGGAGTGCACTTGTTTATTTTTAAATTTTTATTTTCTGTTTTTTATTGAAATATAGTTTACATACACTATTATGATAGTTTCAGGTGTATTACCTGAATTATTTGACATTTGTACACATCATGATGAATTAGGCAGCCTAGTAAACATGTGTCCCCACACAAAATTATTGCATTGCTATTGATCATATTCCTTATGCTGTTTATTACATCCCTGTTACTTATTTATTATATAGCTGGAGGTGTGTACCTCTTAATTCCCTTCACCTACTTTGTCCAACCCTTTACCCACCTCCCTTCTGGCAACCACCAATTTGTTCTCCGTATCTGTATATATGAGTCTGGTTTTTGTTTGTTTGTTTTGTATTTTGCTTATTTTGGTTTTATATCCCACATGTAAGTAATATCATGTGGGATTTATTTTCCTCTGACTTACTTTACTAAGCCTAGATCCATTCATGTTGTTGAAAATGGCAAGATTGCTTTTTAATGATTAATATTTCATTGTGTGTGTATGTATGTATGTGTGTGTGTATGTGTGTGTGTGTGTATTACACATCTTCTTTATCCATTCATCAATGGACATGTAGGTTGCTTCCATATCTTAGCTATTGTACATTATGTTGCAGTGAACACTGGATATTCAAATTTCAAATTTGTGTTTTTGTTTCCATTGGATAAATACCCAGAAGTGAAATTGCTGAATCATATGGTAGTTGTATTTTTAATGTTTTGAGAAACCTCCATAATGGTTCTGTAGAGTGATTCCAATATACAATATTAGCAAAAGTGCATGAGTATGTCGTTTTCCCCACATCCTTGGCAGCACTTGTTATTTGATGTCTCTTATTGTTGACTGCCATTCTGACTGGTGTGAAGGACTGATTTGCAATACCCTGATAATTAGTGAAGTTGAGCACCTTGTCTTCTGTCTTCTGGCCATCCCTCTGTCTTCTTAAATGAGCAAATATGAATCACATCACATTAGTAAACTGCTACTGAAGTTAAAGGAACATTCAGATAGTTGCCAAATCGTGTGCCCTAAAGGTTATTGCCTTACCAGACCTTTGGGGAAAGGAGCTATTTTGGATGCGGGGGGCGGGCACACAAGTTGCATAGTTGGGACTCGGCAGCCTTACAGAAAGCTAGGACACCCAGTATTTAGAGGTAAACCAAGATAAATCAGGCTGCCGGCAAAAAGAGATGACACAGAAACTTACCTGTTTCAGATGACAAAAGCTTACATGTCTCAAATTCTAATCCAAAATTATCTTTAGGGATATAAAGAGACTTCTTTATATGTGTGTGAAAGTAAGAAGAAAAAGGGAACCCCTACGTGTTGGTGGAAATGGAGGATGAGTGTGCCTTGATGAGACCAATCTGGAGAGCGATATCTAAATTGAGAAAGTACATTGTACATTATTCAGCATCCCCACACCTTAGTCCTTACACCTTTGAGAAATTCTTTCACATAAAACAGGGGGATATATAGCCTTTTAACCAAAAATGAAAAACTAAATGATCATCTGTCCAAACAATTAGTACCATTAGCAATGAATATGAACCAACAAAATTAACCTACATCCATACACACATACACAACAATAACTCGAAAATATAATATTGAGTGGAAAAAGCAAGAATATAAGTGTATCATACATTTACTGAAAGTATTAAACATATTCAAAATATTATTTTTTCATGAAACATGAAAATGTAATAAATAATAAAAAGTATGTGCAAATATAAAAAAAAATGCCAGAATATATTTTACATTTGAAAATGCAGGATGGAGAGAAGAATATATACTTGTATTGCAAACTGATATTTTTTTATTTGTTAAAGGGGATTATGGTATAGGTCTGCTTCTTTATATTTAGTTCTTTTGCATGGTGTCATAAATGTTTTATGAGGCATAGCTCATTTTATTATGTCTTCTAAAAATTGAAGGTTTGTGGCAACTCTATATCTGTAAATCTATTGATGCTATTCTTCCAACAACATTTACTCACTTCATGTTTCTGTGTCACTTTTGATAATTCTTGCAATATTTTAAACCTTTCATTATGATTATATTTGTTATGGTGGTCTGTGATCAGTGATCTTTGATGTTATTATTGTAATTTTTAAGGCCATCATGCACTATGACCATTTAATATGGTGAACTTAATCAATAAATTCTGCATGTGTTTTGACCACTCCACTGATTGGCAGTTCCCCCATCTCTCTCCCTCTTATCAGGCCTTCCTATTCCCTGTGACACAAAATTATTGAAATTCAGTTCAGCTGTATTCAGTCACTCAGCTGTGTCTGACTCAGCCATCCCAGCCTCAGAGCTCATTTTAGGGCTCTGCTGGGGCAAGAAAGCAAGTGACCAGCCCACATGTTTAGGGTTAGGAGGCCTGACCAGAGATGCTAGGCAGCTATGAAGCAAACCCTATAGCCTGCCAGAGCAGGCAAGCTAGTCAGCAGGCCATCCCAACTGCTGTGAAAGGATGAAGAAGAGATTCCTTCCTCAATGGTGCAGTTCAGTTCAGTTGCTCAGTCGTGAACGACTCCTTGTGACCCCATGGACTGTAGCACACCAGGACTCCCTGTCTATCATCAACTCCTGGAATTAACTCAAACTCCTGTCCATTGAGTCAGTGATGCCATCCAACTATCTTATCCTCTGTCATCCCCTTCTCCTCCTGCCTTCAATCTTTCCCAGCATCAGAGTCATTTCCAATGAGTCAGCTCTTCACATCAGGTGACTGAAGTATTGGAGTTTCAGCTTCAACATCAGTCCTTCCAGTGAACACCCAGGACTGATCTCCTTTAGGATGGACTGGTTGGATCTCCTTGCAGTCCAAGGGACTCTCAAGAGTCTTCTCCAACACCACAATTCAAAAGCATTAATTCTTTGGTGCTCAGCTTTCTTTATAGTCCAACTCTCACATCCATACATGACCACTGGAAAAACCATAGCCTTGACTAGATGGATCTTTGTTTGGTAAAGTTATGTCTATGCTTTTTATTATGCTGTCTATGTTGGTCATAACTTTACTTCCAAGGGGCAAGCATCTTTAATTTCCTGGCTGCAGTCAACATCTGCGTTAATTTTGGAGCCCCCAAAGTAAAGTCTGCCACTGTTTCCACTGTTTCCCCCCATCTATTTGCCATGAAGCGATGGGACCGGATGCCATGATCTTAGTTTACTGAATATTGAGCTTTAAGCCAACTTTTTCACTCTCCTCTTTCATTTTCATCAAGAGGCTCTTTAGTTCTTCACTTTCTGCCATAAGGGTGGTGTCATCTGCATATCTGAGGTTATTGATATTTCTCCCAGCAGTCTTGATTCCAGCTTGTGCTTCCTCCAGTCCAGCGTTTCTCATGATGCACTCTGCATATAAGTTAAATAACCAGGGTGACAATATACAGCCTTGACGTACTCCTTTCCCTATTTGGAACCCGTCTGTTGTTCCATGTCCAGTTCTAACTGTTGCTTCCTGACCTACATACAGATTTCTCAAGAGGTAGGTCAAGTGGTCAGGTATTCCCATCTCTTTAAGAATTTTCCACAGTTTATTGTGATCCACACAGTCAAAGGTTTTAGATGTTTTAGATGCAGAAATAGATGTTTTTCTGGAACTCTCTTTCTTGATGATCCAGCAGATGTTGGCAATTTGATCTCTGGTTCCTGTGCCTTTTCTAAAACAAGCTTGAATATCTGGAAGTTCACAATTCATGTATTGCTGAAGCTTGACTTGGAGAATTATGAGCATTACTTTACTATTGTGTGAGATGAGTGCAATTGTGTGGTAGTTTGAGCAATCTTTGGGATTGCCTTTCTTAGAGATTAGAATGAAAACTGACCTTTTCCAGTCTTGTGGCCACTGCTGAGTTTTCCAAATTTGTTGGCATATTGAGTGCAACACTTTCATTAACATCATCTTTTAGGATTTGAAAGAGGTCAACTGAAATTCCATCCCCTCCACTAGCTTTGTTCATAGTGTTGCTTCCTAAGGCCCACTTGACTTCACATTCCAGGATGTCTGGCTCTTGGTGAGTGATCACAACATCATGATTATCTAGGTTGTGAAGATCTAGGCTAATTAAAAATCCTACAATGAAGAAACTACATTCTAACAAAATTAATAAAGAAAACACCTACAATGGCCTCTAAGTGTTCAGACATAAGGAGGAGTCACATGTTTCTTACTTCAAATCAAAAACTAAAAATGATTGAGCTTAGTGAGAAAATCATGTAGAAAACTGAGACAGGTCACATTTTAGGACAATTACAACAGTTAGCCAAATTGTGAATGCAAGGAAAAGTTCTAAGTTGTGAATGACAGAGTTAAAAGTTCTATTCCAGTTAACACATGAATGATAAGTAAATGTGACAGCTTATTTCTGATATGGAGAAACTTTTATTTGTTTGGATAGAAGATCAAACCAGCCACAATGTTACCTCATGGCAAAGCCTAATTCAGAAGCCCTCTGTCTCTCCAATGCTATAAGGCTTGAGAGAATTCAGGAAGCTGTAGAGAAAAGTTTGAAGCTAGCAGAGACTGGTTCATGAGGTTTAAGGAAAGAAGCTGTCTCCATAACATAAAAGTGCATGATGAAGCAGTCAGTGCAGATGTATAAGCTTCAGCAAGTTATCCAGAAGATCTAGTTAATAATTCATAAAGGTAGCTACACTAAACAACAGATGTTCAATGTAGATAATACAGCTTTTTGTTGGAAAAAAGTAATAACTGGAGAACACAAGTCACCACCTGGCTTCACAACTTCACAGAACAGCCTGACTCTTTTCTCAGGGGCTAATCCTGCTGGGGACTTTAGCCAGTGCTCATTTATCATTCCAAAAATCCTGGGATTCTTAAGAATTATGCTAAATACTCTGCCTGTGCTTTATACATGCAATGCAAAGCCTGGGTCATGGCACATCTGTTGACAACATGGTTGACTTTATGTTTTAAGCCCACTGATGAGAAATCTACCAGAAATGGAATCTTAAACCAAGCAATCAATATTCACCTAATCAGCATGAGTTAGATAATCTCTCTGATAGACTCCTGCCATACCTTAAAAGAAAGTAACCTTACAATAACCAGCCTGTTTTGTTTTGGGGTTTTTTTTTTTTTTTTTTTTTTTTTTTTTGCCTATTGTAACTTCTTCTGACTGCTGCTGCTGTTACTAAGTCACTTCAGTCGTGTCCAACTTTGTGCGACCCTATAGAGGGCAGCCCCCCAGGTTCCCCAGTCCTTGGAATTCTCCAGGCAAGGACACTGGAATGGGTTGCCATTTCCTTCTCCAATGCATGAAAGTGAAAAGTGAAAGTGAAGTCACTCAGTGGTGTCCGACTCTTAGCGACCCCATGGACCGCAGCCTACCAGGCTCCTCCATCCATGGGATTTTCCAGGCGAGAGTACTGGAGTGGGGAAGGCAAACTGCCATTGCCTTCTCCTCCTTCTGACTCCCTTCTGTCTATAAAAAGTCTTTCATTTTGTAGAGGTCCTGTGGGCTTTCTTCTATCTGCTAGATTGGCTGAATCAATTTTTGCTCTGAAAAACACCTAAAAATATTAATATACCTCAGTTTAATCATTTAGCACTATAAGTCATTTTAAGTTGCCTTGATCTTATATGATAAATCTTTTGCACTGCTGCTGACAATTCCTAACATCAAAAAATTTCATTTATACACATATTTCTTGATGGCTTTCTTAAAGAGATATCATAGTTGTTTATGAGATATTTTCAGTGTTTAGTTACAAGCACAATCATTCTCTACAACACGAGGAATTATATATTTATTTGAACTCTTATTAAACAACAAAATTATAAAAAATTGATTTATAGAGAAAATTGGTAATATTGGAAAAGTTATATGCAGTAGATTGTAAACCACCTTACAGCTATATATGCTGTCTATGATTCACTTCTAGTTGAAATAAGTTTGGGATCATACTTTTAACTAAGGACCAAAAAAACCCAAAAAGCAAAAAGCTTAAAAATGTTAACTTTCTTAAAGTAGCTAAATTCTGTGTTAAGCTTCTTTAGATGTCAACTTATTTAGATTCAAAAAAGGGAGTTGGTTAAAAATATACAAGGAAAGGAGAAGAAAGTGAATTTCCTTGTTATAGGCAAGCCTTGTGGGAATCCAGGAATAGTAGATAGGCCAGGAGATGCAAGTGGAATTCAGAACCACAGTCCAGTCATACCTATCATAAACTAGATGATGGCACTGTGCTATGTTCTCAGTCGCTCAGTGATGTCCTATGCTTCAGCTGTATGGACTGTAGCCTGCCAGACTCCTCTGTCCATGGGATTTTATTGGCAAGAATATTGGAGTAGGTTGCCATTTCCTGCTCCAAGATGATGGGTACCAGGAAATAATTCAGGATCTAGAGTTGCCAGGATATCCTATGATGGCATTATCTGGATAAAGACTCAGCATTCTTTATTTTATGAAGAATAAAATAAAGTTTCTTCACTTTAGTACTGCATCATTTTCATGATTTACACACTCCCTCTGGGCTCCTATTTATATTTACCAGTTATGTCTATACATTACTACTAGCAGTGGTGTCATAATATAAATATTATTAATTTTATTCTTCTCCATGCAATCTTGAGAGTCCCCTGGATAGCAAGGAGATCAAATCAGTCAGTCCTAAAGAAAATCACTCCTGAATATTCATTGGAAGGACTGATGCTGAACTTGAAGCTCCAATACTTTGGCCACCTGATGTGAATAACTGACTCATTGGAAAAGACCCTGATGCTGGGAAAGACTGAAGGCAGGAGGAGAAAGGGGATGACAGAGAATGAGAGGGTTGAATGGCATCACTGACCTGATAGACATGAGTTTGAGCAAGCTCTGGGAGTTGGTGATGGAAAGGGAAGCCTGGAGTGCTGCAGTCCATGGGGTTGCAGACAGTCAAGCATGACTGAGTGACTGAACTGAACCATGCAATCTGTGATACCATTTCCTCCTGTGTCTTTCAGCTTTAGCAGCTGTTGGTAAACACTGGCTTTGTAAGCATAACACTTTCAATTCCTCACTGAAAGACTCAATTCCATCATCTCTTCCTTGTCAGCTAAAACATTCATTACTAAGAAACTTTACAAAGTCCACCAATCAACCTGTAGATAGATGATCTTTCCTTCAGATTAGTGCTCTCCTTTGGTCCAGCAGGCTGTTGTCACAGTAGCAAAGTCATATACTAGGCAGCATGGCCAGCAGTGCATTAAGACATGTCCAGAGCCATAGGAAGCTATGGAACAGAATGGCCGGAGGGATTTTAAAAATGAGAGACATTACGATTTTCCTATCCATTCCTCCTTTCTAAAGTTCACAAGATAGCCTCCAGAGTGTATGTTATCTGTCTTGACACTTAACAGTTTTGAAACACTCATGATTTTCGTGAAAACCCTCATATATTAAATTAGGCTTCCAGAGAATTCTGATGCATTGCAACTAAAACTGAAATAATTTTACATACACTAGCCACTCAAAAATACATTTTTGATAGATAAGGTAAATTTTGAAACTGACTAAAATGTTATACTTATTTTGTAAAGTCAGTTTTTGGATAAATTAGCTGAGGAATTTGCTTGTGATATTTAATATTATTGATATTTAGAAATCATATATGCCTGCTTGGATTGATACCATACTGAAGGTCTATAATCCAGTATAATCAATTCAATTAACTCTTGTATATTTAAATGGTCAAATAGTAGGTACAATTTACATATTGAGATAATATGATAAAAATCTAAACCAATACATCTGCAAATCTATGAAGTATAATGAAAAGATATGAATAGTATTCAGTATTATATTATATTGAGGTTTTTAGATTTAAAAAAGGGAATGTATGAAATAACTTGAACTTTTTAAGAAAGTAGATGTGAATAAAGCATTGTTTCAAAGCCTTTAATAATTGGAGAAAGAATACTAAGGAAGAGGAAGAGTACAGAGATGTGTTCAATTTTGTAGGATTTGCTGCAAAATTATATTAGAAGATGTAGGCTTAGATAAAAGCATTCCTAGACAATAAAAAGTTGTCTTTTAAAGATCAAAAAAATATTCTTAGATAATAAAAAGATGTTTTCTAAAAATCATTTTTCAATGCTAGTCTAATAACTTTTTGTTCCAAATACAGATAGAATTATAGATAATGTAAAAGTTGTATATCTTTTATCACTTGAAGAAAGTTTAGACTTACAACAGATATGATCATCATTTTCACTCCAGAAACCATTGTAGCCTGATGTAAAGCCAGAGGGGAAATGAAAGGCAAACACACAGAGAGAAAAATAAAAGCAAGTGTTCTTTACAGAGCTCAACAATATATTGCAGTGGTATGGAGATTTCATACTATCCTTCATAAATAATCTGTAAACAAAATCTAGCATTGTAAGCCAGAAAGATAAAGAACATTACAGCATACTAACACATATATATGGAATTTAGAAAGATGGTAACGATAACCCTATATGCAAAACAGAAAAAGAGACACAGAAGTACAGAACAAAATTTTGAACTCTGTGGGAGAAGGTGAGGGTGGGATGTTTCGAAAGAACAGCATGTATATTATCTATGGTGAAACAGATCACCAGCCCAGGTGGGATGCATGAGACAAGTGCTCGGGCCTGGTGCACTGGGAGGACCCAGAGGAGTCGGGTGGAGAGGGAGGTGGGAGGGGGGATCGGGATGGGGAACACGTGTAAATCCATGGCTGATTCATGTCAATGTATGACATAACCCACTGAAATGTTGTGAAGTAATTAGCCTCCAACTAATAAAAATAAAATAAAATAAAATCTAGCATTGTTGATTCCAAAAGTATACAAGATTGTCAAAATAACAGAAATTTTAATCACTTAAAGGGAAGATAGTTTAGCATTTGTTTCACACCTGTGAGAAGCAATGAAAAGAATGAACTTACTGATAATGTGTAAACATTTTGTAAAACCTGCATATGACATGGAATACATGCCAAAACTGATTTGTGAATGATTAGTAGTTGAAATGTAACAGATAATCTGAAAATAGTAGCATCCTTTATAAAAGAAGGAAAAGGAATAATATTGGAAAATGCGATTTGGACTTCTATATGTGGGATAAAGTCTAAATATTATTTATGGACAGCTAGATGCACAAGGATCTAGTCCATTCTATGTACTCAAATATGCTTATTAATCCCCTGATAGACCAAAATCATATAACTATGTAAATATAAGACACTTCCTTAGTGCCTGAAATATTGTTACCCAGATATTGTAAAAAATGAAAACTATACTAAAATATCACCAGTGAACTGACCACTTTGAAAAATCATATTTCTATTTTCAGTATTTCATTCCAGTTTTGGCCACATACATAATTTTCTCAAGTTAGCAGTCATTGAAGTGATAGAGTATTAAGTTTGTAGATTTTCCTTATCAAAGTCATTTTCAAGATGATGCAGTTTTGTATCTGCTAGTTTTAGTGGCTGTAAAATCATCTGTTAGGTTGATATAGCATGATATAATTACTGTTTCCTGCTGCTTCAGACTTAGTTTGTACCTATCATCTCTTATAAATAACACTGCAGTAGAATTCATGTTGCACAAGTTTTTATACCCCTCTTGTGTTATCTGCTCAGGACACAAGACATTCTGGAAATAGCAGTTGGCTTTGGTGGTGTGCATACAGAGAAAGTAGAAATGAAGCAATGAACTTAAAAACATGATCCTCTATTTTAAACCAAATGTATTATCTCACTCTATGCTTTAGTTAACATTAATGTATTTTTATCTGACCTTAAGTTCAAGGCAGAAAACACTTCAAATTAAATATTGCCTAAATGATTAAAATAAGGGAAATGACATTACTAAATTGACAAGGATTGTACTAAGAATTTGTTTGCTATAACTGAGTCTAAAATATATATTAAAGTATAATTTCATGATGCTAATGAATATTAACAATCTTGGTGATTAGGGTCAGTTCTGATGACTTAATCCAAACACTGTAATAGTTTTGGAGGATGAGATAAGAAGTTTAAAATTACAATTTTGGAATTTTTAAGAGGAAAGTTGTTAGAAAAAATTCACTCTCTATCAGACGGGACAATTTTTGTGTTTCTAGGATTTAGGATATGGCCAGGGTGTGCAGTGACATTAAAACAAATTAGGAGTCTTTGATGTTAGCTATTTAATAGATGATCAACATGGATGTAAGAGTTACCAATTCTTGTAGCAGATAATGCAGGAAAAGGAAAATATAGTCTGAGACTTAAATAACCTAGAAAGTATAAAAAGTGAAGTACAAGTGAATAGATTATGGCATTAATTACATGGACATAAAATGGAAATTTTTGTCCTTTTTCACTATTTTCACTACCCCCAACTCCAGTGTTTCCTCGTCTCAACATAGCGAATAAAGTGTCTCCCAAAATGTAATTCAAATCTAATGTTCTTCTGCTCAAAACCCTCCAAGAACTCTCTTTCTCTGTGTAAAGGCAATATAGGCTGTCTTTCATGGATGATGACCTTAAAAAAATTTGTCCGCTGTTATGTCTGACTCCCCCTCCAAATGCTCTAACTCCTACTCCCTCTGTTTTAGGTGCAGTGACCCACTTGAAGTTTCTCAGAAATTCCGAGCTTTTAAACTCTCTCTTTTTCTTGGTCTTCCCTGATAGCTCAGTTGGTAAAGAATCCACCTGCAATGCAGGAGAGCTTGGTTCAATTCCTTGGTCAGAAAGATCTGCAGGAGAAGGAATAGTCTACCCACTCCAGTATTCTGGCCTGGAGAATTCCATGGACTATAGAATCCATGAGTTCCCAAAGAGCCGAACACAACTAAGCAACTTTCACTTTTCCTCCTTTTCTTAAAATGCCCTTCCCTCAAATATCCATGAAGCTAATACCTTTATCTTCTCCCCTTTCCTTTGTTGAATGAGCCTGACCCTGACCATTCTATTTCAAATAGAAATCTACCATTCTGCCTTATATGAAACTACTAAAACAAATTACCATAGGCTGTGTGGCTTATCAAAAACAAAAATTTACTCCTTGTCATTCCGGAAGCTAAAAATCCAAGGTCAAGGTGTCAGCATGGTTGAGTAATTGTGAGACTTGTATTCTGAATTGCATACTTCTCCTTGTATCCTCACATGGAGGAAAGAGGATAAGCACTTTCTAGGGTCCCTTTTAGAATGGCAGTAATCCCATTCATGAGGACTCCACTCTCAGGATCTAATTATGCCCCATGCCCACCCCCCACCTGGTGGCTTAGACTGTAAAGAATCTACCTACAATGCAGGGGACCTAGATTCAATCCCTCGGTCAGAAAGTTCTCCTGGGGAAGGAAATGACCACCTACTCCAGTATTCTTATCTGCAGAATTCCATGGACAGAGGAGCCTGGCAATCTACAGTCCATACAATCCATAGGGTCACAAAGAGAAGGACACAGCTAAGCAACTAACACACACACACACACGCACACACCTCATCACCACCACCTCTAGCCCCCTCAACCAAAGCCCCCACATACATTGAGGGTTAGATTTCACCATGTGAATTTGAAAAGGATACAGGCATTTAATCCACTGTGTTCTGCCTCTGCCTCCAATTCTTATCTTTCTCTCATGAAAAATATATTCATTCCATCCCAACAGTTCCAAAAGTCTTAACTCATTCCAGCATCAACTCTGAAATCTAGTCTCATTTAAATATCATCTACATCAACTATGGATGAGACTCAAGGTACGTTTCATCCTGTGTCAAAACTGTGTTTTTGATCTACTTGTCTACTCCTTTCCCCTTTATTCTGCTCTCTTTTTATAGCAATTATCAATTTTATCATACATTATAATTTCATTTTTTAAAACATTTATTGTTTATGGTCTGTCTTCCACACCCTCACTAAAGTAGTAGCAACTCTGGAGCAAAGATTTTTGTCTAGAATGTTCACTGATGTTTCTCAAGGGGCTGTGATACTTCCTGGTATGTGGACGGCGTTTAATGACATTTGCCTCTGATTAAAATGGTACTCCATAAATTTACATTTCTCTAGTAAAGAAATATTCATCTTGAATATATCTTTGTTTGCATCTCACTTTCTAATTATGATCTGCATATTTTCAGGACCATTGGAATAATTTCTCTGAAACACATGTGACATTCTCTGAAAGTAACCTATGTGTGTTTGTAAAATAATAAGATTCATTCACATAAAATAATTGCAAAATAGTCCCCAGGTAAAAATTCATTCTCAAATGAGTAAATTAAGAATCATACAATATAGAATATGTCAAAATATTTAATTTTTAGTAAAATAATTTAGTATCAACTAGTGATAACAAAGACTGAATTATTTCATATTTTGATAAAAGAAGTCTTATGATACTCAAGCTGAATACCATCAATAAATGCATCTAAAAGTTTCAATATTTTGACCTATCAAAAATGGCAAATTGATAAAAACATGTTATGACATGTTTTGTTCTTTTCATGTGATTTATAGGAAGAAATATGGATATTTGCAAAAAACAAGTGCTGACAAAGTAATAACATTTTAACTATAGAAATAAACTATTACACTCATGTTAAAATAATATTATAACCCATGTGATTGTCATAAATCATTTTACTGTCATATATTTTGATTTTGAGTCATCATAGCATGTTGCAGTCCTTGGGGTTGCAAAGAGTAAAACACAACAGAACTGACTGAACTGAGTCACTCTGAATTTGAGTCATTAATTGATTGACTGCTTTTCTGATTGTCACCACATTTTTGCTCTTCTGTGTTATAGAAATATTAATTTTACTGTATGACTATGATTATTTATAAGTTATCTTTCTGATGACATATAACAAATACAGTTATTTGTTTCAAAAACTGTTATATTTAGGGATGTACCATAAAATTCCCTGAAAATTCATGTTTTAATATTTGTGCTTGCCATCATCCTGTCCTTCTCCTTAGAGAGGAAGAGGGACCAAACCATGGCAGCCAGGCCATCTTTAGTGAGGTTTCCCTGTTAGCTCAGTCAGTAAAGAATCTGCCTGCAGTGCAGGAGACCTGGGTTCAGTCCCTGGGCCAAGAAGATCCCTGGAGAAGGCAGTGGCAACCCACTCCAGTATTCTTGCCTGGGAAATCCCATGGACAGAGGAGCCTGGTGGGCTGCAGTCCACGGGGTCACAGAGAGTCAGGCATGACTGAACAACTAACACTTTCACTTACCTTTCATAATAACAGTTACTTTCTTAATGACCATTTTATATTGTATCTAATAAGGCATTATGTACCCATATCCATTTTCTCTTCATTCTCTAATTGTTCACTTTCTCAGTGCTTTTTATAGTAACTATTTTTCTTCTTCTCAAATCCCATTAATTTTTTTTTAGGACTAGAAACTGTATCGTAATAATACTAAGAATATTAAAAACTGGAAATAGTAGTGTAATATTAGGATAGAAAAAAAAGTAAAAGGTTATAAAATATGCAATTATCCTTCCTTTTTAGATTGTTCTAAGTATTTTACATATCTGTCTTCTCTAGATTCAAAATGAATATTCTTAAAATTCCTACTTACTATTTCTTGACATGATCATTTGGGCTAAAACAAGGTATATTTCTCTACTTGTGCATTCATGTACAATTCAGTTAGCAAATAATTAATGAATGGACACAATGTGCCACACAGAGTTAGGTACTGAGGATGCAGGTTTTTAAAAGTACTTTTTCTCAAGATGTATGGCACATAGGGAAGAAGTCTAAGACAATAATAAATGACTACAGCATGCTTTGGTAAAACACTCCCAAAAACATCAAAGCAGGTAGTTCCGTGATCACATGGTATGTTACTCGACTCAGCCTAGCAAGAAAAAGAAATGAACTATTTGCAGTTCTCTTTGTGTCCCTACTTGGATCCACAGTGTGGATGTGCCACATCCCTGTAAACTCTGATCATCTCCAGTGCTGGTGAGCTGCTCTTTGTCATGGCCATGTCCTCCTTAGTTATAGTATCTTGCAACAACAGGGAGAGACAGATCTCTGGTGGCTCAGATGGCACAGAATCTGCCTGCAGTGAGGAATACCTGGGTTTGATTCCTGGGTTAGGAAGATCCCCTGAAGAAGGGAATGGCAACCCACTCCAGTATTCTTGCCTGGAGAATCCCATGGACAGAGGAGCCTGGCGGGCTACAGTCCGTGGGGTTGCAAAGAGTTGGACATGACTGAGTAACTTAATACTTTCACATCATAAAACATACATGCATTACTCCTTGTCATTGAGACAGATTTTCTCCAATCTGATGATATTTTCTAATCCCTTTGTTTCCTGGATATTGCTACCTTTTCAGTAATTTTTTTTTTAATATATCATTCTTTTACATCTCTGCTTCAGGCTCTTTAATTAGTTTTTCCTTATTAACTTAGCTTTTTTATTTCTTTGTGACATCCCACTCTCCTGATTTTTCTATTATCTTTCAGACAGATTCTTTTAAATTCCTTTTACTGGTTTCTCAGGTATATCAAATTCCCTCACAGCTATGTCCTGTACCTTTTTCTCTCAACAAATTACTTTTAGGTGATTCTATCCACTCTTAGGGACTTACAAAATTATTTGTAAGCCTGAAAGGTCCTAAAGTTTTACCCTCAGGCAAAGATACTCTTCTGGATTAGCATACTCAATTATATGTTTGACATTTTGTGTGGCAGTCCCACAGGCATCTGTAATTCATAACTCCTGTATCTGAAATCTGAAAACTTTTCCCTTCCCTTCCACATTCAATTCCTGTGATTCTAAATTCAAAATACAACTTTATTTTATTCACATGTCTCCATCTTCCCTGACACCGACCGTACTAGTTCGAAGCACCGTTGTCTCAGGCCTGTTTTATGGAAATAACTTGCTAGATTATCTCTTCACTTAACTTCCTTTAAACTATCTAAAATTAATTCTAATGTAACTAGTTGCTTCCTTTCTTAAAATCTTTCAGTCAGTTTTTCATTATTTTTAGTATGATATAAAAATTTAATAATAGAGCCTGTAAGGCCATGGAACCATGTTTATAAAATGGTAATATGTATGAAACATATTTGATAATAAATAATTGCTTAATAAAAGATAAATATTTGTTGCCTAAGGAGATCATAAGTACTAGAGTAAATATGAAAACACATACAGTTTCCTCAAATTATGTCATTTGATGTACCTGTGACTCTTAGATGCAGAATCTAGATAATATTCAAGTAGAGTTATTGTAAAAGTTAAATAAGACCAGATAAGCAAAATATCTGAAAGGCACATACTACTTAGGTTCTGAATAAGTGGTGGATTCTTTAAAAATTTCATTATCATTGTGAACATCCAAGGAATATGTAAAAAATAATTGCAGCATAATTAAATCTTGAAGGTACCAATTTGTCATATTATTAGTGATCATTATAGCTCTGAGTATACTTCAGTCAATAGAGAAGACTTTGGGTTGGTGTATGTGATAACAGAAGAAAAATATTGAACTTGGTTCATTTATGCAATGTAGCAAGATGTCTGCCCTAACAGGAAAATACTTTGTATATTTTCAATGTTCATTTCTATTAAGGTCAGTTTTATAAGTAAGCAATTAATTCTACTAATCCTATTAATCACTCCAGAAAATTCCAACCAAAAATAATTAAAACAAAAATTATTCAAGCAAAAATATTCTTTGCTGTTTTTTAATTTTTTTCCAGAAGCTCTTCAATTATTTCACTCTTGAACAGAACATATTCCAAAGAGTTCTTTCCTCTTTAGTCATCTTAAGACAATTTCTTGTGAATGTATATACTTTGAATGATGTATGGATAAAGAAAGAAGATTTAAAATTATGAAATTGAAAGTTTTAATAAGGTAAAACAATAACTGAGAATTAATCAAAATATACTATTTGCTCTTTTTCAGTTTGAGTTCTTAGGACAAAAATAATTTCCCCGGAAGTCAAAGACAAATTCACTGTATAAAATAGTTGTTAATACAGGAAAATTTCACTTCTTAGAATCGTAGGCTCCCTTGGGCTTCCCTTGTGGCTCAGCTGGTAAAGAATCTGCCTGTAATACAGGAGACCTGGGTTCGATCTGGGGGTTGGGAAGGGCCCCTGGTGAAGGGAAAGGCTACCCACTCCAGTATTCTGGCCTGGAGAATTCCATGGACTGTTTAGTCCATGGGGTCACAAAGAGTTGGACACGACTGAGTGACTTTCACTTCACTTCACTTACCACTTTATTCAGAATTTATGAACACATAATTTGTACACACTGTATCTTATAAAAAATGAAAGCCTCATTTTATATAATCCCAGAGAAAATTTAAATTCTAAAGAAATGTTAAAATTCTCTATATTCATTTATATTAAAGTAAAATAGTAGTAACTTATCATTTTTTGTTTGAAATTATTTTACTTTCACATCAATGTGAGACTCAGAGAAATATTACCACAAATTTGATATTTGCTTTCAATATATATCAGAATGTTCAAGCCATTTCCTAATGCTATCAATTATTTAGTTTACTAGCAGAGTCTGCTGTTGTGAAGTATATCAGATAAAACATTTAGCTATAGAACAAATATTACATTACATGGCAGAAATAATATATTAAATAGTTATGAACATCAAATAATAATTATCTTTTCTATGTCTTTAGACTTGGAGGAACAACATAAGCAAGTCACATGACTCTCTTGGCCTCAGTTCTCTCCATTATGATGTAGGGATTTTAATAATATTTATATCAGTTTAAAGAAGGGAGCAAATAGAACACCTCTGGAGGTTCTACCTGCTATCTTGAACTCACCTTTTAATTTTCATTGCCTTGCTTATCCTTTCTAGGCTACTATTACGTTAACAAAAGTAGTGACTTGAAACTTCACCAGTTCATTTGAGAAGGTTGTATTATTACTACTTTCTTATATTTACAGTTTTAAGTATAATTATAGTATGATAAAATACAAATATCTAAAGTTTAAAATGTTTACATATGTATTTTTATATCAAATTTTCCTAATACCATTCCACTATATGAATATACTACATTTATTTATTCATTCATATTAACTTTTTTTTTTAACTATTACCAAAAAAGCTGTTATAAACACTCTCACACAAATACTTTCATGGATATATGCTTTCTTGGGGAAATTTTTGAGTAGAATGGCTGAGTCAAATTTGAAACGTATATTTAACATTTTAGAAACTGCCAAACAGTACAGGCATGCCTCCTTTTGTTGCACTTTGCTTTATTGCACTTCACAGATACTGCATTTTTTGCAAATTGAAGGTCTGTGGCAATCCTGTATGGAGCAAGTCTATTAGCACCACTTTTTCAACAGCATTTGCTCATTTCATATCTCAGTCACATTTTGTAATTCTCACAATACTTCACATTTTTCATTATTATTATACTTATTGTATTGATCTGTGATCAGTGATCTTTGATGTGACTATTGTGATTATTTTATAACTTTGGTTATGTGTTTTTTTTTTTATAATGCCATCATACATTTAACAGACCATAGTATAGTATAAATATAACTTTGATATGTACTGGAAAATTTTTTAAAAAAAGACTTGCTTTATGGAAATATTCCTTTTATTGTGGTTTTCTGTAATAGAACCTCAAATATTGCCAAGGTATGCCTGTACTCCAAAGTGGTTTAACAATTTTACATTCCCACCAGGAGTGATAAGAATAGCAGAAACTCCATACGCTTGTCAATACTTTAAATGGTCATTCTTTTTAGTTTAGCCATTCCAGTGGGTTTGAAAAACATTTAGTTAGTCTATTGAGTAATGTTGAAACTACTTCATGGTATTGTTGCCTCAGCATCCATTTTGTTTGACCAAGTGGCTTGTGGAGGCCTTAAACCCAACCTAGCCCCTAATACAAATTTACGCTGTAGATAACAGCCTGCAGTGACACACAAGTAAATTTAAGTCCTCAATCTGACTTTCCAAACTATTTTTGTGATACAGTCTCCCTGCTTCCAGGGCTCCCTTCATTCACACATTAGATAAGACTTACTGAAGCTTACCCAAACCCTCTTGTTTTGGGTTTGAATTGACAAAACAGGCCTTAGCCTGAGAACTGCAAAGCATTCTACCCACAGACCTTAATAGGGGCACATGCCCAGTTACGGCTGCCCTCTCTGCCTACAGCCCGCCTTGCCTCCTAGGCTCGCCTATTAAAGAGTGCTGTGTACTTCTTCTAGGACCCACGGGTAATAAACTTCTCTATTTCAGGTCTCTTGCAGTCTTCTGTTGAACCTGATCTCACAATCTGACATCCCAGGGAGCTCTGTTTGACAAATGTTAATTCAATAAAATCACAGTTAAAGATATTGCCTTCTGTATGATCAGGGCACAAAAGATGGATCTTCTCTTGCTCTCTGTACATCCCCTGCTCGACTAGTCCCTGCTTCACCTACACCCTACTCCCATGAAAGTGTTTGCCCCCTGCCCCAGCTAGCAGTTGTCCTAACCCTTAGGCCAGAAAGGATCTACTTGCTAATTTATTCAAGGGACACATCTGCCCTCTTGATGGTAGTTAGCCTGAGGGTGGTAAGGGAAGTGCCCCTGATGCTTGCTTCCTTGGTAACTGATGAGCCAATCTGACACCAGTTCTTCCAATAAATGATAGCCTCCTTCTGTACTGACCAGTGAAGATTGCTGCATGCCCTGCCTGCTGTGCATGCCGGAGTGTCTCCAGGACACCTTTGTTTCTGACAGGTAAGATTCCCTGTCTGTAAATCACTGATGTCACTGTCATTGACTCCACGCTCTTTGGTCTTGAGGCTGGGTCACTAGGAGTCTTGCAGACCTGCTGTTGTTATCCTTATAGCTTCTTTGAAGTGTTTATTGCAGCCGTATGTTATTTCAGGGGCTTCCCCTGTGGCTCAGTGATAAAGAAACCACCTGCAGTGCAGGAGTCGCAGGAAACTTAGGTTCGATCCCTGGGTTGGGAAGATCCTCTGGAGAAGGGAATGGCATCCCACTCCAGCATTGTTACCTGAAGAATCCCATGGATAGAGGAGCCTGGTGGACTACAGTTCATAGGGTCAGGAAGAGTCGGACACCACTGTGTCTGAGCACATTATTTCAGGGTATGAGAGTTGTTTAGACAGTTGTATGATCAGGCCACTCAAGGTGGTTCTTCTTGCTGTCTGTACACCCCTTGCCCAGCCAGTGCCTGCTTCACACACACACCCTACTTGCATGACTATCCTTCTCTGTTAATCAAGAGCTTAATCAGCAACTTCCTCTGTATTTGCCCCCTGCTCCAGAAGGCGATTGTTCTAATCCTTAGGCAAGAATGGCTCCACATTCTAGGTTATCAGAGAGAAACATCGCCGCCATGACAATCCAAAAATTATTAATCTGAAGGGCTACAAAGATATGCCGGTGTCCCTGGTAACTGATGAGCCAACCTGATGTCAATTCCCTCTGTAACTGCTACCGCCTTCACCCTCCTGGCATTGAAGCTTGCTACCCTCTGCCTTACCTGGTGGGTGGGTGGGCTCCACGCCTTTTGTTTCTGACTTGGAGATTCCCTATCCAATAAATCTTGGATGTCTCTGTCCCTGTCTGGGCTCTTCACTCTCATGGCTTGGCAACTATAAGGCTTACAGATATGTGGGGGTGCAGCCCAACATTAGTTCTTAAACAAGTTCTTGGTTGATATAAGAATATTTCACCTAGCCTTTGGTTTACCCTTCTATTTTCTTAATAGAATCTTAGTAGTGAATGTTTTAAATTTTTTGAGGCCATTTTTTTTTTTTTTTTACTTTTTTAAAATTCTTTTTGTGGCTATTTTAACAATTCTTGAATTTATAGTTTTTCTTAAGAAGTTTTAGCATTTTGGCCCCAACATTTAGGTCAATGATCCATTTTTATTTAACTTTTGTAAGTAAAGAAAGAGTTCATGTTCTTGTATGAATGTATGTATTTACGTCTTTATTTTTTACTCATTTATTCATCTCTACATATGGCTATCCAATTGTTTGAGCACTACTTATCAAAATGATCATTCTTTCTCACTGCCCTTCATGGCATCTTTGTTGAATGTCAATTGACTATATATATGTATAGGCATATTTAACAAAACACTATTTTGTCATATTGGTGTATATGTGTTTATAAAATCCTGGTATCATGCAGTCTTTATTACTGAGACTTTATAGTATATGTTGATATCAAGTAGTATGAGTTGTTCAGGTTCTTTTTTCAAAATTTCTTTGGCTATCTTAATCCTTTCCATTTTCACGTGCACTGTAGAATAAATTCATCGATTCCTATAATGTCATCTGCTTAGAGTTTAAATCTATAGAGTAATATGGGGAGAATTGATATTTTAGTAATATCGATTATTTTGATAGATAGGCACATGTTGATCTATCTGAAAAATAGTGTATCTTTTCACTTATTTAGACTTTTAATTTTTGTCAGTGAATATTACAAATTTCAGTGTGTTGAACTTATACTTCTTTTATCCAATATATGTCTAATTCATTATGCTTTGATGCTGCTGAAAGTGATATTTAAAATATTTATAGCTGAACATTGCTAGTATCAGTAAATAGAATCAATTATTGTGTGTTGAATTTGTACTCTGCAAAGGTTCTAAATGCACTCACTGATTCTAAAATCTTTTTTGTGTATTCCTTAAGATTTTCTACATAGATAACCATGTGTCTGTGATTAAAGACATTGACATTTCTCTTGCCATCTGATTGCATTTTATTTTTTTTCTCCCTGCCTCCCCTTTTATTGTTCTGGTTAGGACAACACTTTAAAACATTTTTAACATGTTGAACTGTATTGATTTTCAGTTGTTACATCAACTTTCCTGGGGGGTAAATATACCATAAGGTCTTGGTGTCTCATCCTTTTCATGTATTATTTGACTGAACTGAACAACATTTTGTTAAGGACAAATTTGTGTCTGTGTTCCTGAGAGATACTGGTCTAGAGTTCTCTTGGAATGTCACTTTTGGATTTTAGCATCAGGGAAATATTGGCCTCTTAAAATGAAATTGTATATGTAATTGATAATATTTCCCCAGTAACATTTTGAATAAGTTAATTTTGAGACCATCAAGAGTTGACATTCTCATCAAAGAGATTCACTACAAACTTAAGTTCTTTAATACATGTAGGGTGACTCAGTTTATGTATTGCTTCTTGTATGTGCTTGTATGTGTTCACTTACATTGTTGAATTTATTGTCATAAACTTTTTAATAATACTGCTTAATTAAACCTTTAAAATATGTAAGTTTATAATGTTCATTGATATCCCTTCTCTCATTCTAATCTTCTCTTTTCTTGGTCAGTGTGGCTAGAGAACTATCATTATGATCATTTCAAAAACTAGTTTTGCTTACATTCATTTTTTTTACTCTTTTGTTATCTCTCAATAATTCCTCCTCTTTATTAACTTTCTTCTGCTTACTTTGGTTTTCATTTGCTTTTCTTTTTCTAATTTCTGAAATTGGAAACTTAGCATTATTATGTGGGAATTTTCCTGCATGAACACACTGATCAGAGCTCAGCTGTAGACGTGTGTGTGTGTGTGTGTGTGTGTGTGTGGTGCAGCTGTGTGTGCAACTGCCTCCTCCTCAATACTATGCCCTGAAAATTTAACCTGCTTAGGTTTCCACAACTTTGAACTCTATTTCAATTAGGGAGATTGCCAAAATTTGTCTGGGTTCCTCCTCCCCACAACTGCTGCTCAGACACTCTCTCTAGGCAAAAAGCTATGATTCATCTCATTTGTTTTCGTTTTCTCCGAGATTGTTTGTTGCTCTAAATTTGAAAAAAAAAAGTTTCATAAATTCTTTCTTTCATAAATGCATTAAAAATAAGCGTTTTTTAACTTAAGATAGTAAGATCAAGCTGGTTTCTGTTAGTTCAATTTGGCCAAAAATAGTAGTGATTATTAGTGTTTAGATACAGACATATAACCAATATTAAGAATTTATCTTTTCCTGTTTAACTAGTGAAATGACAAATTTAGATAGAAATGTATCACTGTCTTAATTATCACAGTCATGTCATTCACTATTGATAATAGAACATTACATCTAAGTTTGATTCCACAGAAATAACCCAAAAGATAGTAGGTCTTTCAGCTGTCTCTATGTTAATAGGTACTGAGACCAAGATCAAAATATTTCCACAACATGTTATTCCAGTGATGGTTCACATGGTGGATTGATGAGGCAGGTTACTTTCACTTACTTTTTAATAGTAAATCCTAGTTTAAAATATGAGTTGCATTTAATCATGGTGGTTCACAGTTCATGGTTTAATATTTGTTTTGTTTTGTAACAGATATAGCCTAACTCCTTTACAACATCACAGTCTCTGTCCCCAGGATTTTACTCCCCCCCTAATAAGCAATGATACTCATTTTCATCATACACTCAGATCTTTCAACATGCAGAGCTTCTGGATCCCACGGGACTTTGTGTGTCTCAATGTAGAACTCAATGCCTAAACCAAGAACTTTTGCCTAAGGGCTCCAGAGCATGGTATTGGTGATGGAACCTTGAAGATAACCCTCATGACATACCAAGATAGTGTTCCAGCACTTACAGAGGAGAGGAAAATTCACTGGTGCAAAAAGAACCTGTTAAAATAAGTAAATAAATCTGAACTTCGTAGGTCTTATGCCGTATTCTTTGCTTGGAATGCCATTTTTCTTAGCCCTGCAGCTCATTCTTCTTGATCGCATTCTTCAGATATCAGCTATACCTAAACTTTTCAGAAGCTCTTTTTGACCACCAAGCCCAAGATGGTATCTCTATTTTACTTTTTCCCTGCATGATTTCCTCTTTTCTGTCCTTTGACTATTTCTAATTACTTTTTCACATATTTCTCTACTCTGCAGGATTGTTAGCTGGTTCATTGCATAAACCCCAGTGCTCTGCTCACTTCCTGGCATAGAAAAGGTGTTCAATAAACATTTGCTGAATGAAACAACAAAAACAAAGTAAATAAACAAACAAAGTCAATCCTATAGCCTGCCTATAAATGACAAAAATGTCTGCATTATAAAATACAGCTATACTCTATCAGTGCCACCTCATGGAGAAACCTATGCCTGCCATGTTATAGTAATCCCCGATCTCAATGGTTTATTCTCTTACGCAACTCATGTACATTTACTCACATATTTGCATATACATATAGACTCACATACACTTATAACTTCTTCTCAGTCACTTTTGGTGAAAAATACAGTGAAAAATTGTTTTAAAGTGTATGGAACTACAAACGTTCTGATACTTATAATATTCAGATGAATATATTATTTAAACATAAAATTTAAATCAATGAACAAATAAATTCTGCACCAACAATATTATGACCCTATTCAGTGATGGATAAATAACCATGAAGTACATATTCTGTCTTGATGCTTAAATAGCAATGATATATAGTTTGAATTCAGACCCTATGTTCATTTATGATTCTCATGAGTTTGTAGAAACTGTCCTCATTTTGAGTATGACTGGATATTAGTGAAGAAGAAATTTCCAACATAAAAGAAGTGCTGTAGGATGTGTTCAATTTCACAACCTCTAATCATCTGGACCTGGAAATTTATAGAGAGAGATTATAGAGAAAGCTGGATGAGTTCACCAGCATCAAGAAATTAAATTTCTCCTTAAATTCACACAAGCTGCCCAGAATTTTTGGAGCTTCCTAGAAATTGTACTAATTCCAGATAGCATAGCAGTAATTTTCATTCACTGAAATTTTTGCTAACAACACTGTCAGCAAAAGGAGGAAACAGTTATGATCTATTTATTCACTAGCATTAAACTACCTGGAAAGAAATTCTGAGATAATTATAATTCCTCATAGAATTTCTAGTAGTTCTGATTAATATATGAGTCAGACATAGGGAAAGAATATACCATTTTTGTCTTGTTCTGAATTTACAAAATTTAACGTTAAGGAAAGAAGAACAAAAATTTAATCATGACCTTTTCCAGGAAGGTATTATTATAAAATAATCTTAGAGGTTAAAAAAAAAAAAAAGACCATAAATCAGTGTAACCAAAGTATATTAGGTTGATGAAATGCCCCATTTTATAGAGACATTTTATAGAGCTTTTCCTTCAATTTGGTGTCAACCAGACTTTTTATTCATTCAGTCCATGAATACAGAGTATGCAATATAAAGGAACTGTTTTTATAGCATGCAAAAGTCACTCAGAAACAAATTTGTTTAAAAAACTCACATTTCAGATATGGCAAGAACCATGAAGAATAACTAGTTCAATATCTCAAACTTTAGACATGATGAAATTGAGCTCAGTTCTCATTGAAGTTTCTTCAACTTATCTCTTTTTTCTTTTCCCTGTTCTCCTAGTTGAATCACACTATACATTGAAATGATTATGTATACTACTATTGGGTTAAGAAAGACATTAATGTATTTTCAAATTTTATCAGTTCAGCTTTCAGTTTCAGCATTATTGCTTATGGCTCTCTCTAGTTACATATTTGGTGAGTTTGTGTGTGTGTGTGTGTTTTTTTTTTTTTAAGACTTTTGGCTTTGGTTTCTTAGTGTATAACATTCCTCATAAAAATCTTGTAAACTTTCAAGAATAAATTACTCATTTTTACTCTTTCATATAAAGATATCTTAGAGTATATATCATAGATGGGATAGAAATCTCAACTTTGTCTGAATACAACCAAAAATATGCCTGTTTTATTTAAGATTGCTATTTTCTAGGTTTGGACATGTTTTAAATGGTGCTATGAATAATAATTGCTTGATTGCACACTTTAATCTGTAGGGTGAGTTCAGAGCTTCAAACTACCTGCTGCACTCTACCCATCAAGAATCACTAATGTTAGTAAAGAACTGTATGGAATCATGAAAATCACAGACAGTCCACCATAATATGGAACTGACATTTAATGGGAAGGAGAAAAGTCATTATAAAAAAAAAAAAAATAGGCAGAGCTATTCCATTTTCTTCTTATGACCTTCAAGTTTTGCTTTTTTCTATTTAACATTTCCACATGGATTGAAAGATGAGATCCAGATATAATCTGTGCTTAGAAATTGCTATCCTGTATAAGGTCAAATAGGAATCAATTTGGGGATCATGGAAAAGGAACTATAAAGCAAGCAATCTATATCTTCTTTCAGTCTAAACCAAGAACAAAAGGAACATAAGGAAACTTCAAGGCATACATGAGGCCTCTCATAGTTAGCTGGGAAAAAAAGGATTTGTAGTTGAAACAAAATACACCCAAATACATTTGGAATTTTCCTAATATGTGGCTTCTTCAGTATAAATATTTGTAAACACACAGGTAATGAAAGCAGGTAGGTGGCACAGTTGATGGCATATGAGAACTGGAGATCTTATTTTTCTCTTAGCCAAATATGACTATATTTTGAATTATTAAACCAAAATGTGATATTCAGCTTTTATCATAATTTAGGCTCTATACATGGAAATTTGAAATCTCAGAAGAAAACCAGAAGGAACAGTAAGACATAAAATTTAGCAAGATTAAGATTAGAAAAACTGGCTTAGAAGGGCTGATTCCATAAAGCTATCTAGTCAATAAAAGTCCTATCTAAAGGAATGTAGTAACAAATTCATTTAAGTCTAGATCAGTAAGACTGTCTGTACAAGTCCCATAGGGTTGTTGAAATGAAAAGAAGTGGTGGTACTTTTAGAGCAGACAGCGGACACTTAGCGGTCCCTCTTCCTATAACAGAAGAATCCCTGGCAACAGCTGAGGGGGTTCTCTATTTACTCCTTGTCAGGGTCTTGCATGATCCTGGGTAGAATATTTCTTAAAGTTATTTTTATAAAATGTTATCTATATTAATTTAAAAAAAAGAAATACTAATCTTGTGTACTCTAAATCCAATGACTTGTTTTGCTCAGTAAGACTTAACCATGAGAAAAACTTAAATGAAATTTCTCTTCCTGAGTAATATGAACCAGTTAAGTCTAAAATACAGAGACTCTTTATACTTAATGTGTAGGGTTTGGGAATAAACAAGCCATGAAAAGTAATATTTCACTTGTTATTTAAAGGGAAGATGAGGGATAATTATTTTTAAAAATTAAACCATTGTTTTTGATAAAGGAAATGGGGAACTCATATGCCATGGGAGTAATCAATATAATCAGTATCCTCATCATTGTTGTCTAATAATAAGTCATCACCTCCAATCTTCTTTTTTGAACTATAAGCAGGCTTTGACATGGTTCATCAATCATTTCTCTTTCATATACTTCACTTCAGGTCCAGAACACTGCATTCTTTTGGTTTTTCTCCTTTCAAACTGATGGTTTGTGCTTTATCTCTTTTACTGCTGCTTCCTCATCTGTGCTTTCTAGGAGCTGGTAGTTTCTGGCAGTCATGATTCTTTTTTTTTTAGTAAAATTCACTCCCCTCGTGTCTTATCAAATCCTGTGGTTTTAAATATTTTCTATACATAGACACTCCCTAATATGCATTTCCAGCACAGATATCTCTCCCTGTTCTTGACAACTTTACATGGATATCTATAAAATATCACAACATGATAGTACTATAGCTGTTATTTGCTATTTAAAGTTAGTATTTAGTATTGCTTCACTTTTTTCCTAAACTTTTTCATTTTCTCCCTATTCAGTATTTCTATTCGCATAAAGTTTGATTCGAACTGTACAGTGACTCTTCTATTTAAAAAAAAAGCTAAATTTTCCTTTAAAATTCTTAATATATTCAAATTTATTATTTTACAGACTTAACTTACATGTTCTATTGTAGAACATCCCTATGCCCTGATACCACTGCAATATCCCCTTTGATTGCCAGAATTGTTTTTAATCTATTATTTTCCCCTATTAATTAGAATATTATGCATTGTATTTTCAATTTGTGTAGTTACACTAAATATTTTATCATTACTTCTTTGGTCATCAAAATCTAAAACTTTTTGATATATTTACTACTCTCCCTTAAGTTAAACTTTAGAGTACTTTAATGTCAAACATATCATTTAACATTTATATACTAGTTTTATCATGTATATTATTTCTGAAAGCCACAGAGGAGTCATTGTTGTATTTACAGATTTCTTTACATTTTTGCACTTATTTATGGCTTTCTTTGTTCCTTCTTTATTTATTTTTTTGCATCTTGAAATTTTCCTTTGCTATTATTTTTTCTGCCTACAATATCTTAAGAATTTTCTTTAGTAATACACATTTGTAATAAAATCTGTTTATTATTGTTGTAGAATGTATTTTTTTTTACCTCATCCTTACAAAGGATGTCAAGAAAACAATAACTAAATATGGAGTAAGATTATTCCACTATTTCTTGATTTACATTGTTTCTTTTAGGAGGTCAGTGTCAGTATAATTTTTGTTCCATTGAAAGTAATTTAAGTTCCCTGACATTATTATAATCAACATATGGTTACATGATTTATTGAGTATACTTAATAAGTTTCACAAGTTTATGTGTACATCTATGTTCCTTTTTTACTAATTAGGAAGTTGTTACCCCAGATATTGTAACAAGAAAATATCTGAAAATCACCAATTCTTGTTAGATACATCAGAGGATTGAGGACAAATGTATATTGCAATCTCTAGGACAGTAACAATAAAAAATGTTTTTAAAGAAGTATAATTGATATGCTCAGAAAGAGAAAAATAAGTTATATAAAGCCTTCAAATAAAACCACAGAAGGCAGCAAAAGAGTGGAAGAAAAAAAGAAAAAAGTATCAGGGCTACTAACAGAAAATAGTTGCAAATATTTTGGCTGTTAACCCAGCTATATTAGTAAGCACAATAAATATGAATGATTTTATGCATATCATTAGACTGTCAGAGTGAATAAACCATAAACCAAATTTAATATGTCTACAAGAAACCCACATGGAAAATAAATATATATATATAGATTTAAAATAAAGAAATGGAGAAACATATATCATGGTAACACAAATGGAAGGAAGCAGGGAGAGCTATGTTAATTTCAAACAAGGCGCACTTGAAACAAGGAAAAGCACCAGGGATGAAGAGAAGCATTACATAATGAAAGAGGGGCCAAGTCTCCATAAGGACATAATATCCCTTGATGGGTGTGTGCCTGAACACAGAATTTCAAAACATGTGAGGCCAACCATGATGGAACCGTAAAGAGAAACAGACAAATCTGCTATTAGAATTGGAGACTCCAGCACCCCTCTATACCAGCAATGGGCAAATGCAGAGGGCAGAAGTTTAGTAAAACTACAGTTAAATAGAACATCACCATCTATCACCTGGATCTTATGTTCTATGTGAGATCCTGTTTAAGAGAATGAAGAGTTTAGTCACAGACTAGGTGGAGATATTTGCAAAACAGATACCTGATAAAGACTTATATCCAAAATATAAAAAGAACACTTAAAATTCAATAATAATAAAGTAATCCTTTAAAAACTAGGTAAAAGATCTAAACAGATATATTACTGTCAATAATAAATAATAATAAATATGCATATTAAAATGTGCTCAACATCATATGACATTAGAGAATTGTAAATTAAAATAACCATGAGATACCCCTATATACCTATTAGATTGGCTAAAATTGATAAACCTGGCAATAATAAATGGTGGTTAGAATGTAGAGCAACAGGAATTTACCTTCATTAGTAATGAAAATGAAAAACGGCTGCACAATTTTGAAAGGTCATTTGGAAGTTTCTTACAGAGCTCATCAGAATCTTCCTATGTGATCCAGTAATTGTGCTCCTCCGTATGTACCCAGATAAGTTGAAGATTTACATACATGAAAGCTTGAAGACATATGTACAGAAACTTTATTCATAATAAAAAATGAAACTGGTAAAAATGCCCTTCAAAAAATGAATGGATAAACAAACTGAGATACATCCATACAACAGAGCATTACTCGATGATTTTAAAAGCTATCAAGTCATGAAGAGACACAAGAGGAAAATTAAATGTAAATATATTGCTTAGTGAAAGAAGCTAATCTGAAAAGACTGTATAGTGTTTGATTCCACCTATGTGACATTTTAAAAAAGGCAAAATTATAGAGACAGTGAAAAAAATTATTAGGTGCCAGCATTTCAGGAAGAAAAGATGAAAAGGAAGAACACAGGGGATGTTTAATCAACCTCTTCTGCATGACACTGTCATGGTGAAAACATGTCATTTTACATTAGTTAATATCTATAGAATGAACAACACAGAGTGAACCGAGATTAAAAATATGGACTTCGGTTAACAATAATGTATCAACATTGATTCACCAGTTTGTAGCAAATGTACCACAGTAGTGAAGATGTTTATAATAGGGGAAACTCTCTGGTGATGGGGAGGACTAAAGTTATAAAGGAACACTGTATCATCTGCTCAGTTTTTCTGTAAACCAAATGTGCTGCAAAAAATGAAGTCCGTTAATATTTAATTTTAGTGTTATCCATATTTTACGTAAAATTTTAATCATAGTTACTGGTGGCTGGGAATGTTGTTCCACCAAACTGCCAGAAATTGTACTGCGTGTGTGTGTGTGTGTGTGTGTGTGTGTGTGTGTGTGTGAATGTGACACTACTATTACATTATAAGAAAATATTTAGAAATATATTTAGAAAAATATTCTAAGAAAATATTTAGAAACTAAGAAAAACATTCTAAGAAAAATATTTAGAACTATGACTGACCTGCTCCTTGACAGAACTAAAATTTTTCAGTTAATAAAATCCACATGGCTAATTGCAGACTGATCTTACTGAAGTGAAAAAATTTATTTCACTTGATGTTTACGTATAACTGTCATATGATGCAACCCTCAAAATATCTTTAAAAGGTCAAATGCTTAGACTGTATGAAATCCATAAATACATATATGAATTATATATTCTTACAAAAGTAAAATCTCAGATATGTCTTTGACCCAACAGGTTCTTTTTTGTTTTGACAACAAAAATTAAAATAAGCTATATAGATTTTCACTGTACATAAAACAATTTAGAAGTTGTCTGTCCTTATATATGAAAATCTCTGGTTTTAATGGTTCATTTCAGAGCCTTCTATATTATTATGAGGGATAGTTCTTATGATGTAGTTTTACAGAAATAAAACCAAAATTAATGTGCAGTGATCATTGTTTCTTATTTGATAGTAATTGAGAATTGCATAAACAGTCTGAAAATAGGTGATATCTGTATTTGACTGCCGAGGTCCAGCCTTGGCAGGATCCAGGGGGTACCCTCAGGATGAACGACATCGGCGAGAGAAGACACGTGAGACCAGCCTTGATGGGGCCAAGTCTGTGAGGGAGAGAGAGAGAAAGAGAGAGAGAAAGAGAGTGACCAGACGGGGGTGCAGCCGAATCTGGCAAATCTTTATTTTTTTTTTACTGTAGCTTTTATAGTCTAAGTTAGTACATTTTTAAGGGGAAGATAGTTTAATATTACATCAGCTCATCCTTCTCGAAACCAGGGTGTTTTCTGCATACTTCTTTGTGAGAGTCTTGTACATTATCTTCTGGCCTTGGGGCCTATTGACATTTTATGACCTAGGTGAATGCAAAGCTGTTTTCCCTAATCTATTCTTTAATGAACACAAAGGTCAGTCCTTTTGCAGAAGTTATCAGTTAAATTTATCTAAAAGGTTTACCACACAAAGAGTCTGCAGCTCCAGTGAGGCAGCCCCTGTTTAGCATTCCTGGTTAAAATGAACAATTCTAAACTCTTATTTTTCTAAATCTTTAACTATAACCAGTTTTAGAATAATATTTTTATGGTCTCTAGTAGGGCTTCCTCACCCCCGAAGGGTTCTGTGCTTATTAGCGCCTTTTGTGTGATCAGGTTCTTTATGCTGTTTATGATTAAGGTGTTGTGAGCAGTTAGGTGCATTAGTACGCATTTGCCAAGCAGGCTAGAATGCCAGCAGAGGGGTCTAAATTGAAACACTCCTTTCATCCTGGATAATCTTACAGGATACCACCGTCCGGCGGACATATTAATTAAAGTTCTAAGTTGATTCTGTTTGGACAGAGATCGAGGAAGGCCTTCTACCCATGTCACAGAAATTAGGGAGTAGTCTAATGTAGCAAGCATCAGAAAGACAGAGATCATCTTTAAGGTGAGCGCCGGGGCAGCTTTTCGAAATCCCTGAAGTCCTGATCTGCCTGCTTGTTAGGTCTTCTCATGACCTTGTCATGGGTGGGATCTCCTGTGCTGGCTCCCAGTATTAAGTGGGTATTGTCAAGATTCCTCCTTTAAAGAATGCTGCCAGAATAAGGACTAATCTTGTCTGAGTGTGTCTTTCATTACCTACACTTAAAGCCACCTGATTAGAAAGGGCAAAAATAAATTTCATTTCAGTGATTGATAGTCAACCTCAATCTTACTTAAATGTGTTCAGTGGACCCACTACAATATTTTTCTTCTATCTTCAAATAATTTGACATGACATGTTATTGATATTTCACACATTGTCATTCCCTTGCTATTTTCCTTTCCTGGTAAGTTCACAGTTTACCTAAGAACTAGTGTTACAATCTGTTGACATAGTTAAAATACTTGATGTAAAGGTATTGTGTAGTTTAATGTTTATTATTAAATAATCCTTTTGTTTCAGAGTCTCATGCCTGTAACCAAGGAGGAAGAAATATGAGGATTAGTTTGTTTCAGAGGAATGCTTTACAACTGTTGTTGTTCAGTCACCAAGTTGTGTCTGACTCTTTTCAACCCTATAAATTGCAGCATGCCAGGTTTCCCTGTCCTTCACTATCTCCTGGAGTTTGTTCCAACTCATGTCCATAGAATCGGTGATGCCATCCAAACATCTCATCCTCTGTTGCCCCCTTCTCCTATGCCCTCAAACTTTCCCAGCGTCAGGGTCTTTTCCAATGTCAGCTCATTGCATCAGGTGGCCAAAGAAGTATGACACTTTAAATTGCTAACTTTTTCACTTAATGAAATAAATATTTATACATCCTCAATATTGTTTCATTAAATTTAAACACTCCATTATAAACTGATTCTTCTCAGCAACTCTCAAAATGTTTGCGTGCAGAACACTGTCATAATGAATGTGTTGGATGCAAAGCAATGGTGCAGACTTACATTCTCCTCCCCAATTATCTGTGCTGCTTTTTTTATAGTAGATACTTCTGTCAATTTTAATTTCATCTTGGCTAAACACAAAATGGTGTGAAGACTAAGCAGATGGTTGTCACAAACAGAGGAACACAAATAAAATTTATGGGAAATTTTCCAGTCTGGTAGAGAAAGAGGAATTAGTCGCCAGACTCATTTTATTGTTCATGAATATCATGTGCCAAACCCTTCATATAACATGTGGAAAATAATCTTATTTGCAAACCCAAACTGTTTACAAAACATTTAACTGAATTGTCAGTGTGACTATTTTTAAGGAGATAATAATAATCAATGCACTGTGATAATTTTCTTATTAATTTTAAAGAGAAAAATTATATAATAAAATAACAAATTGGGAAATGTACACTTTATGCTTATCTTTTTTATTGTTAGACAGTCTTTGCCTTGAACTGAATAGTGATCCTTCTAAATGAATTTTAGGAGGAAAAATGTAAATTTTTGTATTGCAATAGGTTTTATGGGAGAAGCATGTGAATGTTTTCTTTCCTTTTTGTCTTAAGGAGATTTATTCCTAATGTAAATGGAGTCATTCCTTGAATTCAAATTTTGTAGCAAGAAGAGGAAATGAAAGGGAATATTCTGTCTTTTTCATCTAGAAGAGAAGTAAGAGAAGTCAGATAGGTGGTTTTGTATTTTACAAATTCTGAAAATCTTCCACTTGTTGTAGTAAAAATGTGTGACCAAATCTCTTTGCTTCTGATTATTCTCACATTGTAAGTTAGCCCAAAAAATTTCTGGAGGAAATTTAAGTTTGGGATTACTTTTGTTGTTTGCATTAAGAAAGTTAAATTTAGGTTTAACATCTTAGGGATATAAAGCTTCAGTAACTTCAAGCACAGAACTTAGGGCCACTTTACACACAAATAGATCAATAGACTCCCCTAAATGTTAGTAAAGATGTCCAGGCTCCAGCTCTCTTCTAAAATAATTTTAAGTGAGAAAATGCTGAGAAATTGTTTTATCTCATTGCTGTAAGGAAAGTCATGGTGTGAAATGGTCATTCTTGAGCGGGATATAGAACTACAGGTTGAATAAACTTAGCTGAAAAGGAGGAAACAACATGTTTATTATTGTATAGCCAAATATTTCACTTATATCTTTTTAAAAATACAGCACCAAATATGCTATGTATGTTTTTTATAGTTTATGGTATTGGTTAACTTTTGTAATGTCTTTACAAAAATGTATAGATCATATTTAATGTTTCCATCAAAAATATGAAAAGCAACACACACATATATATGAATAAAATGTGGAAAGTCACATGTATGGATACATGTATATACAGCCATGCATATATGTTTCATATACAAGATAGATAATGACATGAGAGAGAGTTCTTAGTATCTTAAATTCATTTTGAAAGTGAAAGTGTTAGTCACTCAGTCATGTCCAGCTCTTTGTGACCTCACGGGCTGTAGTCCACTAGGCCCCACTGTCCATGGGATTCTCCAAGCAAGAATACTGTGAGTGCGTAATATTTAGCCATTCCCTGCTCCAGGGGATTTTCCTGACCCAGGGGTTGAAGCTGCGTCTCCCACATGCAGGCAGATTCTTTACCTTGTGAGCCACCAGAGAAAGCCAAAAATCCAGTATAAGAAAGACCTATATTACCAAGAAAGAAAAGTCAAAGAGTTGAGCCAAATTTATGCTTTTGGTTTTACTCTGGGAGGTGCTTACCAATTCTGAGTGCAAAGCAAGAGGCTGAGAATCCAGGCTTTCCCAGGTAGACCTACTGCAACAGGACAGAGAAACCATCAGAATTCTGGCAGCATTGTAGAGATGGAAATGTTTAACTCTAGACATTAAGTTCACTCCAGTGTTCTTGCCTGGAGACTCCCAGGGATAGTGGAGCCTGGTGGGCTGCCATCTGTGGGGTCAGCAACAGCAGACATTAAGTTAAGACTCAACACCTTAGTCACTATTTCTATTAGGGTGAAACTTTTCTACATAGTTAAGAGATCCTAGGACTCAAATGATATTTAGTGGTCCCTTTCCCCCTCCAAAAATCTAGAGCCTTTCTTTAGAAGTCAATCACTGTCGTGTGTGACACTTTGTGATCCCACAGACTGTAGCCTGTCCGGCTCTTCTGTCAATGGAATTCTCCAGGCAAGATACTGGAGTGGGTTGCCATTTCCTTCCCTAGGGGATCTTTCCTACCCAGGGCTCACACTTGGGTCTCCTGCATTGCAGGCAGATTCTTTACCAACTGAGCCACTGAGCCCTTTTCTTTAGAAGCTGCTTTCATATGAACCATGAGCATTCCTCAAAAAAAAAAAAGATGTTGGCAACTTAATATCTGATTCTGTATTAGTTTGGTAGGGCTGCCATATAAAGCATCACACACTACCTTATATTAATACAACAGAAGTGTTTTGTCTTGCAATTTTGGAGGCTAAAAGTCCAAGGTGTTGGCAGGCTTGGTTTCTAATAAGGGGGATGTTCCATACTTCTCTCTTAGCTTCTAATTTGCTGACAATCTTTGATCTGCCTTGGTTTGTAAGTTGCATCTTCTTGATCCGTGCTTTCATGTTCACATGGCATTCTCCCTGTATGTATGTGTCTGTGTCCAAATTTCTCCTTTTAATTAGGACATTATGCTAGTTTACAGTTCACCTACGTGATTCTTATTTTAACTTGACCACCTCTCTAAAGACCTTATTTCCAAATAAGTCACATTCTGAATGCTGGAAATTAGGGCCTCAACATATTTTGCCAGGGTTTTCCACATGGCTCAGGAGGAAAAATAATAATAATAATAATAATTTTTCTGTCAAGCAGGAGATTTGGTTTTGATCTCTGTGCTGGGAGGATCCCCTGGAGAGGACAATGGCAACCCAGTCCATCATTTTTGTCTGAGAAATTACATGAACACAGGGGCCTGGTGGGCTACAGTCCATGGGGTCGCAAAGAGTAGGATACGACTTAGTGACTAAACAGTAGCTGCAATATCTTGCCGGGGACACGCAATTCAAGTTATAACAAAGTGTCTAGTTTTCTGAGATATTTTAAGTCCCTCTTATCTCTTCTTATCTCTATTCCTTTCTGCACAGTGCTGATATAAGCTATTTGGCACTGCTTATTCTAATGGTGGGATTTGTTACGTCTTCTTTAGGTTGTTGCAGAGGTTGTCTGTAGGTGTTATTGTGCCTATGTATTCTGTTACTGTAAGAAATATTAATATCTTGAGATATGACAACTATAATACTATCATTCTGTTGTTACCCTCCTAAGTTATTTTTTAATCATACTCAGCACTCTGAATTTTTAGTTATTTACTTATTTTTAGTTTTGAGAATCATGTGATTTGGTTCCAGACAATTTTCAGTCATTTTCTTTTTTCATCACTTTTTTCTTCTCCATTCTACTGTGTGCCTTGGACAGTCATTAAAGTCATCAGTTTGGAAGCATGTGAATCATCTTCCCTGTCTTTAACTTCTTTCCTATATTTTCCTTAACTTCATTTCTCCAAGTTGTCTGCGGGCAGATTTTTTTTTCCCCCTGTGGGCAGATTTGATACTCTTTACCTCTTAAGTTAATATCCTCTGTTTGGTTTATCAAGACCATTGTTTATTCTATCTTTCCAGTTCTATATTTTATTGTTGCCAAATGATTTTTTTCAAACTTATCTACTTGTTTATTAAGAGCCTCTATTAGCTGTTATTTCCACCTGTAAGTTGAGTATTTTAATCACACTTAATTTAACATCTATTTCAAATACTATATTCCATTTTCTTGAATGTGCTTGTTTGGAAATCATGGGTTTACACTTGGTGTCATAGGATTTCTTAATTTTGTAATTTTAGTTTAAGATGCAAACTATATGATGTTTTCTACTCTCTATATAGTGGGTTTTAGTCAGGTGCTTCATCTCAAAATCTTTGGAGTTCATGTCTTCCAACTAAATCTTGTATTGATAGCTATAGGTCAGAGGCTGGCCATTTCCAACATTTAATTTGTACCTTTGATTTTTTTTTCCAGATATAAGCAACCATTAAATTTTCTGCCAAATTCTAGGAGAATGGGTGGAAATATTTGTTCTGTTTATGATTCAGAAGTATATCCCTATGCTTCACCTCAAACGTGGAGCTCAGCATCACCTCTCTGACATCAACTGTAGGAACATAATGGATCCCAGGACTCAGTCACTAAAACACAAACCCTTCAGACCTGTCTCATACCAGCATTTATAAACCATGTTACTTGGGTGTGAACTTAGAAGCTAGATGATCCTTTTAATAAATATTTATGAAAATTTTCATCTTGTGCTTACACATCAACATTTATTTTAATGGTTAAAAATAGTTTTACCTCTATAATTTTGAAGCAGATTGTCAAGTTAAAAAGATATGTTAATACTACCATCTTGTTTCACAATTCCAAGAATATTTAAGGGATTAGAAAGCTCACCAGTCAGTAACTAAGTATAGAAACCATCCTTTTAAATATTGGCCCAATTAACTGCAACTCTAATTTATTCCATGTGTGGCAACCAACCAAGTTGGTTTATCTTCTTACACAAAATCCGGTGTATCTCAAATTCTGGTCTATGTCTGACTATTTCTCTGTCTCATCAAAGTTCAGAATGGCCATGGTGTCCTTTCAGTTAGCCTAAAAATTAGGCTGCCCCTTTCTTTCTCCCAGGAAGATATGAGTTTGTGAGGCAGAGATAAAACACCTGCCTTCCAAAGCAGACACTGCAGAGATGAGCAAATTTCTTTCTTCTCTAGGTCATTTGCCAGATGGATCACCACACGCCTCCTAAATATTCTTTCTATGATTAATGAGTCACTTGGCACAACCAAACATGGCTTAGCCATAGTTTCAGGAATAAAACCCCTAATAGTCTGTTCTTATAGTGGACTCCATAAAAGGTTGCAGCTGAGAATACTGGATCCACAATGAATTGTCACTAAATATTTCACAATATTGATAACATTACTACATTTATGAAAGCATGATTTGTCTTACGGTCCTGAATTATAACTAATAAAATAGTTTTATAATTTTAAGTAGTATAGTCTATATAAGTTAAGTTATATAGCTATCAGTTATGTCATCATGTAACTATACTCTTCTGTATATAATAATAATTTTTATCCTTATAACTACATCGTATATAAAAAAGAAAAGTTTGAAATAATTCATCCCAAAATTTCATTGTGGTAAACCAGTGGCAGTATCTGCCAAGGTAATCAGAAATGTCAAGTTTAATTTTAACATGCTTGAAGCATTTATTTAACCATCTGCCTGGCTCCCTTAGCCATATAGGAAAAAAATAAAATAAGCCATGTGGATATCAGTGAAGCACAAGGTAAAAACAGATTTTCCACAAAATATTATTTTATTGTTGCAAAAATATAGTCAAGACTATCCTTACTCTAAATCATGGGAGCACAGAACTGCAGGAACTCATAAGCAACACACATACTAATATTGAACCAAAGCCCATGGCATGTATATCAGAATTGATAGCTAGAAAAGGAACGCATAAGTTCTTTAGTTTATATTTTAGCCTTGTAAAACTACTGTCCTTAATCACATACTCTTGAGAAAGTATCCTGAAATTTTACATCAGTCATGAAGTAAGCCAAATTTCCCCATTTTATAGAAAAGCAGTCATTGTGGCAAATCTGACTTTTATTCTTACATCAATGTTCCCCAAAATATATTTGGTAGAAAAGTGGTTTTCAGCATATTGACAGGCACTACAGAAGCTTCCATTCTCTGAGTAAAATTGGTAGTGGAAAAAGTCTGATTTCAGTGGATCCACTTAGGAAGGGAAATTTAATTTCATGGAAGATAATTTTAATATTTTGATTTGCACCTGTATTTTACAAAATAAAGTGAAAAACAATGGAAATTAGTTAATAGTATTATCTATTAAAATTGCATTAGTATTATAATTTGCTAATTTTAGAAGTAAATAGTATTAAACTTTTGTACCATTGTTTTACTAATGACACCAAGTAGTATGATATTATATCCTGAGCTTCATATTTGGCTTTTATAAAAGACCTTCAAAGAGAATCTTTCTTGCAAAAATATCTGAAGGCTAATTCAGTGCTCTTCAGGGCTTCTTACTCTTTTCACTTCAATCAGTCATTGCATCATCTGCAGGACTTTCATTTTGTTTGCAGTGATTGCACTGCATTTGTTTTGTTTAAGTATACAGTACAGGTGACCACAGACTGGGCCACCACCGTGTTAGCTATTTACCTGTCCCTCAGTCTCAAACTGCTGGGGCTGGGAGTCTTTAACTTTATTTCCCAGCCTCCCATTAGAGGCTTCCTCTAGGCCACTGCCAGTAAGAAGCAGGGGTAGGAAATCACAAGGCAGAAAGAAGAGAGACATGTCAATCTTCTGTCTCCCCAAGTATGAAAACTGCTGGAGGTTGCCTTATGGCAACAGGAGGGCTAAGGTTAGTTTGGAATCTTAAGGACAGGCAGCATGCCTGTTGATCCTGTAACCCTTGTCACTGCTGCAGTTTGGGAGTGGACCTGAAACCAAATATAACACATCTCCAAATACAGCAGCAAAGTCACAAGCTTGTGGGTTGCACAACAGGATTGGTGCTACCTCAGTCTTACCGCTTTTTCTTTGTTCCTTTCACTGCTCCTCATTTTGCCTTTTTCAACAATATTGAAACCATTTCTCTAGATCAAATTCCACCTGTTTTAAATGAGCACAATGATTTCTTTTTTCTTGATGACGCCACACAGACAGAAGGAGTGAAATGCGGCTCATGAGGAGCAGGAATGCATTTTCCTATTGAGTATGGCAGATTGTTGGAGTTTAGACACTGAATTTTCTGTGACTGTTTATTATTAGAGAACACACTAGAGAAAAGAGATTACTTAAGGTACTTTGAGAACTAATTTGATGAATTCCTAGACATCAGGGATGCCCTTTTTTCTAGGTACAGATTTCATAGTCCAATAATTTGGGAAAATGTGGGTGTTATGGAATAAACTGTGTCCCCCTAGCATCCATATACTGAAGCCTAAACCCTGCTGCTGCTAAGTCGCTTCTGTTGTGTCCGACTCTGTGCGACCCCATAGACGGCAGCCCACCAGGCTCCCCCGTCCCTGGGATTCTCCAGGCAAGAACACTGGAGTGGGTTGCCATTTCCTTCTCCAATGAAGGAAAGTGAAAAGTGAAAGTGAAGTCGCTCAGTCGTGTCTGACTCTTGGCAACCCCGTGGACTGCAGCCCACCAGGCTCCTCCGTCCATGGGATTTTCCAGGCAAGAGTCCTGGAGTGGGGTGCCATCGCCTTCTTGGAGCCTAAACCCTGGTAGCTCATAATATGACTGTATTAAGAGACAGGGCCATTACAGTGGTAATTAAAGGTAAATGAGGCTTTATGTATAGTGCTTAATCCAACACCTCTGATGTCCTCATACAGAGAGATTGAGACCTACAAGGGGAGACACTGGAGAATGTGAGTACAAAGAGACCAGGCCACGTGAGGATACAAAGAGAAGGCAGACATGTACAAGCCAAGGGGAGAGGCCTCAGTAAAAACCAAACCTGCCGATCACCAGCTTGGACTTTCAGCCTCCAAAAGTCTGGGAAAAGACATTTCTTTTTAAGGCCTTAAGTCTTTGGGTTTTTTGTTTGTTTTTTTTTTTTTTTAATAATAACAGTCCAAGTAGACTAACTCTGAGGGTGAAAGTATGGTAAATAGGTTTATTTATTGTGCAAATATTCATTGTCATATTTTTTCAATGAGATTATGCCTTCTATTTCCCACATTTTTCACTTGCCTTTTTTTCTTCACAGAACATCTCACAGATCTGGTGTTAGTAGAACACTCTTTCTGAATCTGCCTTGGTTTTTCAGTTTTCTTAATAAGACATTTAGGACTATGACTCTTGAGTACAAGCATACTATCTTTCTCTTTTATCCGGTCATAATTGTAGTTGCAGACATTATATTGAAAGTGCTAATATATCCTTCCCAGACCACTTTTCCATCAGTCCCTCCTCAAAGGTGAATTTTCATCTCTCATTCTGACTTCATGGCATCCTTATCTCTCCTCTCCTTTAATATGGAAGATTCACTTCTTCCTCTGTTTCTTATAAGGAATGGAGCATTAGCGTGTGTGTGTGTGTTTTATTGCTATATAAACAAATTACCTCCAAAACTTTCAGAATGTATTTATTGTCTCATATTTGTTAACTCACAGCCTCTGTAAGCTGGGAATTTGGAAACAGCTAGTAATGGGAATTCAGAGTTTCTCACGGGGTTTTAATCCAGATGTTGGCCAGAGCTGCAGTCATCTGAAGGTTTGATGAAGGTTGGGGGATCTCCGTTCAAACTGACTCATATGATATTAATAACATGCCTTAGTCCCTCATTAGATGTTCTCCAGAAATGTCAGTTCCTCGCCATGGAGACTTCTTAAACATGAAAGCCAGCTTTCCCTGAGCTACCGAGATCCCAGAGCCATCTTTAATGATTTCCCCTCAGAAGTGATATACCATCACTTCTGGTCTATTCTGTGGGTCATAGAGCCCAGCTCTGATTCAATGTGGGAGGGGCATGTCTCTACAAGAATGTGAATACAAGGAGGTCATGATCATTGGGGTTCTCATGGATCCTGGCTATCAGAGACACGCAAAATAAATTGTCAAATTAAATTTTGACACCAGTTATAGTGTTTTCCTTAGGTATTTACTTTAAATATTTTGTCAGTGTAATCTATTTCTGATGATTTTTAAGTCTTTTTAAAAACTAGTTTCAAGTTTTATGAGCTGTTCCAATAATTTTATACCAATCGTAATGCAATGAATGTCAAGACAGTTTTGTTCACACTTCTGGAAAAAGGAGAATAACTGAGAAACAGACATGAGGCAGGTATGAATTTGTCTTATCTCACCCAAATATCACACATTTATTTTATATCCGACTTTTTCTAATGTTTCAAAAAAGAGGAGTTTATAACAGACTGGAAAATGATCAATAATTTATGTTTTAGATAATGGATATTAGACTACCTGTGACAATCTAAATAAACAAAAACTTATAAAAAGAAAATATTTTCCTCACGAGAATCTTTAGGATTTTAAATTGTCAGATAACTTCAGTGGGTCAGTCTTAATTATTGCAGAACTTGATACCATTTTCCCCAATCTTCATGAATGCCTCATTATACATATTATTGCTTGAGCTTGGAATCTGAGCCATTCTTAGTTTCTGATTTCGCCTCATCCTCCACATTCAGTTAACCAGCAAATTCTGTTGATTCAACCTTCACATTATATGACCAGTCCATCACTTGTAACAATTTCCACCTCATCAATTCAACTACATGTCATCAACATTCCTTCCCTGGTCTATACAATAGTTTCTTGTTTCCTTTCTTACTATTTTTCTTCAATCAATTTAATCTTCACTCAGGAAACAGACTAATCATTTCAAATGGAAACAAAATGGTGAAAGCTGGCAGTGGCTTCCCATTGCATTTATATTAATATCCAAACTGTTTACAATGACCTTCAAGGTCCTATATTATACTTATTTAATTGTTTTACTGAAGTATACTTGATTTATGATATTATATTAGCTTCAGGCATAAAATATACTTACTAAAAATTTTATAGATTATTTTCTATTTAGAAGTATTATAAATTATTGGTTATATTCCCTCTGTCTGTACAGTATATCTTTGTAGCCTATTTATTTTATAAATTGTAGTTTGTATTTCTTAACCTGCTATCTCTCTCTAACCCCTTTCCCTTCCCTCTTCCCACTGGCAATTACTTTGTTCTCTATACATGTGAGTCTGTTTCTCTTTTATTATATTAATTTGTATTATTTCTTAGATTCCACATGTAAATGATAGCCTTAAATATTTGTCTTTATCTGGCTTATTTTAGTAAGCATAAATCCTTTTAGGTTGATTGAAGTTGTGGAAAATGGCAACATTTCATTCTTTTTATAGCTCAGTAATAGTCTATTATACATATATAAAGCATCCTTTTTTATCCATTTATATGTTGATGGACATTTAGATCACTTCCATATTTTCACTGTTGTAAATAATGCTGCTATGAACATTGAATCACATATAGTTTTTGAATTACTATTTCTTTTTTTCTTTTGGATCTATACCCAGGAGTGGAAATGCTGAATTTTTAGTTTTTTGAGAACCTCCTGTCCTCCTATACTGTTTTCTGTAGTGGCTGTACCAAGTTACATTCCATCAATAGTGTGGAAGTATTCCTTGCATATCCTTGCCAACATTTGTTAACTGTAGTCAATTTGTTGATAACCAATCCAATTGTGACAGTCTTGAAGTTATATCTCATTGTAGTTTTGATTTAAAGTTCTCTGATGATTAATGATGTATATATTTTCAAGTTTCTATTGGTCATCTACATGTTTTCTTTGGAAAAATGTCTATTCAGGTCTTCTGTCCATTTTTTTTTTATTAAGGTTGTTTTTTGGTATTGTGTTGTATGAACTGTTTTTATATATTGAATATTAACCCATTATTGGTCATATAATTTGCAAATATTTCTCCTATTCAGTAGGTTACCTTTTTGTTTTGTTGATGGTTTTCTTTGCTGTACAAAAGCTTTTAGTTTAATTAGATCCCACTGTTTATTTTTAATTTTGTTTCCTTTGCTCATAACTTCTTCATTTCTGATTTTATTAATTTGGGCCCTCTTTATTTCTTGATGAATCTGGCTGATGATTTATTAATTTTGTTTATCTTTTCAAAGAACCAGCTCTCCATTTCACTGATCTTTGTATTTTTTTAGTCTCTACCTTATTTATTTCTGCTCTGATCTTTATGATTTATTTCCATGTACTAACTTTAGGATCTGTTTGCTCTTCTATTTCTAGTTCCTTTAGGTATAAGGTAAGGTTGTTCATTTTAGATTTTCCTTGTTTCTTGAGTTAAGCTTTTATAGACATAAACTTCCCTCTTAGTACTACTTTTGCTGTATTTCATAGATTTTGAATCATTGTTTTCATTTTCATTTGTTTCCAGATATTTTTTTTCTTTGATTTCTTCAGTGATCGATCCATGGGTTGTTTAGTAGTATACTGTTACTCTCCATGGGCTTCCTAGGTGGTGCTAGTGGTAAAGAACCACCACCTGTCAAAGCAGGTAGACATAAGAGATGCAGGTTCGATCCCTGGCTTGGGAAGATCACTGGAGAAGGGCATGGCAACCTACTCCACTATTCTAACCTGGAGAACCCTATGGACAGAGGAGCCTGGTGGGCTATGGTGCATAGAGTTGCAAAGAGAGGACATGACTGAAGTAACCTAGCACACATACCCTCTCCATCCATGTGATTGTGTTTATTGCCAGTTTTATTTCTTGTAGTCAATTTCTAGTGCCATAATGTTGTAGTTGGAATGGATGCTAGATATGATTTCAATTTTCTTAAATTTACTAAGACTTGTTTTGTGGTTGAGCATGTGACCTATCCTGGGGAAATTCCATGTGCACAAGAAAATAATGTATTATACTGTTTATGGATGAAATGTTCTATGTATTTCTATTAGGCCCATTTTTCTAATAGGTCATTTAAGACCAGTGTTTACTTACTATTTCTGTCTGGATGATCTGTCCAGACAGATATAAATGTGTTGAGTTGATCCTGTTGGGACTGTATGCTTTCTGGACTTGGTTATTTATTTCCTATAACAGGCCAGGGAAGTTTTCAGCTATTACATTGTCAAATATGTTCTCAGCCCTTTATGTCTTCTCTTTCTAGAATCCCAGTAATGCAAGCGTTAATATGCTTAATGTTGTCTATAAGATCTCTTAAACTGTCCTTAATATGTTTCCCAACTTTGAAGAAAGTGGCCTTTTGGATGAGCACCCTATGATTCCAGCAGCACACTCTCTACTGTTTGCTAGATCTATATACTCTAGATTTGCCCCCTGTGTGGGCTGTATGGGTCCTTCTATTGAGGCAGGTTGATAACTGTGGGTAGTCTGGTAGGTGTGGCTGGCCTCTAGTCAAGTTGGTTGCCAGGTCCTGCCTTGTGCCGGCTGTCAGTCATTTTTGATGGGACCAGGTCACAGATGGCTGGCTGCAGAACCCCAGGGTATCCTGGGGCTAGTGCTGGCCTCCTGATGGACAGAGCCAAGACCTGGGGTGGGTGTTTGTGAGGCTGTTAGATCCAGGTGTTCCTGGATCTAATGTTGGCCTGCTATTTCTTAACATAGCTCCCTGGGGGTCCTGTGGTGTCCCAAAGCTGATGCTGGCCAGCTGGTTGAGTGGGACTGGATCCCAGCGTGGCTGGCTTAGGGATCCATGGTGTTTCATGGCTGGTTTTAGCCTTCTGGTGGGCAAAGCATGGGCCCAGAGTGTCCTGAAACTAGCGACAGCTCACTAAGCTGAGTTCCAGGTTCTTTGATCACAAAGTCAAGGGATTTCTAAAGCTTGTATCAGCCTGCTGGTAGGTAGGGCTGGATCCTGGGGGCACTGATGAAGCATTCCAAGGTGTTACAAGGATGGTTGACCTGCTGTTGGGCAAAGATGGAGCCTGGGGTTCCCTGGTATGGTATCAGCTGCTGTTGTGTTGGCAGCTGAAGCTTCCAAGGCAGATTATGGGGCTGCAGTGGTTCCTGGGCTGATGTCTTCCCAATGTTTGGTGGGGCCAGGGCCCATGCACTAGTACTGCCCCACTGGTATGCAGAGCAGGGTAGGGTCTATGACTGCAGGGCCTAGAGCCTCAAGAGCTGGGGCTGGCCCATAGTTGGGTGGGGCTGAATCCTGGAATCATTGGCGGTATATCTCGGGGAGTCCTACAGCTGGTGTTGGCCTACTAGTGGGTGGAGTCTGTTCCTGCCACAGCTGGCTACAGGCTCTGGGATGTCCTGAAGCTTACATAGCTCACTAGTAGGTCATGGCACCTGGCTGATGGGTCCATGGTTTCTCAGAGCTGGTCTTGGCCTGTTGGTGAGTGGGGCCAGGGCCCAGGAATCCCAGGCCTGTTGCCAGCCTACTGGTAGGTGGACTGGGAACTGCCATCACAGGCTGAAGGTCTGTGGTGGTTACGGCTCTGATATCTACCAGCTGGTGAGTGGCCTGGCTATGTTTTCACCCTGGAGTCACTTCTTAAGTTCTAGGTCATTGGTCTTCCATTTTCTTTATAAAAAAAGAAAAAAAAGAAACACTTTTTTTGTGTGCCTTAAACTCTTTACATGTATACTGTTTTCTTTTTAAAAGCTTTAACCAAGTTTTTCTCTACTTTTCCTATGAGTGACTTTTCTCATACCCCCTCTTTCATGGAGGGTTTTCCTGAGCAATTCTCTCTTGTTAGGTGTATTCTATCTCTAGCAACATCTTTTCTGAACTACTACTTGCTGAAACTTGTTAATCTCGATTATAAGAACATCCACCCCGTTGCTTTCTTTATTCATTTTCTTTACTATCTTTGTCTATTTCCTTGTTTTCAACTAGAATATATAAATTCTTTTGTTCTCCTTGAAGCTGAGATGCGTACCACATGGCCTTGCATGTTTTAAAAATATACTAATAAATATATAGTCATAGGTTCATTATGAATTATTATCCAAATTAAATAGTTGGAGCAGTTCCTCTTCAGCAGCTCTATTCAGAGCCTTGCTTTTGATCTGTTAGTCTATCCCATTGGTGCTGGAGATAGCTTTAGCAAGGGTTAATTTTCACATCTTGGCCACGCTCTTCCTAATTTCTACCATCACACCAGACTCTGTTTTTCTATATAGAAAGTAGTTTTCAATACCTGAAAATTATTTTAAATAATAAAATATTTTAAAATAGTTTATAAATCATAAAAATTAAATGCTTACCAAGCTTGCTAATAAAAGAAAAAAAATAAGGTAACCCTAACTTGTAATAAAAAGTTAGAGATGGAACCACTTCCCTGTAGTCTGAAAGTCAGTTAGTTCCCTTAAAAAGTTTTTAGTCACTGTGACTAATATGACACTTGAGCGACTTAAAAACATTTGTGGATAAGAGGGAATCCAACTAATGGAAACTGATAAAAGGCATTACCAGAGTTCACCATTCATAATCCCTTTAAAATGATTTAGGGTCATTAATGCTTCCTGAAGTGAAGTGAAGTCACTCAGTCGTGTCTGACTCTTTGCAGTCCCACAGACTGTAGCTTACTGGGCTCCTCCATCCATGGGATTTTCCAGGAAAGAGTACTGGAGTAGGTTGCCATTTCCTTCTCCAGAGGATCTTCCTGACCCAGGGATTGAACCAGGACTCCCACATTGTAGGCAGACATTTTACCATCTGAGCCACCAGGGAAGTCCAATGCTTCCAAGCAGGTGAGAAATCTCACAGGCTTTCAACATCTACAGTAACAGACACAGCAGGATAAAAAAAATGTGTGCTTTATTGGTACTTTCAAACATGTTATTGGATACCCCTTCTCACACAGAAGTTACCATGTTATAAAAAGTGGCTGTTGCTGCTGCTTAGTCATGTCCGTCATTTCCGACTCTGTGTGACCCTCTGAACTGCAGCCCGCCAGGCTCCTCTGTCCATGGGATTCTCCAGGCAAGAATACTGGAGTGGGTTGCCCTGCCCTCCTCCAAGGGATCTTCCTGACCCAGGGATGGACCTGAGTCTTCTACATTGTAGACAGTTTCTTTACTGCTGAGCCGCCAGGGAGGCCCCTAAAAGGTGCCCATGTCACCATTAATAGATAAGAAATGATGCAGGCCAACGCATTTATTGTGTTGAATATTCCTTGGAAGGGCTGATACTGAAGCTCCAATATTTTGGTCACTTGACGTGAAGAGTCGCCTCAATAGAAAAGACCCTGATGGTGGGGAAGATAGAAGGCAGGAGGAGAAGGGGATGACAGAGCCCAAGATGGTTGGATGGCATCACTGACTCAATGGACATGAGTTTGAGAAAGCTCTGGAAGATGGTGAAGGACAGGGAAGCTTGATGTGCTACAGTCCATGGGGTCACAAAGAGTTGGACATGACTGAGCAACTGAACAACAACGACACATTTAGGACAGAGAAAAAAGTCCCAAATCTGAAAACCCTTTGCTTATTCAACTACTTATGATAACTTTGTAAATTTTTAAACATCATAAATATCACAAAAAATTTATATAGCCATACAAAGCAATTTTTACTTTTTGTTATTATAGAAATGACAATGATAAAAAATTTACACTCTTATTTATTAATTGATATTACTGTCAGACATATGATTTTAATTTTTTGAGATAGTAACCACAAGTAAATAAATTTTATAACTCTCATTCTTCATAAATAGTTTTACTCCTAGTGATGTCTTTGTAAGTTCTTCCCTAATGATATCTATATTTGTTGAATGTAGGAGTGTGATTTCTTTATTCACAATAGTTGAAATATTAACCAAATTGAAATCAATACATAACATTAACTGAATATCTCTCATGTGCCTTGCACTGTTAAGCTGTGTGAATTCTAGAGATGAATCAGGTAGGGACAAATCTGAGCACCTCAAGGCCTCAAATCCTTTACCCTTCTGGCTCCTGAAGAATATCTAGTTTCCCTTGGAAATAATGCTACTTTCTGAGTCTGCTTCCAGAAATGTTTTGGGTCAAAGACAGACACCATCTCTATTGTCTCTGAAAAGTTTTCTTTAGCACAGGAAGAGCACAGTGGAACTGCCGTGAGACAGACCCATGAAAATCCTGCTGCATGCAACAAGCATTGTCTTAGCAAAGCTCACTTGTGGATCTCTTCAGTTGCACGTGACGGAGGGCTTCCTATACTTTTTTTTTTTTCCCCTATCACAAAGAGCATTCAACCTGTATAATATGAAAGTTACAGCTATAAAAATGTGATACCAAGTTGAGCTAGACTGAAAATTTGAATCAATCTAACTCTAATGTTGGCTTTTTTATGTTGACTTCCTTGAAATTATGATTTATGTAGTATTAAGATATGACTAGCCTGCTGATAAGAATGTCATATAATATATTGGTTTAAACATGCGCTTCATATTAGTTTATGGAAAGCCCTCCTCTTCTTAATAGCTTGCATCCTTGGAATCAATTCCTCCATTTTGGTACATTGTCACCACTACTATTTCAGCCATGTTAGCTCTGAGGGGTATACACACACACACACATGTATACATATACATATACATATATATATATATATATATATATATATTCCCCCCTGATTAATGTAACAACTAAATATCAGAAAGAAGATAATGCCTTCCCCAATATCTGAAATTCCTGGGAGACTTGGCCCATTAAAAACAAAAATCCCAAACCATTTAGACTTAGCTATCATTTCTCTTAGAGGCTTATTAAAGATAACAGCACTAAGTATTTGTTTACAACCAAATTTCTAGAAACATAATCAGACACACTCCCAAGGATGCAATCAGTCAGGAAACATCTTGCACAACAAATCTCTGTGGGATAATCTGACACAGTTGTGGGCCCCTTGATTTCTCTGACGAGAACAGAGAGCAGACTGTGTTTTTTTTTTTTTTTTTTTCAGTGGGTTTTGTCATACATTGATATGAATCAGCCGTAGTTACACGTATTCCCCATCCCGGTCCCCCATCCCACCTCCCTCTCCACCCGATTCCTCTGGATCTTCCCAGCCCAACAGGCCCGAGCACTTGACTCATGCCTCCCACGTGGGCTGGTGGTCTGTTTCACCACAGATAATATACATACTATTCTTTCGAAACATCCCACCCTCCCCTTCTCCCACAGAGTTCAAAAGTCTGTTCTGTACTTCTGTGTCTCTTCTTCTGCCCTGCATATAGGGCCATCGTTACCATCTTTCTAAATTTCGTATATATGTGTTAGTATACTGTAATGTTCTTTATCTTTCTGGCTCACCTCACTCTGTATAATGGGCTCCAGTTTCATCCATCTCATTAGAACTGATTCAAATGAATTCTTTTTAACGACTGAGTAATATTTCATGGTGTATATGTACCACAGCTTCCTTATCCATTCATCTGCTGATGGGCATCTAGGTTGCTTCCATGTCCTGGCTATTATAAACAGTGCTGCGATGAACATTGGGGTGCACGTGTCTCTTTCAGATCTGGATTCCTCAGTGTGTATGCCCAGAAGTGGTATTGCTGGGTCATGTGGTAGTTCTATTTCCAGTTTTTTAAGAAATCTCCACACTGTTTTCCTTAGTGGCTGTACTAGTTTGCATTCCCACCAACAGTGTAAGAGGGTTCCCTTTTCTCCACACCCTCTCCAACATTTATTGCTTGTAGACTTTTGGATAGCAGCCATCCTGACTGGCGTGTAATGGTACCTCATTGTGGTTTTGATTTGCATTTCTCTGATAATGAGTGATGTGGAGCATCTTTTCATGTGTTTGTTAGCCATCTGTATGTCTTCTCTGGAGAAATGTCTGTTTAGTTCTTTGGCCCATTTTTTGATTGGGTCATTTATTTTTCTGGAATTGAGCTTCAGGAGTTGCTTGTATATTTTTGAGATTAATCCTTTGTCTGTTTCCTCATTTGCTATTATTTTCTCCCAATCTAAGGGCTGTCTTTTCACCTTATTTATAGTTTCCTTTGTTGTGCAAAAGCTTTTAAGTTTCATTAGGTCCCATTTGTTTAGTTTTGCTTTTATTTCCAATATTCTGGGAGGTGGGTCATAGAAGATCTTGCTGTGATTTATGTCAGAGAGTGTTTTGCCTATGTTCTCCTCTAGGAGGTTTATAGTTTCTGGTCTTACATTTAGATCTTTAATCCATTTTGAGTTTATTTTTGTGTATGGTGTTAGAAAGTGTTCTAGTTTCATTCTTTTACAAGTGGTTGACCAGTTTTCCCAGCACCACTTGTTAAAGAGATTGTCTTTTTTCCAATGTATATCCTTGCCTCCTTTGTCAAAGATGAGGTGTCCATAGGTTCATGGATTTATCTCTGGGCTTTCTATTCTGTTCCATTGATCTATATTTCTGTCTTTGTGCCAGTACCATACTGTCTTGATGACTGTGGCTTTGTAGTAGAGTCTGAAGTCAGGCAGGTTGATTCCTCCAGTTCCATTCTTCTTTCTCAAGATTACTTTGGCTATTCGAGGTTTTTTGTATTTCCATACAAATTGTGAAATTATTTGTTCTAGTTCTGTGAAAAATACCGTTGGTAGCTTGATAGGGATTGCATTGAATCTATAGATTGCTTTGGGTAGAATAGCCATTTTGACAATATTGATTCTTCCAATCCATGAACACGGTATGTTTCTCCATCTGTTTGTGTCCTCTTTGATTTCTTTCATCAATGTTTTATAGTTTTCTGTGTATAGGTCTTTTGTTTCTTTAGGTAGATATACTCCTAAGTATTTTATTCTTTTTGTTGCAATGGTGAATGGTATTGTTTCCTTAATTTCTCTTTCTGTTTTCTCATTGTTAGTATATAGGAATGCAAGGGATTTCTGTGTGTTAATTTTATATCCTGCAACTTTACTATATTCATTGATTAGCTCTAGTAATTTTCTGGAAGAGTCTTTAGGGTTTTCTATGTAGAGGATCATGTCATCTGCAAACAGCGAGAGTTTCACTTCTTCTTTTCCTATCTGGATTCCTTTTACGTCTTTTTCTGCTCTGATTGCTGTGGACAAAACTTCCAACACTATGTTGAATAGTAGTGGTGAGAGTGGGCATCCTTGTCTTGTTCCTGATTTCAGGGGAAATGCTTTCAATTTTTCACCATTGAGGGTGATGCTTGCTGTGGGTTCGTCATATATAGCTTTTATTATGTTGAGGTATGTTCCTTCTATTCCTGCTTTCTGGAGAGTTTTAATCATAAATGGATGTTGAAGTTTGTCAAAGGCTTTCTCTGCATCTATTGAGATAATTATATGGTTTTTATCTTCCAATTTGTTAATGTGGTGTATTACGTTGATCGATTTGCAGATATTAAAGAATCCTTGCATTCCTGGGATAAAGCCCACTTGGTCATGGTGTATGATTTTTTTAATATGTTGTTGGATTCTGTTTGCTAGAATTTTGTTAAGGATTTTTGCATCTATGTCCATCAGTGATATTGGCCTGTAGTTTTCTTTTTTTTGTGGCATCTTTGTCTGGTTTTGGAATTAGGGTGATGGTGGCCTCATAGAATGAGTTTGGGAGTTTACCTTCTTCTGCAATTTTCTGGAAGAGTTTGAATAAGATAGGTGTTAGCTCTTCTCTAAATTTTTGGTAGAATTCAGCTGTGAAGCCATCTGGTCCTGGGCTTTTGTTTGCTGGAAGATTTTTGATTACAGTTTCGATTTCCTTGCTTGTGATGGTTCTGTTAAGATCTTCTATTTCTTCCTGGTTCAGTTGTGGAAAGTTATACTTTTCTAAGAATTTGTCCATTTCATCCAAGTTGTCCATTTTATTGGCATAGAGCTGCTGGTAGTAGTCTCTTATGATCCTTTGGATTTCAGTGTTGTCTGTTGTGATCTCACCCTTTTCATTTCTTATTTTGTTAATTTGGTTCTTCTCTCTTTGTTTCTTAATGAGTCTTGCTAATGGTTTGTCAATTTTGTTTATTTTTTCAAAAAACCAGCTTTTAGCTTTGTTGATTTTTGCTATGGTCTCTTTAGTTTCTTTTGCATTTATTTCTGCCCTAATTTTTAAGATTTCTTTCCTTCTGCTAACCCTGGGGTTCTTCATTTCTTCCTTCTCTAATTGCTTTAGGTGTAGAGTTAGGTTATTTATTTGGCTTTTTTCTTGTTTCTTGATGTAAGCCTGTAATGCTATGAACCTTCCCCTTAGCACTGCTTTTACAGTGTCCCATAGGTTTTGGGTTGTTGTGCTTTCATTTTCATTCGTTTCTATACATATTTTGATTTCTTTTTTGATTTCTTCTATGATTTGTTGGTTATTCAGAAGCGTGTTATTTAGCCTCCATATGTTTGAATTTTTAACAATTTTTTTTCCTGTAATTGAGATCTAATCTTACTGCACTGTGGTCAGAAAAGATGACTGGAATGAGACTGTGTTTTGGAAGTATTCCTGGATTTGTGTGGGAATGGTGAATTCCTTTCTTGACTGAACAGTTTGCATATCATTACTTTTCCACTCTTATCTCTGTTAATGCTTCTCTGCTTCAGACCTATAAGCTATTTATTTACCTTACTACTCTTTGTAGTTATTCTCTGTACTCATGTACAGATGTAGTTATCATCTCAAATGATCTGAAAATTAGTTCTTTAAAACTGACAACTGTATCAAAAGGAAAATCTTTTTTAATTTAAAAGGAAAATTTATAAAAATTACATATTTTATTGGCAGAAATCTGAAAGCTGTTGTTTTTCTTCCTTAATGAATGTGACAGCAGAACTCTGAAAATGCCCTCTCCTCCCAAGATTATCTGCCCTAACACCTGGGACTAATGATATTTCGTGGCTGTAATTATGTTATATATCATGAAAAAAAGGACTTGGTAGATATAATTAAGATCGATTTACTTTAAAATAGATCACCTTGGGTTATCAGGTAGGCCTAATCATATAATCATGTGAGCCCTTTGGAAACAGGGAGTTTTCTCCAGCTAGGAGGAAACGGACAAGTCAGAGAAATCGGAAGCTCAAGGTTGACATAATATTGTTGGCTTGAAGATGGAGAGCTTCCTGTGCAATGACAGAAGGGTCATCTCTAGAAGCAGACCCTGGCTGACAGCAAGGAAAGAAAGAGGAATCCTCCACACCATAGAACTAAATTCAACTAACAACTTAGATGAGCCTGAAATAGGATTCTTCCCCAGGGTCTCCAGAGAAGAGCACATCTCTGCCACATCTCAGCATTGTGAGGCAGTACCATTTGCATCTACCCCGAGTTCTGTCCTACAGGCTTTAAGATAATAAATGAGGGTTGTCGAAAGTGACTGAATTGTTTAACAGCAAAGGATGACTAATACAGAGATATTCTGAATTTTTCTTTTTTTTTCTGAGATATAAAAGACATTTATTGTATCAGAATTCTTCGGGCTACAAATGCACAAACTAAATTGAATTAAATGTCAAGATGTGTGTAATCAAAACAAAAATATCTAGAGGACACTTTTTAGGTTAATTTGTGGCTTAATAATATCAGCAAAGAACCGGAGGCTTTCATCTCCCGCTCTGCCAAATTCAGTTTATCAGGGGTCTTCTCTCCTGGTTGCAAGGCAGGTATAGCAGTTCCAGGCACTATATGTAAGCACAACCTTGCTCACTGAATTATTTATCTGCTAGTTTCAGACTGCAAGCAGAGATCTGATGCTGAGCACTTCATGATGAGGTACAATCATGCTTTAAAAAAATTTTTTTTAAGGCAGAAACCAACCAACCAAAAAAAAAAAAATGTACACCCATGGCTGATTCATGTCAATGTAGGGTAAAAACCACTACAATACTGTAAAGTAATTAGCCTCCAATTAAAAAAAACAAAAAGGAAAAAAAACCCACTAAAAATCCCTGCCTGAGGACTTGCCTGGTATTACAGTGGTTAAGAATCCACCTTACAAGACAGGGGCCACAGCTTCGATCCCTGGCTGGGGAATCACAAGCTGGAATCAAGATTGCCAGGAGAAATATCACTAACCTCAGATATGCAGATGACACCATGCTAATGGCAGAAAGGGAGGAACTAAAAAGCCTCTTGATGAAGGTGAAATAGAAAAGTGAAAAGGCTGGCTTGAAACTCAACTTTAAAAAATCAAAGATTATGGCATCTGTTCCCATCACTTTATGGCAAATAGAAGGGGATGAAGTGGAAGCAGTGACAAATTTTATTTTCTTGGGTTCCAAAATCACTCCAGATGGTGCCTGCAGCCATGAAATTAAAAGACATCTGCCCATGGAAGAAAAGCTATGACAAGCCTAGACAGCATATCAAAAAGCAGAGACATCACTTTGCTGACAAAAAGGTCCATTTAGTCAAAGCTATGGTTTTTCCAGTAGTCATGTATGAATGTGAGAGCTGGACCATAAAGAAGGCTGAGTGCTGAAGAATTGATGCTTTTGAATTGTGATGTTGGAGAAGACTCTTGAGAGTCTCTTGGACTGTGAGGAGATTAAACCAGTCAATCCTAAAGGAAGTCAGTCCTGAATATTCATTGGAAGGACTGATACTGAAGCTGAAGTTCTGATACTTGGACCACCTGATGCAAAGGGCCGATTCATTGGAAAAGACCCTGATGCTGAGAGAGATTGAGGGCAAAAGGAGAAGGGGGTGGCAGAGGATGAGAAAGTTAGATAGCATCACCAATTTATGGACATGAGTTTGAACACATTCTAGAAGATAGTGAAGGACAGAGGAGCCTGGCATCCTACAGTCCGTGGGGTCTCAAGGAGTTGGACATGACTTAGCAAATGAAAACTAACAACAAAATTATAACTCTATGAGATTTTCTCTTTAATCTGGTGTATTTTATTCCATAATGATATGCCAGAATACTTTTGTTAATGATTCTATGACCAATGCTCCACTTAGAATTTTGCCATAGATGAAGACTGATAACATGTAAATGAGACAGTTTAAACACAGAAAATATTGTTTGATGAAAAAGAATGCCTTTCTTGTGTACTATTTTGTTAGTTTTTCTTTAAAAATTTGTAGAAGCAAAAGAATCATAAATAGTTTCATATGTACATTATCCATATTTGCCGTTTCATTTAAGCTGTGGTACATATACACCATGGAGTATTACTCAGCCATTAAAAAGAATTCATTTGAATCAGTTCTAATGAGATAGATGAAACTGGAGCCCATTATACAGAGTGAAGTAATCCAGAAAGATAAAGACCAATACAGTATACTAACACATATATATGGAATTTTAAAAGATGGTAACGATAACCCTATATGCAAAACAGAAAAAGAGACACAGATGTACAGAACAGACTTTTGGACTCTGTGGGAGAAGGCGAGGGTGGGATGTTTTGAGAGAACAGCATCGAAACATGTATATTATCAAGGGTGAAACAGATCACCAGCCCAGGCTGGATGCATGAGACAAGTGCTTGGGCCTGGTGCACTGGGAAGACCCAGAGGAATCGGGTGGAAAGGGAGGTGGGAGGGGGGATCGGGATGGGGAACACATGTAAATCCATGGCTGATTCATGTCAATGTATGACAAAAACCACTATAATATTGCAAAGTAATTAACCTCCAATTAATAAAAATAAATGAAAAAAAAAGAAAAAACAAAACAAAAAATATCATTGTCGTTTTCTTTTTCCAAATTTAATGCAACTTCACCTGAAAATTCTTTGATTTCATAATATATCTTTTGCAACTTTGTTTCTCTTGATATTCACTCTCATCTTCTATCACTTTATCTGGGTTTAAAGTGAGTTTTTAATAGATAAGTTTCAGAGAAATAAATATGGATGCTTTAAAATGTTATCAAGATAGTCCTCTGAGTCATCTTGCAGGAAAGTATTTTAAAATAAATACTGTCTATGTTACAATTGAAATTTCAATGACAGGAACACCATCAAAGGTATAGTATTTTGTTTTTTACAGTTGTACCATTCCTGCTTGTAACCTTAAACTTGTAAAACAGTTATAACTCTACTTCTTAAAAATGCAAATGCATCACTATAAGGGTCAATGACTAAAGCATTAATGTTGTTGTTTAGTCACTAAGTCATATCTGACTCTTTTTTGACTCCATGGATTGTAGCCTGCCAGTCTCCTCTATTCATGGGATTTCCCAGGCAAGAATAGTGGAGTGGGTTGCCATTTGCTTCTCTAGGGGATCTTCCCAACCCAGGGGTTGAACCCACATCTCCTGCTTGGCAGGTGGGTTTTTTTACCACTGAGCCACCTGGGAAGCCCAAAGCAACTAATACTAAACTTTCAATTTGCAATGACACACAATTTAGTAATGACACGAATTCATCTAGTTTTCTAAACCTTATGTAGAATGAAAATAGGAGGGCAAAAGGCCTTTGGTATTTTGAGAATATACAGAACTGGCCCTTACATAGTAACCCTTGAAAAATGAAATGGTTTTTATTATAAAACATACACACACGCACACATGCCTGCTTGTGCACTGCCACATACCAGAGATACAGCGGAATATTATTCCTTCAAAACACATTTAAAATACATCAGTAGAAGTAATGATATAACTGCATCTATTAATGAAGCTTAAGACGTTTTTCCCTAATGCCATTGAGTATCAGTGGTTCTTATTATCATGTGTAAGAAAATATTAGAACTGTTTAAATTATCTCTTTCATCTTAAACTAATAACAATCAAAATGACTGTGAATGATTTAGACTGCATGTCAGCAAAGTGGTGATGGTAAAATTGTGGAGTTAATGCATTGCACAGATCAGAATTTTTTTGAGTTATGTGTAGGAAGACAGATTAATAAGAAATAAGGATAACACATTTGAATTTAGACTTTCATGTATCTTTTCCCTGAGCAGCAATAGGAATTTACAGAGGATACATCTAAACGATAGACAGTGCTCCAAAGATAATCATGGCTTAGAAATCTAATTATAGAATAGTGCTCAAGTTTCCAAATTAAGTTGAATCCCAGAGATGGGATTTAATATATTCAGATGGTTAGAGACATGTTAAAAAAACAAAACAAAGAAACAAAAGAAAACATTTTCTTTGCTACTCACTAAAGAAAGAAACTTTGCGTTCCTGAATATTAAAACTATCCTTTCATATGTGTATTATCTGGAATTCAACCTTCAGTTTCAAGTTCAGACTGATTGAACATGGAAATCCTGTCTTGATCTTTGACCCTGTAGAATTTATTTCATCAGAATCAGTCAGTCTTACATTTTGTTAAAGAAAGGAAAACAAATGCAAAATTTGTGCTTTGCTTATGTGGCAGATAATTAACTTGTTTAGCATTCTTTCCAATCTTCTTAAAGTTTGGGTTCTGCAACAGTTTTACCAGTTTGGAACTAAGACAGGTGAGAAGAGAGAAAGGGTGCAAGACATTTATTTTATCAGATTTGATATCAGTAGCAACAGAATAGTTTTACGCTATTAACAAAACCTTCCTGAATCTGCCACTTACTATAGCGATGGCACCGTTTTTTTATATCACAGCTCTGGTTGTAGTGGAGATAGAAATATCATTTTGCTGTAAGTAGCTTTTGAAGTGGCAGTGGTAGCTTTCCCAGATACGGCAGTGAGAGAGAAACTTTTCCTGGGCTTTGATTCAGTGTGTTTAGTGTGGAGCTTACTCTTCTCCTTGCATGCTCACCACACCCCTTCCCCTGCTGCAATGGTCTTGTATGTACCTATTAAAGTTTTATGCATAACTTGAACCATACAGAGGTATGACAAATATTTGTAGACAGTCAACTTCAAAGAAGGAGAACTCTATGACTGCCTTTCTGATTTATCTGACTTGCTTCCAGTTCCAGTTAAGTTGCTCAGTCGTGTCTGACTCTTTGCGACCCCATGAACTGCAGCACGCCAGGCCTCCCTGTCCATCACCAACTCCCGGAGTCCACCCAAACCCATGTCCATTGAGTCGGTGATGCCATCCAACCATCTCATCCTCTGTTGTCCCCTTCTCCTTCTGCCCTCAATCTTTCTCAGCATCAGGGTCTTTTCAAATGAATCAGGTCTTCGCATGAGGTGGCCAAAGTATTGGAGTTTCAGCTTCAACATCAGTCCTTCCAGTGAACACCCAGGACTGTTTGACACTGTCTGACTTATTTGACACTAGTGAAGATCCTTTAGTAGATGGAACACGATGCTATGACATCAAACCATAGACTAAAGAACCAATTACTTACATTACCAAGTGCTATGACCCAGTATGAAATGCCTGTTGAAGTTAACAGCCATGTGATGGACCACATGGCTGCCAATATGGAACAAGATCGCCATAAGGAATACACTAACTCTGTTGCTGGCCCATTTTTGCAACTGTGTTAGAGAGCTTAAAGAAAGAAAATTTGCATGTTCTTGTTCCTATCTTCAGATGAAGGTGAGTTCTGAAAATTAGAAAGTTTCTGTTACCACCCAAAAATGATTTCTTAATTTTGTTGGTTTTTTTTTTTTTTGCTCAAAGCTTGTTTTAAAAATCACAATAAAGTTGACAACACTGTCCTAGTTTTGGCATAGTAGGAACAAAGTCATAGAACTCGAATTTTAAAGTTTTGAATTATCTCTTCAATATTGGTTCTAAGAATCTTATATGGAAACTAATTTGGCATAATAAGGTTGGGAAATTTATGATGAGTTTTGTGTGATTTTTATTGTAATTACATGAGAGTCATTAATACAACCATATTAGGAATCTTAAGTCTTCTTTAGAAAGCAGTGATAGGACATTATTTACATAAGTAAGTCTTTATATTTTTCCCTTATCAGCAGATTTCCAAAGTTTGATAAGATTTCCCAGTAAAAGTTATCAGAATTCCATGGCCTTCTTGACAAATTATTCTTATAAATAGAGTTTTATAATCAGATGACTTCAGTAAACATATATTTGTACAAATATTCTCTTATTTGTTTTATTCATTCTTTCATTTAATATAAAATTTTCCACATTTACCATTTTATCCTGCATTTTAATTCTTTCATTAGTTACGTATATAAATATTTAATTTTATTTTTTACTTCCCTCTCCCTTTTTACACTACTATTTTATATAGAATAGACTAGATATGTTATTTTATCTGTACTGTGCTTAGTCACTCAGTCATGTCTGACTCTTTGTAACCCCAAGGTGTAGCCCACCGAGCTCCTCTGTCCATGGGGATTCTCCAGGCGAGAATACTGGAGTGGGTTGTCAGACCATCCTCCAGGGGATCTTCCCAACCCAGGGATTGAACCCAGGTCTCCTGCATTGCAGGTGGATTCTTTACCATTTGAGCCACCAGGGAAGCCCATGAATAATGGAGTGGGTAGCCTATTCCTTCTCCAGGGGATCTTCCCAGCCCAGGAATCAAACTGGGGTCTCCTGCATTGCAGATGGATTCTTTACCAGCTGAGATACCTGTTATTTTATAAGTTACAGGAAATTAAGGACAGATTTTTACTGATCTAAAAGGGAGAATGAATACCACTCAGGCATGTAAGTGTGACAGATCAGAATTTGAGTGTTCTATTTTGAGAAAGGGGTAGGAACATACAAGGAATTATTTCTGTTAAGTTAGTTGGTTTCAGGCTGTTGTTGCAGTACTATTGCTCAAAACCTTAAGCATAAGAAAGATGTGTTTATGTGCGTCTGTTGAGTAGTTGTTGACTTTGGCAAATATTGGTATTTACTCACTCAACATCTTTTCCTATAATCTCTCATGAGCAGATAGCAGAAAAGCAAAAAGTGCATGCCCAGATTTCTTTGCATTTAAAGTTTGGAATATAATTTATAGCAGTTGAATGCATTTTTGCAAGGCTTAGGTTATATAAAGGCAGGATGTAAGACATTATTTTGTAGCACAGATCATACTAGTGGTAAAATGGTCCTGAAGCTAGTAGATTCTTTTTTTTAAATTTTATTGGAGTGCAATTGATTTACAATGTTGTGTTTAATTTCTGCAGTACAGCAAAGTGACCCAGCTATGCCTATATGTATTCCTTTTCATATTTTTTCACTATGGCTATCACAGGAGAGTGAATATAGTTCCCAGTGCTATATAGTAGGACATTGTTGTTCATCCATCCTATATATAATAGGCTTCATTTGCAAATCGCAAACTCCCAGTCCTTCCCTCCCCCACCTCCCCTTAGCAGCCACAAGTCTGATCTCTATATCTGTAATCCTGTTCCGGTTTTGTAGTTGGGTTCACTTGTGTTGTATTTAGATTCCACACATAAATGATATCATGTGGCATTTGTCTTTCTCTTTCTAACTTATTTTGCTTAGCACGATAATCTCTAGATCCATCCACATTGCTTGAAGCTAGCAGATTGTTGATTCATCAATATCTGCAACGATGGGATAACGTTCTTTGATTTTAGCAGAGTTAACAATAGATTTCAGTGCTAAAAATTGTTCCTGGGATCTAGACAGTGACCTTCTGCCTTTTAAAAAATTATGTACAAGCCCAATTTCCTGCATTTAGTCTTTTCCTACCTTAAAAAGACTGCAGTGTATTCAGTTGTTTACAAGTGAACACTTTCCAATATAGTCTCCAAATGGACACTCTAATAATTTGATCAGATAGAAGGATTAAAACTCTAATAAAAATAGTCACCTGACTAAAAATATTTTATAATACTTAAAAGAGGTAACAATATTAGATGTGAAGAGTCCTTCCATGAAGTGACTGACAATGTATTTCTAATCTGTTAAGAATATAAAAATAACATCAAATTGATCTGAGAAATTTTCAACCAAGCTACAACTGGATACACTGCCAGTTGAAAAAAGAATCTTTTAAATTTGCCATATTCCTGTACAATTTCCAAGTGCCCCTAGTTTGGCTTAATCAAAATCTATTTTCATTAAATTAACTAATGTTTATGCTGTGTATATTGATTTATTCCTATTTTCAGTAGGTAAATGAAGATAAAATATAGTATTTTTTTAAACTCATCAGTAGTAGGTGAAATATGTACATAACTATATTGTTGCAGTCTTTCAATAAACCAAATCTGACTTTAAAAAGAAACTGAAACCACATTCTGGATGTGTAGGCAGTTGACACTTGCAAAATAACTTGCAATTCTTTTATGGAGTCTATTTTAGATATCCAGTATTATGATTAGATTTTAACTGTCACTACTTCAGTTATCACCATCAATTTAAAAAGTTAACCAGGAAGTCTGTGATTTATCTATATCATCCTAATTGTCTCAAAATCATTATAGCAAAAGAAATTGTATAACATAAAGTATACAGACACCAGCAATATCTAGAAAATGAGAAAAGATAAAGAGTAATAATCAAGGGATAGACTGGAAAGTCACATGCCCTCAGTGCCAGATTAATCCTTTTTACTTCTGATCTCCTACAGCAAAGATTAACTGATAGGTGGTTTGGTGTCCTAATTCTCCCAAAAGTGTTGTATTAGAGATAAAATAAGATTGGTATTGACTCCAGGTTTGCTGAAATGAAAAAAGCAACATTCAAATACTCAGAGGTTTATAGTCAGAAACACAAAGTGAAAATGCAGGTATGTTAATGTAAAGGAATAGGAAATTAGGCCACCTGTCTCAGCCTCCCATGGTGTTAACTGCTCAGTCATGCCTGACTCTTTGCTACGCCATGGACTGCAGCATGCAAGGCTTCCCTGTCCTTCACACTGTTCTGGAGGTTGTTCAAACTCATGCCCATTGAGTCGATGATGCCATCCAAACATCTCGTCATCTGTCTTCACCTTCTCCTCCTGCCTTTAATCATTCCCAATATCAGGGTCTTTTCCAATAGTTGGCTCTTCACATCAGGTGGTCAAAGTATTGGAGCTACAGTTTCTGCATCAGTCCTTCCAATGAATATTCAGGACTGGTTTCCTCTAGGATTGACTGGTTTGATCTTCTTCCGGTCCAAGGGACTCTCAAGAATTTTCTCCAACACCACAGTTCAAAAGGATCAATTCTTCTATGCTCAGCCTTTTTTATGGTCCAACTTTCACATCCACACATGACTACTGGAAAAACCATAGCTTTGACTAGATGGACCTTTGTCAGCAAAGTAATGTCTCTGCTTTTTAATATGCTGCCTACCTTTGTCATTGCTTTTCTTCCAAGGAGCAAGTGTCTTTTACTTTCATGGCTGCAGTCAGCATCTGCAGTGATTTTGGAGCCCCCCAAAATAAAGTCTATCACTGTTTCCATTGTTTCCCTATCTATTTACCATGAAGTGATGAGACCAGATGCAATGATCTTAGTTTTTTAATGTTGTTTCAAACCAGCTTTTTCACTCTGCTCTTTCACCTTCATCAAGAGGCTCTTTAGGTCCTCTTCAACTTCTGCCATGAGGGTGGTGTCATCTGCACATCTGAGATAATTGATATTTCTCCAGCAATCTTGTTTCCAGCTTGTGTTTCACTCAGCCTGGCATTTCACATGATGTACTCTACATACCAGTCAATTAAGCAGGGTGACGATATACAGCCTTGGCTTACTCCTTTCCCAGATTGAGCTAGTCCATTGTTCCCTATCTGGTTCTTACTAAAGCTTCTTGACCTGCATTCAGGTTTCTCAGCAGGCAGGTAATTTGTTCTGTTATTCCCATCTCGTGAAGAATTTTCCATAGTTTGTTCTGACCCACACAGTCAGAGGCTTTAGTGTAGTCAATGAAGCAGAAGTAGATGTTTTTCTGGAATTTTTGCCTTTTCTGTGACCCAATGGTTGTTGGCAATTTGATCTCTGGTTCCTCTGCCATTTCTAAATCCAGCTTGAACATCTGGAAGTTCTCAGATCATGTACTGTTGAAGCCTGGCTTGGAGAATTTGAACGTTACTTTGCTAATGTGTGAAGTGAGGGCAATTGTGTGCTAGTTTGAACAGCCTTTGGCATTGTCTTTCTTTAGGATTGGAATAAAAACTGACAGTTTTCAATCCGGTGGCCATGCTGAATTTTCGAGAGTTGGTGGCATTTTGAGTGTAGCACTTTTACAGCATCATCTTTTAGAATTTGAAATAGCTCAGCTGGAATTCCATCACCTCCACTAGCTTTGTTCATAGTGATACTTCCTAAGGCCCACTTGACTTTGGACTAAAGGATGTCTGGCTTTACGTGAGTGATCATACCCCACCATCATGATTATCTGGGTCATTAAGATCTTTTTTGTATACATTTTCTGTGTATTCTTGCCACCTCTTCTTAATATCTTCTGCTTATGTTACTTCCATACAGTTTCTGTCCTTTATTGTGCCCATCTTTGTATGAAATGTTCCCTTGGTATCTCTAATTTACTTGAAAAATCTCTGGTCTTTCCCATTCTATTGCTTTCCTCTAGTTTTTGGCATTGTTCACTTAGGAAGACTTTCTTATCTGTCCAAGGTGTTCTTTGTATGTCTGCATTCAGATGGGTATATATTACCTTTTCTCCATAGCCTTTCACTTCTCTTCTTTTCTTAGCTGTTTGTAAAGCTGCCTCAGATAACCATTTTGTCTTTTTGCATTTCTTTTTCTCAGGGATGGTTTTGATAACGGCCTCCTGTACAGTGTTATGAACCTCTGTCCATAGTTCTTCAGGCACTCTGTCAAGCAGATTATTCCCTTGAATCTATTTCTCACTTTCACTGTATAATCATAAGGGATTTGATTTAGGTCATACCTGAATGGCCTGGTGGTTTTCCCTACTTCCTTCAATTTAAGCCTGACTTTGCAATAAGGAGTTCATGATCTGAGGAGTTCCCAGTGTTGTTTTAGCTGACTGTATAGAGCTTCTCCATCTTTTGCTGCAAAGAACATAATCTGATTTTGGTATTGACCATCTGGGGTTGTCCATGTATAGAGTCGTTTCGTGTTGTTGGAAGAGGGCGTTTGCTATGACCAGTGCATTCTCTTGACATAACTCTGTTAGCCTTTGCCCTGTTTCATTTTGTCCTCCAAGGCCAAACTTGCCTGTTACTCCAGTTATGTCTTGACTTCCTGCATGTGCATTCCTATCCCCTATGATGAAAAGAACATCTTTTTTGAGTGTTAGTTCTAGAAGGTCTTGTAGGTCTTTATCAGTGAAAGTTTCAGTGAAAGTCACTCAGTCGTGCCCAATTCTTTGCGACCCCATGGACATAGAGCCCATGGAATTTTCCAGGCCAGAATACTGGAGTGGGTAGCCGTTTCCTTCTCCAGAGGTTCTTCCCATCCCAGGGATTGAACCTAGGTCTCCTGCACTGCAGGCAGATTCTTTACCATCTGAGCCACCAGGAACACCCAGGTCTTCATAGAACTGTTCAAATTCAGCTTCTGCAGCATTACTAATTGGGACATAGACTTGGATTGCTGTAACAATGAATGGTTTGCCCTGGAAAGGAACAGAGATCATTCTGTCATTTTTGAGATTGCACCCAACTACTGCATTTCAGACTCTTCTGTTGAGTGTGAGGGCTATTCCATTTCTTTTAATGGATTCTTGCCCACAGCAGTAGATAAAAAGGTCTTCTGAATTAAATTCACCCATTCCAGTCCATTTTAGTTCACTGATTCCTAAAATGTCAGTGTTTACTGTTGCCATCTCCTTTTGATCACTTCCAATTTACCCTGAGTCTGGACCTAACATTCCAATATTTTTCTTTAGAGCATCTGTCTTTACTTTCACCACCAGACTCATCCACAACTGTGCATTGTTTCTGCTTTGGCTCAGCCTCTTCATTCCTTCTTCAACTATTTCCCCTGCTCTTCTCCAGTAGCATATTGGGTACCTGCCAACCTGGGGAGTTCATCTTTCAGGGTCTTGACTTTTTTGCCTTTGCATACTGTTCATGGGATTATCAAGGCAAGAATACAGAAATGGTTTGTCATTCCCCTCTCCAGGGGACCATGTTTTTTCAAAACTCTCCGCTATGACTGGTCCATCTTTGGTGGCCCCACATAGCGTGGCTTATGAGCTTCATTGAGTTAGACAAGGCTGTAATCCATGTGGTCAGTTTGGTTAGTTACCTGTGCTTGTGGTTTTCATTTTGTCTGCCTTCTGATGAACGAGGATAAGAGAGACTTGTGGAAACTCCCTGTAAGGAAGAACTGGCTGTGGAGAAAATTGGGCCTTGCTCTGGTGTGTGGGGGCTGCACTGAGTAAATCTTTAATCCAGTTTTCTGCTGATGGGTGGTGCTGTGTTCCCTCACTGTAGTTTGGTCTGAAGCCAAACTATTGGAGGGGTAATGGCTGTAATGCTGACCTCCTTCAAAACGACTTATGCCAACACCCTGGACAGTTGTATTTGGTGCCCCTGACAACATGACCAGCCACTGTGGACACATGCCTCCACCAGAGATTCCTGGACATTGACAAGCAAGGCTGGTTCAATCTCTTGTGGGGTCACTTCTCCTTTCCCCTGGTCCTGGTGCACACAAGGTTTTGTTTGTGCCCTTCAAGAGTGTTTCCCCAGTCCTGTGGAAGTTCTGTAATCAAATCCCACTGGCCTTCAAAGTCAAGTTCTCCGGGGGTTCTCATTGCCTTTGCCAGAACCCAGGTTGGGAAGTCTGTTGTGCCCCTAGAACTTTTGCAACAGTGTGAGAACTTCTTTGGCACAATTGTTCTCCAGTCTGTGGGATGTCTGCTCAGCGGCTCTATAGTGGAGCTAATGATGGCAACCTCCTCGAAGAGGATTTCTGTTACACACTGTGTCCACCTGTCCTGCTGCAGCTGTTCCCACGCAGGTCACTGCTGACCTCTGCCTCCACAGGGGACCCTCATACACCCAAAGGCAGGTCTGGTTATGTCTCTTGTGGAGGGCGCTGCTCAGTTTCCTGGGTCCTGGTGCACACGAGGCTTTGTTAGCACCCTCCAAGTGTCTCTGGTGGGTCTGAAATTCGATTTTACATGAAATTGTGCCTTCCTCCATCTTGCTGGTGCTTCTCCTTTTCCCTTGGACGTGGGGTATCCTTTTTGGTGGGATCCAACATTCTTCTGTTAACAGTTGTTAGCCACTAGTCGCGATTTTGGTGTTCTCACAGGATGAGATGAGGCCATGTACTTTTACTCTGCCATCTTAGATTTATTCAATATATAAGTATTGAATATATATATGTATATATTCAATACTTATACATTCACCTATTGACAAGCACTTAGGGAGCTTCCATATCTTGGGTATAGTAAACAACGCTGCAGTGAACATAGAGTTGCATATATTTCTTTGAGTTAGTGCTGTGTTTTCTTTGGAAAAATATCTAGAATTGCTGGATTGTAGGATAATTCTGTTTTTGAGAACTCGCCATACTGTTTCCATGGTGGCTGCACCCATTTACATTTGTATCAACAGTGTACAAGGGTTGCTTTTACATCACATCCTTGTCAGCACTTGTTATTTGTTGTCTTTTTGAGAAGAGTTATCCTAAAATGTGTCAGGTGATAACTCTGTGTGATTTTGATTTGCATTTATCTCATGATCAGAGATATTGAACATCTCTTCATGGACCTGTTGGCTATCTGTATCTCTTCTTTGAAAAAGTGTCTTTTCAAATCCCCTACCCATTTCTTAATCATTATTTTGATACTGAGTTGTATGAGTTTTTAGTATATTTTTGATACTAACCCCTTATCAAATATATAAAATTTGCAACTATCTTCTTTCTTTTCATTTTGTTAAATAGTTTCCCTCACTCTGTATATGCTTTTTCATTTGGTGTAGTCTCCTTTGTTTATTTTTGTTTCCCTTGCCTGAGGAGTATATTCAAAAAATATTACTAAGAGCAATTTCAGTGAACTTCCTGCCCCTGTTTTCTTCTAGAATATTCATGGTTTTAGGCATTATATTTAAGTCTTTACAATTTTCAATTGATTTTTGTGCATGGTGTGAAGATTAGTCTTAAATCGATTCATTTGCATGTCACTGTCTAGTTTTCCCAAAGTCATTTATTGAAGATGCTGTCTTTTCCCCACTGTATATTCTCGCCTCTGTTGTCAGATTTTAATCTCCCATTTAAATGTAGGTTTGTTTCTGGGCTCTTTATTCTTTTCCATTGACTTAGTGTCCGATTCTGTGTTAGTACCATATTGTTTACTCTAGGTCTGAAATATAGTTTGAAATCATGGATCATGGTAATGCCAGTTTTGTTCTACTTTCTCAAGATCATTTTGACTCTTCAGAGTCATTTGTGTTTCCATAATGTCTATAGTTACACTTTAGGATTATTTGTTTTAGTTCTGTGAAAAATTCCATTGGTATTTTCATAAGGATTGCAATGAATCTGTAGATTTCCTTGGGTAGTACAGCCATTTTAACAATATTGATTCTTCTTCCAGTCACTATAGAGAACAGTCTTTTCTAATTAAAATTTTAGCATTGTCCTCCACAAAATCTGACAATATGATTTGTTTAGTTGGGAGAGCAAAGACTAAGAATGACCAAAATAGTTCTAAAGAGAAAGAACTAATTTTGAGGAAATTCTCCTACCAGATATCAATATCTATAAAGACCTGTCACCTTTAGGTTAGTGGGCTATAGTTGTAAGAATACATGAATAGACCAATGGAAGACAGTACCGAATCCCACTAAGTATTCATACATGTGTGATTAACTTGGGCTATGACAAGGGATTGGGGTAATAGAGGAGTTACATATGAGTAGGGAAAATAATAACTCTAAAATATGTAGTTCTAGAACAACTTATTATATTTGCATTAATAAATTGATTCTCTCTTTAGCATATACAAAAATAAATCCCCAATCAAAAATACTCAGTTGCATATGGAAAATAGATCTAAATTTGAAAGATAATATGAAATCTTCTATATCACTTCAAGGTAGAGATGTAAGGAGCATTTTTTGTATGAAAATAGGAAAATTACAATTTTAGTGTCTTAAATAATGCTATATCAGTTAGGTTTGCTGCATAACTAACAACTGTAAAATTAATGACTTAAAATAACTAAAGTAATTTTGTGTAGAAGATACAGATAGGCAGGAAATCCTGCTAATCTAGTCTGACTTGGTTTATTTTTCTTGGCCTTGTTCACACATCTGTTTTGACTCTGCTAGGATTGCAGTGGTTTAGTCTGGCCTTGGTGGTAGTGACTGAGCTCTGCTTCATGTGATCTCTCATCCTTCTATAGACTCACAGAGATTTGTATTCATGGCAGAAATAGGGCTCAAAGTCTTTTAAGGTTATTATTGTAACTGGCACTGTGTTATTCCCTTTGCATTATTGGTCACAGCAAGTTACAAAGACAAATAAGATTTAAGGGGCAGGAAATAGACTCTACCTCATGATATATGGAACAGAAATGTAGAAATGTCTGAGAAGGTGGATTCAGAGAAGGGCACAGAAGTTGTCTCATTTTTGCAACTAATCAAACAACAGATAGTAAATTTCTTTTTCTCTATTATTTTTTAATTGTAAGTATTAATGATAGTAAAACAAATTCTCAGAAGTAAAGATATGGTCTCCATTATTGAACTACATTAATAATCTTTAAACAAAACAGTACAATCTTCTCACCTAGAAATCTTCATTATTACACTTTCTTACTCAAATTTTCTCAATGCTTTTGTGAGTTTAGTGAGGATTAAATTATACAACTATTTATAAACTATGTAATTCATACAGTTTAAAATATAGATCAATCACAATTTGCTTAGAAGGAGTAGTTTGGTAATAGCTAAGCCTTTCAAAAAACATGTAGAAATGTACAAAATATATTCATGTTTTTGTTTGGAAGATGTACAGAAAAAGTATTTACTTGCTACCAATAGAAGATATTGAAAGGAAGCATATTTAACTCTTAGTAAAAATATTTCATGCTATTACCACCCAAACAAATTTTAAGATGAAATAAATAAAACTTTTAAAACTAAAGTGGAAAAATTGTCCTTTCAATAGACATTCTTAAGAGCATTATGTATTTTATTGAAATGCATTATATTTTACCATAAATTACTTAAAAATAAACCATATTAATAGTTTATTCTATATCTGACACAGAAACTTCTCAGGTTTGCATTTTAATATGTCCTTAAGTAGCTTAAATAAAACTAACTTAAGCAGGTAGCAATCTTTAGTGGTGACGAAGAGAAAGAAAATAATTTTTATGATATTGTTTACAGCAAGAGCTGATTGAAGGATAAATGTTTCTAATTATTTACTTCAAAATAGGCCAGACATTCAATTCTCTTTTGGTTCTCATAAATTTTGTTACAAATTTATAACAGAAGTATGTAAAATTCAATCTCTCCTAATAATTCACAGATATTATTACTTAAAATCCACTTTTAAAAATTTCTGTTTTTAGATAGACAGTACAGTAAAGAATTTTGAAAATAGCAGTTTATAATGAATATTAATCTTTATCTGAGGAAGAATTGCAAATTTGTGGCATTTTTATAAATGTGTGTGCTAAGATCAGGATATAAAACTCTTGTAATACTCAAAAAGCAGTTACAAACTTTAAGAATGTGAAAACAAGTTGTAATAATATTAATGATTATAGGTAGATGTCTGAATTTATGTGCCAAATTTATCAGAAATGCAAATATTCAAACAGGCTGAAATTCTTCAAAAATGTGACTTCCTTCATAAAACATGACAATAAGGTGACATTATCACAACTTTTAGTAAGTTTTAACTAGGAATTTTGTTAACTTCATTGCATTTTTTTTTGGTAATTTATGAAAACAGATTATGAAAAATGAGTCAACTAAAATGCAAAGCTTTTTTGTAAGTATTTATTTACTCATTTATTTTAATATTTTAGTTGAGGTGAAATTTCTATATGGCAAAAAGCACATCCCAAGTGTTCGAATTTGACTAAATAAATAAATATACTTATGAATCCACTAAATAATTACGATATCACACCAGAAAGGTCTATTGTATTTATTAGCCAATTCCCCTTTTTCTAAGGCCATTATTTTTTTATTTTTCTGGTTTTTAATACAGCTATTTTGACTTACTCTTGAACTTCATATGGATATAATCAAACTTTTTAAAAATATGAATTAAATTGAAGTTAACTATATATGTTAGTCTGTAGCATATTGACATGATCTGGTAGTTTTTCTCCTTTAAACTACGAATGTAGTAAGTTACATTGATTTTTCAAATGTTACCAAAAAACAAAAAAACCCAGAAACAAACATTTCCACTTAATCATAATTTTTATATTATTACTTTTATATGTTGCTGGATTTGATTTCCTTATATTTTGCAAATAAATTGTGTCTATGTTCCAAAGTGCTATTAGTCTATTTTTTTTCTTGTAAAATTATTGTCAGGTCGTAGCAGGATCATTCTACCCTCATAAAACAAGTTACAAAATGTTTTCTTTCAACTTTCTGTAAGTTTTACAAGTATTATTTCAAACTTTATATCAGAAAGGATTCACCAGAGAAACCATCTGAATCTAGAAGTTTTTGGTAAGAAATTTTTAATAGCAGATTTTATTACTTTAATAAGTGTGTCATGTCTAATTATATTTTTTATTTCTTCTTGCATCAGTTTATAATGTGATTTTTAAGAAATATTTCATTAAAATGAAAAAATTTGTTATTGAAATATTGCTTTTAATACTTTGCTATTATCTGTAGAATTTTTAATGATATCATTCACCACATTCCCTCCCCCCCCACCCACACACACATATCAATATGATTATCTCACTGGGAAACTCAATTCAGCAGTTAGAAGGAATAAAGCACCTAATACTGAACAGTCTTTAAGACCTTGAGCCATTCCACTATCTGTTATATTTTAAAGAAAAAAATGGAGTTGATAGAAAAAGCATTATCCAAACTTAGAGCAAGAGCTTAGAGAGTTTATATGAAAAGTAAAAACTGACAAATTCCTTACTATTATTTGTTCTTATTAAAACTACCCTTTTTAGGACAATCTGAATTCTGTGCTTTTTGAAGAATTATAGTTTAGTAGAAATTCATATACCCCCTTTAAAAAATACTGTGGGATTCTTATAGCATAAGAGCACATGAAAGCTACCTCCAATAACATGTTGACAAAGAAAGATACACATAACCTCCCTACTGACTATTCATTATTTACTAAGATAACACAGAGTAGCCTCATCCCTCCTGTTTCCTCTACCTCTTAGCAATACTTAAACCTATGATCAAAGAGAAAAGAATCAAAAGGAAATTAACTGCAGTAATAAGCAGAGGAATTTGATTTTATTGCCTCATCAAGAAACTAGCTTGTATCTGATATGGTAGAATTAAAACTAAGCAAAATTTTGTTTTTATTAAATACCTAATAACTTTTTAAAAAGATGAGGTGGAGGAATTAATAATCATGCATTCTTTCATGGGAATAAGTTTAACAAGCTCTTTTCATCTTGGTTTAGGTAGAATATCGTATTTCTTCTCTAAAGAAAAGGGGGTCGCTGGAGGTAATGTGATGTACTTAGGGGCTCAGTAATGTCCAACTCTTTGTGACCTCAAGTGCTGTAGCCGCCAGGCTCCACTGTCCCCGGGGATTCTCCCAGCCAGAATACTGGAGTGGGTTGCCATGCCCTCCTCCAGGGGATCTTCCCAACCCAGGGATCGAATCCAGGTCTCTCGCATTGCAGGCAGATTCTTTACTGTCTGAGCCACAGGGAAGCCCACTGGAGGGAATAAAGAGAAAAATAGAATCACCCGCTTCTTTCATAAGCTACACTCTATGTCCAAGTTCTTATGTGATGAAGGACAATCAAAATAGATTGGATTCATTTTCCCAAAATATATTCTTCAAATAAGGTATTTGACAAAAATGAAAATAGAGTTTAATTGTCAAATATTTCTTATAAATGTTGGAGTGACATTTTTGAGTGTTAGACAAGACAGAAGGATCACTTTTCTCATAGAATTCACAATATGATGGGGGAAAAAATTTTAAGCAATTAAATCACAGTATAGTGAGTGCCAAGGAGAAATATAGGGAATTATTTTCATAATCTATATTTTGTCATCTCCTATAGAGATTTCTACCAATTGTTTAATCAAAGGATATAGTTTTAGTACTCCTTTAAGACTTACACACACACTGAAATTTCAAGAGGTAAAAGTTTCCCTTATTATGCCTGCTACTTAACCATTGACTATACATTGGTCTTGATGGTTGAAAGAAATTTGGCTATACAAGGGAATGACCAATTTTATGTTTCTAACAAAGGACCTGCACAGAATATTCAGTTATGCCATGAGGTGACTCGTTCTTTGTTGTTCTTCCTTCCCTAGATTTTGTCCTGTCGAGAGCATGAGTAGGGCCTTTAGCATCCCTCTCCAATTGCTGGTAGAACAAAATCTTAAATGTAAAACAAATTATTGCATCTATCTACCAGTCTATAGGAAATATACAGAGAAGGCTATGGCACCCCACTCCAGTACTCTTGCCTGGAAAATCTCATGGACGGAGGAGCCTGGTAGGCTGCAGTCCATGGGGTCACGAAGAGTCGGACATGACTGAGTGACTTCACTTTCACTTTTCACTTTTATGCATTGGAGAAGGAAATGGCAACCCACTGCAGTGTTCTTGCCTAGAGAATCCCAGGGATGGGGTTGCACAGAGTCAGACACGACTGAAGTGACTTAGCATTAGCATAGAAAATATAATGATAAATGTCATTTATGTCCCATATGCAGCCAACTTTGAAGCAGAAACCCCTTCAAATAGCATCTATTAGAACGAACTCACCTTACAAAAGGAATAATGACAAAATAATGACAAAATAATAATATAGATTGAACTAGAAATTTCAAAAGGGAAGAGTATGGGGACTAACACTATTTCCTTAGTGGTATAAAATTAACTTTCTCTTGACATGACTCCACTTTAAGCACATCTCTTATTGCATTCTCCACCTGCTCTTTATTTTCTCTGAGCCAGTTGTTGTGTGTCTCTTTTTATTTTAAGCAAACTAATTTTACTATTCTATTTTTTCCAAGTGCACATATTCAGACATATTGCCCACTCACAAAATAAAGAACCCTCTGGATTTCTAGGCCCTAAGAAGGCAGCAGGATATTATAAATAACCCATTTATTTCTTGTTGGCCAGTTCTCTACCAATACAAACAGACTATCCTTTTGACAATGAAATCACATGACCTTCCGGTTCTCTGAAATAACATTATGTTGACTTCAGGTCATCATAAAATAGTGCTGGCTCTTACATTTTGGGAGGAAAAGGACTGCCATTCTTAAATGAAAATATATATGTATATGTATATATGTGCAGGAAACTCATTTAGCTCAGTGGCAGTGCTCATCAAAATAAACAGCTCCATAAAGACAAAGGTGTAAAAGTAAGCTTTAAGTAGTCTAGTGGGCTGAATCATGGTCACCCAAAAGATCTATCCACCAGGGACCTGTGAAAGTAGTCTTATGTGAGAAAAGTATCTTGGAGATGTAATGGCAGTCGTGATCTCAGGATAAAATCATCCTGGATTAATCAGGTAGGCTCTACGTCCTTAGATGAGACAGAACAGAACACAATGGAAAGACAGAGAATGGAAAGTAATGTGAGACTGACATAGAGACAGGAGTGAGGTGTTCACAAGCCAAGGAATGCCAAGGCTTACTGGCAGCCACCAGAATCTAGGAGAGAGATGTGGAGTGGATTCTGCCTCAGACGTTCTGGAAGGAACAACCCTGCCAATACCTTAATTTTGGTTTTCTGATCCTTAGATTTGAGAAAATTAATTTACATTATTTTAAAATATCTAATTTGTGATAACTTGTTATGGCATCCCTAGGAAGCTAAAACAGAAGCTCTTTGTCTCTAACTAACTATGTTACATAGCAATAGATATTATTTATGGTCCCTTATTATGGTAGGAGTATGGTGTAGGAAATCAAGGAATCATACTGATGAGTTTAAGCTTGTGCAGCAACTTTACAACCCTTTATAAGCTTACTGAATGTTATATTCTTAGTTTTTCATTAGAAGCATGGGCTAATAATGTACTACATGTGGTGAAGGGGTACATAATCTAATTTTCCTACAGTTTCAGTTTTTTGTGAATTTCTTATGACTGTACCAGAGTATAATTGATTTACAAGTTTGTGTTAGTTTCAGGTGTACAACAAAGTCATTCAGTTATACATATACACATTTTCATTCTTTTTTAGATTCTTTAAATTATCACAGAATATTGAGTAGAGTTCCCTGTGCTTTACAATAGGTTATTTTATTTATAGTATTAAATAGTTACACATTTAAGAACATGAGCTAGTCCTTACGGTTTAGTGTTCAGTTCAGTCCTTTAGTCATGTCTGACTCTTTGCGACACAGTGAGCTGCAGAACGCCAGGCTTCCCTGTTCATCACCAACTCTGGGAGCTTATCCATTGAGTCAGTGATGCCATCCAGCCATCTCATCTTCTATCACCCCCTTCTTCTGCAATCTTTCCCAGCATCAGGGTCTTTTCCAATGAACCAGTTCTTCGCATCAGGTGGCCAAAGCATTGGAGTTTCAGCTTCAGCATCAGTCCTTCCATTGAGTATTCAGGACTGATTTCCTTTAGGATGGGCTGGTTTGATCTCCTTGCTGTCCAAGGGACTCTCAAGAATCTTCTCCAAAACCACAGTTCATAGTATAAATTCTTCAGTGCTCAGCTTGCTTTATGGTCTAACTCTCACATCCATATGTGACTACTGAAAAAACCATAGCTTTGACTATACAGAACTTAATCTGCACCCATCAATGGTTTTGTGTAGAGTGAAGCAGTTCTTTTCTCTGTCCCCTCTGTATCCCTAGGCTTACTTTCCAGAAATTATTTTTTACTTCTTTGCTTGCTTTTTAAACTATTTCATGTGGTAACTCTATAAACATAGATAATATGGTTATACATTTTATCGATTTTATTTGTTTAATTTCTCTATTTATTTTACTTGGAGGATATTTACTTTACAATATTGTGGTGTTTTTTTGCCATACATCAATATGAATTGGCCATGGGTATACAAGTGCACCCTCCATCCTAAACCCCCCTCCCACCCCTTTCCCCACACTATCCCTCCAGGTTTTCACAGAGCACAGGTTTGGGGTGCCTTGCTTCATATAGCAAGCTCTCACTGGTTATCTATTTTACATATAGTAATATATACATTTCAATTCTATTTTCTCAAATCATCCCACTGTTTCCTTCTCCCACTGAGTACAAAAGTCTGTTCTTTATGTCTGTGCCTTCTTATGTCTGCACTGTACATAGGATCCTCAGTACCATCTTTCCAGATTCCGTATATATGTGTTAATATACAGTATTTGTCTTTCTGACTTACTTCACTCTCTATAATAGGCTCTAGATTCATCCACCTCATTAGAGCTGACTCAAACGAGTTCCTTTTTTTAGCTGAGTAATTTCGATACCTATATTTTTTTTATATTATGCTAGTTCAGAATTTGCCCTGTGCATGCATCTCACCTCCTACTTTCTCACCCATTCAGTACAGGGTTATCACAATTTCAGTTGAATCAACAGCATGAGTATTTGTATAATCCAGGGTTCTCCAAAGAAACAGAAATAATAGGAGACATATGGGTTTATTTGTCTGCATGTTGGAGACCCACGAGAGTCAGTGCCATGATGCATTCTGAATCTGAAGACCCAAGAACCAGGGGAGTCAATGGCGCATGTCACAGTCCAAATCTGAAAGCCCAGATAACCAGTAACGCTGCTGTCTGAGGACAGGAGAGGGCAGATGTCCCAGATCAAGCAGACGACAGATTTAAGCTTCCCCAACGTTTTTTTTCTATCGAGGCCTTCAGCAAACTGGATAATACCCACCCTTTTTGGGGAGGGCTACTTTGTTTATTCAGGCTACTTATGCAAATGCTAATCTTTTCTGGAAGCATCCTCAAAAATATAGTGAGAAAGAGTTGGGAATACCAGACCATCTGACCTGCCTCTTGAGAAACCTGTATACAGGTCAGGAAGCAACAGTTAGAACTGGGCATGGAACAACAGACTGGTTCCAAATAGGAAAAGGAGCACGTCAATGCTGTATATTGTCACCCTGTTTATTTAATTTATATGCAAAGTACATCATGAGAAACGCTGGGTTGGAAGAAGCACAAGCTGTAATCAAGATTGCCGGAAGAAATATCAATAACCTCAGATATGCAGATGACACTACCCTTATGGCTGAGAGTGAAGAGGAACTAAAAAGCCTCTTGATGAAAGTGAAAGAGGAGAGTGAAAAAGTTGGCTTAAAGCTTAACATTCAGAAAACTAAGATCATGGCCTCTGGTCCCATCACTTCATGGCAAATAGATGGGGAGACAGTAGAAACAGTGTCAGACTTTATTTTTTGGGCTCCAAAATCACTGCAGATGGTGACTGCAGCCATGAAATTAAAAGATGCTTACTCCTTGGAAGGAAAGTTATGACCAACCTAGATAGCATATTAAAAAGCAGAGACATTACTTTGCCAAGAAAGGTCCGTCTGGTCAAGGCTATGGTTTTTCCAGTGGTCATGTATGGATGTGAGAGTTGGACTGTGAAGAAAGCTGAGTGCCGAAGAATTGATGCTTTTGAACTGTGGTGTTGGAGAAGACTCTTGAGAGTCCCTTGGACTGCAAGGAGATCCAACCAGTCCATCCTGAAGGAGATCAGTCCTGTGTGTTCATTGGAAGGACTGATGCTGAAGCTGAAACTCCAGTACTTTGGCCACCTCATGCGAAGAGTTGACTAATTGGAAAAGACCCTGATGTTGGGAGGGATTGGGGGCAGGAGGAGAAGGGGACGACAGAGGATGAGATGGCTGGATGGCATCACCGACTCAATGGTCAGGAGACTGAGTAAACTTTGGGCGCTGGTGATGGACAGGGAGGCCTGGCGTGCTGCGATTCATGGCGTCGCAAAGAGTCGGACACAACTGAGGGACTGAACTGAACTGAACTGAATGCTTTACTAGCTACCTTGACATCTTTTAGCCCAATCAAGTTGACACAAACAATTAGCTATCATATTATTCATACTGTTTGACTATGTAAATACTTATTTGGTTATCTTAAACCAAATAACTTATTTTGATTATGTTTCATTTTGTCTACTATTTTCCTGCATTTTTATCTCTAATTTTCAATGTGTATATCACAATGTTTCCCTTAATCTTTGACAATTCAGTTATATTCCTACAGCAAAATTTTATTTTCTCCCGTATGTTATACTTTTATTCTTTAGGAAGTTAGAAAAGGGTATTTTGGAGGTATGATTTGGAAATTTGAATGTCAGAAAATTTTCTCATTCTGCACTTAACAATTAATTTGTTTAGAATGGTATAGAATTCTAGTTTGAAAACATCATTTTTTTTTCCGCTGCACTGTGCAGCATGTAGGATCTTACTTCCCAACTGGGGATTGACCCTGTGCCCCCTGCAGTAGAAGTGTGGAGGCCTAACCACTGGACCACCAAGGAATTCCCCTCAAAAAAAAAAAAAAAAAACAACTTTTTTTCCCCATAATATTGAAGGCATTGCATTCTTTTATAGCTAGTGTCACTATTAAGTTCTGTTATTGTTTTTTCTGTTTGTTCTGGGGGTTCTATTTCCCTTGACATTTCTTCAATGTCAGTCTATTCTTGGCCTCACATGAATAATTAAGAGTAAAACACTGAAAAGTTTGTCAAAAGCCCTGAGGACAGGGATAGGAATTACTAACAGATGGTTCCATTGACAGAGAAATAGAAAAATAGCCTTTTCTTTGGAAGACCCCCAAACGCTAATCTGTTAAGGTCTTTTCTTTAGGACTGAAGAGTTTCTGTAAAAAGCTGTCCTCCAGTCTCCTGGCTTTGAGGCATGCATTTGTAGCAGGGGGAGGGTGGTTCTACCACTCCTATTTTCAGTCTTGAAACTTATCTCACCCTCTATTGGGCCCAATATTCCAAGTATAGGGGTTCTCTGATCAAATTTTTCCAGAAAATAAAGCTTTGCTTTTTGTGGAGATGGTGAGGGGGAGAGTCGGTTACTATCACCTCTACATCCTCTTCCTTTATTTCCAGTACTCTGTGGAGTAAATAAGCTCTTGATATTTTAATCATTACATACATCTGTTGGTACACAGAATGTGCTTTCTTTTGTCCTTTGTTAGTATTATTTGGATTATTTTAGTCTTTCAAAAACTTGCTGACATCTCTCATCTGCTATTATTTCTGCTCCCATCTCTTTTGTTCCTCATAATTGGATATCTTACTTCAAAACAAATTAAAAATTTAGCATCTTAAGGTAATATATATTTATTATCTCATGATTTCTGTGGGACAGGAATCTGGGTATGGCTTAACTGATTCTTCTGCTCATAATTTCATAAGGCTAAAATCAAGATGTTGACAGGGGCTACAGTATAATCTGAGGCTTGGGATCCTCTTTCAAGATCACCAATTGTTGATGAAATTCAATGTCTTGCATATATAGGACAGTGTTCTTTTTGAATGTCAGTGAGGAAATATTTTTAGCTCCTAGAAGCCATCCTAAAGTCCTTGCCACGTGAACTTACCATTAGCAACTTACAGAATGATTATTTGCCTCTTCACTGACAGCGGGAAATCTTTGATTTCTTCTAGGGTTCAGCGGATTAGGTTAGGCCCAAGGATAATCTACCTTTTAATGATCTCAGAGTTAAGTAATCAAGAATCTTAAATTCATCTGCAAAATGTATTGATATCTAATGTAACAATTTCAGAAGTTATATGCCATCATATTCACATCAGTTTAGGGGTTGGGTTACATGAAGTGTGTACACTAGCAGGTTGGAATCTCTGGTGCCATCTTGGAATCTTGCCCTCCATTCCATATATCCTTTGTTGAAAAAAATAAAGAATAAGAACATCTTTTAAAATGTCATTTCTGAGAAACAATATATGTACACACACATGTACACATATTCTTTAGTGATATTTTCCTGAAATATTAGTGGTATTTTTTAGAAATATTAGAGATAGTGGAAGTGTGAGGAAAATTTTTAGAACTCCAATGCTATCACAAGTAAAATTTCTTTAAGATTATCTTACATAAAATTAAATTACTTAGAATCTAGAATCTTCGGATACTCTTTCTGTTCTATGGAGAAATGAGTCTGTTTTACACATACTATCACATCATCAAGGAGATGAGACTATAAGCAAGTATTCATAATGGTCTTAGAAGAATATTTTGTCTATAATCATTGTGGCCTGAAACAGCACACAAAAGAATATGTGATAGATTATAGATCATTTTGTAAAATCATTACAGCGTTACAGATCAACAATTTGTTTACAGTAGAACAAGGTCATCTTTGAACTTGCATGCCAAGTAATTCTCACACACATTGTCAGCTCAGAGATAAAAGCTGTCACTAAATTATGCTATCCTGTGATTTCAAGTGGTGCATCAATAAACACGAATTGGAAATTCATGTGTAGAGAGCCAACATGTCTTTTTGGCAAAGCAGTAGCTTTATACTAATGTACTTTTGATTTTCAGAATAAGTTCATGAGGTATAATTGCTAATGTATCTGATATTTGCCTCAGAGAATACCTCAGTGACAAAATCTTTAACTGCTAAATAAAATAGATATGAGAAATTCTTTCAGAAGTCATAAATTCCCCAAAATATAAATGGGCAAGTGTTTTAGATCTGTTTTTATTCTGATTGCCAATATTTTAATTCAGATTGCTAAAATTAAAAAAAATTGTTCAAATTATTGTTTTATCTATCAAGTTTATCAAAGACATCCTCAAAGCATCTTTGAAGCAAAAGTAAATAAAAATGTTGGTTAGAAATTTGAAAATCATCTAGCTCCTTATTCCTCAAAACTTGATTAGCAAACTAGCAGTCTTGGCATTATCTGGAAAGTTGTTAGAAATGCAGAATTTAGAGCCTCACCTCCGGAGAAGGCAATAAGAACCCACTCCAGTATTCTGGCCTGTAGAATCCCATGGATGGAGGAGGCTGGTAGGCTGCAGTCCACAGGGTCGCGAAGAATTGGACACGACCGAGCGACTTCACTTTCATGAGTTGGAGAAGGAAATGGCAACTCACTCAAGTGTTCTTGGCCTGGAGAATCCCAGGGGCGGGGGAGCCTGGTGGGCTGCCATCTATGGGGTCACACAGAATCAGACATGACTGATGCAACTGAGCAGCAGCAGCAGCAGAGCCTCACCTCAGACTTTTTTTTAATAAAAATCTGAATTTTAACAAGATTCCTTAAATGATTCAAAGGCACATTAATATTCAGGGTTAGAATTCTTTCCATGTAGGTGAAGGAACTCTGTGTTACACATGGTGCAGAATGTCTGAGACCACATGACTGGCACTGATGAAAAAAAATCAAGTCACTCTAAGAAAACAATGGAAAATTTTATTTGAGCCAACCTGAGGATTTTAACCATGGAGTAGTCAGTCTTTCAGAAAGCTCTGAGGACTGTTCTGAAGAAGACGGGAGGTATTTGTGATTTTGGCAAAGGAGTACATGCAACCAAGCATACATCTTGGTAGAAGGTTACTGCTATTTGTGCAGAAAAGACATCTAAGGTAATGGTTCTAGTGCTTTTCTATGTATGGAAAGATGTAAGAAACTTGGCTCATAAAATTTTCTCCTGAAAATATCTGAGGGTCAGTTCTACCAGTTTGTTCACAGAACAAAATGCCTCATCCATATCTTCACCCTGAATTCCTTTCAGGATGTATTGCAGGTCAGCAACTGCAATGGTTAGAAACTTGGTTCTTGTAGAATGGATGGTGGGCACCCTTTATTTTACAGTTCCTTCCTCTCAGCCTTAACTTTGACCAAGGATGCGCAGGCATTTCCTGACCAAATTGTCCCACACACTAGAAATGCTCATTCCCAGGTCAGGTGAGGATTTTGTTGGTAGGTCACTCCACATTCTGTTGAACTTCCCAGGTAGCTCAGCTGGTAAAGAATCTGTCTGCAATGCAGGAGACCAGGGTTTGATCTCTGGGTGGGGAAGATCCCCTGGATGAGGGCAGGGCAACCCACTGCAGTATTCTTGCCTGGAGATTCCCCATGGACAAAGCAGTCTGACAGGCTCCAGTCAATGGGGTTGCAAAGAGTTGAACACGGCTGAGCGACTAACACAGCACATACTATTACTGGACTAGATTCTATTAATAATAGAAAAAAGCCCCCAGACTGCCTGTTTTATGAGTCTGTTGTGGTCCAGAAACTGATTCTCTCTTGTTGCTTCTTCCTGTGTCTAGCATTACACTATTAACCATCATTGATCTTACAGAACTGTATCTTTAGTTAATTGTTTCAAGTTTCCTAGTCATCATTATTTTTACCAGAGTCTGTCACACATTTGTTATTGAAAGAAATAATAACCTTGTAAAATAGGTAAAATATGAGTAATATAGTTAGTGACATTAATAAGTTCATAAGCAACTATTTAAGCTAAGAACTTACTCTAGGTGCAGTCTAGTATCTCCCCAGATCATTTGACCTAGTCTGTTTTGTATCAGTTCCACTATCTTTAAGGGATATTACATCTTGGCATTGTACATAAAGTTCACCAAAGATGTCTGCATGTGCAAGGTGAGTGATGGGTCATAGTGATTCCTTAAGGGTTGGTAAAGAAATATTATCTTCTAAGGAGTTATATAGGTAGTGCCAAAAGAAGAAAAATTGATCTTTAACATTGAGTAGGTATTTCTGCCAGTGAGGAAGTCTGGACAGTGTATAAGCAGATATACAATTTACACTGCAGGAGAGAGAAGAGGCCCAAATAGGCAGAAAAACATTTTTTGTTTAGATTTTTTCTTGTCTTGCCTTGCCTTAAAATATGAATTTTATTTCATTACTGGTTAGAGGCAAAGCTGAAACTAGGACCCAATTCTCCTGACCCTCCATTCTGCCAACATTTATCTCTTATGTCAAAATAAGCCTTAGAGTTTAGGAGAAGAGTGATATCAAACCTGAATCTAACAATTTAATTATTGTAGCCTTTTATGCAACATTAGTTTATTTCAGAATCCTACTTCTATGTAGTAAGCTAAATGGGATAACTACAATGGAGGAGAACTGAAAGTTCTCTCATGCTGCTTGTTTCTGAAAATAAGAGTGAAGAGGGCAAAAGAATAGACTGATTTACTGCGAAAAAAGCAATAGAAAAATTTAACATACATAAGTGAACATTTCCACTTGCATGTGTTTGCATCGTTTGGAGATTTGTTGAATTTTTAGTTAAGTAATTAATAGTAAAAATGGATTGCTGTTCTTTCATAAGTTAAAGGATATTTTAATTTAATAATAGTTTTAGGCTTTGGATTATTATGCTTTAGTGCCTGTTAATGTAAGGGGTTTAAAGATTTTATTATTCAAACCCTTATTGCATCTCAAATAATAACTATCTGACATCTATATTAGGAAGTGATTATATGTCTGCATGTGTTGTGCATCATGTGTGTGTGTACACACTAATGATTATAAAACCAAGACAAAATGACATTCTGCCCCAATAAATTATTTAATCACTCTCAACTTTAAAATGAGCTTAACTTTCAAAGTTTCCCAGGAATAATTTCGTATATTTTACAGAAACTCCCAAGTCATTTAACAGTGATTCTCCCCATAGCTCAGTATAAGTAACACATAGTGCTGAAGAACAGATTTTTGGAAAACATGAGTTTTACAAGTGCCTCCATTGCATGTGGCCTTGCTTGCTGACTGGCATAAACCATATTTTTCCATTTACCAGAACACTTTTCTTATTGTTTGCAACTGTATCTGGCTGAGCACCAAAAAGGAGTAACCAGAAGTACAATATTATGTGTTGGCTTTGGTAGAGACTATCTTGTAATATTCTATTTCCTTTGGAGTCCTAGTTCTCTTTATCTTGGGATGAGCTTGGGATATTGCTTTTGATGGTACTTTAAGTACTTTAATTTGCTTTTCATTTGACTTTTGCTTTCATTAATTCTATTTTCTTTCCCTTCTTTCTTTCTTTATTATATATTTGTGGTAAATGCATTTGTATGTTGCTTAAAATGAAAGATCCTTGCTTTATTTTGGAATGAATAATTTATATTTTCATTAGCAATGTCTTAAGGTTTTGTTTTTCGTTTTTGTTCAAAAGATATGAGAAAATATTTACATTAAATTTTCTATATGTTAAATTGTTTTGTATCTTTTTACTTCTAGAAGAGAACTGATATGAGTTTTTTTGCTAATTCTACTGGATTAAAGTTAGACATAGTCTAATAATAGTTGTGGGAGCATGAGATACATGCTAAAAAAGTGTGATGTGGCTGAAATAATATTCTTCAGAAGGCATAATGAATGGATTAGGGCAAGGTTGCTCAGATTTGGTACTGTTGGCATTTGCCCACGTAATTCTTTGTTGTAGGATCTTGTAGTATGTTTAGGAGCAACTCTGCTCCTACGTGGCTAGATGCCAGAAGCACTAACCCACTCATGATAATCAGTAATGTCTCCAGTTATTGATAATGTCTCCAAAGGAGCAACATTATTTTGGATGAGAGGTGCTGGTTTAGAAAGATAGGACTGTTTCAAACTATGAAAATCTGAAAAGCATAGTAAAAAAATTTAAAAGGATAATTTTAAAAAACTCATCTCAAGATGATTAAACTTCAGCTTATAATTGGTCAAAATGTAATCTTATTAATATTTTAAGACAAGTCACCTCCTTGGTAGGAATAAGTGATGCATGAAGAATAGATATTTTTAGTGATTAATTGTTAAAGAATATATAATTTCAAGGCATACTGAGGGGTATAATGTTGAGATTAGGGAAGCAAAGAGTAATTGTGGATAGATTCATTCTGGAATAATGTATTAAAACTTTGTAAACTTGCTTACCAGAGAAACAGCTATAACTGGTGAAAATTAATTTAAACAACAAGCATGCATTTAATGTCTCTAGAAATTATCCTAAGAAGATACAATAAATGTAGTAACACTGATTAAAGAAAGTCTATTAAGTCTCAGTAAGACCATCAGTGGGGCTTCTTTGGTTGCTCAAATGGTAAAGAATCTGCCAGCAATGCAGGAGGCCTGGGTTTGATTCCTGGGTTGAGAAGAACCCTCGGAGATGGGAATGGCAACCCACTCTAACTAACCGCAATCCGCTGCCTCCCTCTACGCCCATATAAACTCAGCCTGACTGACGCTCCACACTTTGTATGTGTGGTCAAAGAAAAAAAAAAAAAAATGAAGCTCCTTATCCCCCAGCTCCCAGGCAAAGACTATAGTGTCAATCTGAAAAGGGCAAGATTCACACTATGGATGAAACAGACATCACCAAAATTATCCAACAAAATCACTGAACAGATACATAACAAAACAACAAGCCCCAGAGGAATATGAGTGTTTAGTACTCAAAACTGCTGCAATATATTATCAAAACTGTCCAGTTTGACTATGAAATTGGTCGATGTGAAAGGAAACAGGCAGACATGACCAATACAGAGGGGGAAAAAGCATACGAAAGAAACAGCCTGTGAGAGGGCTCAGATATCATCTTCCAAAAGCAATTTTCAAAAGAGGAATTATAAACATTTTTGAAGAATCAAAAGACCTTATGCTTAAAGAAGTAAACGAAGGTGTAAAAACAATCAACTATTAGGTTGGTGCAAAAGTAATTATGGTTTTGGACCCTGAATTTTAAACAATTATAACTAGGCTCAACCACATCTTTATTAATTAAAATAGGAACCACTACAGCCAACACATGTTTTTGCCATTGAGGAATACATTCGTTTATTATTCCTGTAGCATTAATATGACAGAAAATTTGGAAAACTCAGCAGTGGCCACAGGACTGGAAAAGATCAGTTTTCATTCAAATCCCAAAGAAAGGCAACACCAAAGGATGTTCAAAATACTGCACAATTGCACTCATTTCACATCCTAGCAAGGTCATGCTCAAAATTGTCCAAGCTAAACTTCAACACTATGTGAACCAAGAAGTTCCAGATGTTCAAGCTGGATTTAGAAAAGGCAGAGGAACCAGAAATCATATTGTCAACATACATTGGATCATAGAAAAAGCAAGAGAATTTCTAGGAAAACATCTACTACTGCTTTAATGAAGATGCTAAAGCCTTTCATTATGTGGATTACAACAAACTACGGAACATTCTTAAATGTCCCAGACATGGGACAAAGGACTGGTTCCAAATTGGGAAAGCAGTACATCAAGGCTGTATATTGTCACCCTGCTTATTTAACATATGCAGAGTACATCATGTGAAATGCCGGGCTAGATAAAGCACAAGCTGGAAACAAGATTTCTGGGGGAAATATCAATAACCTCAACTATGTAGATGATACCACCCTTATGGCCAAGAGCAAAGAGGAACTAAAGAGCCTCTTGATGAAGGTGAAAGATCAGAGTGAAAAAGCTGGCTTAAAAAACAACATTCAAAAAACTAAGATCATGGTATGCAGTCCCATCACTTCATGGCAAATGAATGGGGAAACAGTGACAAACTTTCTTTTTGGGGGCGCCAAAATCACTGCAGATGGTGACTGTAGCCAGGAAGTTAAAAGATGCTTGCTCCTTGGAAGAAAAGCTATGAAAAACCTAGGCAAGACATTAAAAAGTAGAGACATGACTTTGCTGACAAAGGTCTGTATAGTCAAAGAAATGGTTTTTCCTGTAGTCAAGTACAGATGTGAGATTTGTACCATAAGAAAGGCTGAACATAGAAGACTTGATGCTTTTTAACTATGGTGTTGGAGAAGATTCTTGAGAGTCCCTTGGACTGCAAGATCAAATCTGTCAATCCTAAAGGAAATCAGACCAGAATATTCATTGGAAGGACTGATGCTGAAGCTGAAGCTCCAATACTTTGACCACCTAATGTGAAAAGCTGGTTCATTAGAAAAGTTCCCAATGTTGGGAAAAGATTGAAGGCAGGAAGAGAAGGAAATGATAGAAGATGAGATGGTTGGATGACATTACCCACTCAACGGACATGAGTTTGAGTAATCTCTGTGAGATGGTGAAGGACAGGGCATCCTGGTGTGCTGCAGTCCATGGGGTCATAAAGAGCCAGATACCACTGAGCAACTGAACAACAACAGCATAAAAATCCGTGCTTCAGGATTCAATGAACTCTTGGAAAATATTTTCTGTGTCCTGATGGTTGTGGAAGAATTATCCTTGCAAAAAGTTGTCTAGATGCTTGATGAAGTGATAGTTGCTAAGAGGTTAGGTGAATATGGCAGATGAGGCTAAACTTTGTAGCCCAATCCTTCAACTATTGATGTGTTGTTTGTGTGACATGCTGACAGGTGTTGTCATGGAAAAGAATTGTGTCCTTTCTTGTGACCAATGCTGGCTGCAGGCCTTTTAGTTTTTGGTGCATCTCATCAATGTGCTGAACATACTTCTCAGTTCTAATGGTTTCACCTGGTACAGAAAGCTGCAGTAGACAAGAGTGGCAGCAGACCAACAAACAGAGACCGTGACCATTTTTTGGTGCAAGTTTGGCTTTGGGAAATGCTTTGGAGCTTCCTTTTGGTTCAGTCACTGAGCTGGTCATCACTGGTTGTCATAGAAAATCCACTTTTCATAGCATGTCACAATGTGATTGAGGAATAGTTCATTGTTGCGTGGAATAAGAGAAGTTGACACTCAAAATGATTTTTTTGATCTGCATTCAGCTCACGAGGCAACCACTTATCGAGCTTTTTCACCTTTCCAATTCGCTTCAAATGCCAAATGACCATAGAACAGTCAACTTTGAGTTCTTGGGCAACTTCTTGTTTAGTTGTAAGAAGATTAGTTTTGATGATCCTCTCAGTTGCTCATTATCAACTTCGATGGCCAGGCACTGTGCTCCTCATCTTCAAATCTCTAGTTTTCTTTGCAAAATTTCTTGAACCACCACTGCATTGTAATTCATTATCAGTTCCTGGGCCAAATGCATAGTAGATGTTGCCAGCTGTCTCTGCTCATCACGACCCACTTTGAACTTGAATAAGAAAATTGCTTGAATTTACTTTTTGTCCAACATCATTTACATAGTCTAAAATACATATAGAATAAACATCAAGTAATAATTCTTTCTTTCTTTCCCTTCTCCAAGGGATCTTTCCAACTCAGGGATCGAGCCAATGTCTCCCACATTGCAGGTGGATTCTTTACCAGCTGAGCCACAAGGCAAGCCCACGAATACTGGAGTGGGTAGCCTACCCTTCTCCAGCAGATCTTCCTGACACAGGAATTGAACTGGGTCTCTTGCATTGCAGGTGGATTTTTTACCAACTGAGCTATCAGGGAAATGAAATACATGTAGAATAAACATCAAGTGATAATTCATTAGCAAAAATCATGAAGAATTGTGCATTAAAGTGATTTATTTAAGAATATATTCTAATATCAAATGGCAAATTTCAACAATGCAAGCCTGAAATTACTTTTGCACCAATGTAAAACAAAAAGATAATATCAATAAAGAGATACACAGTTTTAAAAATAACCAAATGAAAACTTAAGTTGAAGGTACAGCAACTCAGTGAAAATTTAACCAGAGGGACTCAACAGTAGATATGAACTTGGGAAAGAAAAAAATCAGCAAATGTGAAGACTGAGCATAAGTTTATGCAATCCAAAGAAATTGAGAAGAAGAATGAAGAAAAAGAAACAGATCCTCAGACCAAGTTTGGGAAACATTAAACACATCAAAGTGTATGAAAGGTGAATGCCAAAAGGAGGAGAGAAAAAGAAGCAAACAATTTTAAGAACAAATAATAACCTAAAAAGTTCTCAATTTGATGAAAAACATTGTACATCCAAAACTTCAGCAAACTACAAGTAGTATAAAAACAAGGATATTTACACATAGACACATCATAGAAAATATGCTGAAAGACAAATTCTTGGAAAGATACCAACAACCAAAACTGACTCAGGAAGAAATAGAAAATCATAATAGAACAATTGCATGTAAAGAGATTAAATTAGTAATTAAAAAAAAATGCTCCACTAACCAACAGAAAATTTCCTGGTGTAGCCTACCAAACATTTTAATAATGACTTATACCAATTCTTCACAAAGTCTTCCATAATAAATTGGAGAACCTTTACTAACTAATTCCTTGAGAACAATATTACCTTGATACCAAAACCAGAAAAAATATCACAAGAAAATAAAACCACTTATCAATATATCTTATAAATATCAAAGTGAAAATTATAAACAAATTGCTAGTAAACCAAACCCAGAAACATATGAAAATTTACCATGACCAAGATGGATATATCCAGAGGAATAGAAAGTTGAATTAACATTCAAAATAAATTCATATATAATATACTGTATCTATACAATAAAAAAAAATCATATGATCATCTAAATAGACATATTAAAAACTATTTGACAAAATCCAACAGTCTTGCATGATATGAAAAAAGCAAAACATTGAATAGAAGGGAACTTTCTCAATCAGATAAAGATTGTAAAAACCTATAACTAATATGATATTTAATTTAGAAACACTGAGTATTTTCACTCTAAGATCAGCAACAGGTGAAGAATATCCACTCTAGCTACATATATTCATCATTGTGCAGAAAGTTCTAGCCAGGCCATTTAGGAAAGAAAAGCATCAGAATGGAAAGTTAAAATTATCTCTATTCATCCATGACATGATGTTGTATATTCTAAGAAATCCAGAAAAAAAAAAAATTAGAACTAGTAAATTACCAAAATACATAACACTAACATAATGTGATTTTTATTCTCTATAATAATTCAATACAATCCTATTTTTTAGTTTTATCAAAAGACAATAAGCAAAAAGATCACAAAAATGTTCATAAATGAAATGAAAATATAAGTAGGGGATGGTAATATTTTTGAAGCTCTTACCAACAAATATATATTTAACGTAAACATCTTGCCAATTAACAACAAAAATAGGGATAAATCAATTTATCAAAGGAGTTAAGCAATTTGCTAAAGAAGAAACACAGTTGGCCAATAATATCTGAAGCGATTGAAAACTTGATAATGGTCAGCTTTGGTAAATGTCTTAGGCTGTCTTCTCTGAAAGCACGACTTGAAATTCTGGGATTTCTAGGCTAGTGATTTCTTGAGAGACTATTCTTGGAAGATGAGGAATGAAGGAAACAGGATGGAGCTTCAGAAGAAAGCTGAGAGAGAATACAGTCAGCTGGAGCTAGCTTTAGCTCAGCTCTATGAGCAGCATGAGTGCTCATTTGCTCAGTGATGTCCAACTCTTTGTGACCCCATGGGTTGTAGCCCACCAGTCTCCTCTATCTGTGGAATTTTCCAGGCAAGAATACAGGACTCAGTTGCCATTTCTTTCTCCAGGGGATCTTCCTGATCCAGGGATCGAATTCACATCTCCTTCATTGGCAGGTGGATTCATTACCACGAGCTACCTGGGAGGCCAAGATAGCTATGAGCAGCTGAGAACAGTTAATTATGACAAAGAGTTAGTCCTACCTCGAGCACTTTGTCAGTTATTGTTTGTAGACATGCCCTCTCCTCATATTGGAATGTCTAAACAGTGAAGGGAATCCACTACTTCAGATGTTTAGAGGTTATTCACAGACTTTAATAATTAGAGTATTCATCAGGACATATTGAGTGCTTTGGTAATAGTTATTAACAAAATGTTTATATATTTTAACCTGTTAATTTGAATACTTCTGTAAATAGAAATCACAGAAATACTGTGCTTGCCCTATTACAGAAAAGTGTACATGTCAGTGCTTATTGCAGGATGTGATAGGAGAAAAATAGGGCCCCTACATTCTAATCCCCAGAATCTGTGAATGCTACCTTACTTGGTAAAGTCTCAGATGGACTTAATATTGCTAATCAACTTAAAATAGAAAAGGGACCCTGAATTATACAGGTGTGTCCTATGTAATCACAGCTTCCTTTAAACGTGGGAGAAGATGCAGAAGAGTTAACAGACTGAGTGAGGTGGCCTGGGGAAGGTTCTACTGGTCCTTGTTTGGTCTGAAGATGGAATACGTGACTGAGCCAAGTAATGTGGACAGCCTCTAGAAGCTGGAAAGGACATGAACACCGAGTCTCCTGCACCATGTCCAAAAAGGTATGTGGTCCTGTTAACACGGTTTTTAATCCAGTGAGAAATATTTCATACTTCTGACCTCCAAACAGCAAGGTAAGAAAAGTATATAGTGTTGTGGTAACTTATTACAACAGCAATAACAAAACTTTTAACAACACAGGAGTTTTGAAATTATGATATGGAAGAATCATGCTACTGATAATGGGGGTGGGAGAGGCATTAGAAGGACAAATCAATGGTATATTTAATCGTTGAAACTAAACTCTGGAAGAATAAATGTTAATGCTACCATTTTGTTAAAAATGTGAGGAAAAATAGCTTGATGTGTTTTGTTCTGGGGGAAGGTACTTTGTGAGTTCTAGTAAATCTGAGGACCTTCTAAGACACCAAGGTGAGCAGACCACAGAGAGGTCAGCATGGAGTTTCAGTTCCAGCACTGGGGTCAAAACCACATGCAAAAGGTTTGAACAGTAAATAAACGGAAGGGAATAAAAATGCAGGTAACTAAATTCTTTCCAGAATATTTGCTGTGGGGAATAAAAGCAGAATTTGGTGGTGTTCAAAGAGGTAGAAACTGGTTAATAAAATGCAAGGATGAAGTGAAGAAACCAGCACAGGGTAAGAATTTCAAGTTTAAAGGTAGGATAGGTAATTATTCAAGTTCTTAAAGGAGGTATACAACAATAATATATAGTGTCTGTTGCAGAAAAGATTACTACTACTGATTTAATTTCACTTGCTTTTATTAAAGGTCTTATAAATAGATTAAGATTCTGTGAAAATTATTGGAACAATATTGGTAACTGCCTTACCATCTGTTTTGAAGTAATTTGAGGAGTTTCTAATCTAAGCTGTTCCATTTTAAGTAATAAAACACTTTTATTAATTTCCCCTTGACTACTTATGAAGAATTAAGTCAAACAAAAAGTCTCTTTTGATTGGTTACATCGTTTTGTATCTACTTTCTCAGTATCTTGCAATGTTAAACACAGGTTAAAATAACTTGTAAATGTTTTTTTTTTAGGATCAAATACCTTGCAATTACACAGACCTAGTATAATTGTCATAATAGGATTCAGATCAAGCTTCTAGTGTTTTAAATATTATGTAAAATATGTAAAATGTTATATATAAATATGTAAGTGTATATGTGTGTGTGTATATATATATATAGGTGGATAGGTAAGGTATAATTAATCATAAGAAGGAAGCATTTGCAGAGGACTTACAGTTAACAGTTGTAGATAAATATAGTTGAGGAAAGTTGTCTGTGTCTAAATCACTCTCATAAACATTTAGCTGCAATCAACTTATAAAACACTATAAGGGTAATTACATAGTGATTTTAAAGTTCTGTGAAAAAATCATAAAGATGTTTTGATATAATGCAAAGGCAAAGTAGAACTATCTTTATACAATTATAGGCAATTATAACTTAAATGCCTAGAAGTTTCTTTCCCCCCAAGATAAAGGGAACATGGGAAACATGGTGTCCAGGATATACAGACAGCAAACCACTATGTCCACACATCTTAGAAGACTGATGGTAAAATAGCGAGGATTAATTGCTATGATGAACTAAAAAAAAAAATAGTACTAGACTAGATTGGTGAGGACATAGCAGCTAGAAGTAAGTTATTTTATCCATTTCCTTAAAATGAAAGAAAATTTTCCAACACCTTGGTCATGAAACATCCAATAGAATCCCTATAGGAAAGAAACCTGCGTTAAAAAAACAAAACAAAAGCTTGTATGTATCTATCCATCTATTATCTATCCCCTTCTCCATGCAGAACTCAAGAAGAGGCAGTGCATGAGCAACCTGCTAGAATATTAGTCAGAGCAACAGCAAAGACACATGAGCAGTCAAAAAGTACTCTTCAATTTGTTTCCTCAGATGAAACCAAGGATGAGAAATCAGGTTAATAGAAGTTGCCTGAGTAAAAATGTTACAATATCCTTTCCAGTTTGTAGACCTGAGCCAGTCAGAACAGAATCGCTGACTGTGAGATAGGCCAGGCTCTGAGGAGAAAGGACCTGCAACGCCATGGTTAGTATAAAGGTGCTGACTGCTCCAGCCCTTTCCCAAAGAAACCTGAGGCCAATTGCTTTGGTAAGGGAATGCTGGCAAAAGGTATTGTGAGCATCGTTGGAAACAAGAGTTCAGGATGACACTGACTCCTAGAAACTCAAAGCATTTTCAAGGCTCCCTCTTTGGTTGGGGCCACTTGGGGGCCAGATAATTAAATGGGTCTGGAAGATGCTTTTTTTCCCGCCCCCCTGGTTGCTGAATGTATAACTGGAAGAGACTTGAATGGTATTTAGTGAAACCCCATGTTAGGTTCTTGGTCTGTGGGTTAATCATCATAATGAGAAAAACAAAGGAGCTGCCTCTAAAAAACTTGCCCCTTTCAGAGTTCATTTCAGTTCAGTCACTGAGTGTGTCCGGCTCTTGGCGACCCCACGGACTGCAGCACGCCAGACCTCCCTGTCCATCACCAACTCCTGGAGTCCACCTAAACCCATGTCCATCAATTTGGTGATGCCATCCAACCATTTCATCCTCTGTCGTCCCCTTCTCCTTCTGCCTTCAATCTTTCCCAGCATTGGGGTTTTTTCAAATGAGTCAGTTCTTCACATCAGGTGACCAAAGTATTGGTTTCAGCTTCAACATCAGTCCTTCCAATGAACATTGAGGACTGATTTCCTTTAGGATGGACTGGTTGGAGCTCCTCGCAGTCCAAGGGACTCTCAAGAGTCTTCTCCAACACCATAGTTCAAAAGCGTCAATTCTTTAGCACTTAGCTTTCTTTATAGTCCAACTCTCACATCCCCTTTCAGAGAGGAGATAGCAAACAAAAGGAATGTCACATGCTGAAAAGTTTGGAAATTAGTGCTGCTTTTAAATATTTAATGGATGCTTGGGTGTTGGGCCATCATTATTATCCCATAAATTCATCAGTCTGACTCTGCACAGAAGTGATGGATATAGAGACAGTAGAATACCTCAAGCTCAACTATCTCTAGCCTTAATTATTAACAACTAGTCTTAATCACAGTTGCAATGGCAGCAGATTAATACAACCTGTGGTCTGTGATGTGTTGCCACTGATTTGATGATTCTGTCAAATTCAAGTTATTTTAAACTTTCCTTACAATAGGAAAAAAAAAAAAGATCAAGATAGTACAGTTTCACATGGAACTCACTACAGACATATTTATAGTCTTTCCTAGGATTATCTCAAGTGCACCATCCTAAAACATACTACAAATAGATCTGAATTTCCTCACGTCCTGCAGTGCATCACATATCATAACCTCATGTTAATCCGGATGAGCAAGGATTCATTGATCACACCAGATGACTAACCCACTGGAGGTCTTACACGCATATATGTGCTCCTAACACTGGGAGTTAAAGTTTATGAAGTTTCTGGGGCTTGCCACATCTGTAAAATATTTAGGAATCCAGATGGTGGCCTGTCAGGACATTCCATCTGAAGTAAAAAACAGATTTTTTCATCTTGTACTTTCCACCATGAAGAACAAAAAAAGCACTGGGTGGGCCTCTTTTGAGATATTTGAAGCAGCATATTCTACAACTGGAAAAACTGTTCCAAATCCCATGTTGCATGATGTGAAGGGCTACCAGCATTGAGCAGAGCTCAGAGTCAAAAGAGAGCTCTGGGGCAGGTGCAGGCTATCAGTGCTGGGAAAGGATGCTTCGTGAGGTTCCTGACAGGCTCTAGTGGGAAGATGCACTGAAGACCCTGGGGTTCTGTAAAAAGGTCCTGCAGTTCTGGTATATTTCTGGAGCAAGGGACAGAGATGCTATAATTGTCCTTCATGAAATGTGACTTCTCAAATCTACCTAGTCCTAAGAGTGAGTGGGCCCAGAAACAGTTTGTAAAATGAAAGCTCTATATCCATTATTGAGTATGGACAAGTCAGAAGAATACAAGCAAAATGCATGGGTAGTAGCCCCAACTACTAAGTCATGACAACTGTGGCACCAAAGCTGCTCTCTCATCTACCACCTGTGCTATGATTTGTAAGTTGGCTCTGTTTATAAGTTCAAGCTGAAAATGATGACAGATGCATTCTAACTCCACTCAGGAATAGCCTTGAAAGAATGAAAAAGAAAATGAGCAAGATTTCATGCACTGCTTTTGGTCATTCATGTCACATGGTAAGAGAAATGGCCTGAGGTTACACTACATTCAGACACATGGTCAGTGGAAAAATGACTTTGCTGAACCTTGGTCACAGACTTGGAAGGAGAAATACTGAAAGATCCAAATCTGAAACAGAAAAATGTAGATATATGTTTAGTACTGTGTGCAATGTATGAAGATCTTATAATTACAAGATAAGGAGCAACCCACAGCATCCCCTATTAAAGAGACATTCAGCAAGAAGTCCACCAGTCGCCTTCAGCCAGTTTTTGTCGTCAGATATCCAAATGCTGACATGATGGACACGTTAACTAATTAGTCATTGTGGGCAGGGAGGGAGGCTATGCATGGATAGAAACTGATATACCTACTCCCAATGCTGAATATTCAACCTGTCAATAACAGAGGAAGATCATTGCTGAATCTCAAGTATGGCACCATTTCTCAAGGGAACTAGTCACTAAGTCACAAGTAAACAACACTGACCCCTTCTACCTTGGGAGGATCAGTGGTTCATTCTATTAGAATAGATACATATTCTGGGTATGCGCTTTCTTTATGCCTTTAGGGCCGTGGCCATCACTAGAATCTGAGTGCTTACTAATGGTTTGATCCACTGGCATGGAATCCCATTTAACATCATGTCAGACCAGTTTAGAGCAAAAGAAGTTACAGAAGTAAGCACCATGATTGTGATCTAATACAGTATAGGAACACCTTGCTGAAGGCATATGGTGCCAGCTCAGTAATAACACTCCACAAGGATGGAGAACTGTGCTCCGTGATGCATTAGCGTCTGTATGTCTTTTGTATGGCAGCACTCCTCTAGTCAGGAGAGAACATAAATCCAGGAACCAAGAGATGGAAATACAAGGTATTCACTTGTCCTTATTACTGACTTGAAATATGTGCTTTCCATTCCCACGGTACTGATCTCCGTGGGGTTAGAGACCTGATTCCCACAGTGGGTGTAATTCTGCCAGGAGTTATAGCCAGGGTGTGATTACACCATAAGGTTTGCTCATTTGGGGATTCTTGTGTCCAGGGGTCAGCAGGCAAGGAGAGAAATGTCTGTCTTAGTAAAAACAATTGATTTTAACCATCATGAGAAGGCAGAGCTGCTCTTTACACAGTGGGCCTAGTGTGGAATATGACTGTGAACCAAGTTTGATATGTGAGTGCTACTAATTCCTCAGCCAGTTCTGATAGTATGTGAGCAAGGATAGTACCCAACACAGTAGAATAGGAATATTAATAATGCATGTTTCCTTAATGACTCCCTGTCAGGGGTGGTATTAGGGATTTCTATATGGATTATTAGAGACAGCAGTCTGCAACCTTTTTGGCACCAGGGACTGGTTTCATGGAAGACAGTTTCCAAGTGAGACAGGGGTTCTTCAGGCAGTAATGCTAGCAATGGGGTGGAGAGCAGCAGGTGAAGCTTCACCCTCCCGCCACTCACCCCCTGCTGTGGGACCCTGTTCCTAACAGGACCTCAGCCCAGAGGTTGGGGAGCCCTGATTATAGAGACTAAAGAGGCTAAATCAATGGGTCTAAGGTCACACTCTAAGGCAGGACCGTTTTTTCTATTGAGGTAGACTCACTCCATATGTTAAGCGCAGATTGCTTAACTAGGTGTGTAAACCTAACAAGCAGTGTTCATAGTCTAATGACAGAAAAGGCATATCAACCAATCTTTCTTGCATAGAATTTCATGAGTATTGTTTATTGTTACTGGGGTTTATCATATATTGAATTGGAGGTTGCATGTTACATGATGCAGAGTCCTTACATCCCAAAATAACTCTTTCCATTTAGTATCAATTACTTGACACCCATATCAGAATTTTCTGTCTTGAGATGTTCCCCGCAGTACAATTGAAGAATAGTACAAAAGATCAGAACATCCATTTTGACCATATATAGAAATCTAAGTTGACTTCCTCATTTTCACCCAATGTGGAATGCTAAATTATGGAAATACAAATTTGTTGGTGAAAAATCTTTGTCACTTCTCCCATTTGAATTATTGTAGTCGTTCTAAATGATTTCTAATAGTCACTGAATTGAAAGTGATGCTTCCTCTACTTTCCTTACCTCAAAGTGAAATCCAAGCCCCTAAGAGCTGCTAGAATGCCTACCACTGCTGACTAAAGGCTCTAAACCCAGTTTCAAAATGTAATGGCAGAATTGCCTTTTTGACCTCATTTTTTAAAATTATAAATTTCAGACATGTCATACAATATTTTACAGATATAGAAAATATAATGCCCAATAAATTTTCTTTCTTTGTGATGACAGTGATTTTTAAATGACACATAGTGTTGGATTAGGAAAGAATATATTTACTACTACAGCACCATGTATAATGAAAACAACAAATGTTATGTGGGAAAAATTACACATGTGAATAACTGAGAAGAAGTAAATTCAAGAGAAGGAAAATGATGGATCAATGCTTAAAAATAAGAAAACATTACTAAATTGTCATAATTTTCACAATTCAAGATTCTTTTACAAAACCAGAGGAAAGTAGAAACCTGGTGCTTTCATGTGATCATTTCAGGCTTAAGTTTTTCCTTTCTTTTGACTGACTATTCATTGCAAAGAGAAATACTCTTTAAAGAGTTTTTCTTATCTTCCACACATTGTGAAATCCTAGCAGTCATTTTCTCTTTTAAACTTTGTTCCATATAATTGGATTAGTATCATTCCATAATGCATTTAAATATCAAATTAATCCACTCCATGCTACTAGGGTTGATTTCTTGGTTTTCTTTTTAATAAACTGTCAGATGTTTCTGTATTAGCAAGGGAAAGAATGATGTCACAGACATTTGTAACATACATTTTTAGATATTATGACTATAGTATCCTAATTCTGTCTGATTATAAATGCTCTTCGTTTATGTTTAAAGCTCTGCACATCCTGAAGATTCCAAAAACACATATACAAGGCTGAAGGCAAAAATCATATGTAATGATAGTTATTCAGAATTGATCCCATGGCACCAAAAAATGGAGACAGCCTTGTCAAAGGAAGTCAAGTGCTTTCTTTCCTGGAAAGATTTGCAAGGCAGTGGTTTAGCTGCTATGTCATGTCCAACTCTTGGCGACCCTATTGGACTGGTAGCCTTCCAGGCCTCTCTGATTAAGGGATTTTCCATGCAAGAACACTGGAATGGGTTGCCATTTCCTTCTCCAGGAGATCTTCCCCACCCAATGGGTCTCTTGCATTGCAGGTGGGTTCTTTACCAACTGAGCTTCCAGGGAAGCTCTAAAGATTTACAAAGGGGCCCATAAAATTATTAAGGATAGAGTGGCCATTGTTGCATGAATCTCAGAACATCTTCTTGATATACTGCTGGTGTAGAAATTATAGAAAAATAGATTGTAGAATATTAGTTAAGAAACCAAATCATTATGGATTTTCACAGTGCCAAAAAAATTTCCTAGCTTAGATTATAAATGAATGTTAGCTTATTTGGTGACTACAAATGGAAACAAATGATTCCTCCTGAGACAAAGGATAATTCTCATTTTCTCCTCACAAAGTGTGTAGTTGCGTTAAGCGGGTAGCTATTTTTCTGTATCAAAAGACCACATGAATTGTCATCCTACATGTAAATGGCAATAGAATATTTTTTTAAAAACAATATTTTTTTGAACTCAGATTCCATAAAACCTTCCTTTTCCCCCAAAACTAAAATTTAACTATTTTTAAAATCAGAATCTGTTTTAATTGCTGGGTAAGATCATACCAGTTGGGAGTTAACAGTAAATAGGAAAGTACCATAAATCCTTTGGTGACTTGAGAGATATTTACTTTATCCTTAAGGCAATAGATTCATCTTATAACTAAATTTGAGTTAGTCCACTTTATTTTCTATTAATGTTTTTCCTAGATGATTAAACTGGTATCTTTTAAAAGTCACCGAAATGTTCTTTTATGTATCAACCTGTTGACTGGTAGCATCTGTTCATGATACTTACTGTTTCTTAGTACTGGATACATAGCTAATCTAAACTCCCTAACCTTACTGTTAAGTATAGGCATGTGACTGAATTCTAGTCTTTGAAATCTGGGCAGAGCTGGTATGAATTATGTCACTGCCTGGCCCTCTAAAACTTTCCCAGGGTGTTGGTATTCCTTCTTTTCTGGTGAACTTGGAAATGTCCTTTTGAAGAAGATGGACCGTGATGTAGAAGGAAACTGCATCACTGAATCATTTCTTGCTAAATAACTGCCTAACAACCACAAACATCTGTTTTGTACTGCATGGGAATAAGAAATATATTTCTATTGTGTGAAGTCACTGAGACTTGGAGTTTGTTACAGCAGCTAACATTACTTTAGCTGATGTATATTACAAATTCCAATGCCCCTACAGTAAGCAGCATAATGCCCTCACCAACTCAAAACTGTCAATGTTCTCATTCCAGAAACCTTTGAATATGTAATCTTATATAGCCAAAGGGTTTCTGGAGATGTGAATAACTTAAGGGCCTTAAAATGGGAGACTATTCTGGTTATACAAATGGGTCTCAGTAATCTCAAGGGTTCTTATAAGAGGGGGTCATGAGTACCATAATAAAAAAGAGAGTTAACAATGGAAGCAAAGATTGAAATGATGCAGAACTGCTAGTCAAAGAATAGGGGCAGATTCTAGAAATTGGGAAAAGCAAATGAATGGAATGAATATTCCTAAGAACTTCCAGAAATAATACATCCCTGCCAACCCACTTCAGACTTCTGACCTCAAGAACTGTAAGATAGTGGTTCTAAATAACACAAACTTACTAAGTTTGTCATATCTTTTTGCCTTTTCATACTGTTCATGTGTTCTCAAGTCAAGAGTACTGAAGTGGTTTGCCATTCCCTTCTCCAGTGGACCACGTTTTGTCAGAACTCTCCACCATGACCCATCTGTCTTGGGTGGCCCCACACGGCATGGCTCAAAGTTTCATTGAAAAGCTATGACAGCATATTAAAAAACAGAGACATTACTTTGCCGACAAAGGTCTATCTAGTCAAAGCTATGGTTTTTTCAGTGGTCATGTATGGAAGTGAGAGCTGGACCATAAGAAGGCTGAGCATCAAAGAATTGATGCTTTTGTGTTTTTTTTTTTTTTTTCTTTTTTCTTTTTTTTTTAATTTATTTTTTTATTTTTCAGTGGGTTTTGTCATACATTGATATGAATCAGCCATAGAGCTACACGAATTCCCCATCCCGGTCTCCCATCCCACCTCCCTCTCCACCCGATTCCTCTGGATCCCCCCAGCCCAACGGGCCCGAGCACTTGACTCAAGCCTCCCACCTGGGCTGGTGGTCTGTTTCACCACAGATAATATACATACTGTTCTTTCAAAACATCCCACCCTCCCCTTCTCCCACAGAGTTCAAAAGTCTGTTCCGTACTTCTGCGTCTCTTCTTCTGCCCTGCATATAGGGCCATGGTTACCATCTTTCTAAATTCCGCATATATGCGTTAGTATACTGTAATGTTCTTTATCTTTCTGGCTCACCTCACTCTGTATAATGGGCTCCAGTTTCATCCATCTCATTAGAACTGATTCAAATGAATTCTTTTTAACGGCTGAGTAATATTCCATGGTGTAAATGTACCACGGCTTCCTTATCCATTCATCTGCTGATGGGCATCTAGGTTGTTTCCATGTCCTAGCTATTATAAACAGTGCTGCGATGAACACAAAGACAGAAATATAGATCAATGGAACAGAATAGAAAGCCCAGAGATAAATCCACATATGTATGGACACCTTATCTTTGACAAAGGAGGCAAGGATATACAATGGAAAAAAGACAATCTCTTTAACAAGTGGTGCTGGGAAAACTGGTCAACCACTTGTAAAAGAATGAAACTAGAACACTTTCTAACACCATACACAAAAATAAACTCAAAATGGATTAAAGATCTAAATGTAAGACCAGAAACTCTAAAACTCCTAGAGGAGAACATAGGCAAAACACTCTCTGACATAAATTACAGCAAGATCTTCTATGACCCACCTCCCAGAATATTGGAAATAAAAGCAAAAATAAACAAATGGGACCTAATGAAAATTAAAAGCTTTTGCACAACAAAGGAAACTATAAGTAAGGTGAAAAGACAGCCCTCGGATTGGGAGAAAATAATAACAAATGAGGAAACAGACAAAGGATTAATCTCAAAAATATACAAGCAACTCCTGAAGCTCAATTCCAGAAAAATAAATGACCCAATCAAAAATGGGCCAAAGAACTAAACAGACATTTCTCCAGAGAAGACATACAGATGGCTAACAAACACATGAAAAGATGCTCAACATCACTCACTATCAGAGACATGAAAATCAAAACCTCAATGAGGTACCATTACACGCCAGTCAGGATGGCTGCTATCCAAAAGTCTACAAGCAATAAATGCTGGAGAGGGTGTGGAGAAAAGGGAACCCTCTTACACTGTTGGTGGGAATGCAAACTAGTACAGCCACTATGGAAAACAGTGTGGAGATTTCTTAAAAAACTGGAAATAGAACTGCCATATGACCCAGCAATCCCACTTCTGGGCATACACACTGAGGAATCCAGATCTGAAAGAATTGATGCTTTTGAACTGTGGTGCTGGAGAAGACTCTTGAGAGTCCCTTGGACTGCAAGGAGACAAAACCAGTCCATCCTAAAGGAAATCAGTCCTTAATGTTCTTTGGAAGGACTGATGCTGAAGCTGAAGCTCCAATACTTTGGCTACCTTGTGCAAATAATTGACTCATTGGAAAAGACCTTGATGCTGGGAAATATTCAAGGCAGGAGAAGGGGATGACAGAAGACGAAATGATTGGATGTCATCACCAACTCGATGGACATGAGTTTGAGCAAGCTCCGGGAATCAATGATGGACAGGGAAGCCTGGCATGCTGCAGTCCATGTGGTTGCAGAGTTGGACACGAATGAACAACTGAACTGAACTTAGATTATGTTAATTTGTTTTACAAACACTACAAATTAATATAAATTTTAAATATTTAAATATATTAGAAAACATAACTATATTTAAATGCATATTTATGGACAGTGAATCCAAGTGTAGCTTCTTAAGTGTATATATTAGAAGATGTGTATTGTGTGTTCTGAGATACAGTTTTTCCATGGATTATGCCATAAATCTTTTTTTTTCATTCATTTTTATTAGTTGGAGGCTAATTTACAATACTGTAGTGGTTTTTGCCATACGTTGACATGAATCAGCCATGGATTTACATGTGTTCCCCATCCCGATCCCCTCTCCCACCTCCCTCCCCATCCCATCCCTCTGGGTCTTCCCAGTGCACCAGCCCTGAGCACTTGTCTCATGCATCCAACCTGGGCTGGTGATCTGTTTCACCCTTGATAGTATACTTGTTTCAATGCGATTCTCTCAGAACATCCCACCCTCGCCTTCTCCCACAGAGTCTAAAAGTCTGTTCTGTACATCTGTGTCTCTTTTTCTATTTTGCATATTGGGTTATTGTTACCATCTTTCTAAATTCCATATATATGTGTTAGTATACTGTATTGGTCTTTATCTTTCTGGCTTACTTCACTCTGTATAATGGGCTCCAGTTTCATTCATCTCATTAGAACTGATTCAAATGAATTCTTTTTAATGGCTGAGTAATATTCCATGGTGTATATGTACCACAGCTTCCTTATCCATTCATCTGCTGATGGGCATCTAGGTTGCTTCCATGTCCTGGCTATTATAAACAGTGCTGCGATGAGCATTGGGGTGCATGTGTCTCTTTCAGATCTGGTTTCCTCGGTGTGTATGCCCAGGAGTGGGATTGCTGGGTCATATGTATGCCATAAATCTTTATGGCATGTTTTAGGAGATACAAGTCACAATACTAGAGTTGGTGAATTTTTTTTCACAGAGCATACATATTTATTTTTATAGGGTTCTCTTATTAATCCTTTATCTTCTGCCTTTATTTACTATATTTGAATATCTTAGATACAACTAGAACTCACAGATATTTGATTGATTGATTGAATAATTGATTGATTATCTGGGCCTTGAACATATATATCTAAAATACTTTTGGAACTTACCTGTTTAGAAGAACTGTAGCCATTTTGAACTAAATATATTGAAAACTTATTGTGTCATAGCATTTTTTCCTCTAATGAATTTTTCATTCAATTAATGGCCTCGCCATATACTCAGCCATTCAAATCAGGAATCTAAGAATTTTCTTTTGATTCATTGCTCATATACAGTCCTGTATATTCTTCTGCCCTACTCTAGTCGGTAACTGTTTTCCCACAGTGGTAAACATTAGCAACTGTGAAACTACTTACATATTTAACTAGGTTTTCACATATGGTTTGCCCTTGAACAACATGGGTTTGAACTGTATAGGTCCATTTTTTTCCCCCACTAAATACACATGATAGCTCAGTTGGCAAAGAATCCACCTGCAATGCAGCAGACCCTGGTTTGACACCTGGGTCAGGAAGATCCACTGGAGAAGAGATAGGCTAACCCACTCAAGCATTCTTTGGCTTCCCTTGTGGCTCAGCTGGTAAAGAATCTGCCAGAGATGTGGGAGATCTGGGTTATATCCCTGGGTTGGGAAGATCCCCTTCAGAAGGAAAAGGCTACCCATTTTGGTATTCTTGCCTGGAGAATCCCATGGACTGTATAGTCCTTGGAGTCGCAAAGAATTGACCTTCACTTTCACTTTTTACACACGATAGGATCTGAGCTGCAGATATGGAGGGCCGGCTGTACAGTTATGCTCTGATTTTCAGCTGTGGGGAAGGTAGCCAGTTCACCTAAACTTTGTGTTGTTCAAGAGTCAACTGTATAAGTAAAGATAGATAAAGAATATTAGGTTTCTCACTTTCAGAGAAAAAGTTACAAATATAGGGGAAATGCTAGAATGAGCTGTTTGGTACCAAACTGAACTCTGAGATGTCAAAATGAATACACACACACACACACACACACACACACATATGTATTATACTGTATAGTATATATATATATATGCACATTATATATTCTATACACATACATACCACCTTATATGTATATACCAGTATCCAGATAGATAATACATATATATTTATATCTGTGTGTATTAACATACGTTTATTAGCTCTGTCCACTAAGGGGGCCTTGGAGGGACATCACAACAGAAAAACACATCTAACACTCAAATCTTGGTTTCTAAATATACTTTTGAAATAAAAAGGGCCATAGTTTCTTTGCTAACCCTAAGACAGGAGCATAAAATAAATAAAGAATGAGCCTGGAATACATTTTGGTAACAAAAACAAGATGTGCTTCAAAAATGAGATCTTTCCAAAACGTTATAGGAGCCAACCGGAGAGCTTCAGTAGCCAGTACTGGAACAATTTGTGAAACAAATCAGTAACAGGTGAATGATTATAACCTTAACAGTAAAATAAATATGTCTGAGCCCTTTCTGGTTTAAAGTAACAAATGTATAAATGAGGAAGGGGCTCTTTTTTTTTTTTTTTTTTTTTACAAAATAATTCCAATTAATAAATGTGGAAGAAATAAGAGAAAACAAAATGAATTTTAGAACATGACTAATAATTACTACAGGAAGATGAACTGAATAGTAATTCTAATAATAGATTTATTAGGTAATTTGAGGCTTTGGAAATGCTTTCAACCTTCTAGTTATAGTCTGATGGTTTTAATATATGTCCACATGTTCTGCAAAGTGAAGCTTAATTTCCTTCCTCTTGAATAAGGGCTGGATCTTTGACTCATTTCTAATGAACAGAATTTGAAAGGAAAAGACATAGCTTTCCAGTAGAGAAATGTTGCAGCCATGACCTCAGCCAAGTGATTAAGATTGGCATAATCAGTAATGATGCATTGACATTATGTATCCCATGATATGGTGGTGTGAAAAAAGATATTTTGCCTCTGTAATATGCTTCCCCTAAACCCACAATAATCAGTTTTATCATGAGGTGACAGACAAACCCATACTGAGCAACATTCTTTAAAATATATGAACAATATTCTTCAAAATTGTCCATGTCATCCAAGACAAAGATCAAGGAACTGTCACAGATAGAAAATAACTAAACAGATACTTCTGAATAGAAAAAGTATTCTTGATTCAATCCTGGAGGGGAAAGAAGGGTATTAATGCAAAAACTGAAGAAATTCCAGTAAAGTCCATAGTTCACTCAACAATGATGTTTTGATTTTAAGTTCTTAATTTTAATTAGTCATTAACAATGTTACATAAAATGTTGACATTGGGAGGAAGTTGATTGCAAAGGTGTTAAGGATCACTATGTACTATCTTTGGTACACTGCTGGAAGTTGAAAATTATTTCAAAATAAACGTATAAGTAACATATAAAACAATCTATTAACCTTTGTGAAATCCTATCCTTGTCTCATTCCTACTTCTGCTAGATGCACTGAGGTCCTTATCAATTCTTACAGATTTTTAAAATTAACTTCCATGGCCTCTATGTCTCTTACCTTGTTCTTCTCTACTCTTTAATACATATTCCCAGTGCAAATTTTGTCACATACAAATGCAATCAAAATATTTTCATGAATTCTCACTACAGTGTCCCATACTTTTCATTACCGACCGCATTTTCAAATTTTTTCCCTCTGCTCTCTGGCCTGTTGAATATCTTTTCTGATTCTTTGCATCTGCCAGTCTCTTTCATACCTCCATTGTCTCACACCAGAGATTCCTTCTGCCAAAAATATTTCCTTTAGCTCTTTAAGTAGATAATTCCTCCCTCCCCAGAAGAAAATTTTGCTCAGTAATATTAATTCCTAGAATACTTTCTTGTCATCACTAGTATAATTTGTATTTTTCTCTGGAACCCTGAACATAAATCTGTTAGTGACAGGGATCTATCATATCCATAATGCCTTCCTTAAGCCTAGAAATAAATATATTCAACAAAGTTTAATTTAGAATGTTTTTATTACTTTTTCCTTTCCTTTTTTTTTTAATTGGATAATAGTTGCTCTATAACGTTGTGTGAGTTTCTGCTGTACAACATGAATCAGCTATATTTATTCATATATCCCATCCTTTTTGAGCTTCTCTCCCACCATCCTCATCCTACCTCTCTAGGTTGGCACAGAACACTGATCTGAACTCCATGTGTTATACAGTAGTTTTCCACTGGCTTCCCCTTCTTGACAGACTCTAGGTTCATCCACATCACTACAACTGGCTCAATTTCATTCCTTTACATGGCCAAGCAATATTTCATTGTATATAGGTACCATGACTTCTTTATCCATTCATCTGTTGGTGGAGATCTAGGTTGCTTCCATGTACTAGCTATCATAAATAGTGTGGCAATAACATTGGGAGTACATGTGTTTTTTTTTTTTTCAATTATGATTTTCTCAGGGTTATTTGCTCAGTAGTGGGCTTGCTGGGACATAAGTTAATTTTATTTGTAGCTTTTTAAAGAATCTCCATACTATTCTCCATAGTGGCTATTTCAGTTTGCATTCTCACCAGCATTTATTGTTTGTAGATTTTTTGATGATGGCCATTCTGACCAGTGTGTGGTGATACCTCACTGTAACATGATCAAATATATATTAAGAATAAATTCAAATGGAAAGAAAGCAAGTCTATAATGAAGGAAAAGTATAAAACAAAAGTAAAATCATATGATTCTATAAAGAACAAGCCTGTTTAAAAATTTTCAAATGTTATCACGAATCTGGACTAAGATGATGGAAACCATTTAAGAATACTCTCTGTTAAAATATATGCAGCAGGGGAGACACTGCTTCAGGAAAGATCCTCAATGTTCTCCTTACTTGTTGCAAGTAATAAATGCTTCCTTCTCCTGCTTAAAAAATATACACATAGCTTGAAAACATCTTGTGAAGAAACTAACCCAGACAGCATTGTGCTGTAGAACCACAGACATTGCTGTGACAGAGGAATCAGATATATCTGTCTGTAAACATTAGAGTTCTAAAGCCTGAGAATCAAGTGCCAAGTGTCACAGCATCACCTTCCCTCATTCAGAAGCACAAGGAGTCCACAATTCAAAGTGCATCTTTATTTCCAAAGATTAGGGTCCCAGAGGATTCATTTTGAAGGCTTTGAAGGCTGCTATTGATTCCATTGGGACAACCTGGAGAAGTCATTCATCTTCAGTGACTCAGGGTCAGCAATGAAATTTCAGGGAAATAGCGTGAAAGGCATTTTATCTCAGGAGTGGATGGGACAGCCAGCCTGTGTAAATCGCTCTTAAACTGGCAATTTTCAAACCAGTTCATGTCAGTCATCTCATAGGCAAGTGTTCATAATTTTTTAAGTTGACTTTTAAAAAGGATTTTTTTTGCCCCACTTACTTTACTTGGATTGTCCTGCATTAATGTTTATGGAAGTCTTTATATGTAGGGTTACAATTTCTCCTCATGTGTAAATTTGATTGCTTTACGTGTTGTGTTGAAGAAAGTCATGCTGAAAGTGTCAAGACAAAGGCCGAGGCAAATCTTAAATTTTTGAGTTCATTTTCTTAGTTTTATACAGTAAGATTGCCATGGAAACTGGTAAAGAGCTAAATTACTTGTTGATTCCGTGTATGCCTTATCTTCTGTTCTCTTAGTCTGATGCTTAAGTGAGAATGTGAAGAGGTAGGATTCTACATCTTTATCTCCCTTTAAATGCAGAATATTTCCTTTTAGACTCTAAAGTTAGAAGTGCTGTTTTTTTTTTAAATTTTAATTTAAAATGCATTTTATATGAGACCACATTTGCTTCAATGACTTGGGTTCATGATTTTTTCTCATCACAGAATTGTAAATTTTGGAGTAGCACAAAGTAGAGCTGATATACCAGCTGCTGAGGGCAACACAACTGTGCTGCTCCTGAATTCAAAGCTAGATGCCCAGAGTAAGTGGGTATGAATCAGCAGCCAGTAACGACTCCCACTGCCTGATCTTAAGCATAATAAACTAAAGACAATGTGATTGATTTTTTTCCGATTGGATGACTGTCCTTAGCAAAGGTACGAAAATTGTATTACTAATTATTTGCAGTAGCACACTGCTGAAATGCAGCTGTGAAACAACAGGAAGGACAATGTACACTAAAGGGTAACCAGTGACTTAAAAAAATAATACAAGACTGAACTGAGTGGCATAAGGGTTATTCTGATGGTAATGTTCAGAGTACTAGAAATGGTCAAAACTGGGGTGAAGGATTTGAGAATCAAATGTAAAGTGACAATCCAGTGTCTAGTCATGAAAAAATTTTAAGTGCATTAAAAAGGGTTACTTGGTGGAAAAGGTGTATCATGGATTGTGAGTGCTTTCTCTTTCTAATGCGTAGACTACCCAAGGGATATACTAGTATAGATGTGATTTCTCTCTTCAGAGCCTGATATCTCTAGAGTAAGAAATCTAACTAAGCTAAGGAAGGTCATCCCAGGAGAGGAAGTAGTTTAAGGAGATAAAAACCACTGGGAATTAGCAAAGTCTATGGGGTAGAAACAGAGGAAATCTAATAATGGAAGAATGGATAAGTAAAAGTGTTATATATAAATTATATATTTGTATCTGGATCAATTAAAAGTAATGAACTAGATTTATATATACTCACATTCAGTTCAGTTGCTCAGTTGTGTCCCGCTCTTTGCGACCCCAAGAATCGCAGCACGCCAGGGCTCCCTGTCCATCACCAACTCCCGGAGTTTACTCAAACTCATGCCCATCGAGTCAGTGATGCCATCCAGCCATCTCATCCTCTGTCGTCCCCTTCTCCTCCTGCCCCCAATCCCTCCCAGCATCAGGGTCTTTTCCAATGAGTCAATTCTTCATATGAGGTGACCAAAGTACTGGAGTTTCAGCTTCAGCATCAGTCCTTCCAATGAACACCCAGGACTGATCTCCTTTAGGAAGGACTGGTTGGATCTCCTTGCAGTCCAAGGGACTCTCAAGAGTCTTCTCCAGCACCACAGTTCAAAAGCATCAATTTTTTGGCGCTCAGCTTTCTTCACAGTCCAACCCTCACATCCATACATGATCACTGGAAAAACCATAGCCTTGATCAGATGGACCTTTGTTGGCAAAGTAATGTCTCTGCTTTTTAATATGCTATCATTAACTGAACTCAAATATATATTTTGAATATAAAAGGAAGAAAAACAGATTTATAGCATAAAAACAGCAGCATATATTTTTGGGAGTACATATCTTGAAATAAAATTGTGGTGATTGAATGGGAGAAGAAAAGATGGAATTGGAAATGGAATATAAAGTGGGGAAAATAGCGAATTATGTAAGGTCATGGAAATGATGCTTTGTTAACATATAGTGAGACAATCAGCTTTGCCCTAAAAAATGAATGCATTGATTTAAAAGATATTTTGAATATTAAAGAAAGAATAAATTTAACGGAAATAGGATGTCCTGTACGCCTCTACCATGGATAATAAAAAGGGACCAAATGGAATAAGAATACACCGATGATTTGAAGCAGACGATAGGATTGTTGCATCTGATGTTTAGCACAAAGTAACGAGGACTTGAATCTATGTCAGGGAAGCCCTTGGCCTTGTGTGGAGACTCCAGGGAGTTGGGGGTCTTAGAAGGCAGATCTCAGAATTTTTATGATATATCTTTTCCTCGCCTCCTTGTTTCTCTGTGTTGAAATATCTTGTACTTTCCTTCAAAGAGTGAACCTATCCTGCCATATTTATTGGGGTGAGAGGGCATGGACAGCTGTGCCTTAGGCAAAGCCCAGCGTAGATTTGTGCAGTTTCACTATGCTGGTGCATCAGACCTAGGAGGCTGGTATGAAAAGAAATTCAACTGATCTAGGCTCTAAAATGCATGCTCTTTGTCTGAGGTGGGGCTGCCTTGGTCCTGAGATGGGACCTTCTAATGTGTGCAGAAATGCTGGGAGCTTGCCCAGCTGCCTACCTACAAAGCTGCATTCATCCAGAGGGGACAACTTTTCTTTTTCTTTTTCTTTCCCCCTAGCTGGCACAAGAGTGGTAAGTGGGTTCTAATAGTCCTGAATTGAAATTGAACCAAAAAAGTATGCTGATGATTCTGTGTGAATTCATTTGGTGGGATAATGCTTATTATTAGCAAATAGAAGACAAATTAATGACTGGAAATGGAAATCCAAGAGGAATTTACTATCAGGAGGGTTTTTGGTCTTATCTATGACTGAGCTCTGTCAGGTCATAGTCATAGACCGATGCTCTTACGTCTGTCATGTTGGAGCTAAAGGGAAAACGGTTCTTTTTTGGTAATTTGGGTGTAGCTTCTTTCACAATTTTCCCTATGTGTGCTCAGTTGTGTCCGATTCTCTGCAGCCCCAGGGACTCTAACCGGCTAGGCTCCTCTGCCCATGGAATTTTCCAGGCAAGAATATTGGAGCGGGTTGCCATTGCCTACTCCAGGGGATCTTCACGACCCAGGGGTCAAACCTTGGTTAGATCTTGCCTCCCCTGCATTGGCAGGCAGGTTCTTCACCACTAGTGCCATCTGGGAAGCCCCAGTTTTCCCCAGGTGTGTCCTAAGACTTTTGTAGGGCTGAGCAAAAAGGACTGGGAATAAAGTAATTTAGAATCTCAACTTTGAAGTCTAAATCAGTTTGTGCCTTCCATTATCATAAAAATACATTTCAAATCAATTAAGGAGAAAACATTTTAAATATGATACTTTAGTAGGAATTGTACAGTAGTCTTGGAATGGAGAAAGCCTTTCCACACTACACAGTAATTTCCAGAAATCATAGAGGAGGAAAAAGTAACAGAATAAAATGTGTAAAATTGTCTTTTATATGAGGAAGCATACTATAAAATAAACCGCATAGACAAGTATACACTGCAATAATAATTAGCACATATACAACAGAAATGAATTAATTACCATAATACATGATATTTTTGCAAGTTGGTAGAGTAAAACACTGCTCAAGAGGGAAATGGAGTCTTACTTAACTCCACTAAAAAACAGAGCCTGAGTCTGGTGTTAGTTGCAATGCTTTATTGTAAGACACAATCTTGGGGCAGAAAGATTGGGAGCAATAAGAAATCAAAAAGGGAGAAGAAAATCAAGAACACGTTTGCTTATTGCTGATGTGATTGACAGTTGAGCATGTTGACAGTTTGTGAGGTTGAGAGAAACAAATAAGGAATATATGACAAAACGCTCAAAGAAAATAAACAGAAGGATCATCAAAATATCATAAAAATTGACAGCAATCATATGAAGAGAGACTCACCTTCACTAAAATCAGAAAAAATGCTATTTGAGTATAATATATAATATATATCCATATCAGGTTGATAAAATTTGAGTGGCATCACTATTAAAATTATGTATAAAAGTTTTCCTTATGTAAATTGGTGCAGCTTTCTTGGACATCTAATGCACTACGTATCATGTATCTGCTCCAAAATCATGGCTAATCAAACATTAAGAACAGCTAGGTTAGACAGGAGCTCTGAATTTTCATGCCAACCCTCTGTAAAACTAAAATTCCTTCAAATTGAAAATTCAAATAAAGTAACATACAGTACCTTCAAACAAGGAATCAATGCCTCATGATATCTATAAAATAATTGAATAAATATGCAAATGCAAAGTTATACAATTCAGAGAAGACCTATTTGTAATAACAAAAAATTATCTAGGAACAACTAATATCTATCAGTAGGGGCATGTTTAAATAAAACAGATTATCCATTCTCTGGTATACTACATCATATTTTGAGAAATGGTCTCTCTGTACTGAAATATAAGGGATTGTCTCCAATACAGATTGTTAACTGGCAAAAGTGTTGATTAAAACACATGCTATTTGTGTAAATGTTTATATGTAAAATCCACAAACAGCTGTAGATGTATCTTAAATACATATTGCAAACTAACCCCTATGAAATAAGTATATACTGTATGATTACATGATTATAGGGTAAAGCAAAATTATAAGCAGACCAATGTTTAATAGGAGTTTTTTGTTGGAGGTGGGGGTTGGCAGTGCTAATAGATGAGAACAGAGAAAGTTATAGGACCGTAAACCTATTATGCATGATACTATAATGGTAAGATATGACAATGCATTTGTCAAGACCCATAGAACTTCACAGAACTGAGTGAATTTTAATGTATGAAAATTTTACGTCATTTAGGAGATTGGCAAATCTCAAACTGAAATATGACTGGGAAGAAAATCTAAAAAATAATCTAACTGGAATAGAAATCTATGCCAGAACCTCATTGAAAAGGATGTGGGAAAGGTGCTGACTTTGGAGATGAATATAGACTATAAGACTACAGGCAAGAAAACTACATATTCATTGTACTCTAATTGATAAATAATTTTTCATGATGGTGCAGGTTAGCAATTCTGAAACCACTATGCAGATACTAGAATTAATTAAATAAATGGTTGACGTTTTCTAACTGTTGGGGTGGGAGGTTACAGATAAGCAAGGGGAAAAGGGTAGAATGACCCATGTGATAATGGGTTAGAGATAAAGACTTCAGTATGAACTTAGTTTACCTTAATATAGATATTGATGGATACACACGGAAATATTTATAGATATGTGTATATACACAGGTTACAAAGTGCATATATATTTTCTTGTTTTATCAGCTGAGAGTGCCTAGATGTCATGACATCCCAGGAAAAAATGAGCATACCTAGAGCCAACATCTTAATTTCTAACACTATTCTTCAATGAAAGGGACCAAGACTTCTTGGAGAAATGATGATAGAATTCAGGTAAAATATATACAAAATAAGTCTAGCACATCTTGTAGTGCCAGAAATAAATACTGCTAAGGGAAAAGAAGAGGGATTAAATCATAGTGACGGGTTATGTCAAAGGTACACAAGAGCCAACTGAAAGAGCACCAAAGTTCAAAGCTGGATCAATTTGAGAAACCAAATTAATAAAGTACTGCTGGATAATGTCTCAACATGTAAAACATCTATACTGACACATATAAATGACTAACTACAGATTTTACATGTGTGTTAGCTGCTCAGTCATGTCCAGCTCTTTTGTGACCCCATGGACCGTGGCCCACCAGGCTCCTCTGTCCACGGAATTCTCCAGGCAAGAATACTGGAGTGGTAGCCGTTCCTTTCTCCAGGGGATCTTCCCGACCCAGGGATTGAAGCCAGGTCTCTTGCATTGCAGGCAGATTCTTTACTGTCTGAACCACGGGTAGAAGAGAAAAATCTCTTGTGCAGAAGAGTTCCAAGTATTTGATGAAGGTATTGCATTCTAGAGACAGTGAAGAACAACTGCACATTTTAAGCTAGGCTGCACATAGTAACTTCCAAAGAGGACAGTATGTTGTGGGGAAAAAGGAGTAATTGTGCAGTGGAGAAACCAGACAAACACTACCTAGAAGTGATGCAGGTTAAAAACAACAATGAAAAGTCATGTTGATAGTCAACAGCCTCGATTTGATGTGATGATAATGATACTTAATGCTGTAGTCCGCCTCACAAAATGATGATAACCTTAGTCTAGTCATGATAAAGTATCAGAAATATCCCAACTGAGTGGGATTCCAAACAATACCTGACTAGTACTCCTTAGAACAACGTCATCCAAAACAAGGAGAATCTAAAACATTGTCACAACCTAAAGCAGTATAAATAACTAAATATAATATGGTATGCTGGACAGGATCTTGGAGCAGAAAATGTAGGGAAAAAAAAACCTAAGGAAAATCTGATTTAAATATGGATTTTGTTTAATAATAATGCATTAATATTGCTCCATTAATTCTGACAACTTTGCCATACTAGTGTGGTGGTGGTTTAGTCACTTAAGTCATGTCTGACTCTTTGCAAACCTGTGAACTGTAGCCTACCAGGCTCCTCTGTCCATGGGATTTCCCAGGCAAGAAAAACTGGAGTGGGTTGCCATTCCCTTCTCCAAGGGATCTTCCTGACCCAGGGATTGAACTGGGGTTTCCTGCATTGCAGGTAGTTTCTTTACCACCGGGGAAGCCGCATACTACTATAACAAATTAATAATACTTTGTTAGATACGTGGGAGATCTCTGCTGTAACCTTCTCAGATCTTTTTGAATATAGAAATATTTCAAAAATAAAAGTTTTTTAAAAAACTTCTCCATGTTATATTTTAAAGATTTGTGTATTACCATATGAGTCATGCTTCTATCTTATTCTGTTATCAAGCCCTCAAAGAAAAGTTCTACTATGTTTTTCTTGGCCTTTATACAGTTAGGACTGTGAATATGTTCAGTTAATTGCTACTTTGAGGAATATATTTTACACATGAGTGAATTAATTTTATGAACTCACACAAGTAGGTAATATCATCTGCTTTACCACATACAGATTTTTTTATTCACATAAGGTATCACTACCGTGACAAAAATTTTATAATTCTAAAACAAAGACAAGGATTTGAAATGTAGATATAATTCTTTCAGCATCTTCTTTTTAAATTTTTTTAGAGTATTGTTGATTGACAATTTTGCATTAGTGTCAGATGTACAGCAAAGTGATTCAGTTATACGTAGACATGTATCTACTCTTTGCAAATTCTTTTCCCATTTAGGTAATTACAGAATGTGGAGTAGAGTTCCCTATGCTATATGGTAGGTCTCTGTTGGTTGTCTATGTAAAATATACTAGCATGTGTGTGTCTATCCCAAACTCCCAATCAATGCCTCCTCCCCCATCCTTCTCCTCTGGTAACCTGAAGTTTTTTCTCTATATCTGTGAGTCTGTTTCTGTTTCATAAGTAAAATAAATACTGCATACAAGCAATATCATGGGATATTTGTTTTTCTCTGTCAGACATACTTCACTTAGTATGATAATCTCCAGGTCCATCCATGAAGCTGCAAATGGTATCACTTCATTATTTTTAATGATTGAGTAATATTCCGTTGAACATATGCAGCATATTTTCTCTATCCACTCATCTATTGATGGATATTTAAGTTACCATCATGTTTTGGCTATTACAAATAATAATACAATGAACACTGAGGTGCTTATATCCTTTTGAATCATAGTTTTCTCTGGATATATCCCAGTTTTGAGATTGTTCTATTTTTAGAAGCTTAGTGGCTGTACCAATTTACATTCCCACCAACCGTGTAGAAGGGTTCCCTTTTCCCCATACCTTCTCTAAGGTATTTATTGTTTGTAGGCTTTTTTTTTCCATTTATTTTTATTAGTTGGAGGCTAATTACTTTACAATATTGTAGTGGCTTTTGTCATACATTGACATGAATCAGCCATGGATTTACATATATTCCCCATCCCGATACCCCCTCCCACCTCCCTCTCCACCCGATCCTGGTGTTTGTAGACTTTTTGATGATGGTCATTCAAACTGGTGTGAAGTGATATCTCTTTGTAGTTTTGATTTGCAGTTCTGTAATAAATAGTGATATTGAGCATCTTTTCATGTGCCTTTTGGCCATCTCTGTCGTCTTTGGAAAAATGTCTATTTAGATCTGCCCATTTTTAAATTGTTGCTGTTGTTGTGTTTTCTGCTATTGAACTGCATGAACTGTTGTATTTTGAGGGGATTAATCCTTTATGAAAATAAAAATAGCTTGATCATATTTAAATATGCCTTAAATATATCTGACCTCATGTTTGATCAAGTTATTTTTACTTTCATTATTCCATTTTCTGAGTTTCACCATTTTTATTGGAGATCAATGTCCAGAAAATAAAATGAGAAAGGAAATTATTAAAATACATGCTTCCCTAAGATCAAACACAATGTAATGTTATAAAATACTTGATGGTTATCTTACTGGTAGTTCACTGACTACAAGTTTAACCAAATATTAAGAATCATAAAACATGATGCAAATATAAATTCTTTAACATTTACGCTAACTTTTAAGCATATGTGTTTAATCATTTATCTATTATTAGACAGACAGAAGATAAGATGGTTGGATGGCTTCATCAACTCAATGGATATGAGTTTGAGAAAACTCTGGGAGCTGGCGAAGGACAGGAAAGCCTAGCATGCTGCAGTCCATGGGGTTGCAAACAGTCAGACAGGACTAAGTGACTGAACAAAAAAAATATAAGTTCAAGGAATTTTTCTATGCATGGGTTCACTGAGTCAAGTTCTGTTTTGGCTTCTGTTTCGAGCTCTGTTTGTGGTCTGTCTGCTTTGGTTTTGTAACCATACCCATAAAATACCAACTATGATTTCCACTTTATTTTCTTTAAAATGCTAAAGAAATGTCCAGAAACTTCCAAATTAAATTGAATTTAGAATCTCCTTGCAATTTTGTGAAGTTCCCTCTATTATTTTATACTGTCTTGTCCGTCCATTTTTCGGTCTGCATTCGTCTGTTATCTTGAATAATTTTATTCATTTGTTTTTGCCTGCACTTGGTCTTTGCTGCTGCTCAGGCTTTCTCTAGTAGAGTGTGGGTTTCCCACTGCAGTGGCTTCTCTAGCTGTGGAGCACATGCTCCAGGCTGCACGGGGAGCACGTGCTCTTGGCTGCACGGGCTCCGTAGTTGTGGCACACAGGCTTAGTTGCCTCATAGCATGTGGAATCTTCCTAGACCAGGTATTGAACCCATGTCCCTGGCATTGGCAGGCAGATTCTTGACCACTAGACCACCAGGGAAGTCCCTGCATTCTTTTCGTAACTCATTTTTAGCTAGTCTTTCCAAAGCATTCAACTTAGAATTCAAGAAACCATATTCTTTATTTGCATTCATTTTTATTTGTTGATGCAACATTTCATTACACTGATTACTGTAAAACTGGGGAAAACTGAATTTTGGATGGCCATAGTGACTTTTGATATGATGCAATTAACTGATGAATACATTAACTGACCTGCAGACAGAGGGTGATCTGTAAGTTCAAGTGTTCAGCATGCAAATGGTATGAGATAGAACTCTCATACATCGCCAGTGGGATAGCAAAGTGGTGTAGTCACTCTACCAAACAACATGGTAGTTCCTTAAAGGTAAGCATTGTTACCCTATGACCAAAAAAATCCACTCCTATGTGTATACCCTGGTGGAAGAAATGAAAGCATATGTCCATAGAAAAACTTATCTATTTATAGTATTATTCATAATAGCCACAAATGCTCATCAACTGACATGAATAAACAAATGTAGTATAGCTAGCTATACAATGGATTATTATTCACCTACAAAAAGGAATGAGCACCGATTCATGCTATACCATGGAGAAATCTTGAAAATGTTTTGCTAAAACGAAGAACCCAGACACAGAAGACTATGTACTGTAGCATTCCCTCTACATAAAATTTACAAAATAAGCAAATTTGTAGAGTCAAGAAGTAGATTACTAGTTGCTAGGGACTGGTAAAGTTGGGGGGTGGGGGATGGCTGCTATTTGGCACAGTTCCTTTACTGGATGAAAATATTCTGGAATTCAATAGTGATGATATTACACAATTTTATAAATAAACTAAATCCACTGAGCTAGTTATACAATTCAAAATAGTTTTCATTTTTGAGATTTATATCTCAAAGATAGTGCCAAAACATACAAAACGAAGATAAATTTAAACACATGTATACAAATTTGGTTCACCAAAAACTATAGCACATTTATTAGAGAAACTAAAGAGAACCTAAACAAATGAGACATATCATTTTTTTTAATATCTAAAGTCTCTATATATTTTCATATCAATTGTCCCCTAATTATTATAAAGGAAATCTAGATAACAATCATAGGTAATCAGCAGCATCTGCAAATTATCAAATATACATGCATAACCAAAAAGATAGTATTTTATAGTATAGGCTAGATCAAGAGCTACAAACTCTACCAACAAGACAAATATGACCAGCCCTTGTTTTTTTAAATGTTTTATTGGACCACAGCTATGCTTACACTTACCTATTTTCTGTCTCCTTTCACACGAAAAAGATTTGTGATAAGAAATATAGTCACAAAAAGACTATATAGCCTGCAAAGCTGAACGTGTTTGCTCTCTGGCCTTTTATAAGAAAAAAAAAATTGCTAATTCTTTGGCTAGTCTACTGTGGTATTTTGAAATGATCCCCAAATAAGTGGATCAAAACAAAACAGGCTATTTTTGTTTCTCATTTTACTGCATAGAAGTAGATAGGCAGTTTGGGGTCAAAAAATATTTCAATTGCAGCCGCCAAAATTTCTATATCTTATGCTGTGCTATCTTGTAGTGTAGACTAGCTTGCCTTCATCATCATGACTGAAGCCAGCTGACCAGCACACCTACATGTGTAAGCCCATGTGTAAGTGGAAGGAGAGGAGAGAAAGGGTAAGCATGCTCCTTTTAAATAAATGATGTCAAAATTGCTTACATTACCTTCACTCATATTTCCTGGCAAGAACTTAGTCATATGACCATCCCTACGTGCAAAAAGGTAGCTACAGACCATGCTAAACCTTTGAAAGTATTGTTTTATTGATTACTCAATAGGGAGGAAAAGTGAGCAAATATATATGGCGGAAAGTTTCCTACCACTATAAACAACATATTCATATAAACATATAAACAAACATATTCAATACATTTTTTTTAGTTGCCCAAACAGGGGAAGAGAGGAGAAGTAGAAATAAGGGTTGAAAAGAGAAAAACAGAAATGAAACCTTGGAAAACTTGAGGACTTCTTAGCCAGTTATGTAATGAGAACTTGGAATGTGTTGATGCCTGAATTGTACCTGATCATTGGGAGGCCACAAAGTCAATCTCCAATCTCCATAAGAGTTGGTATGCTGAGATAAAGGTCAGGGAGCAAGAATGATGTGAAAACTTCCTTCAGCGAGGCAAATGGAGCCCTGCTTTTAGGAAACTTCCTCCCTCAGGAGTAGTTATATGCCTCTATGGGGGAGTTTTGTAAAAAACTGGTAAGCTTGTACCTCTATGTGTGAGCATGCTGTGTTGTCTCCTATTTAAGTAATTATCTTCCTAAGCTTCCATTTCTTTTGCCATTAAAGAAACATTACTTTCTTAACAATATCTGTTTTACTGCCAAATGTAGAACCATCCTGTTGTGACAACCAAGCAAACACTAAATTAAAGTAAAAGCTCTTTCTTAGAAACAACGAACGTAGTAAATCAGCCCTGGCAAAGCCTTAATAAGGAAAAAAGTGGAAACAAAATGATCTAGTTCTAGGATTGACCAAGGAGATATAACTACACAGATGGAAGAGATCAAATGAATTATTTGAAAAATATTATTGGAAAAAGGTAATTTCCTGGAAAATACAAAAACAATTAAATGGACAAAAGGAAAGAACAGGTAATTCACAGAGGACTAAAACCAAAAGACTGTTAACATTACATGGTGCTTTCCCTGATTGTTATTCAGGATAACGCAAATTATAGCAATATTTAGTGTATCTTTCAGATTAGAAAATACTAAAAAACAAAACTAATACTCTCCAATGCTAATAAACACACACATTATTAATTGTGTGTGAAAGGACAAAAATTGAACAATTAAAATTTGAATACACATACTACTTTACTCTAAATTCCACTTTTGAAAAACCATCCAATTGAAATAAAAATACTACCATATAAGTAAATTTGAATAGGAATATTTATTGTTGTAGTATTATTTATAGATAATAAAACTAAAACTCAACATTATTGAATGCTTATTGGTTCAGAAAAGATTGATTAAACTCTGGCTCAGACATATTAGTCATTGTAAATGCAGCTATTGCAAATTATCAAGTTATAGTTCCTTATCAAAAAATATAATTAGGACCAAAGTAATTAGGACCATTTTTTTTTATGAAAACAAAAACTGAAACTTAATACAATTGTGTATTGTCTATATTAGTGTGCAGAATGGTATGATATTATTGTTTCATTAATTCAGCTAGCATATATCCCTTTTGTAATTCGAAACACAGGAAAAATGAATTGGAAGAAGATGGAATTGGAGATGGATAGGCAGGGTCAAGGTGGAATGGTGGTAAAGAATCGACCTGCCAGTGCAGGAAGCACAAGAGATATGGGCTCAGTTCTTGGGTCAGGAAGATCCTCTCTAGTAGGGAATGGCAACTTGCTCCAATATTCTTGCCTGGAAAATTCCCTGGACAGAAAAGCCTGGCAGGCTATAGTCCATGAGGTCGCAGAGTCTGACATGACTGAGCCTGTGCACACGTGCACACACACACACACACACACACACACACACACAAGTGTGGTTAAAGAGGGTAGGAAGAGGTTCATAGTTCTGTTTATTAGAAGTGTTCTTGTTAAGTCACTGTAACCTCAATGCCAAATCCATGGTCAGTTTATATCCCTTATCATGTCCGACCTATAAACAGCATTTGATGTAGATGGTCACTCTCTCTTTTTTGGTATTTACTCAGCTTCAGATGTCATACTTTCTTAATTCTTCTCTTACCTCATTGGTTGTTCTTTGTCTATCTGCTTTGGTAGTTTCTTCTCTTGTCCTTAATATTCTAATGTGAAATTTCCCAGAGGTCATTCCATGGCCCTCTAGTATTTTTATCTATATTCATCCACTTGTTGATCTCATTTTGTCTTGTGTCTTTATATAAAACTTTATCAATCCCCTGATTTCTATTCATAACTCTGACCTCTAGTGTGATCTTCAGATTCATATATACAGCTTCCTACTTGACATTGACATCTAGATATTTAATGAACCTCTTTCAAAAGCAAACTATAGCTTTACCTCCTCCACATTCCTTCTCCAAATCTGTTTCCCTTGCAGCCTCTCCCCTCTCCTAAATTATAACCCTACCCTTCCAGTTTTTCAAATCTTTCTTTGGAATCATACTTTGCCTCTCAGGAAATGCCAAGAAATGCTGTTGGTTTCATCACTGAAATATATTCAGAATTTGACCAGTCCACATACCTTCTACTTCTAGTACTTTGGTGCAACCAACATAAGCTCATACCTTAAAAAAAAAATATCATTTTCATTTGTCTTCATAAATATCCTGTCACCTTTCCAACCTAGTGTTAACAGAGAAAACAAAAGAATCTCTATGGACTGAATGTTTGTGTCTCTACCCCTCAACTCATATGTTGAAGCCCTAATCTCCAATTTTATGGTATTTGGAGGCAGGCCTTTGGGAGATAATCAGGTTTAGATAAGGCTACGAGGGTAGATCCCACACGATATCATTAATGTCCTTTTAAGAAGAGGAAAAGACATCAGAGTTTCCTCTTTCTGCCAAGTGAGGATACACATGGAGGTAGATATTTATATACCAAGAAGCAGGATCTCATCAGATACTTAATCTGTTGACACCTTGATTTTGAATTTCCCACTTTCCAGAAATGTGAGGCAGAAATGTTTGTTGTTAAACTACCTAGTCTATGGTGTTTTGTTCTAGCAGCCCTAAGAAAATAGGACATAATCCTTTCTAAATGGGAGTACATTCTGCCCTCCATATTCACAGGTTCTGCATTCTCAAATTTAATCACAGATTGAAAATACTCAGAAAAGAAAATTCCAGAAAGTTCCAAATAGCAAAGTTTGAATTTGCACACCAGCAACTATTTACATAGCATTTACATTGTATTTACAACTGTTTTACACAGCGTTAGGTATTATAAGCAATCGAGATGAAAGTATATGAGAAGATGTGCAAAGGTTATATGCAAACACTGCACCATTTTATATGTGACCTGAACATTTGTAGATTTGTTATTATTTACCAGAGAAACTAAGTTCACATTACTTTTCTGCTAAAAACTATAATGGCTGGCCATTTTCTCACAATAGATTCTAAAGTCCTTAAAATGGCCTCTAAGTTTTAGGTCACGGAATTCAAATCATTGCCCTGACTTCCTTTTCTCTTTCTCTTTTCCTGCCTCTCAACATTGCATCTACACTGGTCTCCAAGAGTTTCCTGAAACCCCAAGTTAACTCCCACATTCAGGACCGTGATCCCACTCTCCTCTCTGTCCAGTATGCTCTTGCTCCTTATAGCTGTTTGGCCAACTCCCAAACCTATTTCAAGTCTGCTCAAATCTTACCCTTCCAATGAGACCTACCTTTGCCACACTATTTAATAGCACATTTGTTCTGTCCCTGGTGGTTCAGATGATAAAGAAACTGCCTGCAATGCTGGAGACCTGGGTTTGATCCCTGGGTTGGGAAGATCCCCTGGAGAAGGGCATGGCAACCCATTTTAGTATTTCTGTCTGGAGGCAGAGAAGCCTACAGGCTACACTTCACAGGGTCACAAAGGGTTGGACATGACTGAGCCATTAAGCAGGAGATTATGGGATTATTCTGTCCACTCTGACCCCAGAAGCTGTAAATCCAGTTCCCTGTTCTGTTAATACTTTTTCTTCTATAGAACTTATCATTTTGAAATATATTTTATAATTTTCTCATTTATACACTTTTACCATCTATCTCCCATTATCTAAAATATAAGCTCCTCAAGGGTAGAGATCTTTGCTTTCTTCTCTGATATACTTCAAGCACCTGAGATAGGGCCTGTTGCTGAGTTAGTAAATGCTGGATTGATGAAGAGGGCAGGACAAATTAATGGTAATCTAAGTTACAATTATATGTGCTGACTATCCCAAAGTATGTATAGATTCATGGCATTTATTAAATGTGTAGTTTAGGAAAAGATAATATGAAGTTAGAGAAAATATATAAATTGCTAGTCTTGCTCTACAAGGAATTACAAAGAGCAAAAAAGGACTTCTCAGGGTAGATTTGGGTATTGTTTGCAGCCAAGGCCAGAAAAACGAACCTCTGCAAAACTTTTCTTGAATCCAAATATGTGAATGTACCACATGTTTATACAGTATATTTATGTCTGCACTGTTAGACAATACACAGCCCTCTCTAGTTTTTCAAAAAAGCACAGAATTATAAAAGATGGATTGGAGTAATACACAATTATAAAATCAAAGTAGTACTTGCCTACTTGCCTTAAAGTGCATATGTCTCCGTGTTTTTGGTGTGAAAAAGGAAAGCAAATGGCACTCCTGAACTCATTTTTAGAATAGGAAAATAGAATCATTTCAAAATTATTTTTATTTTGGATTTTTTTTTAATTTTCATATGAAGAGAAACGTTTGATTTCTCATAGGATCGTATAATGACTATTAGTAGGTTGTTTTCTTAGCATTTAATGAAATGTAAGCATAATGTGATGAAAAGATTGTTTCTATTTGGCCAAATATTTCATTTGGTTGTTTATTCATATGTTCTACCTTAAAACAAGTCACTGTGACCTCCAGGAACCTAAATCTTCAAAAGATCTATTAAATATATCAATTTAATGTGTCAGATCCAAGTAAGAATTTTATATCTTTAACTGCATATTACCTTTTCTTCATATTTAACACTTATGTCACTGAAAAACCAGTGGAGTGGAGAGGAAGGAGTGTGAATCATGAGGAAACCTTTCCAGGCTGCTGATACAGCTGTTGCTACATCTGGGACACCAAGTGGACTCTGGAACAAATGTAGCCTTAGGGAAAATTTTCTCCTTTACAGAGTAATTATTAACCAGACAATACCATTTTAAGTGTTCTGTTAGCAGATAATGGCCTCATTCTTACCCCTTTAAAGGTTTTATTGCACTACATAAGTACGTACTCAGGAGAACATTTTGTGTGTGTGTGTGTGTGCGTGCATGTATGTGTTTTCAGCATATGTGGTTTACATGATTCTGAACATCTACATTATAAAGTTATTTACAAATGAAAACTACTCTGGACTACTGTGCTTTTTCCAGCAGTCGGTCAGTGAGAGTCTTTCTAGTTGTTCAGCATCTGCATTTCAGTGTTGATTTGTTCTTGCTATTTAATATATGATCTCATTTTCTTCTCATAACAGTGTTTTTTGAGTTAGGTATTTTACCTCTGTTTTAATGGAGAAGTTTAAAACTACATGTGTTTTCTGGATCTGAACATACACTCCTCCAAAGTGTCAGCAGCTTGTCATATTTATCGTTCACTGACATCTTACCATCTTCTTAAGGGACAGTTCTATGTGACTTTTACTCTCTTTAAACCTCCAAACACACGAAGCACATCAATTTGAAATCTGATTGAATAAGTTTGTGAGAGATCAAGAGAGGCAGGAAGCCAAGATGAAAAATATATTCCTGTATTAGATAATCAGGATGATGAACATAGGATATTCCTGAAGGATAAACTATTACATACACAGGTAATTGGCTCATAGTATGTTTTATTGGATAAATTCAACTAACTTAATACCATAACCTTACTGAAGAAGAATCATGGATCCCTTATAGGCAAAACTGAAGAATCATGTGGCTGAAGAAAAGCCAGCAAAGAGGAGAGTGATACAAGAGAAGTGAGCATAAGGCAGGTACAGGGGATCAGTGTGCAGAGGCTTTCTGGAATATAATTGGTATTTGTTTTCATCTAAGTACAATGAGAAGCCAAACAGTAAAATCAATCCAAGCTTTACTTATTGAATAAATTGATAGGGATTACTGGAAAATTTGAGTTAAATGGTAAGCAAAAACCTGAAATTAAATGCAGGGATTTTAGATTTCTTCCTCATACTAAAAACATGAATTAATTTTCAGTGATCAATCTCAGGAAGTAAAATGTAGTAAATTTATGAACAGTTTTATAGTAACAAGTAATGATACATTGTAACTAAAGATTGTACCCTTGCATTTAATTATCACTACAAATGAAGTTTATTTTAGGCTTTAAAATTCACAGTGAATTATAAATCTGATTTTCATTTCAAAAGGTTTGTTAGCAATATACATTTGTAAGATATAATTCATCATCGTATATGGGGAATTGGAAAATATTTGGAAGAATCAGGAATTTCTTCCACACTGATTTAAAAAGGCAAAAAAAAAAGCAAATAGCATGAAGCATTGCATAGTCATTCAATTTCTTTTCTATTAAGATTTTTCCACCATGCTTTTTTTTGTTAAAATGTCTTTATTTTGCCTTTATCATTTTCCCATATAATCTTTATTGAAATATAATTCGTGTGCCATAAAATTAATCCTCCTAAAGTATTTGATTCAATGTTTTTAGTATATTTTAACAAGATTATACAACCACCAATACTATAACTCCAAAACACTTTCATAACTCTATCCATTAGCAGTCACTCCCCATTCCAAAAATCCCCAGCACCTGGTGGTCATTCATCTACTTTCTATCACTATTAATTTGTATTCTGAACGGTTCATATAAATCCTACAATCTGTGATTTTTTCATTTCTGGCTTCTTTCAGTTAGCGTAATATTTTCAAGGATCATCAATAAAATAGCATTTATCAGTACTTCATTACTTTTTATGAGTAAATAAGACTCAGTTTTGTAGATAGAGCACAACTATTTATCCGCTGGTCAGTTGATGAACATGAGTCTTTCATTATGGAGATTACTAATAATGGTGCTATGAAATTGATGTACAGGTTTTTTAGACATATTTTTAATTATCTTGAGTATAAGCTATTTGGTAACTTTCTATGTTTAATTGTTTAAGGAATATCCAAACCATTTGAGGGCTTCAGTATCTCCACATTCTCATCAACACTTGTTATCATCTACCTTTTTGATCATAGCCAAACTAGTAAACTGCTAGTTCATTAGGGTTTTGATTTGCATTTCAACAAGCATAAGACAACCCTCTGGATGGGGGAAAATATTTGAAATGATGTGACCAACAGGGGATTAATGTCCAAAATATATAAATGAATTATATAACTCAATATAAAAAGTGACCTGATTAACAAATGGCCAGAAGACCTGAACGGAAATTTTTCCAAAGAAGACATGCAGATGGCCAACAGGTACATAAAAAGCTGCTCACCATCACTTATCAGAGAAATGCAAATCAAAACCACAATAAAGTATCACCTCACATCTGTCAGAATGACTGTCATCAAAAAGTTGACAAATAACAGATATTAGCAAGGATATGGGGAAAAGGAAACTCTTCTACTCTGTTGATGTGAATGTAAGTTGGTACATCCACTATGGAAAACACTATAGAGGTTCCTCAAAAATCTGAAAATAAAAATGTCATATGATCCAGCCTTTCCACTCCTGGGTATATATATGAAAAAAATGAAAAAAAAAAAACTAATTTGAAAAGGCACGTGTATCTGAAGTATCTATAAGAGCATTACTTCTAATAGCCAAAATATGGAAGCAACTTGTGTCTATCAACACATGAATGGATAAAGAAGTGATATATACATAACAAACATACATACACGCATACACACAATGGAATAATATTCATAAAAGATGATTTTTTTTCCATTTGCAACAGCATGGGTCAACTGGAGGGTATTATGCTTGGTGAAATAAGTCAGAGAAAGACAAACACTGTGTGTTACCAGTTGTATGTAGAATCTCAAAAGTGAATGAATGAGTATCACAAAACTGATACAGACTGATAGATACAGAGAACATGCTACTGGTTACCAGAGGGGAGAATGAAGGGAGGAGAGGCAAAATGGTGATAGGGGATTAAGAGGTAGAAACTACTATGGATAAAATAAATAAGCTGCAAGGATATACTGTATATATTGGGAATATAGCCAATATTTTATAGTAACTTTAAATGGAGTATAATCTATAAAAATACTGAGTCAGTCGACTGTACACCTGAAACCAACATAATATTTAAAATGAATTATAATTAAAAAGGTAATGAAATTTGATGAGAAATAAAAACAAAAGCACTAGAATAAATGACGGAACAAAGTACAACTAACCAAATTTTTTTAAATGGGCAAATGTCTTAAATAGATTTTTCTCAAAGGAAGGAACCCAAATAGTTGATAAGCATATAAACATATGCGCATCATCTTTAGTCACTGTTGAAATGCTTTATTTGGGGGTTCTTTATTTGGTTCCTTTGATATAAGTTTCTGTTTTTGTTTCAGCACCATGTTATTTTGGTTACTGTAGCTTTGTGGTATGGGCTGAAGCTTGGGAGAAAGACAGCTCTGACTTTGTGTGTGGGGGGGGTTTGTTTCCTCAAGACTGTAGCCTTTTCTTTTCCACTTAGAAACAACACTTTAACACTTCTTGTAGGGTCAGTTTAGTATTGATGAACTCTTTCAATTTGTTTTTTCCTTTTCTGAGAAATTCTTCATCTCTCCTTCATTTCTGAGTGATAATCTTGCTGGATAGAGCATCCTTGGTTGTAGTTCTTTCCCTTTTGGCACTTTAATCATGTCACTCTCCTTCGGCCTGCAAAGTTTCTGCAGAAAATTAAGCCCACAGCTTTAATAGGGTTCCCTTGTATGTGACTTTGTTTTTTGTTGTTATTGTTCTATTTTTTAGAACTTTCTTTTTATCTTTCATTTTTGCTGTTTTAACTATATCTTACGAAGTGAAAGTGAAAGTCACTCAGTCATGTCTGACTCTTTGCGACCCCATGGACTATACAGTCCATGGAATTCTTCAGGCCAGAATACTGGAGTGGGTTGCCATGCCTTCCTCTAAGGGATCTTCCCAACCCAGGGATCGAACCCAGGTCTCCCGCATTGCAGGAGGATTCTTAACAGCTGAACCACCAGGGAAGTCCTACTTGGGGTCTATTTGTGTTCATCTTGTTTGAGTCTCTCTGTGTTTCCTGTACCTGGATATCTGTTTCCTTCTTCAGATTCAGGAAATTTTCAGCTCAAAATGTATCAAATATATTTAAAAAAATTTTTTTTTCCTGTTTCTCCTTTTGGGGGGGACCCCATTATGCTTGAAGTTGTCTCAGAGTTTCTTAAACAGTTTGTTGTCTCAGAGTTTCTTAAACTCTTCTCATTTTTCAAATGTTTTTCTTTGCACTGTTCTGATTGGGTGACTTCCATTATTTTATCTTCCAGATCGCTTATGCATTATTCTCTATCACCTAGTCTGCTGTTAATTCCTTGTAGTATAATTTTCATTTTAGCTATTCTATTCTTCAGGTATGACTGGTTATTTTTTATATTTTCTAGATCCTTATAAAAATTCTCACTGTGTTCATCTATTCTTTCCCCTAGTTCACTTAGGATTCTTATTACTAATACTTTGAACTCGGGTTGTTTATCCCTGTTTCATTAGTTGTGTTTTTTTTTAAGGGTTTTTTCCTTTGAAATAAATTCCTCTTTCATAAGCTTTTTCTGTCTGTATGAATTTAGGTGAAAGAGTTAAATTTTCCCCTCATCTTGGAGGTGTATCATTGTGTGGGTGCTTCTGTGTGCCCACTGACTTTTGTGAAAAAGTTAGATCTGAAGTGAGTATGGGTCGCATCTTCCACCATTGTGTTCTGATAGCTGTCACTTCAGTGGGAGATAAGGCTAGAGATGGAGTGGGTAGAGCCAAAGTCAGTCATGAGCCTAGGCTCCTGATATCCTCAGTATCATCTCCTTTTTTGTGGTGAGTTGGGATTCCAAAGTGCTGGAACAGAAGAGTCTGTGTGGGTCATGTCAAAGCTGGTTCCACTTCAGCCCAGTGTGTGTTCCTCTGGCTCCCACTATTAGCTTCTATGCCATACTTTGGAGCAGTTCTGGAGCAACAGGGGCCAGGGCATGTGACCAGTGTGGGCCAGGGTGTGCGCTTGATGGTCCCAGCATAGCTCTCAGAGTTTCAGAATGCTCCCAGATCTACTAGTAATGCCCTGCCCATGAAAGTTCATGACTACATTCCTTTCTAAACACTTTGTAGTTTTAGCTCTTACATTTAGGTCTTTGATTCATTTTGAGTTCATTTTCTGTGTGGTGTGAACTTTTTGCTTTTGTACTTTTAAAATTTTCTCTAGAGATCTTGCTTTTCTTCTTATATGATGACATGGAGAATTTTAAGCCTGTTATCCAGTAATAGAAACTCTTATTAACTTAATGTTTGCATCCTCTCAAAATTCATAGGTTGAAGTTCTAAACCCCAGTTTGTTTTTATTTGGAGATTGGGCCTTTGAGGAACTAATTAAGGTTAAGTGAGATCGTAAGGGTGAGGTCCTGATCCAATAGAATTAGTATTCTTATAAGAGAGACACCAAAGAGCTTACTCTTTCTCTGCACATGTACTGAATAAAGGCCATGTGTGGAATAGTGAAAACACAGCCCTTTGCAAGTCAGGAAAAAAGACTTCTCCAGAAATTAAGTGAGCCTGACCTTGATCAGGGAATCCTAGCCTCCAGAACTGTAAGAAAATAAAGTCATGCTGCTAAGTCACCCAGGTTGTGGTATTTTATTGCAGCAGACTAATACAAGCCTCAGTGGTACAAACACATATCTAGCATAGAATTCCAGGCTTTTCAATAAAATACCATTTTGACATTCATTGATTAGGGTCCTGAAGCTGGGTAACATGAACACTACATCATTTGTTCTTACAATGTTGATTGTACTGCTTCCTAAGCCTCTCCTTTTTTTTTTTTTTTTTTAATCATTACTATCACCTTATGTCTTGTTCTTTTTACTCCATATTAGGATAACTGTCTAACCTGTTCACTAATTTCTTCATGTTCTGTTACCTCTACAATATGCCAGTATGCACACTGGTATATAAATTTTATATTCTTAGAGCTTAACGTACATTATTTTAGTTTATTACTTAGAAATTTTCAGAGTTTCCCATTATTTATAGGATTTGCAAACTTCTTAGCCTGATAATATAGACCCTCCATAACTCTATCCTTACCTTGGTGCTTTGGTATTGGTTTCCTTTGTAAACCTATTATTCAGAGGTTCTCAATAAGAGACATTTCTCCTCTCTCCCAGGGCCATATAGAAATACTGAGATGATTTTGGTTGTCACTACAAACAGTGGAATGTGCTACTGACAACTAGGATGTAGAGTACAGAAATGCAGCTAATCATCCTATAACACACAGCACAGCCACCCATAATACATAATTATCTAGTTCCAAATGTTAATAGCGACAAGGTTTTGAAAGTCTCAGCATTCTATATTTTTTAAATGTCTCTTTCTTATTGTTCCATATCTATTCTTCACAGTTTGACACAAGTTCTTTATGAGGTTGTCTTTGAAAACAGAATGATCTCAAAGGATTATATTCTATATGCATATTCTAATTGCATATTTTTGTCAGATTATCCGGCACTGATCACATACCATATTTTATGTAAAATTCAAACTTTTATGTATTGCATGTATCTTTGAAATATATTCCAAACACTCATAGCCAAGCCAGATTAAAAAAATAAGTCTTTTTATAATTATGGCTATTCTGTAATTTCATCCTGCTAGAAAACAGAAGTGTGAAATTCTAACATAATTCTCACGATCAGGTTCATTCTTCACTAATATTCATGACTCTAATGATGGAAATGAATTAAAGTAGTAAAGCTGATAATAAAGGAAAAGCATTTCAGTTGATATATATAACAATTGGTTTCTCTTTCATTTTTTTGATGTAATGCAGCCTTTTTCTATTTATGGCTTCTAAGCAAAATATTTTCTGCTTCTTTCACAGTGTTTTACTTTGATTTGAACATGTAAACTTTATGGGTTGAGGATACTCAACCATTTTATACATAATTCTTAGTTTATAAGGGAAAAAGAATATTTTCTTCTCTTCATTTTCTAATGAATACAAAAGGTCTATTTTCAATCTATACCTGCTTCCTGATTCCTGCTATAAACCTTATTCTTGCAGCATGTAAAATTAGCCTTGGTGCTGCCTGGTAATTCTACCCTAAAGAATGTTCTCCTGTCTTTTCTCTTTCTTTGAATGTTTGTTCTTGACAAAGAAAGGCTTAGAAAGAGCAAAGTGTATAATGAGGGCATTTTTCATTTGTATTTTAAAGGGAGGGTGACTCTTCATGCAAATCCATTCAGTAAAAATTTACATGATGGAAAATGAGGAATAAACTACTGCTTTTCTGCATCATGAAATCCATGTACTGTTTTATGCAGCTGTAAAATAGATGACTGCTTCACACAGTGCTCATGAATGCCAAGCAAATCTAAATAGGACCCTACCTGCTCCTAAGTCCTAGGCAGCCAACTTGAGTAAGTATTAGAAGAGATAAATAAACTACTCTCTAGGTTTTTGTTTTGTAAAGATACATTGGCCCTCTGTGCTCTGGAAGAATCAAACCCTGGGAATGGAAATATACCTGCAGAGGATCCCTAATAATTAAGAGTCACACTGAGTTTATTAAAACTGTTTTTTCTACCAGTAACTTAATTCAAAGGAAAACTGATTATTTCAAAATCTGAGCAGAACTTGTCAATGTTTCTTAATAAGCTTAAGGAAAAAGATCCATTTTTCTGAAATAGGAAAATAACTGTCAAATTACATTACTTGGAAATAGATATATGTATATTTTTCTACCCCAAAGTATAATCAGATGTGTATAAGCAGAGTTGATTTGTTTGTTAAAACACATCGGGTTTCAAACCTGTGCAGAGATCATTTTATACTTCATTGGCATTTGAAAGCTTTCAGATGCTATTTTCTCCATTTCATGTAGAGTGTCTGAGCATGTTAAGTTAAGCATCATTGCATGACCTAGAAAACCTAGATACTTTAGCCTTATAGTTCACATTATCAAAGGAAAACCTAAATTATAATGTGATTTCACCTGCATATATTACTGATATTATAGAGGAATAAACTGTAAAAACCTTTAGTGCTTAATTTCTTTGACTCTCCCAGTGCCCTTTCCGAGCTCCACCACAGTTGATGGGACAGGCCCACACAGACCTCATAAATCAAAGGAAAGATCCAATTCTGAATTTTAAAACTGATCACTCAGCACTTTTCCTGACTAATTTAAATTCCTATAACCCCTCTCATTATTTTTCTAAGACTTTATATACATGAATTTTTACCTATTACAGATAAAATTTTAATTTAAAAATAGCATATCAATATTGAAATATTACTATTTAATTTAATTTAAATACCATTGTAATGTTCTCAATTCAGGTTTCTGTGTGTATAGTGTTTAGTTTTTGGATTTGTTTTAAAATTTCATTTCTTTCTGTCAACATAGCCTGGCCCGAACACCTTACAAATGTTTTCTCATTTAAAACTGTTACTATCTCTGTCTTACCGAAACTGAACTGAGACAGAGAGGCTTTGTTTCTGCCTAAGGTAATGGGAGATAGAACCAGGATTTGAACTAGCTAATTTGGTTCGAGTTTGTGACAAATAAAATAATCTTTTTCAAGTTTATTGCATGTTAAAATAGTGTGTTGCTTTATATACTTTATATACTGCTAAAAACGTTTCTTTTGAAAAAGTTATATGTGAGATGCTATTACGAGGGTTTTGCTTAAAGTGCTACATGCAAATCAACAAAGTGTTAAAGTGAATGAAATAACAATAAAAATAACAATATGGTGACATCTTTGAATGGCTGGTACTAGAGTAAAAAGACATAAGTATTATACTGTTAATTTTTTAAATTTTTATTATGAATCATTGTGTAAAATTTTTTCATTATGAATAAATTATTATTAATCATTTTGGTGCTATAGAAGTACTGGCAAATCATTGGTTTCCTAATAAGAGGAGCTATTACAATTTGCATGTAATCTATGAATTATACAGGCATACCTTACATTTTGTCAGTTTTCAGTAAACAGGTTAATGAAGTGTTTCACTGTTGAAGACTAGACTTTTAAAAAATACTTAAAAAAAAAATCTTGTTCAATTTATACGTTCAAATATATAAGTCATTTATTCAACCTGGAAGAGCTTATACTATCCTAAATGTCAAAATTCAATCTGTCTATTCTGTAAACTTTTTTTATATCCCCTGTCCTTCAATACATATACTCAGATCAATCCTCCCAAGCTACAATAAAATAAATACAAACTTTAGCATTCATCTCCATATCAAGTGGAAAAACTAAAGATTTTGTTGAAGTTGTCAAATAACATAGCCAAGGTCTTTGCCAATAGACTCTAACATCCTTTAAAACATTAATCCAGGCTCCTAGTTTCTTTAACGATTAATCTAAAGCATCTTATAGCACTTAATATACAGTAATTATACATGGAAAGAAAAAAATCCAGACGATAAACAAATAATTGGGGGAAAATTAGTCTTCATGCTCTTACATACTTTCTATCTCTGCTCTCTAATACAGTACAGCCATTCAAATTCATAACTGAAATACAATATTCTTTCCCACCTAAATAAAACTCTTGCATCTTTTGAAAGAGAACTGGAAAAATCGCATTACCAAAAATTGTCCCATTAAACTGAGCTCAAAATAATTGATACAGGCATTCTTTTAACAGTGTGGTCATTGAAATTTGCCTAATATAAATTGATATTAGTTTTAAGATACATTTTAATTTTAGAGAGGTTAAAATGTGAAATAGTGCCTTAGAAGTGAAGAACCTATTAGCTATGTTTCTGTGCATTAGGACCCCATATCTTGCACATTTGTTTTCTATACATATATGTATACATGCTTGTCTCTGTTGAATATCTAGCTAACCATATATTATCCATCAAATTATGTGTACTATCAATTTACCCTATAAATAAATTTCAGAAATTCTATGCTTTGTTTTTATTCCAATTTAAAAGTAAATCTACTTATAGTATATGAGTTATCCAACAATTAGAAGGAAAAAAAACAGTAAAAATACAAACTATGCTATATGAGAGGTCTAAAAGTAAGTTTTTCTCCTGTCAGAAACCTACTTGTAAAAATTATAACTACTATTGCTTTAATTTTGAGAAAAGTTTAATCAATAGAACATTTATATATTTACAATCAGTAATGAGCTAATATTATATTTTTCCAATTGATTATTCCAGGCTAGAAAAGAAATACTTCACTAAATTATAGGTAAATACATTGTAGTTTCTGAAATCCCATGTGTTATTTCAACATATGACATGAATATTCTGTCTATATATATAGTTGGATAATATAATTCAGCTTTATTAAAACACATTTTCTTGATTGAGAAAACAAATTACTTCATCTGAAAAGTAGTTGTCTTTGTATATGGGAAATGAAAAGTTTCAGGACTGTCTCCCTAAATTGATTGAAATTTTGATTGAATTTAGTCTTTCTTAATAATTATTTGTTTGTTTTTAAGCAGATGTAGATTTATAGAAAATAAGCACAAACTAAATTTTTTTCCCTGGTGCCCTTCATCCTCCTCCCAATTTCCCCAGTTATTATTAACATTTTGCACTAGTGTGGTATATTTGTTACAACTGAAGAGGCAATAGTTACATGTTCTTATTAACTAAAGTCCATGATTTACATCAAGCTTCATTTTATGTATTGTGTGTTCTAATTGTTGTTGTTCAGTCGCTCACTCATGTCTGACTCTTTGTTATCCCATGGACTGCAGCATGCCAGGCTTCCCAGTCCTTCACCATCTCCCAGGGCTTGCTCAAACTCATGTCCACTGAGACAGTGATGCCATCCAACCATCTTGTCCTCTGTCATTCCCTTCTACTCCTGCCTTCAATCTTTGCCAGCATCAGAGTCTTTTCTAAGGAGTTGGCTCTTCCCATCAGGTGGCTGAATATTGGAGTTTCAGCATCAGACCTTCTACTGAATATTCAGGATTGGTTTCCTTTAGGATGGACTGCTTTGATCTCCTTGCATTCCAGGGGACTCTCAGAGTCTTCTCCAACACCACAGTTCAAAAGCATCAATTCTTCAGTGCTCAGCCTTCTTTATGGTCCAACTCTCACATCCATACATGACTACTGGAAAAAACATAGCTTTGAACAGATGACCTTTGTCAGCTAAGTGATGTCTCATCTTTTTAACACACTATCTAGAATTGTCATAGCTTTGCTTCCAAGGAGAAAGTATCTTTTAATTTCATGCCTGCAGTCACTATCTGAAGTGATTTTGGAGCCCAAGAAAATTAAGTCTGTCACTGTATCCATTATTTCCCCATCTATTTGCCATGAAGTGATGGGACCAGATGTCATGATCTTCGTTTTTCGAATGTTGAGATTTAAGCCAGCTTTTCACCCTCCTCTTCCATCTTCATCAAGAGGCTCTTTAGTTTTTCTTCACTTTCTGCCATAAGAGTAGAATCATCTGCATATTTGAGGTTATTGATATTTCTCCTTGGTAGTCTTTATTCTAGCTTGTGCTTTAGCCCAGCATTTCACAGGATGTACTCTGCATATAAGTTAAATAAGCAAGGTGATAATATACAGCCTTGATGTACTCCTTTCCCAGTTTGGAATCAGTCGATTGTTTCATGTCTGGTACTAATTGTTGCTTCTTGACCTGAACACAGGCAAATCAGGAGGCAAGTGAGGTGGTCTGGTATTCCCATCTCTTTAAGAATTTTCCACAGTTTATTGTGATCCACACAGACAAAGGCTTTGGCATAGTCAATAAAGCAGAAATAGATGTTTTTTCTGGAACTCTCTTGCTTTTTCAATGATCCAGCAGATGTTGGCAATTTGATCTCTGGTTCCTCTGCCTTTTCTAAATCCAGCTTGAACATCTGGAAGTTCTCTGTTCATGTACTGTTGAAGCCTCACTTGGAGAATTTTGAACATTACTTTGTTAGCATGTGAGATAAGTGAAATAGTGCAGTAGTTTGAGCATTCTTTGGGATTGCCTTTCTTTCAGATTAGAATGAAAAGTGACTTTTTCTAGTCCTGTGGCCACTGCTGAATTTTCCACATTTGCTGGCATATTGAGTGCAGCACTTTCACAGCATCATCTTTCAGGATTTGAAATAGATCAGCTGGAATCCCATCACCTTCATTAGCTTTGTTCATTGTGATGCTTCCTAAGACCTAAGGCCCACTTGACTTTGCATTCCAGGATGTCTGGCTCTAGATGAGTGAACACACCATCATGGTTATCTGGGTCTCTAGGATCTTTTTTGTATACTTCTGTGTATTCCTGCTACCTATTCTTAATACCTCGGCTTCTGTGAGATTACCATTTCAGTCTTTATTGTGCCCTTCTTTGCATGAAATGTTCCCTTGGTATCTCTATAGATTTGACAATTTTTTGATGATACATATCCACCATTACAGTATCATACAGTAGTTTCACTGACATAAAAATCCCCTCCACTCCATCTATTTACTTCTTCTTACCATTCCCCCAAATCACTGATCTTTCTACCATATCCATAGTTTTCCTTTGTAATATAGTAGGAATCAAATGGTATATTGCCTTTTCATTTTTTTTTTTTTTTTTGGTATATTGCCTTTTCAGGTTAGCTTCTTTCATTTAGCAACATGTAAATGAAACAAGGTTCCATGTCTTTTTGTGACTTGATAGCTCATTTCTTTTTTATCTCTGAGTAATGCTTTACCATATGATCATACCATATTTTGTCAACCCATGGTCCCCTCACTTCATAGCAAATAGATGGGGAAACGGTGGAAACAGTTGCTGACTTTATTTTTCTGGGCTCCAAAATCACTGCAGATGGTGATTGCAGCCATGAAATTAAAAGACGCTTACTCCTTGGAAGGAAAGTTATGATCAACCTAGACAGTGTATTAAAAAGCAGAGACATTACTTTGTCAATAAAGGTCCGTCAAGTCAAGGCTATGGTTTTTCCAGTGGTCATGTATGGATGTGAGAGTTGGACTATAAAGAAAGCTGAATGCCAAAGAATTGATGCTTTTGAACTGTGGTGCTGGAGAAGACTCTTGAGAGTCCCTTGTACTGCAAGGAGATCCAACCAGTCCATCCTAAAGGAGATCAGTCCTGGGTGTTCATTGGAAGGACTGATGTTGAAGCTGAAACTCCAATACTTTGGCTACTTGATGCGAAGAGCTGACTCATTGGAAAAGACCCTGATGCTGGAAAAGATTGAAGGTGGGAGGAGAAGGGGACAACAGAGGATGAGACGGTTGGATGGCATTGCCGACTCAATGGACATGGGTTTGGGTGGACCCCGGGAGTTGGTGATGGACAGGGAGGCCTGGCGTGCTGCGGTTCATGGGGTCACAGGGAGTCGGACATGACTGAGCAACTGAATTGAACTTACTTATTAAAAGACATGTTTGCTTCCGAGTTTTGGTCATTTTAAATAAAGCTGTTATAAATATCTATGTGCATGTTTTTGTGTAGATACAAGTTTTCAACTTATTTGTATAAATATCAAGGGACTCAGTTGATGGAACAATTAGTAAGAGTATGTTTAGTTTTTGAGAAACTGTCATCCTGATTTCCAAAGTGGCTGTACCATTTTGTACTCCTCCATCAAGGAAGAGAGTTCCTATCACTCCAAGTCCTCACCTGCATATTGTTGTAAGTGTTGGATTTTTGCCATTCTCTTAGGTGTGTGGTGGTATCTCATTAATATGCAGTTCCCTAGTGATGTATAATGTTGAGCGTCTTTTCAACAGTTTGTTTTCCATCTGTATATGTAAGTGTGATTTCTGTTCAGGTCTGTTGCCCATTTTTTTAATTAGGTCACTTTCTTTCTTCAAGTTTTATGAACTCTGTATATTTTAGGTAAAGGTCCTTTATCTGATATGTATTTTGCATAGATTTCTCTCTGTCTCTAGTGTGTCTTTTCATTTTCTTATATAAACTCTTACTTTTAATAATAAGCTTTAAATTTTTCTAAAACATTTACAGAATTTGTTTTTAATATTGTCAATTTGTGTTACCACTAAGTTTAGAATCATTCATTTTATTCACTCAAGGACATTTATATTAGGTCTTCCCAAAATGCTCAGTGACTTGTGAGACCACAGGCTTTAGATAAAAGAGTTTTTAATATTAAAATCCTCAAAATTACAAAAGTTAGAGATATAGCCACCTGAAAAAATGAAAGTGAATAGTAATCCAATAAGATTGTCACTGCAGGATATTTATAGCCGTGATATTTTTTAATACTGGTTAGGGAATACACTAATTAACCAAAAATACTCCTATGGCAGGGACATTTACCATAAATAATTTTCAGGTCTGAAGCATGACAGCATTAATAACGTTTTTCCTTTTTTTTTCTTTATTTGTTTTTATTTTTATTAGTTGGAGGCTAATTACTTCACAACATTGCAGTGGGTTTTGTCATACATTGATATGAATCAGCCATAGAGTTACACATATTCCCCATCCCGATCCCCCCTCCCACCTCCCTCTCCACCCGACTCCTCTGGGTCTTCCCAGTGCACCAGGCCTGAGCACTTGTCTCATGCATCCCACCTGGGCTGGTGGTCTGTTTCACTATAGACAATATACATGCTGTTCTCTTGAATCATCCCACCCTTGCCTTCTCCCACAGAGTCCAAAAGTCTGTTCTGTACTTCTGTGTCTCTTTTTCTGTTTTGCATATAGGGTTATCATTACCATCTTTCTAAATTCCGTATATATGTGTTAGTATGCTGTAATGTTCTTTATCTTTCTGGCTTACTTCACTCTGTATAATGGGCTCCAGTTTCATCCATCTCATTAGAACTGATTCAAATGAATTCTTATTAACAGCTGAGTAATATTCCACGGTGTATATGTACCACAGCTTCCTTATCCATTCATCTGCTGATGGGCATCTAGGCTGCTTCCATGTCCTGGCTATTATAAACAGTGCTGCGATGAACATTGGGGTGCACGTGTCTCTTTCAGTTCTGGTTTCCTCGGTGTGTATGCCCAGAAGTGGGATTGCTGGGTCATATGGCAGTTCTATTTCCAGTTTTTTAGGAAATCTCCACACTGTTCTCCATAGTGGCTGTACTAGTTTGCATTCCCATCAACAGTGTAAGAGGGTTCCCTTTTCTCCACACCCTCTCCAGCATTTATTGCTTGTAGACTTTTGGATAGCAGCCATCCTGACTGGCGTGTAATGGTACCTCATTGTGGTTTTGATTTGCATTTCTCTGATAATGAGTGATGTTGAGCATCTTTTCATGTGTTTGTTAGCCATCTGTATGTCTTCTTTGGAGAAATGTCTGTTTAGTTCTTTGGCCCATTTTTTGATTGAGTCATTTATTTTTCTGGAATTGAGCTTTAGGTGTTGCTTATATATTTTTGAGATTAATCCTTTGTCTGTTTCTTCATTTGCTATTATTTTCTCCCAATCTGAGGGCTGTCTTTTCACCTTACTTATAGTTTCCTTTGTTTTTCCTTTTAAGAAGAAAGACCATAATTTTTCTTCAGCTTTGCTTCCATCTTTATGAATGTTCTTTGGAGACTTTTAGTTTGTAGTTTAAGTACAATAAGAAGCAAATGAGGAAATTATAAAACTTTTTTAATGAAAACAAGAGCTGGTTCAACAAGTAAAAAGTCAATAAATTTAATAGTAAATTTCAACACGTTTACCTACCAATGGAGAAGGAAATGGCAACCCACCCCAGTATTCTTGCCTAGAAAATTCCATGGATGGAGGAGCCTGGCAGGCTACAGTCCATGGGTCGCAAAGAGTTGGACACGGCTGAGCGACTAACACTTTACCTACCAAGACTCTGACACTAATTTAGAGGAACTTTGAGCTCAAACATAGAAGTAACTGTCAGCACTGGCTATGAATTTCCCAAGGATTTTGCTTTTCTTGTATAATGTCTTAAATTTTATTGAATGTGTCAAAACATTTTTAAAAAGTCAGGATATCTTATGTTAAAATTAACTTTTCCAGAATCCTGCTTAATCAGTTTTGAAAAAGGCCTGTGGCATGAGTAATAGTCATGCTCTTTAGACAGGCTCTCCCACAATTTGCCATTGAAACTCTATTCCTACCCCATTTCACGCCCCCATTCCTTCACTCATCTTCTTACCTCCAGGCACCTGTAAATATTTGGTTTTGTGACCTCTGTTTTCTATACTACATTTGCTAGTGGCCTCTGGGATTCTATAAATTAAAGAGTTTTTTAAAATGTGAATTTGAGCCTTAAAGTATTATTTATCTAGAAAGTAATCAGTATGTAACACAGTCAGCCTGACCAACTGATGACTGAATAACATTATCTGCATATGAAAATCTACCACTTTCAGATGCAAATATCAATTAAATATGTAAAATCTCATCAGCTGTACCTAAATCTATTCTAATCGGAAGAAAAGAAAAATCTTTTAAAAGAAAATACTATAACAAATCCAAGGTTCATATAGTAGGCCATGTATACTTTAGAATTTACAAAATAAAAACACAGAATTTACTTATTTGATTATTATTCACTGACCACTTATAGGCCAAGCGTGGGATTTCCTGGTGGCTCAGACAATAAAGAATCTGCCTGTAATGAGGGAGACCTGGGTTCGATTCCTGGGTTGAGAAGATCCCTTAGAGAAGGAAATGGCTACCCACTGCAGTATTCTTGCCTGGATAATTCATGGACAGAAAAGCCTGGTGGGCCACAGTCAATGGGGTCACAAAGAATCAGACAAAACTGAGCAACTAACATTTTCACTTTCACTATGGGTCAAGCATGGGGTAAGGTGCTGGAATAAAGAAACGTCAAGATGCTAATAATTATCTTTTCTGGAAAGCTGTGGTGATTTTTGAATTTTCTTCGGAACTCCTGCAACTATTTTTGTTAATGTAAAATATTAATTGAGATTGTTATCCCAAACCTTACGGAAATTCTCTTTATTGAGGATTTTTTCCTTCAAACTGCATTTTTCAGTGTGTGTTTATCACCTAGCAACCAAACCCATAAAAAAACTAATGTTAGATCTTAGATTGATGGGGTTTTTTTGCTAGCTGTAGTATAAAATATTTTTTATGATGAAACTCATAGAAATTTCCTCCACAACAACAAAGGATTTAAGAATTATTGTACCAGCTTGCTCACTTCAGGAAAGCACATTTCAGCTTTCAGGGATTCCTGATTGATATTCTTTGAAGCGCTGAAAATACCACGCTAGTAAATGATACCCTACAGTCTAAAATCATCATTTCATCTGTAGAACTACAGGCCAACGTAGTATAAACCCTCCTGTGACAGACTGACTACATCCCACTTGGTATCAAACAACAGCATCATTTCAAATCATGGAGGAAACCTCAAAAAATGCAGCCAGTGAGAGACGCTTACCTGGACAGTGCCTTCCATTTGGCTCTTCTTAGGTATGTGTATAATCTTGTGAAACCATTTTACTTGCTTCTAAGAGTGTATGTGTGTGTAGTCACTCAATCACATCCTATTCTTTGTGACCCCATGGACTGTAGCCTGCCAGGCTCCTCTCTCTATGGGATTTTCCAGGCAAGAATGCTGGAGCCGGGTTGCTAATCCAGTGTTGATCTCTCTTTAATATTTCAGCTACTCTCTCTCTCTGGGAGTCTCCAATATATTTATCTATTTTTAAACTACCTATTGAACCATGGTCCTACGTTTTTATCTCCTTGCTGTATAGTTTCCTCTGTATATCATGACTACTCTTCAGACACAAATCAGGTTTTCAGTTTTTTAAATGTTGAATGATCAAGTAGCATGCTAATGTGTTTCTAATGTCTTCTTTTTCTAATTCACTGCTACTTCCAAAAAATTTCTCTGAAGTTTAGATTGTGTAGAAAATGGACATTTCCCCCCAAATCCTGAAATTCAAGACCCTTAATGGCATAAGTTTTATTCTGTAGTGTTTAAATACAGGTATTTCTTTTAAAATAAAAGTGTTTGGGGAATGGGGCCACTAGGAGAATTGTATAGATGCTTATAATAAAACACTTGTGAATTTGAAGAATTTCAAACTTATGAGATAAATTAAGTCTACAAGTCTGAATAATTAAATATCTTCATAATAAACATCACTTTGAGGAAATGGACACTATGAGATTTTTCAAATTACAGTAATGACAGACTGAGGTTTTTGTAATGTTGAACAATGTGAACATGATGAATTGTGCATAGTTATCTTCTGACCAGTGTGTTAGGAACAGTCTAACCATAAAAATTAATCGTATTTCTATATCTCTATATTATTTGACATAGTAAATACTCTCTCATTTTCACAGTTGACTCACAAGATATCACGTTCTCTTCCTGTTTTTCTTAATGCATTGACTTCATTGTTAATGTTTTCTCCCACATCACTCAGTCAGTCCTTGGTTTTCCTGCTTTTCCCCGAAACTGTCACTCTAGATAATCTTATCAAGTCTCATATTTTAAATAGACTACACATGGTAAGAACTCCAAAATTAATCATTACAGCTCTGATTTCTATCCTGAGACTTAGAGTAATAGACCCAAATACCTTCTTGACATTTCCTAATAAGCTTCTCAAAATTAAAAAAAAAAAAAAGGATAAGTCTTAATTATCTTACTGCCCATTCCAAATAAATAATTACACAAAAGACTTTTTTTCATGTGGTCTTTTCATTTAGTGAATATTGCCATCTTTACCCAGGTTTTATAAACTAAAAGTCCAGGATTTGTTCTTGATTCTTTTCTTTCCTACAGCTCCATACCCTATCCGGACAAAAAAATTTTTAAGAGCTACATTCAAAATATAAGCTAAATATATAAAAAAGCTAATTACCAAACACTGCTACCACTCTAGCTTAAGCTATTGTCATCTTGTGTGGAGTACTGAAGTCTTCTGATTCTTCACTTGCACTCTTACTCCCTTACAATCTATTATTGACATACCAGCTACAGTAGTTTTAAAATATGCACATAAGATTATATCATTTCTGTTTATACCTTCCAAAGACTTTCCTACACAATTAAAATCTGAACTCCTTACCTTGCTCCTTAAGGCCCTTGATCTTGCTTCATAAGATTTTACTCCCATATGGGAGATTTTTTTTCTATAACACTCTTCTAATTCACTCTGCTCCTCCCATATGGGTTTTAATATTGCTCTTTAACCACACAAAGTTGTTTGTTTCACTGAGGACTACATATTATCTCTTCCTTCTGGCTGGGAAGACTTTTCTTCATGTCATCTCTTTGTTTGCTACATTGCTTAATGCAGATCTTTACCTAGTTATTTTTCTCAAGAATTATTTCACTCTATTAAAAGCCATCAATGTCTTTCAACACTCTGTACCTCTTTCTATGCTCTTTTTTTTCTTAATATCAGGGTTATTATAGCCATGCATTTTTACATGTATTTATTTGTTCATTATTTATATTTCAATAAAAATATACTTTCTATGTGGAATTTTCTGAATCTTAGTTCAAAAACTACCAACAGTACTAATAATCATTGCCTGGAACATAGTAGATACCCAATAAATTCTTCTTGAACAATGTTAAATGAACTTTGGATAGTAGAGTTTCTTCAATATGTATCTAGGCCTTTTCACAAAATCTGTGTTCTATAAATGGTTATGCCTTACTCAATAGGGAATCTTGTTTCATATTCCAAAATGAAGAGCTTTTTACCAATATGAGTTGAAACAATGCTTATAATGATAACTGAATTTAATGTTCAGGGGAAGCCATAAATGATTAACAACTCATATGATACTAGAATTCTTTTTCTATAGCATCTAAGCTTATGTTTGAATAACTTCATTCTTGGGAACCACTATTTCCCAAAGCAGTCTTAACTATCAGAATATTATTTTGTATTTCAGATATTTATTAATTATCTAGACTCTGGATCCCAATGATTTCAACATATTGGTATTAGCTTATTTTTACTTATTTATTTATTTCTTTTTTCATTTATTTTTATTAGTTGGAGGCTAATTACTTTACAATATTGCAGTGGTTTTTGACACACATTGACATGAATCAGTCATGGATTTACATGCGTTCCCCTTCCTGAATACCCCTCCCACCTCCCTCCCCATCCCATCCCTCTGGGTCTTCCCAATGCACCAGACCCAAGCACTTGTGTCATGCATCCAACCTGAACTGGCGATCTGTTTCACACTTGATAATATACATGTTTTGATGCTGTTCTCTCAGATCATCCCATCCTCACCTTCTCCCATAGAGTCCAAAAGTCTGTTCTATACATCTGTGTCTCTTTTTCTGTGTTGCATATAGGGTTATCATTACCATCTTTCTAAATCCATATATATGTGGTAGTATACTGTATTGGTCTTTATCTTTCTGGCTTACTTCACTCTGTATAATGGGCTCCAGTTTTATTTTATCTATCTCGTTAGAACTGATTCAAATGTATTCTTTTTACTGGTTGAGTAATATTCCATTGTGTATATGTACCACAGCTTTCTTATCCATTCATCTGCTGATGGGCATCTAGGTTGCTTCCATGTCCTGGCTATTATAAACAGTGCTGCGATGAACATTGGGGTGCACGTGTCTCTTTCAGTTCTGGTTTCCTCGGTGTGTATGCCCAGAAGTGGGATTGCTGGGTCATATGGCAGTTCTATTTCCAGTTTTTTAGGAAATCTCCACACTGTTCTCCATAGTGGCTGTACTAGTTTGCATTCCCACCAACAGTGTAAGAGGGTTCCCTTTTCTCCACACCCTCTCCAGCATTTATTGCTTGTAGACTTTTGGATAGCAACCATTCTGACTGGCATGTAATGGTACCTCATTGTGGTTTTGATTTGCATTTCTCTGATAATGAGTGATGTTGAGCATATTTTCATGTGTTTGTTAGCCATCTGTATGTCTTCTTTGGAGAAATGTCTGTTTAGTTCTTTGGCCCATTTTTTGATTGGGTCATTTATTTTACTGGAATTGAGCTGCAGGAGTTGCTTGTATATTTTTGAGATTAATCCTTTGTTGCTTCGTTTGCTATTATTTTCTCCCATTCTGAAAGCTGTCTTTTCACCTTGCTTATAGTTTGCTTTGTTGTGCAAAAGCCTTTAAGTTTCATTAGGTCCCATTTGTTTATTTTTGCTTTTATTTCCAATATTCTGGGAGGTGAGTCATAGAGGATCCTGCTGTGATTTATGTCGGAGAGTGTTTTACCTATGTTCTCCTCTAGGAGTTTTATAGTTTCTGGTCTTACATTTAGATCTTTAATCCATTTTGAGTTTATTTTTGTGTAAGGTGTTAGAAAATGCTCTAGTTTCATTCTTTTACAAGTGGTTGACCAGTTTTCCCAGAACCACTTGTTAAAGAGGTTGTCTTTTTTCCATTGTATATCCTTGCCTCTTTTGTCAAAGATAAGGTGTCCATACATATGTGGATTTATCTCTGGGCTTTCTATTCTGTTCCATTGATCAATATTTCTCTCTTTGTGCCAGTACCATACTGTCTTGATGACTGTGGCTTTGTAGTAGAACCTGAAGTCAGGCAGGTTGCTTCCTCCAGTTCCATTCTTCTTTCTCAAGATTGCTTTGGCTATTTGAGGTTTTTATATTTCCATACAAATTGTGAAATTATTTGTTCTAGTTCTGTGAAGAATACTGTTGGTAGCTTGATAGGGCTTGCATTGAATCTATAGATTGCTTTGGGTAGTATAGTCATTTTGACAATATTGATTCTGCCAATCCATGAACATGGTATGTTTCTCCATCTATTTGTGTCCTCTTTGATTTCTTTCATCAGTGTTTTATAGTTTTCTATGTATAGGTCTTTTGTTTCTTGGTATTAGCTTATTTTTAAAATGATACTCCATTATAGGCAATCCATTATATTTCTGTACTTTAGTTAAGCCTTTTCTTCAAAAAAAAAAGAAGAAGAATTTTCCATGTTTCCTGGAAGGCACAAAATGTTTAGTTAAGGCTGTTTTTAATAGAGTACATTTTTTACTCAGGAACACTTGACAGGGCCCCCAAAATAATCAATACCATTAGAGTTAAAACTGTTTTGTTTTCCTATACCTCTTTCTTCTTAATCAAGTAATGTGCAGTAATCCTCTACCATCCATTTGAGCAGACATCCTTTGCCACCCCTGAGCTTCATACCTTCATTATACTTATTCTGAAACTACCTCCTTCCTCATTCTATCCCTAAGGCTTACTGTATTTCCAACATACCCTAGGGATAGAAGTCAGAATGAGATTAAGAGCCACGTATGTCTGTTGCATATACTTTGGGTTATGAAAGTTAGTAGCTTCTTTTAATTTTGACATGGAAAATCATCTATTGTGTCAAAACAACTATAATTTACCTGGCTCTTCCAGCCATGCTCCTTTATCCCTGGCACTGACAAATATATTACTACTTTAAGATAACATGGAAAGTCCTTTAGGATCTCACCTCAATATTCATTCTATTTTTATCCACCATGCCCAGGCTAAATATACTGCTCACTTTCATCTTGTAAATGTTTGCATTCATCAGATTTTTAATATCTACTTGCCTCCTGCTTAGACTCACATGGCAAGTCTCAGCTCAAAGAGAATTTCCTCTGGAAAGGCTTCCTCAACTCTAAAATAATGCATTATTCTCTTTCATGCTCAACCATTACATTATATATATATATATATATATACACACACACACACATATATATATCCATTATCACACTATTCATATTATGTTGTAATCTATCTTCAGCAAGAAGACAGGTAAAGTTTTATTATTTTAATTTTTCTCAAATATGTTATTCTTTTCTTAGAATAAGTAAAAGAAGAGGCAATAACAATGTGTAATTGAGTCCTATTGAACTAGTGTCAAATATCAGATTGACCAGTTGTTCACTTGAGTCAGAAGATAGTCAAATTTTGATGTGTTCTTTCTTTTATAAACTTATTCACATAGCACCTTTATATGCTGGATTCTATAAGAAGACAAAATCTCTGACCTTATGGAGATTTTATTTAAGTAAATGGTACCTATAAATATATATAAGTCATAACCATCAATTGACCACTATAAGTAGTCTTAGAAATGTTCTAGAATCATAGAATCATCATTACTTATGCCAGAAACTGAGTACCTCATTAGGTCACCTGTTTTACTCTTTGTAGTTTTTGCTCTGTTTGTAGTTTCCTTTGCTGTGCAAAAGATTTTAAGTTTAATTAGGTCCCACTTGTTTATTTTTGTTTTTATTTCCATTACTCTAGGAGGTGGATCATAGAAGATCTTGCTTTGATTTATGTCATCGAGTGTTTTGCCTATATTTTCCCCTAAGAATTTTGTAGTTTCAGATCTTACATTTAGGTCTTTAATCCACTGTGAGTTTATCTTTGTGTGTGGTGTTAGGAAGTGTTCTGCTTTCATTCTTTTGCACATAAGAGTCCAGTTTTCCCAGAACCACTTATCAGAAGAGGCTATCTTTGCCCCCATTGTATATTCTTGCCCCCTTTCTGCTTTTTAATATGCAGTCTAAGTTTGTCATATCTTTTCTTCCAAGAAACAAGTGTCTTTTAATTTCATGGCTGCAGTTACCCGAATGATTAGTGATATTATATTAAGCATTTTTTCATATACCTGGTAGCCTTCCAGATATCAATTTGGAAAAATCTTTTTCAGTCTTTTGCCTATTGATTTTACTTTAATGCTTTTTTTTTTCCTTTTACTATTGGGTTGTATGAGTTCTTTATATATTTTAAATATTAACCTCTTATCATATACAATTTGCAATATTTTTCTCATTCTATAGGCTATCCTTCTGTCGATTGTTTTGCTGATATAGTATAGTCTCCAATTCAGTTGTTTGTTTTGATTTTGTTGCTTGTGCTTTCAGTTCAGTTCACTAGCTCAGTCATGTCCTACTCTTTGTGACCCCATGGACTGCAGCATGTCAGGCCTCCCTGTCCACACCAACTCCTGGAGTTTACTCAAACTCATGTCCATTGAGTTGGTGATACCATCCAACCATCTCATCCTCTGTCGTCCCCTTCTCTTGCCTTCAATCTTTCCCAGCACCAGGGTCTTTTCAAATGAGTCAGCTCTTTGCATCAGGTGGCCAAAGCATTGGAATTTCAGCTTCAGCATCAGTCCTTCCAGTGAATATTTAGGACTGATTTCCTTTAGGATGGACTGGTTGGATCTCCTTGCTGTCCAAGGGACTCTCAAGAGTCTTCTCCAACACCACAGTTCAAAAGCATCAATTATTTGGCACTCAGCTTTCTTTATAGTTCAAATGTCACATCCATTCATGACTATTGGAAAAACCATAGCCTTGACTAGATGGACCTTTGTTGGCAAAGTAATGTGTCTGCTTTTTATTTTTTTAATTTATTTATTTTAGTTGGAGGCTAATTACTTTACAATATTGTAGTGGTTTTTGCCATCCATTGACATGAATCAGCCATGGGTTTACATGTGTCCCCCATCCTGAACCCCCCTCCCACTTCCCTCCCCATCCCATCCCCCAGGGTCATCCCAGTGCGCCAGCCCTGAGCACCCTGTCTCATGCATCGAACCTGGACTGGTGATCTGTTTCATGTATGATAATATACACATTTCAGTGCTATTTGGTCATAACTTTCCTTCCAAGGAGTAAGCATCTTTTAATTTCATGGCTGCAGTAACCATCTACAGTGATTTTGTAGCCCAAAAACATAAAGTCTGCCAGTTTCCTCAACTATTTGCTTGTGCTTTAGGTGTCATATTAAAAAAAATCATTTTCAAAACCCACATCAAAGAGCTTTTTTCCTCTGTTTTCTTCCAGGAGTTTCATGATATTACATCTAATGTTTAAGTCTTTAATAAATTTAAATGTTTAAGTCTTAATAAATTTAAGTCTTTAATAAATAAATTTCTTCCAGGAGTTTCATGATATTACGTCTAATGTTTAAGTCTTTAATAAATTTAAAAAATTTAAGTTTATTTGAGTTAGTGTTGCAACCTAGAGGTCTAGTTTTATCCTTTTACATGGGAATTATCGATTTTCCGAGAAAGAGAAACTCACTCCTCCACTGAGTATTCTTGACTCCTTTTTCAAATATTTGTTGACTGTATACACTTCACCTTATTTGTGGACTCTCAAGCTTTATATACTACAGCTTGAAATTAGGAAGTGTAATGCCTCCAGTTTTGTCATTCTTTCTCAAAATTACTTTAATATTTTTGGTCTTTTTTTAGTTCCATATAAATGTTAGGATTGCTATTTCTACTTCTATAAAACAAACAAACAAAAAATGCCCTGACAGTCTTGATAAGGATCACGTTGAATCGATGGATGGCAAATGGTAATATGGACAATTTAACAGTGCTATTTCTTTCAACCCATAATTATAGAAAGCCTTCCCATTTATTTTTGTCTTCTTCAATTCCTTTCATTAATGTCTTGTAGTTTTCAGAGTACAGATCTTTCACTTCCATGATGAATATTATTAATATGAATTTTATTGCTTTTGATTCTACTGTAAATGGAATAGTTAAATTTCTTTTTCAGAAAATACATTGTTAGCACAGAGAAATGCTACAAATTCTGTATTTTGTTTAGTATTACTAAATTTACTAAATTTGTTGACTACATTTAAGAATTTTTTGGTGAAAACTTTAGGATTTTCTATGTGTAAAATCACGTCATATGCAAAGAGAAACAATTTCACTACTTCCTTTCCAATTCTGATGCTTTTTTTTTTTTTTTTCTTTTTCATGCCTAACTGCATGAGCACTAACTTTCAGTCCTATGTTAGATAAGACTAGTGAGAATGGAGAGCCTTGGATTGTTCCTGGTTATAGAAAGAAATCTTTTCACCTTTTACCGTTGAGAATATTGTTCAGTTGCTCAGGGGTGTCCAGCTCTTTTGCAACCCACTGGACTGCAACATGACGGGCTTCCTTGTCCTTTTCTGTCTTCCAGAGTTTGCTCAAATTCATGTGCTTTGGGTCACATCCTCTGTCACACCCCTTATCCTCCTGTTCTCAAGTTCTCCAAGCATCAGGATCTTTTGCATAAGGCAGCGCTTCGCATCAGGTGGCCAAAGTTATTGGAGCTTCAGCTTCACTGTCAGTCCTTCCAAAGAATATTCAGAGTTGATTTCCTTTAGGATTGGTTGGTGTGATCTCCTTGCTGTCCAAAGGATTCTCAAAAGTCTTCTCCAGCACCACAGTTTGAAAGCATCAATTCTTTAGTGCTCAGCTTTCTCTATGGTCCAATTCTCATATCTGTACATGACTACTGGAAAAACCATAGCTTTGACTATATGGATCTTTGTTGGTAAAGTGATAGTCTGCTTTTTAAAGTGCCACGTTTGTCATGACTTTTCTTCCAAGAAGCAAACATCTTTTAATTTTGTGGCAGCAAGCAGTGTCTGCAGTGATTTTAGAGCCCAAGTAAATAAAATCTGCCACTGTTTCCACTTTCTCCCCATATTTTGTACACCAGGCCCCAGAGGAAAGGACTAGTGACCCCACAAAGATACTGAGCCAGACCTGCCTGTGAGTATTTGAGGGGCTCCTGTGGAGGTGTGGTTCAGAAGTGGCCTGCCGTGGGAAATGGGCCACTGGCAACAGAAGTCCTGGGAGACAAAACAAAATGCTTAAGTGTTTTCATAAGTACTTTTGGAGTTTGCCCTTAGCCCTACCAAAGTGCCTGTACTCCAGGACGGGTTGACTCAGGCCAAACAACCAACAGGGAGGGAGCACAGTCCCACCCATCAGCAGACAATTGGGTTAAAGATTTACTGAGCATGGCCTTGCCCACCAGAGCTAGACCCAGTTCTCCCCACAGCCAGTCCCTCCCATCTGGAAGCTTTCACATGCCTCTTATCCTCATCCATCAGAGGGCAGACATAAGTAACTATAATCTCACAGCCTTCAGAATGAAAACCACAATCACAGAAAGCCAACCCAAATGACTACATGGATCACATCCTTGTGTAACTCAGTGAAGTTATGAGCCTTGCCTTGCAGGGCCATCCAAAATGGGTGGGTCATGATGGAGAGTTTTGCAAAATGTGGTCCACTGGAGAAGGGAATGGCAAACTACTTCAGTATTCTTGCCTTGAGACCTGCATGAAGAGTATATACAGTATGAGAATGATATCAGCTCTGGGTTTATCATATATGGGCTTTATTATTTTAGTCATATATGGGCTTTATTATTTTAGTTTAGCTTCCTTCTGTGCCTAAGCAGTTGAATTTTTATCATGAATGGATGTTTTATTTTATCAAATACATTTTTTGCATCTATTCAGATTAATTAATATGTTGAAGCATCCTTGAATCTCAGGTAAAAATCCTACTTGTGCTGCTGAATTCAGTTTGCTAGTATTTAAGAATTTTTATATCTATTTTCATAAGGAAAGTTGTTCTCTAGGTTTCCTTTCTAGTAATGTCCTTTTCTGGCTTGGTGCTAAATTCACTTTAGTCTTGTTCAACTTTTCACAATCCTATGGACCATAGCCCATCAGGTTCCTGTGCCCATAGGATTCTCCAGGCAAGAATATTGGAGTGGATTGACTTGCCCTTCTCCAGGGATCTTCCCAACCCAGGGATCGAAGCAGCATCTTTTCTGTCTCCTGCGATGGCAGGCAGGTTCCTTAACACTAGTGCATAACACCCTTATGTAGGGCTTGTCAAAGGAGTTTTGAAGTGTTCTCGCCCTATTGGCTTTTTGGAGGAGTTTGAGAACTGATGTTAATTCTTGAAATGTTTGGTAAAATTCACCAGTGAAACCATCTAGTCCTAGGCATTGGGAGATCTTCAGTTATTGATTCAATCTCCATATGATAATTGGAAAATTCAGACTTCCTATTTCTTATTAATTCAATCATGATAGTCTGTATGTTTCTAATAATTTTTCCATTTTCTCCAGGTTGAATGGTTGAATAGATTTTTGACATATAGTTGCTTATAGTAGCCTCTTATGATTCTTTTTATTTCTGTGGTGTCAATTGTAATTTCTTTTGTTGTTGTTGTTGATTTGAGACCTCTCTCTTTTTCCCTTATTTAAACTGGCTAAAGTTTTGTCGATTCTATTTATCTTTTCAAAGGCCTAAATTTTAGCTTGGTTAGCTTTTTTCTATAGTTTTTCTGGACTGTAGCCCATTTATTTCTATTTTCATTTATTTCAATTATTTCTACTGTTCTCTATCTCATTTATTTCTAATCTTTACAATTTCCTTCATTATGCTCTAACTTTGGACTCTTTTTTCCAGTTTTCTTAAAGCATAGAGGTAGGTAGATTATTTAATAGTTAAGAGGTAAGTAAGAAGTAAGTAGTTAATAGAGGTAAATAGTTTCTTGCTTCTTAATGTAGACATTTATTGCTACAAACTTCCCTCATAGAACAACTATTGCTACATCTCACATGTTTTGGCATGTTGTGTTTCCACTTTTGTTTATTTCAAGATACTTTTTATTTCCTCTTTAATTTCCTCTTTGATCCATTAGTTGTTTAGGAGAGTATTGTTTAATTTCCATGTATTTGTGAGTTTTCCAGTTTTCCTTTAGTTATTGATTCCTATTTTCATACCATTGTTTTCAGAGAAGATGCTTTAATGATTTCAAACATCTTGACTTTGCTAAGACTTGTTCTGTGGTCTAACAAATGGTCTGTTCTAGAAAATGTTCCATGTGTACTTGAGAGAAATGTGTATTCAGCTGTTGTCAGAACACTCTACACATGTTTGTTAGGTTAACTTGGTTTAGAATGTTGTACATATACAGTTTTTTTTTAATTGATTCTCTGTCAGTAAAGAACACCATTTGAATGTGGAGCATTAAAGTCCCCAACTACTATGGTGGTGTTCTTTATTTCCTCTCTTAGTATAGTTTTTGTTTTACATATGTAGGTGCTCTGATGTTGGGCACACATATATTTACAATTAAAAAATATTCCTGATGTACTGACACATTTATCATTATATAAAGGCTTTCTTTCTTCCTCTTTACCACTTTTAAAGTCTAGTTTTAATATAAGTATATTATTAATTTAATGTAAAGTATTTAATAAAGTATATAATTAATATAAGTGTATATCAGTGCCTTTTTTTTCTTGGTTACTGTTTGCCTGAAATGACTTTTTCTATGCTTTTATTGACAGTCTGTGAGTGTCTTATGAGTGTTTTTAAGCTAGTTTCCCACAGCAATGTATCCCTGGATTATTTTTTCCCCTAATCTATTCATTCATTCTACATCTTTTAAGTGGATAATTTACTGAATTTATATTTGAAGTAATTATTGATACCTGAGGACTTACTATTTCTGTTTTGTTAACTGTTTCCTGGTTGTTTTGTAGTTCTACTGTTCCTTGTTACTTATCCTGCTGTCTTTTCTGTGCTTTGCTTTGTGAAATTAGTGAGTTTTTTTTTTTTGTCTTGTGAAATTAGTTTAACTTTGTTCTTTTGTGTAATTACTATGAGTCTTTCTATTTTGGTTACCAGGAAAAATATGCAAGATTTCTTAAACATATAACACCCTATTTTAAGCCAATAACAGCTTAACTTGAATAGAATTCTAAATGTTACACTTTCATTTCCCCGACCCTTCACATTTCTAGTTAATAATGTTACAACTTACATATTATTCTATATTTTATAACTAATAACAAATTACTGTAGTTATGGTTTTTATAACATTTAAAGTACTATTGTATGTGAATTATGTATTACCATTGCTGTGTTGCAGAATCCAATTTTGACTATATATTTACCATTACCAGTGAGTTTTACACTCCTTATGTTTTTATAATGTTGTATCATTTTATTTTCACCTAAAGAACTCCTTTTAGCATATCGTGTAGGAGAGGTCTTATGTAATGAATTCCCTCAGTTGCTTCTCTTTTTTGGTCAGGAAAGTCTGCATCCCTCACTCATTTCTGAAGGACCAGAAAAAAGTAGTCTTTTTTGACAGTTTTCTTTTTTTTTTTTTCCAATATTTTGAACATGTCAGTTTCTTCTGGCATGAAAAGTTTCTGCTGAGAAATTCACAGAAAGTCTTATGAAGATTCACTTGTTTGTAACTCCTCTCTTTACTCTTGCTACTTTAAAAATCTCTCCTCCTTGTTGTTGTTCAGTAGCCAAGTCCTGTCGGACACTTTGCAACCCCATGGACTGCAGAACACCAGGCTTCCCTGTCCCTCACCATCTCCCAGAGTTTCACGTCCATTGCATCAGGGATGCCAGCCAAACATCTCATCCTCTGTCACTTTTTTGCACTTAATGTATTTATTTGAATTTTGTACATGTCCTACTAAAACATTCTAATGTTTCATTAGAATGTGACAGGCAGTGTAGTAGGCAGCTGTGTGCAGGGGAAGAGAACATCAGTTACACATACACCGTGTTTCACTGAACTATCCCCTGGAGTAGACTCTATACTCAAGTGGCATTTTTTTGTTTTAGTCTTGTGGGTATTATTTCCTCTAGGATATGTTCTTTTATTTTACCTGATAGTCAACAGAATGGATCTTTGTGAGGGGGGCTCTTTTAGAAACAAGAAATTTCATGATGCATCGTTCTTGAAAATTTCACAGTAATATGCTTGTGTTTATAACATACACAAGGTTGGAACAAAAACCTAAAAGAGCAAAATGTGAATGATAACCACAATCTTAAGTTGATAGTGAACCCTTGATCAATTTACTCTAAGAACTTCACTTGGTGATGTTAATATTTTTTTAACATCAGCATTAAAGAGAAGTGTTAATTGCAACAGAGTGTTAATTGTTTAGGTGGTATTTGTATCAGAGTGTTTTAGAAGGTATCACTCTCTAAAACAGTATTGATATGTCTGTGGTCAATAACATGGACTTCCCAGGTGGCTCGCTGTTAAAGAATCTGCCTGCCAACCAGGAGACGTGGGTTTGATCTCTGGGTCATAGAACATCCCCTGAAGAAGGAAATGTCAATCAACTCCAGTATTCTTGCCTGAAAAATCCCATGGAGAGAGGAGCCTGCTTGGCAACAGTCCATGGGGTCAAAATGAGTCGGACACAAATTACTGACTAAATGACGATATTAATTTCAGATGTAGCATAGTGATTCAGTTTTTATAGATTATATACCATTAAAAGTTATTATAAGATACTGTCTATAATTCCCTATATTATACAATATATTCTTATTCATATATATTGTACAAAGAGTACATATCACTTACTCCCATACCCTTTTTTCTTTATTAACCCCTTTCTCCTCTGACTCTACTCTGGTATCCACTAATTTGTATATCTGTGAATCTGTTTCTGTTTTGCATGTATACACACTTGTTTTATTTTTTTAGATTCCATATAAAAGTGATAATTATACAGTATTTATCTTTATATGTCTGACATTTCACTAAGCATAATATTTTTGAGGTCCATCCATATTGCTGCAAATAGTAGAACTTCATTACTTCCATGGTTGAGTAATACTCCATTGTCTATATTAACATTTTATTTACCCATTCCTCTGCTGATGAGGATTTATGTTGCTTCTACATCTTCAGTTCAGTACAGTTCAGTCACTCCATGTCTGAATCTTTGTGACCCCATGGACTGCAGCACGCCAGGCTTCCCTGTCTGGTCCCAACTTCCGGAGCTTGCTTGCTCATATCCATTGAGTCGGTGATGCCATCCAATCATCACCCCCTCTGTCGCTCCCATCTCCCCCTGCCTTCAAACTTTCCCAGAATCAGGGTCTTTTCTAATGAATCAGTTCTTTGAATCAGATGGCAAAAGTATTGGAGATTCAGCATCAGTCCTTTCAATGAATATTCAGGACTGATTTCCTTCAGGAGTGACTGATTTGATCTCCTTGCTTTCCAAGGGACTCTCAAGAGTCTTCTCCAATACAAGAGTCAAAAACATCAATTTTTCAGTGCTCAGCTGTCTTTATGGTCCAACTCTCAAATATCATACATGACCACTAGAAAAACCAAAGCTTTGACTAGATGAACCTTTGTTAGCAAAATAATGTCTGTGCTTTTTAATATGCCATCTAGGTTTGTCATAGCTTTACTTCCAAGGAGCAAGCATCTTTTAATTTCATGTTTGCAGTCACCATCTGTAGTGATTTTGGAGCCCAAGAAAACAAAGTATGTCACTGTTTCTATTGTTTTCCAATCTATTTGCCATGAAGTGTTGGGACCGTATGCCATGATGTTAGTTTTTTGAATGTTGAGGTTTAAGCCAGGTTTTTTCACTCTCTTTCACTTTCATCAAGAGGCTCTTTAGTACTTCAATTTATGTCATAAGGTTGGTGTCATGTACATATCTGAGGTTATTGATATTTCTCCCTGCAATCTTGATTCCAGCTTGTGCTTCATCCAGTCTGACATTTCACATGATGTATCTGCATAGAAGTTAAACAAGCAGGGTGACAATATACAACCTTCATGTACTCCCTTCCCAATTTGGAACCAGTCCATTGATCCATGTCTGGCTATAACTGTTGCTTTTTGACCTGCATATGGATTTCTCAGAAGGCAGGTCAGGTGATCTTGTATTCCCATCTCTTTAAGAATTTTCTACAATTTGTTGTTATCCACATAATCAAAGGCTTTAGCAGAGTCAATGAAGCAGAAATAGATGTTTTCTGAAATTCTCTGGCTTTTTCTGTGATCCAATGGATGTTGGCAATTTGATATCTGGTTTCTCTGCCTTTTCTAAATCCAGCATGAATATCTGGAAGTTCTCAGTTCATGTACTCTTAAAGCTTCACTTGGAAAATTCTGAGCAATACTTTGCTAGTGTGTGAGATGAGTGCTATAGTGCAGTAGTTTGAACATTTCTTTGGCATTGCCTTTCTTTGGGATTGGAATGAAAACTGACTTTTTCCAGTCCTGTGACCACTGTTGAGTTTTCCAAATTTGCTGCCATATTGAGTGGAACACTTTCATAGCATCATCTTTTAGGATTTTAAGTAGCTCAGCTGGCATTCCATCATTTTCACTAGCTTTGTTCACAGTGATGCTTCCTATGGCCCACTTGACTTTGTACTCCAAGATATCTGGCTCTGGATGAGTGATCACACCATTGTGGTTATCTGGGTCATTAAGATGTTTTTTGTTTAGCTCATCTGTGTATTCTTGCCATCTCTTCTTAATATCTTCTGCTCTGTTAGATCCATACAATTTGTGTCCTTTATTGTGCCCAACTTTGCATAAAATGTTCCCTTGGTATCTCTAATTTTCTTGAAGAGATCTCTAGTCTTTCCCTTTCTATTGTTTTCCTCTATTTCTTTGCATTGGTCACTTAGGAAGGCTGGCTTTTTTATCTCTCCTTACTATTCTTTGGAATTCTGCATTCAGATGACTGTATCTTTCCTTTTCTCGTTTGCCTTTCATGTCTCTTCTTTTCTCAGTGATTTGTATGGCCTCCTCAGACAACCATTTTGCCTTTTTGTATTTCTTCTTCTTGGGAATGGTTTTGATCACCGCCTCCTGTGCAGTGTTTCAAACCTCTGTCCATAGTTCTTTAGGCACTCTGTCTATCAGATCTAATGCCTTGAATCAATTTGTCACTTCCACTGCATAATTGTAAGGGATATGATTTAGGTCATACCTGAATGGTCTATTGACTTTCCCTACTTTCTTCAATTTAAATCTGAATTTTGCAATGAGTTCATGATTGGAGCCACAGTCAGCTCCAAGTCTTCTTTTTGCTGACTGTATAGAGCTCCTCCATCTTTGACTGCAAAGAATATAATCAATCTGATTTCAATATTGAGCATGTATTGACATCCATGCATAGAGTCGTCTCTTGTGTTGTTAGAAGAAGGTGTTTGCTGTGACCAGTGCATTCTCTTGGCAAAACTCTTTTAACCTTTGCCCTGTTAAATTTTGTACTCCAAGGCCAATTTTGCCTGTTACTCCAGGTATCTTTTGACTTTCTACTTTTGCATTCCAGTCCACTATGATGAAAAGGACATCATGTTTTAGTGTTAGTTCTAGAAAGTCTTGTAGGTCTCCATAAAACCGTTCAACTTCAGCTTCTTTGGCATTAGCAGTTGGGGCACAAACTTGGATTACTGTGATATTGAATGGTTTGCCTTGGAAATAGATATCATTCTGTCATTTTTGAGACATTTGCTCATTCCAGTCCATTTTATTTCACTGATTCCTAAAATGTCCGTGTTCACTCTTGCCATCTCCTGTTTGACTACTTTCAATTCACCTTGATTCATGGACCTAACATTCCAGGTTCCTATGCAATATTGCTCTTTACAGCATCGGACTTTACTTCCATCACCAGTCACATCCACAACTGGGTGTTGTTTTTGCTTTGGCTCAGCCTCTACATTATTTACTGAGCTATTTTTCCACTCTTCTCCAGTAGCACATCGGGCACCTACCAACCTGGGAGGTTCATCTTTCATCGTCATCTCTTTTTGCCTTCCCATACTGTTCATGGGATTCTCAAGGTAGTAATATTGAAGTGGTTTGCTGTTCCGTTCTCCAATGGATCATGTTTTGTCAGAATTCTCCACCATGACCCATCTGTCTTGGGTGGCCCTACATGTCCTGGGTCATAATTTCATTGAGTTAGATAAGGCCGTTATCCAAATGATCAGTTTGGTTATTTTCCTGTAGTCGTGGCTTCCATTTTGTTTGCTCTCTGATGGATAAGGATAAGATAAAATATTTGCAAATATTATGACTAACAGAAATTAATATCTGGAATATATAAACAACACAACTCAATATCAAAAAGCAAAGTACTAAATCAAAATTGACAGAAGGCCAGAGTAAAGCATTCCAAAGAAGACATATAGATGTCTAACTAGCTTATGAGAAGATGCTACATCTTGGATATTGTAGATATTTCTGTAACAAACTTTTTACTTGCATTTTTTCAAATTAGTACTTTTATTTTTTCTGGATTTATACACAGGAATATTATTGCCTGGCAATACAGTGGTTCTGTTTTTAGTTCTTGAAAAAGTTCATACTGTTTTTGATAGTGGCTGTACCAATTTGCATTCCTACCAACAGTATACAAAGCTTCCCTTTTCTCTGCATCTTCTCTAAAATTTCTTGTTTATAGGCTTTTTGATGATAGCTATTCTGAGAGGTGTGTAGTAATACCTTTTTGTGGTTAAATTTGCATCTAATACTAATAATTAGAAATGTTGAGCATCTTCTTATATACTTATATGGCCATGTGTATGTCTTCTTCAGAATGATTTACCCAGGTCTTCTCTCCTCTTTTTTGATTAGATGGTTTGTTTTCTGATATTGAGTTGACAACTGTTTATATATTTCAGATATTAATTCCTATTAGTCATATTATTTGCAAATGTGTTCTCCAATTCTATAGGTTGATTGTTTTTGCTTTGTCAAATGTTTCCTTTGCTTTGCAAAAGCTTTTAAGTTTATTTAGGCCCTAGTTGTTTAATTTTGCTTTTATTTCCTTTGTCTTATAAGATAAAACCAAAACATATTGCTATAATCTATGTTAAGGAGTATTTTGCCTACATTATATTGTAGAAGTTTTCTGGTTTCAGGTCTTATATGTGGTTTTTAAGTCCATTTTGACTTGAATTTTGTATACCGTGTGAGGTAATGTTCTAACCTAACTGTATTACAGGTATCTCTCCAGTGTTTCCAGCACATTTGTTGAAAAGACTTTCTTTTCTGTATTGTATATCCTTGCTTCTTCTGTTATTGATTAAGTGACCGTAAGCGCGCTCTATTTGTTAAGTCTCTATTCTGCTCCATTGATCTATGTGTCTGTTTCTGTGCCAGTGTCATGCTGCTTTTTTTTTTTTTTCTGAATAGCCATATTCAATTTCATTATTTTTTTTCCATTTATTTTTATTAGTTGGAGGCTAATTACTTTACAATATTGTAGTGGTTTTTGCCATACATTGACATGAATCAGCCATGGATTTACATGTGTTCCCCATCCCGATCCCCTCTCCCACCTCCCTCCCCATCCCATCCCTCTGGGTCTTCCCAGTGCACCAGCCTTGAGCACTTGTCTCCTGCATCCAACCTGGGCTGGTGATCTGTTTCACCCTTGATAGTATACTTGTTTCAATGCTATTCTCTCAGAACATCCCACTCTCGCCTTCTCCCACAGAGTCCAAAAGTCTGTTCTGTACGTCTGTGTCTCTTTTTCTATTTTGCATATTGGGTTATCATTACCATCTTTTAAAATTCCATATATATGTGTTAGTATACTGTATTGGTCTTTATCTTTCTGGCTTACTTCACTCTGTATAATGGGCTCCAGTTTCATCATCATGTTCATTGGGTCATGCTGCTTTGATGACTGTACGTCTATGATATAATCTGAAGCCTGGGAAGGTGATAGTGCTAGATTTGTTCTTTTTTTCTCTAGATTGACTTGGCAATTCAGAGTCATTGGTGATTATATATAAATTTTATGATTTTTTTTTTCTTTAATTCTGTGAAAAATACCTTGGATATTTTGAAAGCAATTGCATTGACTCTTTATATGTCTTGGCTCCTGTGGACATCTTAACAGTATTAACATCTTAACAATATTAACTTTTATTCAAGGGCATGAGATAGGCTTGCATTCCTTTCTGACATCTTCAATTTCTTTCATCAGCGTTTTAAAGTTTTTAGTATATAGATCTTTCAGTTCCTTTGTTAAATTTATTCTAGGTATTTTTTTTGCTGTGATTTTAAATGAGTTTTTAAACAAAATTTTCTCTTTCTGATAGCCCATTATTAGTGCCTAGAGATGCAACAGATATCTCTATAGTTATCTTGTATCCTGCACAATTGCACTTGTATCCTGCACTATTGAATTCATTTATTTAATAGTTTTGAGGTAGAAATTTGAGAGTTTTCTATATAAAGTATCATGTCATCTGCAAATTGTAACATTTTTATCTCTTCCAATTTTGATGCCTTTTATTTCTGTATAATTGTTGGGGCTAGCCCATCCAGTACTATATTAAATAGAAGTGGTGAGAGTGACCATCTTTGTCAAAGGACTCCTGCTCACCACTTGTATCCTCCACTTCCTCTGCCACAAAGGTCACACTGTCCCACTGCTGCCTCTTTGACCATTGCCTCTGCTCCTCCCATCACCTTCCCTGCCATTCCTCTGGATCTATAGCCTCCTCCAGAGTGCCATCTACCCACTTGTGGGTGTATAGATGGATGGGTCTCTCTAAAGTCCCTGGTTTACTGCACAGACACTTTTTTAGTTTATGGAAAATTAGTTAGTTGTAAATCAAAGGGGGGAGAAAAGAGAACTCTTTCCACTATGATTTTGATGTCTCTGTATTCTGAATTGTTTGATATTTCATAGATCTCTACTTCTTTACAATTTGTCACAGCTGTATTAGTTTCCTCTGGCAGTATAATATTTAACTATTTTTTAGTGATCCTTGATTCCTTGTATTGGTATCTATGCATTTGAGAGAGTGTTCACCTCTTAAACTTGTAGAATCACTTTGACAGAGACAGTCCTTTACCATTCAGCTCAGTTTGGATTCTGAATACGTTGCAGATAACAACCTTGGGTGGACTTCCTGGGTGGCTAAGTGGTGAAGAATTATCTGCTGATGCAAGAGATGCAGTTTTGATCCTTGGGTCAGGCAGATCCCCTGGAGGAGGAAATGGCAATATATTCCAATATTCTTGCCTGGGAAATTCCATGGATAGAGGAGCCTGGTGGGCTACAGTCCATGTGGTCACAAAAGTCAGACATAACTTAGTGACTGAGCATGCACTCAACAACCTTGGGCAGGCGGGGTCAGCTATTATGATCTATTTGGGGACAAGGTGATGGTTTGGGTTCTGAGGTTGGAGTTGGAGAGGATGTGCAATTCTCTGAGAACAGGTGGATAGGGCTACTGGCTTAGTTCCCTGCCCAAGTGATGTTGTAGGATGAACTTCACGGTTGCATGGATTCTCCAATCAGATTTACTAACTGGTCAAGACCAGGTGCTATATTCAGTAGTAAATGGGCCTATGAATTAGCTTCCCTGCTCTCGAGTTGCAGGTGAATGGAACCTAGACTATGTATTGCTCCTTGTTTGGGAGCCCTAATCAGTCAAGGCTGAACTAAATATCCTGGTAAGGCAAGGCCACCAGTCTTGCTCTGCAGACAGAGAAGACCACAGGCTGTTCTTTCTGTTCAAGTGCCACTATGAACAGGGCTATTGGGTGGGCTTCAGAGATTTCCATGTGTTCCGGTAAGGTTCCCTGCTCAGGAATGCTGAAGGCTGTATTCAGCAATAAGTGGGGCTATGAATTTAGTTTCCTTGTCCATGCCCAGCAGGAAAGGCATCTCCAAGGCCATTGATACTCTTTGTCTGTGGTCTTGACTCAAAGCAACACATGCTTCAAGTTCCCTGATGAAAAACATGACCATTGGTTTGGTTCTGGTGGTGATTTGCTCACCTCTTAGCTTCAAGATTGCTGGGTTTATTGCAGTTTCTCATCAGCCCTTCCTGTCAGATGGGGCTGAGGGCCACACTGCTCAGTTTCCAGCTCCTGCCTGAGTAGAACTTAGAAGGTCCTCTTTAGGCAACTGCTTAATTTTCCCAAATAAGTTTTCTAGTTGGGAGGGATAGGGAGCCATGATCCACAGCAGGTGAGACTAAGGCTCAGCTCTTCTGCCTGAATGTGGGCAGAAGAGGCTCTAGATCTGGCAAAACTTCTCATTTGGTGACCCAGTTTAGGCAGATTTCACCCTGCCAAATCCCTGGGTCAGACAGTGCACTGACCTGTTTTTTAGATAAGCAAAGCCATTGCTACTTAGGCTCTGCTGGCAGGAATTCAGCTCACCAAGATCCAAGTGCTGGTTATGAGCGTCCCTGCTCTCGAGTTGCAGCTGGATGGGACCTAGGGTCTGGAACCAGCTGGATGGAACCTCCTTCCTTCTCCATTTCAATCATAATTTCCAGTAAGTGATCCCTGCAGATCCCTTTGGAATTCACCCCTTTCACACATGGGGTGAATCCAGAGTAGAGGCTCCCACAAACAACCACAGTGCTGGGTGACTGGCTGTCATCCCTGGGCTCTCTCTTCCCACTGGAGGAAGCGTAGGCTCAGGAAAGACCTCTGGCCATGGTCTGTGCAGGCCTGGCAGTGGGGCTTTGCTCTTGGCACGTAGCTCTTCCTCTTACCATTTAAGGTAGTCCATCTTGGTCTCGTGGTACAAATGGTGCCTCGGAGTCCCTCCTAAGCTCTAGGAGTCTATCAGTGGTGTCCTGTCCATGAATAGCTGTTGTTGTTTTTGAAAGGGGGAGCAAAATCAGGAATGACCTATGTCACAATCTTAACAACATCACTCCAATATTTTTGATATTTTAGCATTTCCCTTTGAATTGTGTTTTGGAGTTTCTGTATCTCTGTATACATTATCCATCTGATTTTGAAGGTTGTCTATTTACCACATTAGAGCTCTTAAGATAGTAATATAGCTTTTTAAAATTGCCTTTATGATAAATTTGAACCCTGTATTACATTTGAATCTCTTTCTGATGCTACTTTATCTCTTCAAAAAAAAAAAAAAAAAAGATTTTTTTCTCTTTTCTTACCTTTTAGCATGCCTTATAATCTTTTGTTGAAAGCCAGATACTATGAACTGAATGTGCCCCTCTCCAAGTTCATATGTTGAAATGTTAACCCCAAATGTGATGGTATTAGGAGAGGAGGAGGGCTCTTTGAGAGATAATTAAGTCCTGAGAGTGAAAAAGCCCTGTTGAATGAGATTATTACCATTACAAAAACTACCCCCAAAGCTTGCTTTCTGTTTTCACCATGTGGGGACACAATTAGAAGTCAGCCATATGCAAACGGGGAGAGGATTCTCATCAGAACCTGACTTGCGTGCATCCTGATCTCAGACTTCCAGCTTCCAGAACTGTGAGAAGTAATTTTCTATCGTCAATAAGCTACCTAGATTATCATATTTTGCTATAGCAGCTCAAACTGACTAACTCACCATACGTGGTATATTAGATAATAAGAATTGAGATAAGTAGTGTAAGATTTTACATTAATCTGGCTAAGATGGCCTCTATCTATTATTTTCTGTAGCAATAGGTGTCCTCTGACACTTATTCAAATTCCTTCAGTGTCCTTGTTTGTGTCTCATTTGTTGACTTTGGCTTTAACAAATAAAGAGCTTTTGTCAGAGAGCCTGTACTTCGCAGCTGTAATCCACAGTTATATTGGATCCCTGTTGGCGCAGTGGTTAAGTTCTGGGACAGGGAAGGCCTTTTATGATATGATGAAATCTCAGTCCTTTATTCCTGGACTGTGAGCTTTACACGAATTTCTTAGCTTCTGCCACCTCTTAAGTAAGACAGAAAACCTCAAGGGAACTGGAGTGGGAGAAGTACCTTCCCCCAGATGGTACAGATTTCCACTAACATCTTTTCCCCTGGAGAATAGACTTTGTTAGAGAGAATGCTCTGGGCATACTTTACAATAATAATCCTTCTTCTCCCCAACCTGAGTCACGAGGAGATCATTTCTGGATATTTATCATAAGAACTTGGTAGATTTCTTGGATGTGCAATTCATGTATTCATGAAAGTGTGAGATCCTCCCAAGATCGTGTTCCAATGAGTTCCTTCTATCTTACTTACGTTCATCTACACTCAAACTCTAACATGTTATTAAAATTACAATTTAAGTATTCATGCTGACTTCTCTCTCAGGTGGTATCCGCTCCAGGTAAACTGATAGTGGCTGTGATTCTCTGGATTCGACTGTTTTCATAGTTCAGGGTTGCTGTTTGCCTGGCAACCTAATTCTCTTGACTTTGATACAATAAATATCATGTATTTCCAGTTGTTTAACTTTTATTTGTTGCAAGGATTGGAATCGTTAATTTCCAAGATCTGTATACATTGATGCTGAAACAGATAATCTGTCAATTATATTTTACTTAAGGAAGTTTCCTTCAATTTTAGGTAGCTATGTTTCTTATCATAAATATGGGTTAATCATCAAGAGTATTTTTAGACAGTAATTAAAATAATTATGTAATATTTTTCCCCTCTAATATTTTATGATGGATTACACTGATATTTCTGATGTTGAAAATACATCTTTGCATTCTTCATATGAAACCTTCAGGATTATGATCTACTTTGTTTAATGTTGATTCAATTGTTTAATATTTGGGATTTTTCTTCCAAAATGTATCTAAATTTTAATTTTTCTTCTCGTTCATAGGTAAAATGGGTCTATATTATCCTTAATTTGGAAGCAGATTAATAATAATCTTAGAAACAGTACTTGGTTGCTTTGGATTTTTTTTTCAAATTTCTAGAATAATTATATAATTTGGGGATTAACTACTCTTTGCAAGATTGGTAGAAATTTTTGCCGTTTTGATCCTAAACTGTGAGTTTTAATTGTAAGTGACTTGGTCCAGTGTCTATAGTCCTAACCCCTTCCTTCTAGCACTCCTGTGAACCAAATCTTAAGCAGTCATCTTGTGAGATATTTCTAGGAGTTGGTTTGTGAATCCAATGAAAAGCTTTCACACTTAGTCGTAGTGATGATATTGCACATATAAAGAAATTCAGTGCCTTGTAAATCTGCTTCGTAAGACTGGACAAAGCCATGTGCTTTTCTAATAGCCTAAGAAACCATTGAGATTCTGTTGGACAAGTACAGTATACAAAATGAAGTACAAAGTTATAAATGATAAATATGAGTCGTTGTGATAGCTTTTCTCACATATATTATCTAATTTGATCTTTAAAGTAACTTTTTGTGGAAAGAACAACTACAGTATACAAAATGAATTACAAAGTTTTTAAATGATAAATGTGAATTGTTGTGATAGGTTTTCTCATATATATTTCCTAATTTAATCTTTAAAGTACACTTTTGTGGCAAGAATTTTAACATATGAGAACATTTGATATATACAATAAGAGAATTTTGCCAAGGCTATATAACAAGTAGTCTATGCAGCCAAGATTCAGAGTCACTTTGTCACTCCAAAGTCTGTTTTCAGTGGCCATTTTTCCTATGTATGCAGGTATGTCATCACTAAGATAACTTGAAATGCTACTATTTTTCTGTCTCAAACTTTTGTTTCAAATATAAGCTGACTGCTCAGGATATTTAGAAACCTTTCTTAGTAACTCTGGAAGAAATACTTTTGCTCTCTTCTGTGTTTATAGAACAGCAGTATCTGATATTGCAGCCATCTAGGCCCCTCACTGGCCACGTGACTTGGGAGAAATCCGTAATCCTTATTGTTATCAAAAGTAAAGTAGGAATAACAATGTGAATGTCTATCCTAAGTGTGTTGTGAGGATTAAATAAGAAAATTCATGTTTTCACTTTTTTTATTTTTAAATTAATGTTTAGTTTTTATGTTAACCAACTGACATAGTGCCTGCAGAGAATTCCCTGGTGGCCCTAGGGCTGCGACCACAGGGGGCATGGGTTTGATCCCTGGGCTGGGAACTAAGATCCCACATGCTGTGGTAACGTCAAAAAAGAAGAAACCATAATGGTGCCTGTGTGTGTGTGATGTTCTCTCTGTATATTCTCTCTCTCTCTCTCTCTCACACACACACACACACACACACACACACACACACACACACACACAAAACATCACTCAGTTATTATTAGGCATTATTTGAAATAAAGAATCCATTTCAGGTCAAGAGACAGAGCTCCTGAAGTGAAGTGAAAGTCACTCAGTCGTGTCTGACTCTTTGCGACCCCATGGACTGTAAAGTCCATGGAATTCTCCAGGCCAGAATACTGGAGTGGGTAGCCTTTCCCTTCTCCAGGGGATCTTCCCAATCCAGGAATCTAAGCTAGGTCTCCCACATTGCAGGCAGATTCTTTACCAGCTGAGCCACAAGGGAAGCCCAAGAATACTGGAGTGAGCAGCCTATCCCTTATCCAGTAGATCTTCCTGACCCAGGAATCAAACCTGGGTCTCCTGCATTGCAGGCAGATTGTTTACCAACTGAGCTATCAGGGAAGCCCGAAGGTAAATCATAACTTTGTCCTTCTGTCCTAACCTCAGAGCACACAATTTGGCAGATGGTAGGGAACCATACCTATAGGTGGGTTGCATATGCATAAACCTAGCTGGTTATGCATGTACTGTAGTAAAGTTAACAGAATTGCTTAATTCAGGACTACTAAAATTGTTCTCAATAAAGATTAAAAGAGCAAGATTCTCTGAGTGACTGCAACCCTATTAATTTTTAATCTTATATTCAGTTTTTATTTTACCTGCCCTAAAGCATGGAGGAGGTCTATCAACACTAGAAACTTCATGGAAAATTAAGAGTCTATTATTAGTAATCTGGGCTTTAAGACTTGCATGCACATGTTATTGAGAGAAAGCTTCAGTTCAGTTCAGTTGCTCAGTTATGTCCAACTCTTTGCGAGCCCATGGACGGCAGCACACCAGGCTTCACTGTCCATCACCAACTTGCAGAGCTTAATCAGACTCATGTCCATTGAGTCCGTGATACTCTCCAACCATCTCATCCTCTGTCATCCCCATTCTCCTCCTGCCTTCAATCTTTCCCAGCATCAGGGTATTTTCCAATGAGTCACTTCTTCCCATCAGGTGGCCAGAGTATTGGGAGTTTCAGCTTCAGCATCAGTCCTTCCAATGAATACTGAGGGCTGATTCCTTTTAGGATGGACTGCTTGGATATGCTTGCTGTCCAAGGGACTCTCAAGAGTCTTCTCCAACACCACAGTTCAAAAGCATCAATTCTTCAGCGCTCAGCTTTCTTTATAGTCCAACTCTCACATCCATACATGACTACTGGAAAATCCATGGCTTTGACTAGACAGACCTTTGTTGGCAATGTAATATCTCTGCTTTTTAATATGCTGTTTAGGTTGGTAATAACTTTTCGTCCAAGGAGCAAGTGTCTTTTAATTTCCTGGCTGCAGTCACCATCTGCAGTGATTTTGGAGCCCCAAAAAATAAAGTCTCTCACTGTTTCTATTGTTTACCTATTTGCCATGAAATGATGGGATTGGATGCCAGGATCTTTTCTGAATGTTGAGTTTAAGCCAACATTTTCATTCTCCTCTTTCACTTTCATCAAGAGGTTCTTTAGTTCTTCTTAGCTTTCTGCCATAAGTGCGGTGTCATCTGCATATCTGAGGTTATTGGTATTTCTCCTGGAAATTTTGATTCCAGCTTGTGCTTCGTCCAGCCCAGCGTTTCTCATGATGTACTCTGCATATAAGTTAAATAAGCAGGGTGACAATATACAGCCTTGACATACTCCTATCCTGATTTGGAACCAGTCTGTTGTTCCATGTCCAGTTCTCACTGTTGCTTCTTGACCTGCATATGGATTTCTCAGGAGGCAAATCAGGTGGCCTGGTATTATCCTCTCTTTAAGAATTTTCTACAGTTTGTTGTGATCCATACAGCTTAAGGGTTTGGCATAGTCAATAAAGCAGAAATAGATGTTTTTCTGAAACTCTTTCTTTTTCAACGATTCAGTGGATGTTGTCAATTTGATCTCTGGTTCCTCTGCCTTTTCTAAAACCAATTTGAACATCTGCAAGTTCATGATTCATGTACTGTTGAAGCCTGACTTGGAGAATTTTGCTATCGTGTGAGATGAATGCAATTATGCATTATAGTTAGAACATTCTTTGGCATTGTCTTTCTTTGGGATTGGAAAGAAGACTGACCTTTACAAGGCCACTGCTCTTTTCCAAATTTCCTGGCATATTGAGTGCAGCACTTTCATAGCATCATCTTTTAGGATTTGAAATACCTCAACTAGAATTCCATCACCTTTTAGGATTTTATACAGCTCAAATTGGAATTCCACTCGCTTTGTTTGTAGTGATGTTTCCTAAGGCCCACTCGACTTCACATTCCAAGATGTTTGGTTCTAGGTGAGTGATCACACCATCATGATTATATGGGTCATGAAGATCTTTTTCAGTATAATTCTGGGTATTCTTGCCACCTCTTCTTCTCAAGAGGTAATTTATAAGCCCGATATCTCATTAAGGAATTATTGGAGAGAGAGAATTGGAACATCCTAACTCTTTACAATATAACAAAAACAAAATAGCAAAGACTTTGGCCATTTGTTTGTTCCTCTCCTCTATATGATATACTTCTCAAATGTTAAGCAGTGCCATTTTTCTGCCATCTTTAATCAGCTAAGCACAGCATGAGTAATCCATTACCAGTACTGGTAAGATGAAGTAGTTTATTTTCATCATAATACACTATCATTAAATATCTTAGAAAAGTATTTTATCACCTTCTGCAGATGAGCAGCTCAAGGACTATAAATATTTGAACCTATATTACAATAATGTGAATACTTCTTTTCTATGTGTTCATGCTCCTTTGAAAGACAAATACAATCATCTTTGGGGCAAAACCACTTTGCATGTTTTCAGTGAGTTCCATTTTATGTTTAATGTAATAGCATGTTGGATTGTTTAAGTTGATCTACAAATATTTTGCATCCACTTCTTGTGCTCTACTAAGATATTAGACTATTACTTTAATTTCAACAACATGTAAAATAACATAATCTCAGTAGTCACAATGTCTATTCTTATGCAGTTATAAATGCCAGCTTTTCATTTTTGTTTCCATATATAAGGCAGTCCTTTTATATACTGTTTAAAATTTTTGAATTCACAGTTTTTAGCAACACGGAGGTCTCTGTATATTAGCCATGTTTTATTTACCAATAAATATTATTTTAGAGCTTAAATATAAAATAGTGATTATAAAATTTATAGTTTTGTCAAATTCACTCAATTTAAGTGATATCTGGGCTTCTCTGGTGACTCAGAGGTAAAGAATCTGCCTGCTAAGCAGGAGATGTGAGTTTGATCCCTAGGTCAGGAAGATGCCCTTGAGAAGGAAATGGCAACCTACTCCAGTATTCTTGCCTGGGAAATCCCATGGACAAAGAGCCTGGTGGGCTACAGTCCATGGGGCTGTAAAAGAGTTGGAGTCGATTTAGCAACTGAACAACAAAAGCGACAGTGATGTTGGGATCTAAAAGCTATCAGGGCATGGTTTGTGCCATCTTCTGTTTGTGTAAGAATAAAACTCTTGTCTGTCTCTGAGCTAATGATGTACTATAGATTCCTTAATGTCAGCCATATGGGTGAACTTTGGGGATGTGGTTATATTCCACTGTTCATCAGACTTTAAGTCTGAGTTCATATGTATATCCTCCTTCTGTCCAGGTCTCTCTTACTAGAAAATAAATAATGTAGAGTCCAAACTGGCATAAGAGATAAGAATACCTTCAGTATGGTTTCTAGCTAAACATTGACCTTATTTAAATATTTCATATTTTACGTATAAGAACCTGTGAAAGGAATGCATGCATGCTTAGTTGCTCAGTCATGTCTGATTCTTTGTGACCCCATGGTCTTTAACCCTCAAGGTTCCTCTGTCCATGGGATTCTCCAGGAAGGAATACTAGAGCGGGTTGCCATTTCCTGCCCCACATGAAAGGAAAAATAAATAGTATTAACCCAAAGCCTAGTAATAAATCAAAATGTGCAAAAGCCATCTTCTAGTACCATTTTTTGTGTTGTTTAAAAGATTTTTGTTAGCAATGCTTTTAAAGGAAGAGTTATCCTCTCCTTTTGTGAAATTAGGGGTCTGGGGAGACTAAACCAAGTCCTACACTTGGCTAAATTATAATTAAATTAAATTTCTATGTATATATTGTTCCTCCTTTTCATAATCATTTTCTAAAATGTGATTTGATTTTCAAACCTTCCTTAATCCATGATATTCACTGTCACTTCATTATAGCACATTTAATGCTATTATGCCTGGTCTATTGCTAATATCACTATGAATGTCAAAGCATCTGTTATGTTAGAGAAATAGGAACAATAAAATGGAATGAGATATGTAAGAGTCAATTAAAATAAGATTAAAAATGAGAATATTTCAAAGAATGCTTACAGACTATACACAACAAGGTTCCATTTTAAGTATTTTATATAATCATCTTATAATTGAAATTATAAGGAGAAATATCTATATAATTCACCTATAAGAAAGTGCCGATTGATTTTAATCATAACCGAAGAATTTGTAACAGAATTGTTTGCCAACAGAATTGATATTTGGAGCTTTTGTGTTCTCATAAAGTTCTCAAAATAACCCCTAAAATTTAATACCTTCACTAATTTAACTAAAAAAATCAATACAGTGCTTCTTGATAGTCTTTATAGAAAATAGAGGTTAGAATCAAAGAGAAACTGTTCCCACTGTCAGGAAAATGGCTTGACTCATAAAGCATAAATGTCATACTACATATAAATTTTAAAAATGTATCACAGTGGTTCATCTCAGCTTTTTAAAATCACAGTATATAAAGTACAGAGCAAAGAGGCATCATTTACTCTGAAGTTGTAGAGGATATCTGATGCAGATTGGAGAATATCTGATGCACCATTATACAGTTAAAGGTGTGCTTTTGAGAGATTGCAGCAGCATTTTAAGTGTATGTTCTTGCCTATTGGCTGCTATGGATGCCAAATGGATACATATTCATGCACTGTTTCAAATGCTTGAGTAGCTATTCTGACTCATCAGTCTTTCAGCTATTTTAGAAAAGTCTGTGTGCATGTGTATGAGAGAGAATTTAGAATAATTTTTAATAATTTTGTATTTTTTTCTGTTGTTCAAAACATGTAAAATAGTTTCATTAAGTCAAAACATTCTAACATATACTTTGAACTCTGCCCAGTCATAAAACATGAAGATAATATATTCCAGAGTAAGAGATTCCACACAGGTATTGAAATAATAGTATCATATTCTCTCAATGGCCTCTGAGATACTGTATTTTATTACTGTATGTCAGAAATAAAGAAGCATGGTGGCAAAGGATGGGGAAATTGAAGTCAACTAGCTGATGAAGTAAGTGGCTGATTTGTCTCTTCCCCATAAGCACAACTTCAAAAATCTAGAAATAAATCGTACTCTTTTATGCCTAGTGTGAATACATGTGTAAACCAGTCTATCACCAAGACAGGTTCAGAACAAATTAATGTCATAATAAAAGTAGCCAGGTACCAGACAATATATTTTTTAAAATTTATTTTTCAGATGAATTATGCATATTTTTGTAATCATAATGCTTCAGTGTATATTTTTTCTTAAATACTATCAAGTGGCAAAATTGACATTAAATAAAATCACTATTCTTATTGGAAAATTAACAGCTTCAAAAGAATACTAGGGCATTCAGTATTACTAAAAATTTTAACTTTTAGAGTAATTTTTATTATCTGTCTCATCAAATTATTAGTTTTGGAGAATAGAAAATATTATTATAAATGTTAATCTCAAACCCAAATTATTAGGATACTAAAACTTGTCCTTTTCCCCTTAAAAATAGGATCTAGTTAAGTTAGTATTCCAATTCTCTTGAATTCATGAAAATAAGACTTTGGAAGACATAATTCATGGTAGGATTATATCTTATTCAGACAGTATTTAGGAATATATGGTTAACTACAAAATAAAATGAATTAAAAATTTAGAGCAAATAAATTAGTATTCCCCATTTAATTTCAATTCCTTCTGAATACTGAAGAAATTTAAAATGAGTTATATTATACTTTTATCCCTAGATAGAAAATTTAGACTAATTTCGTAATTGTCTTTTTAAAAGATGTAAATAAGGAAACACAAGCCTGTTAAATTCAATGATGTTTGTACCAGTATTCTCAGAAAATAAGGGAAATGAATAGTAAGGAAATCTGATAACTAGGTTATTTTTCATTTATTCTGTTTTCCTTATGCTGAACACTTTATTGGCTCTGTACTTTAAAAATACAACATGAAATTACTTCTTACTATTTTTCCCAATTGCCATCAAGGAAAGAAAATTAGGATGTCAGATTTTCGAGATGTAAACTTGAAATATAGTAAGTACTTTTCTCTTAGGATTCTATATTTATTGATCTAAACATCAATAATTGTTCTTAAATGCTTTGGAAGGGGTAGTGTTCTGGTTTACTAAAATAGATCATTGCTCAGATTTTCTGTGCTAGCAATTGCATTAGAATTTTAAGAGTATAAGAAATTGAGGCAGCACATATTTTCTTAAATCACTCTGCCTCCTTGGGAGGAAGCCTAACTCTAGACATAAGCATAGTATAGATGGAAAGATCAAGGCATATGAAATCCACTTTAGTTAACCATATATGCTGTGTGGCAAATTACCTAACCTTTCTGATGTCATCTATGAAAAGAGCAAAACAATAATCAACTTACTGGGATGAAAATGAATGCTATGCACTGGATGTTTGTGTTTCCCCAAAATTTGTATGTTGAAGTCCTAATCTCAGTGTAATAGGGCATGGAGGTCAGGACTTTGGAAAGTAATTAGATTTAGATAAGGGCATGAAGGTGGCACTCCATGGCAGGATTAGTGATTTTAAGACCTTAGCTTATTTACTTTATGCCATGTGAGAAAACAGTGAGAAGAACATTGTTGTTGTTATTCAGTCGCTAAGTCAGGTCTGACTCTTTGCAACCCCATGGACTACAACACACTAGGCTCCTTGGTCCTCCAGTATCTCCCAAAGTTCAATCAGCCTTATGTCCATAGAGTTGATGATGCTGTCTAACCATCTCATCCTCTGCTCCCTCCTTTTCCTCTGCCTTTAATCTTTCCCAGCATCAGGGTCTTTTTCAATGAGTTGAATCACCCCATTACATGACCAAAGTATTGGCGCTTCAGCAATAGTCCTTCTAATGAATATTCAGGGTTGGTTTCCTTTAGGATTGACTGATTTGATAGTCTCACTGTCCAAGGGACTCTCAGGAGTCTTCTTCAGAACCACAGTTTGAAAGCATCAATTCTCCTGTACTCAGCCTTCTTCTTCTTGGTCCTACTCACAGCTGTATGTGACGACTGGAAAAACCATAGCTTTGACTATATGGACCTTTGTCAGCAAAGTGATGTCTCTGCTTTTTAATATGCTGTCTAAGTTTGTCATAGCTTTCCTTTCAAAGAGTGTCTTTAAATATCATGGATGCAGTCACTATCTGCAGTGAATTTGGAGCCCAAGGAAAAAAATCTGTCAGTGCTTCCACTTTTTCCTTTTTTATTCACCATGAAATGATGGGACCATGATCTAAATTTTTTAAATCTTGAGTTTCAAACCATCTTTTTAACTCTGCTCTTTCACCCTCATCAAGAGGCTCTTTAGGTACTCTGCTTTCTGCCATTAGAATGGTATCATCTGCATATCTAAGGTTGTTGACATTTCTCCCAGCAATCTTGATTCCAGCTTGTGATTCATCCAGCCCACCATTTTGCATGATATATTCTGCACAGAAGCTAAATAAGCAAGGTGACAATATATAGCCTTGTAGGAGTCCTTTCTCACCTTTGAACCCATCCACTGCTACATGACCAGTTCTAACTCTTGCATCTTGGCAGGTTTCTCAGGAGACAGGTAGGGTGGTCTATATTCCCATCTCTTTAGGAATTTTCCTCAGTTGGTTGTGATCCACACAGTCAAAGGTTTTATCATAGTCAATGAAGCAGATGTTTTTCTGAAATTCCCTTGAGTTCTCCATGACCAACAACGTTGATGATTTGATCTCTGATTCTTCTGCCTTTTCTAAACCCACCTTGTACATCTGGAAGTTCTCGGTTCATGTACTGCTGATGCTGAAGCCCAACTTGAAGGATTTTGAGCATAGTTTTGCTAGCATGTGACATGAGCACAGCTGCACAGTAGTTTAAACATTCTTTGGTATTGCCCTTCCTTGTGATTGGAATGAAAACTGACCTCTTCCAGTCCTGTGGCCACTGCTGAATTTTCCAAATTTGATGACATATTGAGTGCACTGGTTAAACAGTGTCATCCTTTAGGATTTGAAATAGCTCAGCTGGAATTCCATCACTTCCATTAGCTTTGCTTGTAGTAATGCTTCCTAAGGCCCACTTGACTTCATCCTCCAGGAAGTCTGGCTCTAGGCGAGTGACCACACCATCGTGGTTATCTGGGTTATAAAGACCTTTCTTGTGCGGTCCTTCTGTGTATTCTTGCCACCTCTTCTTAATCTCTTCTACCTCTGTTAGGTCCTTACCATTTCTGTCCTTTATCATGTTCATCCTTGCATGAAATGTTCCCTTGATGTCTCCATTTTTCTTGAAGAGAGGTCTAGTCTTTCTCATTCTATTGTTTTCCTCTATTTTTTTGCATTGTTCATTTAAGAACTTCTTATGTCTCCTTGCTATTCTCTAGAACTCTGTATTCAGTTGGGTATATATTTCCTTTTCTCCCTTGCCTTTCACTTATCACCTTTCCTTAGCTATTTGTGAAGCTTCCTCAGATAACCACTTTGCCTCCTTTCATTTCTTTTGCTTGGGAATGGTTTTGGTCACTGCCTCCTGTATAGTGCTATGAATCTTCATCCACTTTTCTTCAGGCACTCTATCAGGTCTAATTCCTTGAATATATCCATTACCTCTAGTGTATAGGCTTCCTTGGTAGCTCAGCTGGTAAAGAATCTGCCTGCAATGCAAGAGACCCTGGTTCAATTCTTGGGTCAAGAAGAGCCACTGGAGAAGGGATATGCTACCCACACCAATATTCTTGGACTTCCCTGCTGGTTCAGCTGGTAAAGAATCTACCTGCAATGCAGAAGACCTGGGTTCAATCCCTGGGTTGGGAAGATCCCCTGGAGAAAGGAAAGGCTAACCACCCCAGTATTTTGGCCTGGAGAATTCTATGGACTTTGCAATTCCATGGACTGGGTTACAAAGAGTCAAACACAACTGAGTGACTTTCACTTTTCTAGTATATAATAATAAGGGATTTGAATTAGGTCATACCTGAATTGCCTTGTTTTCCCTGCGTTTCTTCAATTTAAGCCTGCATTTTGCAACAAGGAGCTCATGATCAGAGTCATAGTCAACTCCAGTTCTTGTTTTTGCTGACTGTATAGAACTTCTCCATCTTCAGCTGCAAAGAATATAATCAACTGATTTCAGCATTGAGCATCTGATGATTGTTCATGTGTAAAGTCATCTCTTGGTTTGTTAGACAAGGGTGTTTGCTATGATCAGCGTGTTCTCTTGACAAAACTGTTAGCCTTTGCCTTGCTTCATTTTACACTCCAAGGCCAAACTTGTCTGTTACTCCAGGTACCTCTTCACTTCCTACCTTTGCATTCCAATTCCTTACGATGAAAAGGACATCTGTTTTTGGTGTCAGTTCTAGAATGTTATAGGTCTTCATATAACTTGTCAACTTCAGTCTCTTTGGCATCAGTGAATAGAGTATAGAGTTGGATTATTGTGATATTGAATGGTTTGTCTTGGAAATGAACTGAGAATATTCTGTTGCTTTTGAGTCCTTGTATGCAAAGACTGCATTTTCAATCTCTTTTGTTAACTATGAGGGCTACTCCAATTTTTCTAAAGGATTCTTGCCCACAGTAGTAGATATAATGGTCATCTGAATTGAATTGGCCCATTCCCATCCATTTCAGTTCACTGATTCCTAATTGTCGATTCTCAATCTTGCCATCTCTTGCTTGACCGGACCCAATTTATTTTGATTCATGGACCTAACATTCTAGATTCCTATGCAATATTGTTACTTACAGCAGACTTTACTTTTACCACCAGACACATTCACAACTGAGCATTGTTTCTGCTTTGGCCCAGCTGCTTCATTCTTTCTAAAGCTATTATTAATAGTAATTGTCATCTGCTCTTCCCCAGAAGCATATTGGAAACCTTCATACCCGGGCGTGTGGGCTCTCTTCCTCTGATGTAATATTTTTTTGCCTTTTCGTACTATTCATGGGGTTCTCCTGGCAAGAATACTGGAGTGGACTGCCATTTTCTCCTCAAGGAGAAGAACATAGCTGTCTGCAAACCGAGAACTGAACCAACTGGCAGCTTGGTCTTAGTTTCTAAAGCCGTGGTAAATAAACGTCTATTGTTAAGCCACCAGGTCGTGGCATTTTGTAACAATGACCTGAACTTACCAAAGGAATGAGGTAATCTTTGTAAAGGCTGATAAGATGTGGACGCTTCTTTGTCTTGAATTTTGTTTTCAAGAGGAAAAGTATGTTTGTTAGATTAAACTAGTGAAGTCAATGGGGCTATACTACACATTCTCTAGAAGGAATGAGATCCCACATTCTAGATTACTTACCTAGGTGGAAGAAACCCACTCTGTATTAAGAATTTTCATTATTTTAATTTCTATGGGAAATTTTTCAGGTCTGAAATGAAGTGAACTGCCTTCATTCTTTTTTCATAGACAACACACCTGGAAAATGGTGTCTTTGACAAATACTTCTGAGCTAAACTACTTGGTACTGAGCAAGTGGGTTCTGAGCAAGATCAGATTTATTGTAAAAAACATAGTTGGTAGATATGCTTATGGTTCTAACTATTGGTAAGAGAACTTGACACAAATTGAGATATAAAAAAATAAAAATTTGGCACTGCTAATGTATAATGTTAGGAAATTTCCCTGGTGACTTAGATGGTAAAGAATTTGCCTGCAATACAGGATACCCAGGTTCAATCCCTGGGTCTGGAGGATTCCCTGGAGAGGGGTATGACAACCCACTCCATTATTCTTGCCTGGAAAATCCCACGGACAGAGAAGCCTGGTGGGCCATAGTTCATGCGGTCACAAAAAGTCAGATACAACTGAGTGACTAATGCTTAAATAACGTATAATGTTTGAGAAGTGGGATTCTTTGTTTAGTTGGTTGGTAGCTGTCTGTTTTCTTTTAGACCATGGTGCAATTCAGTTTTTTATAAGAATCCAGATTGTTCCTATTTTCTATAATCCCTGCTATGTATGTAGATATAGCCTAGAGTTGGCATGATACAATTAGCACATGGAAAAAGAACAAGGGAAAAAAGCTTCCATTCTAGGAGGAGTAAATTACCAAAGAAATTTTATCTCTGATTGAATTAATTCTTGGGGTTTAAAAAATATACTATTAATAAAAACCTGATAATAAGGCCTAAATAGAGTCAAGTCACAGAATGCAATCAAAATATTAGGATAAATGAATCAATGCTATATTTAAACAGATATATCACCAAGGAAAAGTCTCAGGTCATGGGGAGTGTGATTTAGGGATGAGAAGGGCAATCATACACTGCACTTCGACAGTCATCTCCCTTTCTTTTTCCTCACTGACCTACATGGTGATTTAGTGGAGTTGTAAGTGCTGTTTTGAAGCACTCTACTTCTGTAGATATTTGGAATTTAAAGTTTTGAAAGTAGAAATATGGAACAAAATAAAGTTTATAAGACTACACCTAGTATTCCAGGTTACCCACAACAATGGGTTATTACTTCTTAAAAGTGAGAAAAGTGATAATGGATATGGGTAATTGTGGAGAAATTATACTCACCAGACTGCTCCTGCTATTCTATCAGTAACTAAGGTGTTAAGAAAGTCTTGGGAGGACTAGTGGACTATGATCACTAATCTTGGGGATGTGGTCATTAAATACATGATAATAAAAAGAAAATCTTAACTCTTTTTAGGGGAAGTAGTATCCCTATGAAACACACATGAGATAAGTGGAACAAAATGTGAAGTTTTCTTTGAATTCAATTAATTACTTTGAATTCAGTAACACTCAGAAAATTAATGACAACAGGCTAGGATGAAATCTTGGAAAATACAAGGTGTAAAACACAGGTCATCAACCCACATTAATTAGGAAAATCTTTGTAAAAATTTTAAGTAAATATGAGCACATCTACAAATGTTTATTGCTGACTAGTGGCTGGCTGTTTTATTTATATGTCAACCAATAAAAAACAAAACAAATGATGTGTGGCCCTAGGTCCTCACCCTGAGCATACTGATATTGATAGGTTCCCACCTTTAGCGCTGCAGCTACAGTTTCACGGTATCACCTACACAAGGACTGTGGTGCTTCAAATAAGAAAATACAGTTTGAGAGCACATATAAAATGATTTGAACAAAGTCACTGAGTTCATAGAAATATAGTTGCATGTTCCAATGATTTAAAAAACGAAGACAGTTTATTTCAGGTGGAAACAGCTTTTTCTCAAGGACTCTCTCTTCTTAAGTGTCCTTTAAAACACATTCTAAATTCAGAGGAGAAAATCTGCAGCAGAAATTTTACAGAGTTACTTAGGCTTAGCTACACATACACATGCACAGAAAAAGGAAGGGAAAGAAAAGACAACTGCTTCCGTCAAAAAAACAAGCACTTTTTCCCCCTGGTGTCATGTCTTTGGATATGTACTGCCTTGGAGAAATGTATAAATCATTTTTATACATGGAACTGTCTTAGAAAACTAGAGATTTTAGTACAAAGAAATCAATTTGTTGAAAGAATGCCCATGTGAGTACTCTATATACACAAGAGAAACTTACAAAGATCCCCTGTTTTACAGTTACTGATGTACATTAGCAATAGTGGGCTTACAACTTCTCCAGGCCTGAGTTACACTTAGTATTACAAATAATATTATAACAATGCTGAAAATACTAATACAAAACAGCTTTAAGATGATATTTCCAAAAAATATCCTTCCTTTTAAAATTGAACTATTTAATCCAAGTTTTCTTTTTGAATGTTTCAGCTTTAAAAAAGGTTTTTCAAGAAAATACTAGCATTTAAAACATCTCTTAAAATGTCTATTAAATGACAGATTTTCTTAAATAGATTATTTTTTTTTACAAAGTATAATTCAAAAGTCTATCTTCCAGGAAAGCAAAACTATAAACTCCAAAAGTCCAAATCAAAAACATTATTTGTGATACATAGTTCTTCCATATCCTGGGAAAAAATCCTTGATTATTTTACCGTGCTAATTTATTTACAGACTTCAAATACTCTAGTAACACACACCAACTTTCAGGACAAATGAAGCTGAATTCTACAATTAATAATCATAATTTTTCTATCATTTCATAAATACGGTTCAGCCCAAAATGCCTATCCGAATGAGTTATTATAACGTGTAAAGTATAGTGGGAATTTTAGATTGCAGTGTCATTAAGCCAAGCAAATTGCAGTGTGCATTATTCTCTTTTGGCAGAATTACAAATACACAAAGAAAGAAAACATTTGGCAAACATTTGTCTTAGATGCACATGTGTTCTCCTTCGGAAAACCAAAATTAGAAGTACAGTGTATCCACTAAACTCTTTACTCTTATCAATTCTAATCAAAGTTTGAAAAGTGGTCAGAGTTTAATAGTTAAAGCTAGCAGGGGGATATCTAATGCCTTTTCCCCAAAGCACAGAGATCAAATACACTTTTGCTTTAGGAGAAGCATTTCAGCATAGCTTTAATTTTAGCAGGTTAGTCAGCTGCCATGCTAAAATGGCTATCGCAGTTTCCCTTTATTCATTTCATAAATTCTGTCTGTTAGAATGCAAGGGAGTCAGATCATGCAGTAGGTATGACAATTTTAATTTACATAAACTATGCCTACTGTGGATTCAGTAATTAGCTTTTAGCTTTGTGTAAGAAAACTGCTGCCCTGATTCCTACTGGTCATTTAAAAATTATTTATTAATTTATTTATATAACTCTATTAATTAAACATAAAGGAATTATTTATCTCATGTGCAGTTGCATATAAAACATTACACCTTGTTTGTTAAAGAGACATATTTGCCATCAAATGAGTTCAGTATTCCTGTTAGAGATTTATTTCTAAGATCAAATCACCAAAGTTTGCATATATTTTACTTTTTCCTGTAAATCTAGATGACTGAATATACAAAATAGTGTAAACTGGGCTACCAAGAAACTGACTTTCTATTCCTCAATTCATCATGTGGTCCTTGATATGGGTTAATGTATATAAAGCAAAACTGGACACAGATTAAAAATTAAGTGAAAAATACACTAATACAAGGAAGGTGAAGTAAAATAATTTTCTTAGAGTATTCCTTTCCTCACATTGTAAAAAACTAAGGTGATAGAACCAAGACAGTGACTCAAAGAGTGTAGCATGTCATGCTTTCTGCATCATTTGACAAAATTTAGCCAACATTCCCACCTCAGTGTCTTATGTCATAGTACTTCAACATCAATAGCAAAAACTAAAAGCAAATTTTTTCGAAGATCAGAACTGTCATCCTCTATTTGGCTAGCAATTACTCAGTCTGAAATCCTTTGTGAACTAGTATGAACTAAACATTTAGAGGATAAAAGAAATACTATTTCCCCCTTAATCGTATGGCAAGATAAGCTTGACTGTATGTAATAGAGAGACAAACGTTATCTCTGGGTTACATGCAAGTAAGCTTCATTCTTAAATAAATACACTACCAAATAAAACACTTTAAAATCCCTCTTTTTCTCTTTCTATTAACTATGTGACTTAAAATTTCTTACAGTTCCTTTATCTATTTATTCCTCACATCTATTTTCACAGTAACACCATTAAGTGAACAGAGTGCTATTTGATATTACCTTCTGAAACTTCAATGCATATCAGTGACTGATGAAGATAAAAGATAAATTTTATGGCCTGTATAAAACAGCGAGATGGTTTCATTTATTTTACATATAGATAATAAAGTCTCCAAAGCTATTAAACCTAATTCAATTAACATGCTTGAACCCTCATTCTAAAAAAAAAAAAAAAAATTAAAATTCTTTGTTTATAACTAAAACTAAAAAGTAATAAGAAATACATGAAAATTTAAACATGAGCTATGCACGAGAAACATTAACCATCTTATCCTACCCAGAGACAGGAATAGGTGATTTCATTACCCGTCCTGCTGGCCCAGAGTCTGCAGCTCAGCTGAGTGTAAATTGTGATGGAGGAAAACATTCTTCCTACTGTACATGTGTAAAGAGATTGGCCCTCTCGGCGGCTGTCCAAACCTGCCTGTAAAGGTTGAATGCTGCCGCGTGGCAGCAGCTTGGTCCTTTGGTTTCTCTGAGAACGGGGCGAGCCCTTCTGTCTTAGCTGTTGGCTTCATAGAGTTCTGCCCTACAGTGGCCCGTAAATTCTGGGTGACTTCTGACGTGAGGGTTTCATAAGTTCCTCTTGAGTGTTTGATAACTTCGACTAGTTCTTTGTCCTTCAAAAAACTGCTTAGACATAAACTGGGGAGTTGGCAGGCCTTGCTTTTGTAAGGGCTTGTCTGGTCCGCTGCTGGGTATCTAAAATGGTCCTCGGTGGGAGTATGCATTATTTTTCTGTCCCTTGTGCTGAGATTTTGGCTCACAATTCGATTTCGATATGTAGCCTGTGGTAAAGACATGAAAAAGAAAAGATGCCTTCAAAAAAATACGTTCACAGCAAACACAGAATACAGAGTGGTGTTTTCCCAATTGCTTCCAAAACCTAAGTTTTCAACCAGGCTTTGAAAAACACCAATAGACTTCTCTTCTCTTTTCCATTAGAGTACATTTCCCAGCACAATCCTACTATAAATAGTTGTCAAATGAATGATTTAACCACTATTAACTATCTTGACTCTAAGAAGCATTTATTAAAATACTTGTTTAAACGGCAGTTTTAAGTTGGCAACAATACTGAGAGGAAGGTATAGAGATTTTTTATACACCCTTTGCCCTCAACACATTCATAACTTTCCTTATTAGCAACATAATGGTGTTACTTTTTACCAATGGTGAACCTACATCATAATCACCCAAAGTTCATAGCTTACCTTAAGGTCCACTCTTGGAATACTACATTCTATGAGTTTGGACATGTTTATAATGACATATAACCATTATTATATTATCATACAGGGTATTTTCACCACCCGAAAAATCCCGTGCTCTGCCTACTCACCTCTCCCCTCCTCCTCAGACCACTGGCAACCACTGTCTCCACAGTTTTGTTTTTTCAGAATGTCATGTACTTGGACTTACACAGTTTGTAGTCTTTTCAGATTGACTTTGTTCACACAATACGCATTTAAGGTTTCTTGATGTCATTTAACAGCTTGATAGCTCATTTTGCTTCAGAGTTGAACAAAAAGGCATTTTGAAATTTGTCTACATAATTTCCTAAATTTAAATTTAAATTTATTCAGTTTTCTCAGAGAATACATGTTATCTTAATAAGTAATGAACATCCATATATGAAGCTTCACATCTTTCATTGGATTTAATATGCTATATTTATTTGAGTGTGTGCTCAGAGTTTTAGAGTCATCAATATAGTAATTTGTATCAGCAGAGTGATAATCTAAACATTTAAGAAACTAATGAAAGGTCACTCCATTGACCTACAGAGAACACTTAAAAGAAATCTCAGCACGTATTTCATTTAGACTTTTGGATGCATTTTATTAATCAAAATCGGGTCCATGAGTATACATCCATCTTCTTTCTCACTTCTCAAGAAGTTTACTCTCTAATGATAGGAATAAGACATAGCTTATCAGATCATGTGGTAGGGGAAGCAAAGATTACAAGCTGGTACCAGAATTCCTCTTGAAGAAAGCACTGTTTTAGTTTAGAAAAATATACTGAGCTAGAAACTGACTAGCTAGATTCCTGCTCTGCGGCAAAAATGAAGGATTTATTATTGCTAAAGGAAGGTGGGGAGAGTGGAGGAAGAATTGAGAGAGGAAAATAGGGCACAAGGCAAGAGGCTAGTACAAAATATGCTGAAGCGCCAGTGAAAATCTCTGTGTACTTGACCTCTAAATGGCATAGTTTTTAAGTATTCAGCTTTTCATTGTTCCCTAGAAAGCCATTTCTCCAAGCCTGATCTCTACTTTGAGCACTAATTTACTTATTGAGACATCATCACTTTGACTAATTAACATTCCTAGTCTCACATACACACACACACACACACACACACACACACACAAACTTGATCTTGACTCTGCAATTTATTCTTAACCCAAAATTCTCCTTCTCAATAATAGCACCATTATCAGGCCAATCCCTATATATCACCTTTGTTTTCTGTTTTCCCCCATGTATCCTGTAATTCAAGTCCTTGCCAATAGACCACAAAGAGGCAACCTCAGCTCATCTGCTTCTCCTATATCCGGTCTATTAGGGGATCTTACAGGTGTCCTTATACTTAGGGATTTGAGATTGAGACTTTTTTTTAATGTTTGCAGTTTTTGATTTGTGCTTACGTATACCAGATCCTCTCCATTACTTCTAATTTGCCATTTTAACTCTTCCATTGATTTGCAATAAACATAGGCTGGTTATCTGGTTGTTTGAGGAAAGCATTATATGACTTACAGAAGATGTTTTGGAACTTTTATTGGGAGTAAGAAAATAAGATATTTTGATTCATTTTTCAGAAATTTTTTTGGCTTTTTCTTGTCTCTTTTCCATAATGTAGGTATTTGAACCAACATAGAAATGTGAGATTTTATTTTCTCTTCATCTTTGTGACTTGGCTTCTGTAAGATGCTTACTTAACCATAGAATCAGTTATTGACAGATCTTCAAACACTGTGCTTATTATCACATCCAAATGTTAGAAAAACCATGGGAGTAAAATACACTGAGGAAAAAAGTTTGTTTCAGAAAAAAAGAGACAATGTTAAATTCATTATAAAAATATTTCTATCTATATATCTTCAGCTGATGCGAAGAACTGACTCATTGGAAAAGACCCTGATGCTGGGAAAGACTGAAGGCAGGAGGAGAAGGGGACAACAGAGGGTGAGATGGTGGGATGGCATCACCAACTCAAACTCCAGGAGTTGGTGATGGACAGGGAGACCTGGCGTGCTGCAGTCCACGGGGTTGCAACGAGTTGGACCCGACTGAGCGACTGAACTGACTGCCTGCCTAGGAAAGTTGAAGAGAGGAGTGGAAACTTCTTTTCCATTACTTTAGCATTACATTTGGGGAAATGCTCATTGTTTTCTTTATGTGGTCATTTTAACCCTCCTGGGAAACTACATTAAACGGAATATGAAATTTTAATAAGATGTATTGAAAGGGATCAAATAAGTCAATCCCACAGGCATCTTCAGTGCTCCTTCTCTGGTATAAATTCTGATACTTACAAGGTACATGAGCATCTACCATAAAAAGAAACAAAACGAATGATCTTCCAATTTCTTAAAAAGAACATTTAAATCACCCATTCCTTTTTTTTTTTTAACCATAATTTGCTTTTGACACCTTAGACTTTTTTTTTTCTTTTTAGTTCTTGAGATGTTCATCCTTAAGTCCAGGGCTCATGATGTACATGAGGGATTGCACAGTTCAGGGGCTAATGGCATGAATTTGTGGTCAGACATAGAAGTGTTCCTTTGCTGATCTGATAAATATTTACTGACCTCTACTGAGAGCAAGGTTCTACATTACATAATGGGAAATGGTGCTGTTCATAAGAGAACCAACTCCTCCATCTAGGCAGCTTTGAAGTCTAATGGGAGAGTCAACCAGAATCAGTTTATAGCTAAGTGACCATGGCAAATCTTTCCCAAATTAATTTCCAGTTACCTCATCTGTGAAAGAAAGATTTATTTTCATACTTGTATCTGTGTACAGAATTATTGTTAAGATTCAATGAACTACCTTGTATAAATTACCTAATATCACATCTGAAGTATAGTTATCTTGATGAGAGCAACAAAAATAAGTAGAGTACCTGTTGGGTAATGAAGAAAGCAGGGTCTGCAGAGGCAGAAGTTAAACTCTATGCAATTAAACTACCTCAGGTAATCACAGAGGAAGATCTGAAGCTAGGATGACTCCTCAGAGTTATCCCCAATTTAAGCAAGTGGTTGTGACCCTTACACTCTTGTATCAATAAATTATTGGACACTGCTAATCTCTGGGAAAATGGTGTAACCACGAATGAATAGGCCTTTTTTTTTTTTTTTTTTTTTTTTGGAAAGGAACTTACTTGAATGCTAACTTTTTTACCAACTGAGAAAATGAAGGATTTAGTTGTGAAAGTGTGTGTGTGTGTGTTTGTCATGGGATAATTTGGCATAATGGAAAGAACCCTGAACCTTTGGTGAAAGACTGTAATCTTGTGTATGTTGCTATCTAACTGTGTGAACTTCAATGAATAAATTAATTTTTCTGGGCATTGTTTCTGAGACTATTGAAAGAGATGTCAAAAATGGAAGATAAAAACTAGATATTGAAGAAACTCTAAAATTTATTCAATTTTATCCCAGTTCTAAAAAGTCTACATTTAAGTATATAGTTTATTCTGTATAGACAAACACAGGAAAGATCCCCTTAATTCCAAATGTGTTTTGGTGCGCGCGCGCGCACGCACACACACACACACACACACACACACACATTTGGCTGCAGTGATTCAGAGGGATCATACTGCCCAGAGGGAACTTGCGGTGCATATACCTAGCCCCATCTTTTGCAAAAGCGAAATTAAATTTCCACAAGCTAATATAATTATGTTAAGTTTTAGACAATTTACTTCTCAAACAGTTATTTTACTACCTTTCCTTAGAGTTCATAATAGAAGATGAATGGATGGCAAATTTAGTGATTAATAAGTCAATATTGAAGATGATATTAAAATCTGTTCTTTACTTCCCTACATTTTTTTGCTCTCATTTCATCAATAGAGCAAATAATCTGCATTTCACTGAATTCACAGTGACTGATTTTAAAACACATGATTATTTTACATACCACTAAGAAAGAAAAATCTTTTGATGATAATTAAGAGCAAACAAAAACCACTCTCCTCCTTTATTCATGGTGTGATCCTTTCATCAGTCACACCAGCCTCTCATTCCAATTTCTTCTTTCTCCACTTTCCTTTCTTAGGTTTAATAGATAGTCCTTTTGCATTTGTCTCAGTGATACAACTTCATTTATGTGTGAGTATATTCTTTCTCTTGATAAAGCATTTGGTTTTTAATTTAGAGAGAATATGGAATTGAAGGCAACAGTGTTACATTTTTCACTAATAGTTACATACAAAATAATATTTGCTATAAAACCAAATCATAGTAAAAACTTTTTGAAAATATTATTACTGGTAACTTAATACATTAGTGCAAACACTGCATATAACTTCATTGAAGAAAGGACAATATGAAGCTATGATAAAAATCCACATGTACTCCACTACAACATGGTTGAAAGCAGTAACTGTAAGATTTATCCTGATTTTAGGGGTTTTTATTACATTTAAACATTGTCTGATATCTGATACAATGTGGACATACAGTAATTATGCCAATGTGCATAGCCCAATTTTCACTGAGATAGGATGTCATGATGACAGAATTAACAAGGAGGGGAGTCGTGCTTCAATCAGCAATTAATTTTTTATTTTTTTCTGAAATTTTTTTCATGTGTGTGACCTATACTGGTAATTGCCAAAATGTTATAAGGCAATGACTTCCTAATTTATCACTTAGATTAAAACGTAGCACTTGACTGATTATTTTATCTTAAGACATACTTTTCTGCAAATGTTCTCTATTTAATCCAAAATAGTTTTACAACTAGAATTGTTCCTGAAGGAAAATAAATACTTAAAATAATTCCTAATAACTAGCTAGAAAAAAGGTTTTAATTAGAAAAATGGCTAATATTAAATAGTATTTCAACAAATCATAAAGGTGATTGAAAATAGCATAAGTTGAATGTAAATAACATATGTTTATGAAAGTATGTTAAAGTGAGCCAAAATTATCACTGGTCAGAGTTCTTGTAGCATGAGTAACTCTTGGGTAACTGATACTGATAACTTGCCTCCTGAATAAGGTTTATGGTTTCCTACTAATGAGCTTCTCAATCAAGGAAGTAAAACTTACAATGCAGAATACTGTATGTTTTACATTCGAGAATAGACACTTTGATGCCTACTTACTTCTACACCCAAGCCAACTAAAATAAAAGTTTCATAAGGTCAGGGACATTGCTTGCCTTGTTTAATGCTGAATCCACTGCTCCCAATAGTCCTGGCATTTACCAGTAACTCCCTGATAATTATGTAGTCCAGAGAAGAATCGGCAATCATATTTTATCAGTAAGGAAAAACACATCTAATATGAACTCAGTAAGTAAAAACACATCTAACATGAAATTTTCTTTCTCTTGACATTTTTCTCTAGAAGATGAGCTGATTACTTTGATCTTTATGAACAGATATATTACCTGAATAATAAACTACCAAGCACTGGTAGTATATATTTTGCTTCCTTTCTTGAAAGCAGTGGGGAATGTCAACTTTTCAGGGATGTTTTTGTAGCTTCAACTCCTCTTTAGTTGTACTTTCCCCAATAAAAAGCAAGACATATATGTTACTATAAAATATACTTGGAAGAAATAACAAACCTTTCATAGCCACAAAAGCAACATGACATCATATCTAAAGCACTAGATATCAAAGCAACTGGAAAAAAATCTCTTGCAGTACACTTTTTCAATACTGTAGAAAATGAATTAAAAAGGAGTTATTGCACAGTAGCACTTCTTAATCTCTCTCTCCTCCATGTGTCAACATGACACATAGAGACATTTCCTTAGACAAAACCTGGGTTATGGAAACACTCCCAATAAAAATCTCTTTAACTCAATGTCTTTATCTTCCATTTATGCAAATATTTTGGATTCAGAAATAAAAAGAGAATTATCAGAATCTAGTTTAATTTATAAAAAAAAAAAGAATCAACTGTGATGCTTGAGTAGTGGTAGCAATGTTACTTAAAACATAGATACAACAGATGACGGAGACCCATTTGACACAGGTCTTGTAACCTGCAGATTAATTGAAACAGGTCACTTCATTAGTGCAGAAAATAAATGACGAAGGCATGAGTTGAGGAATAAATGACAGAACACTCTATAGTAATATATTGTCTTAATTACTAAAATATATCAATACATAAATCTACAGGCAGAATAATATAAACTTTTAATACAGTGATATCAAGAAGCCATCTCTATGTACTGTAAAATATGATTACATATATGAAGAGTGCTTTGAATAAAGACATGTATAATATTATTGCTCATTGAGTAAAATATTAAAATCTGTAAATAAGTGTTAAATGTAATAATCTCCATTTTTGTTACTGTAAATATACAGTAATGAAATAAATTTTGCCTATAAATCCCTTTTTACCCAAAGTGTGAGCAAATTTGCTTCTAAAATACAAACTGGAATATTTCAGCACCTTTAATGGTGTGTATTGAGTTTCCTCATTGTGTCTTCAATCTAAACTTGATCTTCACTATTATTTTCTTTCTATTCATTAATCCCTGGAGACAGACATAGAGATCTCTGTCACATCTTTTCTTTAGTAATGTTTATAGGTTCTCTTAAATAAAGGATAAATCAACATTGTGGCACAGTTTAGAGAAGAATTAAAAGGAAGTATTCTGTACATTGGGTAAGGAAATGGCAAACCACTCCAGTATCCTTGCCTGGAAAATCCCAGGGACAGAGGAGCCTGCTGGGCTGCAGTCCCTGGGGTCGCAAAGAGTCAGGCAAAGCTGGGTGACTAACACTTAACACATTCTGTACACAGCCCCCTTCCCATCGATGCGTGCACCTTAAAGGAAACTCTCCTGTCCAGCTTTCAGAGGATGGGTTCTATATTGTTCCAAACAAATGCTGTACTACTATCCATGGACTCTGCTCTTTAAGGAGGTGAAAATCTTTCTTGGTAGAACTCAATCATGCTAGTTTCTAGTTTAGTTTTAATGAAGTCCACAGTTGACTTAACCCTGAGCCTATTAGAGAACTGAGTTGTATATAGTGAATTAAAATGAAGCCAAGGAAAAGACAATTATAGGATTCACATTCTTGAGAAAGCATTATTTGCCTTTATGAAATTCGAAGCAAGCTCTGCATCTTGGACAAGACAGACCAAAATTAATGTACAAGAACAACAAAAATGCAGTAAGGCAGTGCTGAATGCTTTCAAGGCCTAGCTGTCTATTGACGCCTGAGAGTGAAAAGATCTAAGGTGGGAAAGAATTCTTAAATATGCTGAACTCAAGAGAGCAGAATATTAGATTTCGAAAAATGATTAGACAGCAGATAAATCACTTTACCTCAGATCTTATTTATAATAATAGCTAAGATTGAGTGACCATTTACAATGTGCCGAGTTATGTGCTATGTTTCATGTATTAATAACTTTCAATCTCTATTATTTTATTATACCCATTTAATGACAAAAAAACTGAAACTCTTACACTTCAATCCTACCAGGATTCCAGGATTTAATGGATAGCATAATGTGAATTAGAACTCAAGTTCTAAGCCATGGGTTTCTCAGCCTCAGCACTATTTACATTGGGGATTAAATATTTTTTTGTTGTAGGGGACTGCCCCGTGAATTACAGCCTGCTTATCACCATCCTTTGCCTCTACTTGTAGATGCCAGGTACACCTGCACCCAGTTACGACAAATAGAAATGTCTCCAGACAGTGCCAAATGTCTCCTGAAAGGTACAACTGTCCCCAGTTGAGAATTTCTGGCCTGAGCAATAATGCTTCTCTAAATCAGGCAAATAAAAGTGACCAATGCAGTATCTCTGAAAATAAAAGTCATATACATATACTACTATCCTTTTTAAAAAAATCATTTACAGCCACTAGGAGAGTGAAATTAAGCTTTTGTAATTTTTACTTCACAAACACATGTAATACTTATTATACACTGGACACTCTTCTGGGCCTTTACAATTAACAATTTAAAAAAAAATTTGACTCATTTACTAACCCAATGCAATGTACTAATAAACATTGGAAACATGTATAAATATAAATCTCACTCAACGACAACAATAGAAAACACAGCATGGTGCATAAAATCCAAAGGTTTTGTCTTAAAAAGTAACTTTCTCCACACGGAAGAGTGCTAATGGAATGTCATGAACTACTTAAAAAGCAAATTTTGATTTTTCACTACATAATATATTAGCATGGGTTAAATCAGTAGACCTGAAATGTGCCTCTTTGTCAATAACAACCACTTAAATGTCAGTATAAACTCAAGCCATATTTATTAAAAACAACTTTCCTTTTCCTGTCATCACTGAGGAATAGGATTTTTAAAGCAGTTATAAACACAGGACATTTCTCTGCAGAAGTGTTGGCACATTGCTGCATCTGTTTTTACCCTTAGATGTGGAATCTGTTTTCAGTGATAAAGAAGAGTTTTTCCTAAAGGTCTAGAAACACTCTACCACAGAGAGATTGTACAGAGAAGCAGTAACTGCTTTGCAAGCAGGAAGCTTTGTCATAAGTTGAATAACCAAAAAGAAACATTCAAAGGTTCTGGCAGACAAGACCTACTTTTTTCAGATAGCACAAATTACTAAGAGGAAATTGTCTGGAGTTAAATTACTTCTTCTGGCTCAGTCTCATTCCTAAATTCCTCAGGGGAAACTAAATGCTCCTGGTGGGCATTTAGGATTCAACCAGGGTTAGAGGACATGTATAAGACAAGCAAGGTGAATGTCAATAAGGTCAGCTAAAGGCCCAGTTCCTGAGAGAGGATGACCAAGGCATCCATCTCTCCTGAGAAAAGCGAAAGCATGCAACAGTTTTCCCACAAGCCCGTAGGGCTGTTCTGTTTATAACGAGAGTAAGTGAGCTCTGGAAAGAACAAAATTCTGAGGAACAGCAATGAGTTATTTTTAGAACTAATCTGTGTGTGTTGTAACCCATTCAGTGTGAATAATTCTTTTTAGTAAAATGTTTTGTTTAAATGAGAATTTCAAACAATCGCTGCTTATAGTAGCAATAAAGGTGAATGATTAAGGATTCAATTCAGAAGAAACCTAATAAAGTATAATTCTGCACAACTGATATTTCCAGAAAAGTGTGATTTCTAAATAAATGACTGAGTGTTTAAGCTAATTTTATATGTCTAAGGGAAAGGAGTAGGAAATAATTTTTATGTGTTTGCATAGGAATGCAAAATAGTGGACAGTTACTGTGGTTTAGCTACAACAGCATGAAAAATGAATCTCGTTTAGATAGGCAGATGCCCAATATCTGGCACATATTAGAATGGCACTCTTTTATTTAAAATTTTATTGAAATATAGTAGGTTAACAATGTTGTGTTAATTTCTGCTGTATAACAATTTAATTATTATACATATTCTTTTTTTCATATTCTTTTCCCCTGTTTTATCACAGGATATTGCATATAGGGTCCTGAGCTGGACGGGTAGGACATTATTGTTTAAATCAATCCTATATAGAATAGTTTGCACCTTCTAATTCCAAACTCCCAATCCTTCCCTTCCTCACCTCTCTTCCCCCTGACAACCACAAATCTGTTCTCTATATCTGTGAATCTGTTTCTGTTCCATAAAAGTGTGTTTTATTTCAGAGTCCACATATAGTGATATCATATGGTATTTCTCTTTGTGGCTTACTTCACTTATTGTGTAATCTCCAGGTTCATCCATGTTGCTGCAATGGCATTATTTTATTCATTTTATGGCTGAGCAGTATTCCATTGTGTTTATGCACTATACCTTCTATATCCACTCATCTGTTGAGGGACATTTGGTTGTTTCCATGTCTTGGTTATTGTAAATAGTGTGGCGGTGAGCATCAGGGTGCAGGTATCTTTACAAATTATAGCTTTGTTTGGATTTATGCCCAGCAGTGGGACTGCTGAATCATATGGCTACTCTATTTTTAGTCTTTTTGAGGAACTTCGATGCTGTCTTCCACAGTGGCTGTGCCAATTTACCTGTAGGTCCCTTTTCTCCACATCCTCTCCAGCATTTATTTGTAGACATTTTAATAATGGCTATTCTGACTGGTGTAAGTTGGTACCTCCTCTTAGTTTTGATTTGCATGTCTCTAATAATTAATGGTGATGAGCATCTTTTCATGTGTCTATTGGCCTCTGCATGTCTTCTCTGGATAAATATCTACTTAGGTCTTCAAGTAGTACAGTGTTTCTTGAAAGTAGTATTAGCAAATCACAAAAATATTTTTATTCACAATGTCTTTTTTTGTGAAAAATTCAAAGGCTTTATAGCCATTTGCTAGAGATTTACAAGATGGAAATATTTCTTGTATCCAATAAATATACATATATAATTAAGCATCTAACCTATTGTTTCTCTTGTATTCTAGTACATATGTACATATATGCATGGTATAATCATACTGATTAAATAATGAGAGTCCTAAATGCTTTGCTTAAATAATTCTATCTTATGAGATATTTTACCCTATAAGCTCTGCTGGGAGACTCCTAAAAGTAAGCCATTACTTATCTAATCTATGAGATAACATGAAAAAGGAAGTAAAATATATATCCATGTATATGTATGGTTGAGTCATTTCAGTATTCACCTGAAACTATCACAACATTTTTAATCAACTATACCCCAATACAAAATAAAAAGTTTTTTTAGAGTAAGCTTGACCGATTGAACAAAGGCAATGCATAATGAAATATATAGTAGAATTTGGGAGCTACTGCAAAAAATGCTATTACAGCATCTCAATCTGTCATATACTTTAAATGTTACAGATTGCTTTCACATAGAATATCTTAATTTTTCCTTGTAATTGTACATTAAAACTTGTTTCAAATACCTCACTTTCATTTTATATATAGAAAACTGAGGCTGTTAATAATAATTGGCTAACTCAAGAGGATTCAAGTAGTAATATAAGGGCTTTGAATTCCAAGTCATATATCCTATCATGTCACTCTGTTAAAAAAATAAATAAGTACCCCTCCACCTAATTGTTTTACTGATATTAGAATCTTACCTTTGTTTCCTTCCTCTAGGGTTTTTAAATATTCCTCACTTATTAATTCTGAATTTAGTTTATTACATAAATTATACTCAAACTTCATGCAGAAATTGTTTCCAGATAACTTGAAGTATAAAGTTAGGTTATTAGTCATTTGTATGAATCAGATTATCCCTCAAGAAAAGGGTTTGAAAGAAATCATTGGAAGTGGAGGTATCTAGAAACTGTGAATACTGTGTAAGTAGGTAAGAAAGATATTGAAAAAAGGGACACAGGATGTAGACAAATAGTTTACTTCACTTCTGCTCCCCTCCCTAAACCCCAGCCATGACAAAGTAGTTAGAATTAAAGACCAGTCTGGATCCCAGATCCTTGAAGCCAGATTCTCTCTGGCTTCATTGATTCATTTTTCACAATCCTTTCATTATTTGCATTTAAATATTTTAGTTTAGATTCCTTGGCAGCCTAGCTGATAAAGAATCTGTCTGCAATGCAGGAGATCCCAGTTCGATTCCTGGGTGGGGAAGATCCCTTGGAGAAGGGATAGGCTCCCCACTGCAGTATTCTTGGTCTTCCCTGGTGAATCAGATAGTAAAGAAATCAACTTGTGATGTGGGAGACCTGGGTTTGATCTCTGGGTTTGGAAGATCCCCTGGAGGAGGACATGACAAGCAGCTCCAGTATTCTTGCCTGGAGAATTCCCATGGACAGAGGAGTCTGGAGGCAGGCTACAGTCCACAGGGTCGCAAAGAGTCAGACACAGCTGAGTGAATAAGTACATACACACATAGCCAGATTAGAAACTGTGTATTCAAGGTGTTATTCAAATGTGATTTTTAGCTTACTAGCCATTTTGCATTAGCTTTGGATACATTTTCCTTCAGAAACATGCAGCATTTAAGATAGACCAAATATCACTTAGGGCTTCCTGGTGGCTCAGACAGTAAAGAATCTGCCTGCAATGCAGGAGACCTGGATTCAACCCCTGGGTTGGGAAGATCCCTTGGAGGAGGGCATGGCGACCCACTTCAGTATTCTTGCCTGGAGAATCCCTATGGACAGAGGAGCCTGGTGGGCTACAGTCCACGGGGTCACAAAGAGTCAGACACGACTGAGCAACTAAACCACAGCACAGCAAATATCACTTAAGAAAATTCAGGGGGCATGTATGGAACAGTAACATGATAAATAACAACATCTACCTTTTACGCTTGACATAATACTATATAAAAATCCTTCAAAGAATTTACAACATCAAAGAAATATAACAAGTGTGTATGGAAATACAGACTATGCAGAGTAGTTTGGCATTTGTGATGAAATAGTATTCGTTTTTATATACCATCTGATTTTCTGAAATGCTTTCATAGAGTATAAATAGTGAGACATAGCAGGAAATGAATTCTGGTATGGAAAGTCATGGTCAGGATATCATTACCTACAAGTTAGATACAATTTTTAAAAGAAGCATGGAATTTCAAAAATACATTCTTTCACTGTGTAAATAGTTGAGCCTTGGAGATAAGAGATTTATTTAATAACAGCAATTTTTCAAATAACCAACCATTTTTTTTGTACTTAAGATGAGTTTATGGGTTTTAGACACTAGCTAGTGTATAAAGAAAGTCTAAGGCTATTTTTTTCTCTCTTTGAAAAGCTGCTTTATCAAAGCAAATCATTTTCCTTATGAACTCAGAGTAGCCTCAAAAAGTCTGCCAACAAAGAGAAAACAGATGGGACACCAGCTTTAAAGTTAGTCATCCTTAAAAGGGCATAAAATTGATTTTTAAATAGGAAAAAAATCAACAAAGCACAAAATATAATTAGAGTGAGATGAAACATAAAAATGGCTATGATCTACAAAAATTACTGTCAACTATTTTCATTTTTTTAATGTCAATTTTGTCATTTTACTAATTTCAACTATCATAACCTCTTGCCTATTGAAAATGTGAATATTTTCACCTTGTTTCAATAATAATAGTTCAAGAAGCAGTAGAGATTATAAAGTTAATATGGTTTAGTCCCATGATTTTACAAGGAAATTATGGCTAGAGTTGATAAGTGATACACTCAAGATTATAAAAAAATGTTAGTGGCAGTCAACAACCAATTCCAGATTTCCCAAAGCATTGTTTAATGTTATCACACAGAACCATCAAATTTGATTTTAATGCATAGCTATAAGATATGTATTTGATGTAAGTAAAACAAGGTCAAATTGATTCATATTCAAATATTTATATGTTCCAGTCATTATGCTATATTTCAGCATATGAAATATATATAGATATACACTCATGAACTCTGGATATATAGATAGAGATATATCAATTAAGTTTCTGGAATAAAAAAGACATAAATAGAAAAAAGAATAGTACAAGGAAAGGTATTCTGTGCTGAATTAGGGGAAATGAAGGTCAAGCAGTAATCATCTGATGAGGCATGCATACTGTCACTTCAGTTGTGTCTGACTCTATGCAACCCTATGAAGTGTAGCCCAACAAGCTCCTCTGTCCATGGGATTCTCCAGGCAAGACTGGAATGAGTTGCCATGCCCTCCTCCAGGGGATCTTCTTGACCCAGGGATTGAACCCATGTGTCATATGTCTCCTGAATAAGGAGGCGGGTTCCTTACCACTGAGCCACCAGGGAAGCCCTACCATGTGATTATAGAGAATACACTGCATACATTGACCTCTGTAAGCTGTGTTCTGCCACAATAGATTTCGGTTAAAAGAGGAGATATTAAGTAACCAGATGTTGGCTTAGGGTAGATCCATCTGTATTCCTGATTGAAGTCATCTAGAGGTAGAAAGAATAACTCCTGGCTACAGAACTGATGTTCTGCATTTCAATAGAAGCTATGTTGGAAGGTCCGGATGTTAAAATTGTAAGGCTGTGGTGAATCCACATCTTGACCACAGGAATGGTGGTTAGGTGGTTGAGGAATGGGATAGACTGGCAAATAGTATCATAGGCAGGAAGTGAGTTCTCCAAGAAATCTATTCAATATTCACTACTCCAAACAATTCCCTACAGCCACTATGTGGAGGCCTCAGAAATATTATAGATTATAGTCTAAAACTGGTTCTAAAACAAGAATACACCTTACATACCAGCATTGTTAATACTTCTCATTCTCTTTCTTTCTGCCTTCATTTTTTTTTCATTTTTCAATCCATTCACTCTTATGGAGAAACCACACTTAATATAAACACAATAGGAGATTTAAAGAAATCAGAGATACAGTGCTATGCTTAGGTACTTGCTTTTGCTTAAGGGACTAGTAATTAAAAGTTAAAATTCAGTGACATTAAATAATACTTAGAACATGTCTCACGTCAAGAAGAGATGTAGTGAAAAATAAATATTGAAACAGTACAATTTCTCAGACTTAAACAGGTTTCCAAAGAGTTGTTTACTTTGGTTGCTTCAATTTCATACTTCTCCCTAACTCATCAACACATTCCAGTTGGTTTTTTATTCCTCCTGAAGACCCCTAATTTGTTAACTTAAATAGATACTTATCAGTTCACATTTTCTTGGTATTAAGAAACATTCAGTGGGTTAACCACTTTGATCTTGAATTCCCATCATCTTTGCTATTTGTGACACTTCGTGGTCTTCATGGTTCTCCTGCTTCTCTGGTCATTACTAGTCAGTCTCCTCAGCAGAACACATTTCTAACTAAACATTTGGGTTTCACGGCCTGGTGCAGATTCATTTCACTCTCCCTAGGCTATCTCGTCCAGTCCCATTACTTCACTCAACATCTTTATGTGAACAACCCTTAAACTTCAATATAAACTTCTTTTCAAAGTTTCATTCATACATCTACCTCCAACATTATATGACAGGTATCTCAATTGTATTTTTCCTTAACTTAAAGAAAATTCATTACATTCTTATAAATTTAGATTATTTGCATCATTCTGGTTTTCAATAATTTTTTAAGAATTTCAGTAATATTTATTAAACAAATGAATGGAGACCACACAGAAAATCTGAAATTATCCTGTATACTCTTCCTCACTATCATTCAGTCCATCACTATTTCACAGTGGTTCCACCATCAATCTGCTCACTTCTCTCCACCTCCATCCTTCTAGTTCAAGATACCATTACCTCCTGCCAGGGTTACTTCCAATACTCTTCCAATACTTTCATGCATATACTAGAGAAAAGTTATAGAATTTTTTTTAATGCAAATCTAATCCTGCCACTGACTTCCTTATTTTATTTAAATATCTTCCTACTAAATTTCAAGAAGATATACATTTTCAATAATCTACATGACCTTGAATTATCTAGCCCTAGTGCCTCTCTAATTTCTTCCTGGGACAAATTTTTCCCTCATTCTTTGAGTTTCTTTCTGGTGAAAATCTCTCCCATGCCTCAGGTCCTTCACACAAGGTTTTGCCCTTCAATTTTTAAAAAAATATTTTTCTACAATAATTTTTTAAATTTGATTTGCAATGTTACAGGTGTACAGCAAAGTGATTCAGATAATTAAGAAGAAGCACAATATACACATTTTCCAGATTTTTTCCATTAAAGGCTTTTAAAAGATGTTTAATATAGTTCCTTGTTCTTATATAGTGGAAAGTGGAGTCACTCAGTCATGTCCAACTCTTTGCGACCCCATGGACTGTAGCCTACCAGGCTCCTCTGTTCATGGGATTTTCCAGGCAAGAGTACTGGAGTGGGGTGCCATTTCCTTCTTCAGGGGATCTTCCTGACTCAGGGATCGAACCTGGGTCTCCAGCACTGCAGGCAGACGCCATACCGTCTGAACCACCAGGGAAGCCCGTTCTACATAGGTTCCTTTTTTAAAAATCTGTTTTATATACAGTAGTTGTTGTTTAGTTGCTAAGTCATGTCCTACTATTTCGCAATCCCATCAACTGTAGCCTGCTATGATCCTCTGTCCATGGGATTTCCCAGACAAGAATACTGGAATGAGTTTCCACTTCCTTCTCCAGGGGATCTTCCTGACCCAGGGATCACATCTCCTGCATTGGCGGGTGGATTCTTTACCACTGAGCCACCAGGGAAGTCTAGTCATATTTAGCGCTTTATAACTGTTAATCCCAAATTCCTGTTTGCCCTTTATTTTTGCCTGACAGCTATAATTCAGACTGAGACATTCACACCTGGCGATTTAAAACAAGTTACAGTATGTTCATAATCTCGATGCAAACATACACTATAATATTTGTTTAGAGCAGTTGTCCACATGTTTTCACACATATATTGTACATTCGTTTAATGCCTGTCATCAATTTAGACTATAAGCTCTGTGGAAGCAAGAACCAGTCAAATTGTTCATAGCTGTTTTCCCAGCACCTGGTCTAATCCCTGAGGTAAGTGTTTGATAAGTACTTATTGAGGAGAGGTGAAAAAAGAAAGATTGACAGAAATGGGTTAAAGAGAAAAAGATCAAAAATGGAGGTATGTTCTCACTACATTCTCCAGAATGAACTTAATTTGAATTACTTAAAAATCAGGCAGGCATCCCTGGCATGATTAATAAGGGGTAGGTACATATTTACAAATCAAAAAGGCAAGAGAGTTACAGAAAGACATCCATTTCTGCTTTATTGACTATGCCAAAGCCTTTGACTGTGTGGATCACAATAAACTATGGAAAATTCTGAAAGAGATGGGAATACCAGACCACCTGACCTGCCTCTTGAGAAACCTGGATGTAGGTCAGGAAGCAACAGTTAAACTGGACATGGAACAATGGACTGATTCCAAATAGGAAAAGGAGTATGTCAAGGCTGTATATTTTCACCCTGCTTATTTAACTTACATGCAGAGTACACCATGAGAAATGTTGGGTGGAAGAAGCACAAGCTGGAATCAAGATTGCCGGGAGAAATATCAATAACCTCAGATATGCAGATGACACCACCCTTATGGCAGAAAGTATAGAGGAAATAAAAAGCCTCTTTTTAGTGAAAGTGAAAAGAGGAGAGTGAAAAAGTTGGCTTAAAGCTCAACATTCAGAAAACTAAGATCATGGCCTCTGGTACCATCACTTCATGGCAAATAGATGGGGAAACAGTGGAAACAGTGGCTGACTTTATTTTCCTGTGCTCCATAATCACTGCAGATGGTGATTGCAGCAATGAAATTAAAAGACGCTTACTCCTTGGAAGGAAAGTTATGACCAACCTAGATAGCATATTAAAAAGCAGAGACATTACTTTGCCAACAAAGGTCCATCTAGTCAAGGTTATGGTTTTTCCAGTGGTCATGTATG